>NC_086447.1:530293982-530953148 GCF_028390025.1 Pseudophryne corroboree | reverse complement strand
TGGCCAGGGGAGCTGTTTGCAATTATAACAGTCTGGATCTCATTCATCAGAAAGGATTTGCTGGAAGCGTTGGGGCACCCATCCTTTTTTCATCATTAGAAATGTCCAGTAAATGAACCAAGTTTTTTTTTTGTTTGGTCTTTTTAATTTAATTTGCCAAATGCTTAACATGATGTTGTCTGACATTATTAAATATGATATAAGTGTACCTATAATTACATTATTTATAGATTGCATATGGAAAAGGTCTAAATAATATGACATGATTTTCTTTTCATATATAATGTGCATATTTTAAATGCAAGGTAAATAACCTTTCTTGGCCATTAACAGTAAAGTTAAGTCTAATTACCCAGTAACCTGCAGGACATGTGAGCAGTGCAGAGTTGTAAAGGCAGTAACCAATAGGAGAGCTGTAATTTATAGCGCTCTGTGCCAACACCGCTCCCTCAGGAATAGTAATAGTGTTCTTACCAAAACAGAAAGCAATTAAGAGTACTTCATCTCAAACCTAGGATCTGGTTGCTGAATTAGTAAGAGACTCAAGAAATACACTTCTGGGATGAATTATAATTGCAACACATCACCAGTAATTAATCTTTTCTTTGGTTTAACAACATAATATTCCATAAAAAGGAGTTACATCAAACATTTAATCTGTCATATTGCCTTTATATCGCTCTGGTTAAAATCATATTATTCCGTAAATAGTTAAAGTATATTAACTGTAAATGCATAATTTATAAATGTTTTCTTTTCATTTTTTTTATTTTACTTAATGACTGCACATTTTTAACCACTTAGTTAAATTGCTTTTCCAAATTTATTTGAATGCTCTGTCCTTATGGCAGGTTTCACTTTTCCCAGTTCCAGGCCCAATTAGATTCTACAGCCTACGAAGGCAACTGTATTACTCAATTCCAATCCCTCAGACAAACTACGGTTATTACACTTATTATATTTGATTTACTAGGTGCCACAACATGTACACAGTGCCATAAAAGAGATAGGCATAAAAACATATGCCTACAGTAGGAATATAAAGCACAAATATAAACATTGCAGCAGAGTGGTAAGATTGTGGTGCCCTGTGCCAGAAAGAGCATTGGTGCCCCCCCCCCCTCCCCCATATTTTTAATAGGGACAGCATGTTCCCCAAAATGGACGTGGCCACATGGGGACGGGGCATGGCCACTGAATAGTACCTTCAATTCAAATTTAAAATTACGACACACAGTAGTGTCCCTTATTAACATTGCACCACACAGTAGTGTTCCTTATACACATTACACAACAAAGTAGTAGTGCCCCTCACATATTTCACCACAAAGCAGTAGAGCAGCTTACACGTTATGCCACACAGGAGTAGTGCCCCTTATATGACACCCCACACAGGAGTAGTGACCCTTACACATTATACCACACAGTAGTGCTCCTTGGACATTATGCCACACAGTAGTAGTACCCATTGCATATCATGCCACACAGTAACAATGCCCCTTGCATGTTATGCCACAAAGTAGCAATGACCCTAGCACATTATGTCACACAGCAGCAATGCCCCTTGCACATTATGCCACATAGTAGCTGTGCCCCTTGTACATTATGCCACACAGTAGCAATGCTCCTCGCATGTTATGCCACACAGTATTAGTGCATTTTACACATTATGTCCACAGTAGTAGTGTGCCTTGCAGATTATGCACACAGTAGTTTTGCCTCTTGAACATTATGGCAACTAGTAGTAGTGCCCTTGCACATTATGCCACACAGTAGTAATGCTTTCTTCCTCCCTCCCTCTCTGCTTGCAACACTCAGCTGGTTAGTGTCTCTGGACTGTCTTACACAGTTCCTCGCTAAGCGCATCACTGCAGGAGTGTAGAGAGGAGAGACATTGTGATGTATCTCCCTACAGACAGAAGCCAGGGAGACAGTGGCATAGGTCAGTGAGTGAAGCTGCTTACTGTGCTCAGACAGAACTTCACTGCACTGCTACTAATATATAGCTTAGGCATCTGGCAAATAGAAATTGTGGTGGCTACCGGTTCCACCCCCAGGACATCCTGTGCTCTGTACAGTAGCACTCTCTGCACTTCCCTATTTACAGCCCTGCATTACAGTAAAATCAAGACAGGGAGTGACAAATACAGCAGGAAGGCTAGGGTAGCTTGCTGTAGCAAGAGTCAGCAGGCAGTGGTGAGTCGCAGGCAAAAGCACAAAAACTCTAAACGATCCTGTACCCATTGTATGGGTGTCAGAGTAGCTGAAAGGGAGAAGATGACAAAAGACAAGGAGAACTGATGATAAACATAGTGCAGGGAAGGAACAAGAAAGCAGGGGGCTGTGTCCGAGAACTTACATTCTACAGATAGATTCAACAGTTGTATTAGCACAGGTTTTACTATAAAAGGTAGGTATTGGTACAGAAAATTAGCATTTTGATGACGTCCTCACATGCCATTACCCCTAAATCTGGCTAAGGGCAGAATGTATCAAGAATTGCATCTACAATGCAATACATCCCACCACTTATCACATGCACAGTGACATTTATTAATGCTGAATGCATGTACAATTGCAATAAAATATGCAAAGGATTGCTCTTCCTATAAGACTGTCCTTTTGTGTTCTGAGGACTTCCGGGGTTATGACCCAGGAGTCCTTACTGAACATGTGTGGTCATCAGCCTGTGCATGTGCAGCAGGATGAGCAGAGAGGGATCCTTCTGATCCCTCTCAGGGGAACTCTGTAATAAGAAGCCCATAGACTTCTTTAGGTAACACCATGATGGAGTTGCCTATTAGAAACAATCTCTGGAAAGTTTGAGCTTGATGCATATTTACTCTTTGCAGCCCCATAGAATTCAATGGGGATTGCAGTACTGGTGTTCCACAGCAGATAGTTCCCAATATCTGCTGCAGACCACTTTAGTGCATGTAGAGAATGCAACAAACCTCAGAAAATGGCAGTTTTTAGGGCTTTGATAAAAATTTTACATTGATACAGCACACCGTAAGTGAGACAAGTGAATCAGTCTTCTTAATTATAAGCACAACTGTTATTTAGGCTAAAGTTCTGACATTAGAGGTACTAGGTTTCTTCATAACATGGTTGTACCTATAATGGATGCAGGGCACCCACACCTCACACGCTGCATTTATAGATGATACTTGTCTGTCGGGACACAGAAATCACTAGAAAGATGTTGTGGGCATCATTTTCCTGGAGACGTGGGTGCCAAATTCAAAGAGATCTGTGATATAGTCTCTCGAACTATGCCAGAGAGTACTTGGCAAATGCGCTGGCAAGAGGGAAGTGGCGCAGAGACTGCACACTGGTCCCTTCCTCTCTTACTTCTTATCTGATGTATAAATATGTGCCTACCAAATCTGACTGTAAGGGGCATATTTATTAATTATAAGGACTTGGTTGCAATAATTATAATTTCTTATTGCCACTGTTAAAGATCGCCAGGAGGTATGAATAATCACTTCTAGTAACAGGGACTCCAATTAAAGAGATTGCTAATGTGATAACTTAGCAGGCAGAGATCCGCATAGGCTCGAAGCCACATAAGCACCCGGAATTTTTGTGACATTTGTTTAGGGTAGGCAGGGCTAGCCTTAGTGATAGACAGTTGGGGTCATGTGACCCAGGGTGCCTATAAGGTTTTAGGTAGGAGGAGTATAGGCAGAGGTATATAGTCCTGAGGTAGGCAGCCATCTTCTTCTTGCCAGTTCTTCAGGATTACAGTAAGGAGTGAATTCTGGTGTATTGTGGCTTGCTTCCCCCCACGTCTGTTTTGTATCCCCTCTGTCCAGCCTGTGTCTCTGCGCCCCCTCCCCGCCGCTTGGCCGAGGCTGCTCGCCCGCTCACGGCGGCTGGTTACCGCCGGCCGCGTGTGTGGGTGGTCCCCAGCCGGGCCGCCCGCCGGAGGGATGCTATCGCTCCCTTCGGGCGGCGGTGACTCCCCGGCGGCTACTGTGCGAGGCGCTCAGCGCGCCCGTGGAGCGGCGCGCGCTGGGGCTCAGGCGGCGCTGGGCGATCCCTTCTCCCTCCTCACGGCTGCAGGGAGCGGGTCAGGTGACCCGGCGGTCAGGTCCCTCGGCCCCGCTGCGAGCCGCGTACAGCCCTCTCTCTCCCCAGCTGGCACCCCTGCGGGCGCATGGGGGCTACACAATATTTTAAGGTCAGGCACGGTGCGGGGGGCGGGGCCTGCGCTTCCCTTTACCTCGGAGGGAGTGGGTAGTGCCCTGCCTCCTCCCGCTTTTCCTCTGGTTCCCGCGGCCGGTGTTGTCGTCGGGGCCCCGACGTCAGGGGTGGACGGGCAGGATTGTGGGATTCACCCGGGGGCGCTCCCGGTGTCCCAGATCCTGCTGCCGCCGGCCGGTGGCCTGTGGCACGGGGCGGTAACGCCACCTGCGGGACGGCCCGACGTACAGCGGCCGGAGTCCGGCCGCAGTTTGCGGGCCACTTCGTTTGCATCGATGTGCGACGCGTCCCAAGCTGCGCCCACAGGTTTCCTGCCGGCGGCTTCGGTGTCGGTGGCCTGGTTGGGGGCCCTGCAGTTCCCAATCATGACATCTGGGGTGGTGGCAGGTTTCCAGGGTGGGCGGGCTCCCCTGCCTGCCTCTTATTTGCCGCCGGCGTTCGCGCATGCCCAGGGCTCTGTTGCATCGTGGCCCGGCCCTGCGGGCCCTGGGTTGGCCCCCTTTTCGAGGTTGTACACAGGGGGGGTTTCTCTTGGGGCCCTGCAGCAGACTCCGTATTGGTCTGCGCCTTTCCCACAGACTCTGTACGCTTGTCACCCTGGGTTTTCCGCTGCGGCCCCTTGGCCCCCCTTAAGTTGCGCGGCCGCCGGCGTGGCGGATGCTGAGGCTTTGGACGTGCCGGTCCCCTTTTCTCTGCCCCCCCTTCCTGTTTCCCCCCCTCCCTTGCCTTCGGGTCCTCCCCCTGCCGCTGCCGGTTTTGTACCTCCCCCCCCCCTACTGTCTCCCCCTTAGGTGTCGATGGGTCGAGGGGGGGCTCTCCCCCTGGCGGTTCGTCCGGAGCCTTGACGGTAGTGGCTTCCAGTGCACCACAGCGGAGATCGTCAGCGGGAAAGAACGTGCCTGCGGGAACAGGTGAAGCCGGGGGATCTCGGGTCCCTGAAGAGAGGCTCTCTGGGCCCGCCGCAGCATCCGAAGAGGCGGGCGAACCTTCTGGAACCGGTGAGATAGTTACTCCTTCTTCTGATAGTTCTTCTTCCAGCTCTTCTTCTGATACTAGGTCTTCTGGGTCCCCTAGGCGCCCGCGTAAATTAGCCAGGCTCATTGCGCATCGCATACACAGGAAAGATAGGAAGGCTAAAGGCAGGGCGTCGGCGGTCGCGTCGGAACCTCCGCGTTTTACGGAAATGGTGCACTGCGCGAACACAGCGGTCACCAGGGGTTTGCGTAAGCGGATGAGGGATAAGATTAGGAAGGGTAAATATGTCGACATGTTCACCCTTACGGATGACATGCGGAAGGCTTTCGATAAAGCCAGGAAAGTCGGGGGCATTGGAGAAAATGCTTTTCGCAATTTTCATCAGTGGCTCCGTGGATTTTTAGTGTTTACGGCGTGCTACACCGAAACGAGGCCGGCGGAATATCATAACGCGGTTAAATATTTATTCCTGGTGCACGAAATGTACTTGACCTCCAAGGGTTACGCATGGCGGGACTACGACGAGAAGTTCCGTCGCAAACCAGGACGGTAACCCGACTCTACCCTTGGGGTTTAAGGACGTTGAGGTGTGGCTGGAGGTCACGCAACATGGTAGGCCCCTCCCTGAATCCCAAGGCGGTAAAGCGGTTTCGGGTGTCCGCCCGAGCCCTACCCCGGGGAGTAAAGGGAAATGTTTTGCTTTCAACGAGGGAAAATGTCCCCGGGGTACTAGTTGCCGTTTTCGCCACTCCTGCAAAGTGTGCGGCGGGGGCCACCCGGCCAAGGACTGCACTTCCACTCCCGGATCCCGGCCCGGTGAGGCTGCCGAGGTGCTCGGAAGTGGAAAGTAAGGCATCGTCGCCCATCAACGTCCCGGAATTGACTAAATGGTTGGGGTCTTACCCTGACCTCACTTCCGGGCTGTTCTTGTTAGACGGTTTCCGTCATGGTTTCAGGCTCCCCATCCCAGACTCAGTCTTCGTCGTCTCACGTCGCAATTTGAAGTCCGCGCGCGAATTCCCGTTAGTGGTCTCCCGTAAGGTCCAGGCGGAAATCAGCTTGGGGCGCATGTGCGGCCCTTTTCCGTCCCCCCCAATGCCCCGGCTGTGCATCTCTCCTTTAGGGGTGGTTCCCAAGAAGGCCCCGGGCCAATTCCGCCTCATTCAACATTTGTCCCACCCTCGTGGCGGATCGGTTAACGACGCCATTCCGGCGGAGGCTTGCAGGGTGCGATACCAATCTTTTGACGAGGCCCTTCGGTTAGTCAAGGCGGCAGGCCCTGGCGCCCTTATGGCTAAGCTGGACATTGAGTCTGCTTTCCGACTGCTGCCCATTCACCCGGATTCCCTTCGTTTCCTCGGTTTCCGGTTAGGGGGTGGTTTCTACGTCGACAGGTGCTTGCCGATGGGTTGTTCTGCGTCTTGTGCCTACTTTGAGAAATTCAGTTCCTTTTTACATTGGTGCGTGGTGTTGGCCTCCGGTCACCCGGGGGTTGCCCACTACTTAGATGATTTTCTCTTTGTGGGTCCAAGGGACAGCTCGGTTTGCGGGGAGGTCCTGGGTTTAGCCCAGCGTTTGTTCGGTCATCTCGGGGTGCCCGTGGCCTCGGATAAGACCGAGGGGCCCACGGTTTGCCTCAGTTATTTGGGCATTGAAATCGATTCGGAGGCCGGTTGCTGCAGGCTCCCCGCAGATAAGGTGCACAAATTGCTGGGTCTCATAGAGCAATGCCTTCTCAGCCGTAGGGTCAGGTTACAACGAGTGCAGTCATTACTGGGGTCTTTCAATTTTGCGTGCAGGATCATACCCATGGGGCGCGTTTTCGGACGTAAACTTGAGAGGTCCATGGCGGGGGTTAGTAAGCCGCATCATACGGTGTATATTTCGCGCGAGATTAGAGAAGACCTGCAAATCTGGTCCACATTTTTGGTTTCCTTTAACCGGGAGGTGTTATGGCCAGCGGAGCGCTGTTCCAACGCCGCGTTGCAACTTTTTACGGATGCTGCCGGCGGTTCGGGCTTTTTTCATGACGGAGTGGTGCGCCGCGCCTTGGCCTTTGTCATGGGTTTCCAGCGGTTTCACGAAGAACTTGATTCTTTTGGAATTGTTCCCGTCGATAGTGGCAGTTGAATTGTGTTCAACAGGATTGTCGGATCGGAGCATTGTGTTCCGCTGCGACAATCTGGGCGTCGTACATGCTGTTAATAACCAACGTTCGTCCTCTCCGCAAGCCTTGCGCCTGTTGCGTTATTTAGTGCTTAAATGCCTGAGGCATAATATTCATTTCACGGCTGCGCATGTCCCGGGTGTTGACAATAGAATTGCTGAGGCGCTGTCCCGTTTTGAGTTCGGTAAGTTCCGGGAGCTGGTTCCTGATGCAGATATTGGGAGTTTAACGGTTCCGCCCTTCCTGTGGAAGCTCGTTGACTAGGAGCTACGGTGGCTGGTTGCCTCGGTTTCACTGACGGATGTGGTGGCGGCAAGCGGGATCGCTGCCGTGGTGAGTGGGTCCTGCCTATGCGGGAAGGACACCGGTTCGGGTCGCGGAAGCCCGGTGTCAGTTGGCTGGTTTTGCGACCTTGCTTTTGGGGGAGTTCAGAGGTTGAATTTGATTCATTGCGCCTGTTGCGCGAACCCAAAAACGCGTTTTACCCGTCGGTTCTTGAACGGCTAGCGTTCAGGAATGGAGGGTGTGAAGTGAATTTTTAAATTTTCCTCTGAGGGGGCCGAATTACAATTGGCATCACTCACGGTCCACGGGAGGTTTTTTGAGTTTTCTCCTTCACTTGGGTTCTTTATAGGTATGTTTTCGTTAAGATACTGTACTTGAACGGTTTCTGACAGTAGGAATTTTCTTTTACAGCTGCTTTGGATATCTCGGATCAGATTTGGCTTATTGGCCATTCTTACATTTTTTGGGCGGAGAGGCATCCTATGGCGAGACGAACGTGCGATTTCGTTGGGGACAAAGTAGTCAGATGGTTGGGTGTTAGAGGTTTGCGTTGGATTGGTTTACTTCTCCTGCTGTTTCACCACGAACGAAGGTGGGGGCGGCCTGGCTGGATTGTCGTTCACCTCGGGGGGAATGATATGGGTCGAGTCAAAGGCATCGACCTCATCCTGAGTATCAAGGCGGACTTGGTCGCTTTGCGAGCATACTGGCCACTAGTGACAGTCGTATGGTCAGACATAGTGCCCCGTTTTCACTGGCGGGATGCGGTTCGGTTTTCGGCAATTGAAAAAGCTAGGAAGAAAGTTAATTCTGCAGTGTCAGTGTATGTGCAGGCGATAGGGGGTTTGGTTGTCAGGCACCCGCTGTTAGTTCTTCACAATGTGCAGTTTTATAGAGAGGACGGTGTTCACCTTTCCCCTGCAGGTATTGGTGTGTTTTTAGAGAGTATCTTTCGAGTTTTGTCAGGTTGATGTTTAATTTTTATTCATTTATTTTCTTCTCCTTTGGTTTTGGTTGGATGGCGGTCTGCGTTTTTTTGTGGAAAATCCTTGTTGTGGCGGGAAGTCGCTACCAGCCAGCGGTCAAAGTTACATAACTGGTCACTGTGGGGCACCCCCTTTTGATAGAACAGCGAGTGTGTCCTCCCCTTGCGGGTGGACTACGGATGTTCCCTTGCGGGTTCGTCCAAGGCTCTGCTAGAGTAAGGGGGGTGAGCCTGCACAGTGCGGGTTATGTTTAAGGAGGCGGTGGTGAGTCCCCTCCTAGTTTTTACTGGTTTTATTATAGTTGACTGGTGCTGGTGAGTTGGTAGCGCCTTTTCTCGCCATCCTCCAATATTTAGTTTAAATGACAGGTCATCAAACAATAAATACTAGTTTGACCTTTTAAATCTAGCAGTTGGTGTCCGTGTGGTTATTTCATAGAGATAAGCTAGCTAAGTGTTAAATGTTAAGTGTGTCAGAATAAAGTCGTGGGTTACTTAAGCAGGCAGAGATCCGCATAGGCTCGAAGCCACATAAGCACCCGGAATTTTTGTGACATTTGTTTAGGGTAGGCAGGGCTAGCCTTAGTGATAGACAGTTGGGGTCATGTGACCCAGGGTGCCTATAAGGTTTTAGGTAGGAGGAGTATAGGCAGAGGTATATAGTCCTGAGGTAGGCAGCCATCTTCCTCTTGCCAGTTCTTCAGGATGCCCTCCCCCCCACCCTTTAATTTTGTTCTTTCGGTCCGCTTTCGGACCTCTTTTTTCAATTTCTGAGTAGGCTTTGATAGCCAGATGGGCGGAAAGTCGCTACCAGCCAGCGGTCAAAGTTACATAAGTGGTCACTGTGGGGCACCCCCTTTTGATAGAACAGCGAGTGTGTCCTCCCCTTGCGGGTGGACTACGGATGTTCCCTTGCGGGTTCGTCCAAGGCTCTGCTAGAGTAAGGGGGGTGAGCCTGCACAGTGCGGGTTATGTTTAAGGAGGCGGTGGTGAGTCCCCTCCTAGTTTTTACTGGTTTTATTATAGTTGACTGGTGCTGGTGAGTTGGTAGCGCCTTTTCTCGCCATCCTCCAATATTTAGTTTAAATGACAGGTCATCAAACAATAAATACTAGTTTGACCTTTTAAATCTAGCAGTTGGTGTCCGTGTGGTTATTTCATAGAGATAAGCTAGCTAAGTGTTAAATGTTAAGTGTGTCAGAATAAAGTCGTGGGTGACTTATATTTCTGAATTTAGGACTCAGCCGCACTACTGCATATTTGCGAGCGGCCATTGCCGGGAAAGGATCCTCATGATTTCCTACCAAGAAACTTTTGCCATTTCCAGCCCATAGACTGCAATGGTTTATGCTATCTGAAGATGGTGTTAGCTACTAGGCCCAAGCTCCACAATGTTTTGCATTCCGGAGTTTGGTAAATTCTACTTTTTAGTGGTCCCGGGTACATACATTCAGGGAATCATCAGTATTTACAAGTAGGCCTTGAAATCTGATGTTTTTGGGGTGATATCCCTAAAAAAAATTTTTACAAATGTGCCTCTAAGTGCTCTTTTCTATCATTTTGTGTAAGTTGCACATTATGACCAACCCAAGTGTCACCTATGATCTAGCCTTCAAAATGTGCTCCCCTTTGCATTCTGAAGGTAAAACCTGGTTTAAGTGAAAGCTGGCGGAGAAAATAAAGGAAAAATACAAAACAAGTTCCTGAAATATGTCAGGCCCAATGTTCTGCTAGTTTGTAATGGGACAGAGACGAACAGTGCTGAAAGAAATTAGGATTTTGCTGTACCCTTTGTACATATGCTATGTGGGTGGTTTAACCATATTGCCACCTTTCATCAGCTTTGGAACATATTACGTATGCTATAATATAGAGGATATCCAACAACATGGGGCTTACCCGACTTTCTCTATATATAATATTCTGTAAACAGTAATCTACATAATTACACAATTAGCTAACTCCATTTAATGTAACAATTTAGCAGGGTATTACAGTGTAATTGGTGATTCATACTGAGGCTGAGAGAATACATTTAAAAATCACATAGCCATTTAACTTTGGTAAGTGCCGCATCAGTATCTATAATATGCAATCAAAGACAACTGAAACTTGTAGCTTTTACCTATAATTAGTAATTACAGCAAGTTGTGGTATAAATGGCATTTCATAATGCAGCAATATAGCCATATGATTTTGAGTTCCCTGATTGAAAATTGGGATATAACAGGGGAGCTCTGTTCAGCTTAACCCAGAGCCTATAACTCTACCTATGAATGAGTGATTCATAGCTAGACTGCAGAGATCATTATGAATCACTCCCCAGAATAGGGAAGCCAGTGCCCCAGGCTAAGCTGCACTTACAGGCTATTATTCATTACATATTTTTCTTCAAACTTTTCTCACATATGAAATACAGGACTTTGTAATTGAATTATAGTAAATGTTTCCTTCAGACAAGTACTGCTAGTATTTACCATCTCATATTCTTGTATGTATGATCATGCAGAGATCAGTTACTTGTCCTTTTTTAAGCTTACATTTTTTTCTTGATTTTTGAAAAATATTCATGTGATGTCAAAATAAACAAATATCTAATTATAAAAGCAACAAGACTTGACAAGAGCAAGTCATGGACATGTACTGTACATTCAAGCTGTTGAGCTACTGCGGGAAAAGTGACCATACTGTATGTGATAACTGTAACAACAAATGCTGTTTTGTGATGTTCCATTTATTTGTTGTGCAAAATCAGAGGAATGCCTGGATTTACCAACCAATATGGTGGTGTCCAGAGGCGGAACTACCACCAGTGCAAGCGGTGCCTTGCACTGGGGCCCGCCGCTGTCAAGGAGTCCAAAGCCAGCGCAGCATGTAATGAGTTAAACTGACTCATTACATGCCGCCTGCCGCTGTGTGCTGCGGGCCCGAGGAGAGGAGCAGCAGGGATGCAGCCACCGGGAGAAGGAGGAGGAGGGAGGGGGACTCGGAAGCCGCAGCAGCGCAGTGTAATTGGTAGAGGCGCTGCTGCAGCTGTCCCTCTCCTTCTACATAGGCGGGCCGCCACTGCTGTGAATGCTGGGATGCGCTTCCCTCATCATAGCAGCAGCGGCAAGCCTATGTGGAAGGAGAGGGACAGCTGTAGTAGCGCCTCCACTAATTACACTGCACTGCTGTGGCTCCCGAGTGCCTCTCCCTCCTCCTCCTCCCCTGCCCGGGATCATCATCTGCTTGACTGCCTGCACCGATCTGCTTGACTGTCTGAGCCAGTGGAGACAGTAAGTATAATCTATTCTTTCTTTCTGTCTATCTATCTATCTATATGTGTAAAAAGGGGGACTGGCTGCCGTAATGTGTAAAAAATGGGACGCTGTCTGCCGTAATGTGTTAAAAGGGGACACTGTCTACCGCAATGTATAAAAAAGGGGACGCTGTCTGCCGTAATGTGTAAAAAGGGGATGCTGTCTGCCATAATGTGTAAAAAGGGGGACTGTCTGCCGTAATGTGTAAAAAAGGGGACACTGTCGTAATGTATAAAAAGGGGGACTCTGCCGTAATGTGTAAAAAAGGGGCGCTGTCTGCCGTAATGTGTAAAAAGAGGGACTGTCTGCCGTAATGTGTAAAAAAAAGTGGACTCTGCCGTAATGTGTAAAAAGGGCGAATATCTGCCGTAATGTGTAAAAAAGGGGATGCCTGCCATAATGTGTAAAAAAGGGGACTCTGTCTGCCGTAATGTGTAAAAATGAGACGCTGTCTGCCGTAATGTGTAAAAAAGGGGACGCTGTCTGCCGTAATGTGTAAAAACAGGATGCTGTCTGCCGTAATGTGTAAAAATGGGATGCCATCTGCCGTAATATGTAAAAGGTGGACTCTATCTGCCGTAATGTGTAAAAAGGGGACGCTGTCTGCCGTAATGTGTAAAAAAAGGGACTCTGCCATAATCTGTAAAAAGGGGATGCAGTCTGCTGTAATGTGTAAAAAAGGGGATGGTGTCTGCTGTAATGTGTAAAAAGGGGACGCTGTCTGCCGTAATGTGTAAAAGGGGGACTCTGTCTGACGTAATGTGTAAAAAGGGGACGCTGTGTGCCGTAAGTGTAAAAGGTAGACTCTGTTTGCCGTAATGTGTAAAAAGGGGACTATCTGCTGTAATGTGTAAAAAAGGGGATGCTGTCTGCCGTAATGTCTAAAAACGGGACGCTGTCTGCTGTAATGTGTAAAAAGGGGACGCTGTCTGCCGTAATGTGTAAACGGTGGACTGTATCTGCTGTAATGTGTAAAAAGGGGGCGCTGTCTGCAGTAATGTGTAAAAAGGGGGACTGTCTGCCGTAACGTGTTGAAAAGGTGACTCTGTCTATTGGAATGTGTAAAAAGGGGGCGCTGTATGCTGTAATGTATAAAAAAGGGATGCTGTCTGCCATAATGTGTTAAAAGGAAACGCTGTCTGCTGTAATGTGTAAAAACGGTGACTGTCTGCCACAATGTGTAAGAAAGGGGACTCTGCCGTAATGTGTAAAAAAAAGAGGACGCTGTTTGCCGTAATGTGTAAAAGGTGGACTCTGTCTGCTGTAATGTGTAAAAAAGGAGACTCTGTCTGCCGTAATGTGTAAAAAGGGGGCGCTGTCTGCCGTAATGTGTAAAAAGGGGATGCTGTCTGCTGTAATGTATAAAAAAGTAGACGTTGTCTGCCGTAATGTGTAAAAAGGGGATGTTGTCTGCCATAATGTGTAAAAAGGGGGACTGTCGTAATGTGTAGAAAAGGGGACTCTGCCATAATGTTTAAAAAGGGGACGCTGTCTGCCGTAATGTGTAAAAAGGGGATGCTGTCTGCCATAATGTGTAAAAAGGGGATGCTGTCTGCCAGAATGTGTAAAAAGGGGGACTGTCTGTCATAATGTGTAGAAAAGAGGACTCTGCCGTAATGTGTAAAAAGGGGAAGCTATCTGCCGTAATGTGTAAAAAGGGGTACTGCCTGCTATAATGTGTAAAAAACGGGACTCTGTCTGCCGTGATGTGTAAAAAGGGGATGCTGTCTGCCGTAATGTGTAAAAAAGAGGACGCTGTCTGCCATAATGTGTAAAAAGGGGACGCTGTCTGCCGTAATGTGTAAAAAAGGGGACGCTGTCTGCTGTAATGTGTAAAAAAGGGGACTCTGTCTTCCGTAATGTGTAAAAAGGGAATGCTGTCTGCCGGAAATGTGTAAAAAGGGGATGCTATCTGCCGGAATGTGTAAAAAGGGGGACTGTCTGTCGTAATGTGTAGAAAAGGGGACTCTGCCGTAATGTGTAAAAAGGGGAAGCTATCTGCCGTGATGTGTAAAAAGGGGATGCTGTCTGCCGTAATGTGTAAAAAAGAGGACGCTGTCTGCCATAATGTGTAAAAAGGGGACGCTGTCTGCCGTAATGTGTAAAAAAGGGGACGCTGTCTGCCGTAATGTGTAAAAAAGGGGACGCTGTCTGCCGGAATGTGTAAAAAGGGAATGCTGTCTGCCGGAAATGTGTAAGAAGGGGATGCTATCTGCCGGAATGTGTAAAAAGGGGGACTGTCTGTCGTAATGTGTAGAAAAGGGGACTCTGTATGCAATAATGTTTAAAAAGGGGACGCTGTCTGCCGTAATGTCTAAAAACGGGACGCTGTCTGCCGTAATGTGTAAAAAAGAGGACTCTGTCTGCTGGAATGTGTAAAAAGGGGGAGATGTATGCTGTAATGTATAAAAATGGGATTCTGTCTGCCATAATGTGTTAAAATGAAACGTTGTCTGCCATAATGTGTAAAAACAGTGACTGTCTGCCACAATGTGTAAAAAAGGTGACTCTGCCATAATGTGTAAAATGGGGACGCTGTTTGCCGTAATGTGTAAAAGGTGGACTCTGTCTGCTGTAATGTGTAAAAAAGGGGACTCTGTCTTCCGTAATGTGTAAAAAGGGAATGCTGTCTGCCGGAAATGTGTAAGAAGGGGATGCTATCTGCCGGAATGTGTAAAAAGGGGGACTGTCTGTCGTAATGTGTAGAAAAGGGGACTCTGCCGTAATGTGTAAAAAGGGGAAGCTATCTGCCGTAATGTGTAAAAAGGGGGACTGCCTGCCATAATGTGTAAAAAACGTGACTCTGTCTGCCGTAATGTGTAAAAAGGAGACGCTGTCTGCCATAATGCGTAAAAAAGGGGACGCTGTCTGCCATAATGTGTAAAAAAGGGACGTTGTCTGCCGTAATGTGTAAAAAAGGGGATGCTGTCTGCCGTAATGTCTAAAAACGGGATGCTGTCTGCCGTAATGTGTAAAAAGGGGATGCTGTCTACCGTAATGTGTAAAAGGTGGACTCTGTCTGCCGCAATGTGTAAAAAGGGGGCGCTGTCTGCAGTAATGTGTAAAAAGGGGGACTGTCTGCAGTAATGTGTAAAAAAGGGGACTGCCTGCTGGAATGTGTAAAAAGGGGGTGCTGTATGCTGTAATGTATAAAAAAGGGATGCTGTCTGCCATAATGTGTTTTAAGGAAACGCTGTCTGCTGTAATGTGTAAAAACGGTGACTGTCTGCCACAATGTGTAAAAAAGGGAACTCTGCCGTAATGTGTAAAAAGGGGACGCTGTTTCCGTAATGTGTAAAAGGTGGACTCTGTCTGCTGTAATGTGTAAAAAAGGGACTCTGTCTGCCGTAATGTGTAAAAAGGGGATGCTGTCTGCCGTAATGTGTAAAAAGGGGATGTTGACTGCCATAATGTGTAAAAAGGGACGCTGTCTGCCATAAAGTGTAAAAAGGGGGACTGTCTGCCGTAATGTGTAAAAAGGGGACGCTGTCTGCCGGAATGTGTAAAAAGGGGATGCTGTCTGTCATAATGTGTAGAAAAGGGGACTCTGCCATAATGTTTAAAAAGGGGACGCTGTCTGCCGCAATGTGTAAAAAGGGGGACTGTCTACCATAATATGTAAAAAAGGGGACTCTGTCTGCCGTAATGTGTAAAAAGGGGATGCTGTATGCCGTAATGTGAAAAAAAAGGACTCTCTCTGCCAAAATGTGTAAAAAGGGGACGCTGTCTGCCGTAATGTGTAAAAAAGGGGACGCTGTCTGCCGTAATGTGTAAAAAAGGGACGCTGTCTGCCGTAATATGTAAAAAGGGGGACTGTCTGTTGTAATGTGTAGAAAAGGGGACTCTGTCTGCCATAATGTTTAAAAAGGGGAAGCTGTCTGCCGTAATCTGTAAAAACGGGACGCTGTCTGCCGTAATGTGTAAAAAGGGGACGCTGTCTGCCGTAATGTGTAAAAGGTGGACGCTGTCTGCCGTAATGTGTAAAAATGGGCGCTTTCTGCAGTAATGTGTAAAAAGAGGGACTGTCTGCCGTAATGTGTAAAAAAGGGGACTCTGTCTGCTGGAATGTGTAAAAAGGGGGCGCTGTATGCTGTAATGTATTAAAAAAGGGATTCTGTCTGCCATAATGTGTTAAAAGGAAATGCTGTCTGCTGTAATGTGTAAAAACGGTGACTGCCACAATGTGTAAAAAAGGGGACTCTGCCGTAATGTGTAAAAAGGGGACGCTGTTTGCCGTAATGTGTAAAAGGTGGACTCTGTCTGCTGTAATGTGTAAAAAAGGGGATGCTGTCTGCCGTAATGTGTAAAAAGGGGACGCTGTCTGCCGTAATGTGTAAAAAGGGGATGCTGTCTACTGTAATGTATAAAAAAGCGGACGCTGTCTGCCGAAATGTGTAAAAAAGGGATGTTGACTGCCATAATGTGTAAAAAGGGATGCTGTCTGCCGTAATGTGTAAAAAGGGGACGCTGCCTGCCGTAATGTGTAAAAGGTGGACTCTGTCTGCCGTAATGTGTAAAAAGGGGCGCTTTCTGCAGTAATGTGTAAAAAGGGGGACTGTCTGCCGTAATGTGTAAGAAAGGGAACTCTGTCTGCTGGAATGTGTAAAAAGGGGGCGCTTTCTGCTGTAATGTATAAAAAAGCGGACGCTGTCTGCCGAAATGTGTAAAAAAGGGATGTTGACTGCCATAATGTGTAAAAAGGGATGCTGTCTGCCGTAATGTGTAAAAAGGGGGACTGTCTGTCGTAATGTGTAGAAAAGGGGACTCTGTCTGCTATAATGTTTAAAAAGCGGACGCTGTCTGCCGTAATGTCTAAAAACGGGATGCTGTCTGCCGTAATGTGTAAAAAGGGGACGTTGTCTGCCGTAATGTGTAAAAGGTGGACTCTGTCTGCCACAATGTGTAACAAGGGGGCGCTGTCTGCAGTAATGTGTAAAAAAGGGACTGTCTGCCGTAATGTGTAAAAAAGAGGACTCTGTTGGAATGTGTAAAAAGGGGGTGCTGTATGCTGTAATGTATAAAAAAGGGATGCTGTCTGCCATAATGTGTTTAAAGGAAACGCTGTCTGCTGTAATGTGTAAAAACAGTGACTGTCTGCCACAATGTGCAAAAAAGGGGACTCTGCCGTAATGTGTAAAAAGAGGACGCTGTTTGCCGTAATGTGTAAAAGGTGGACTCTGTCTGCTGTAATGTGTAAAAAAGGGACTCTGTCTGCCGTAATGTGTAAAAATGGGATGCTGTCTGCCATAATGTGTAAAAAGGGGATTCTGTCTGCTGTAATGTATAAAAAAGCGGACGCTGTCTGCCGTAATGTGTAAAAAGGGGACGCTGTCTGCCGTAATGTGTAAAAAGGGGATGCTGTCTGCTGTAATGTGTAAAAAAGAAGACACTGTCTGCCGTAATGTGTAAAAAGGGGAAGTTGACTGCCATAATGTGTAAAAAGGGACGCTGTCTGCCGTAATGTGTAAAAAAAGGGACTGTCTGTCGTAATGTGTAGAAAAGGGGACTCTGCCATAATGTTTAAAAAGGGGACGCTGTCTACCGTAATGTGTAAAAAGGGGGACTGTCTGCCGTAATGTGTAAAAAAGGGGACGCTGTCTGCCGGAATGTGTAAAAAGGGGACGCTGTCTGCCGGAATGTGTAAAAAGGGGATGCTGTCTGCCGGAATGTGTAAATAGGGGGACTGTCTGTCATAATGTGTAGAAAAGGGGACTCTGCCGTTATGTGTTAAAAGGGGAAGCTATCTGCCGTAATGTGTAAAAAGGGGGACTGCCTGCTGTAATGTGTAAAAAAGGGACCCTGTCTGCCATAATGTGTAAAAACGGGACGCTGTCTGCCGTAATGTGTAAAAAAGTGGACGCTGTCTGCCGTAATGTGTAAAAAAGGGGACGCTGTCTGCCGTAATGTGTAAAAAAGGGACGCGGTCTGCCGTAATGTGTAAAAAGAGGGACTGTTTGTTGTAATGTGTAGAAAAGGGGACTCTGTATGCAATAATGTTTAAAAAGGGGACGCTGTCTGCCGTAATGTGTAAAAAGGGGACGCTGTCTGCCGTAATGTGTAAAAAAGGAGTACTCTGTCTGCTGGAATGTGTAAAAAGGGGGAGATGTATGCTGTAATGTATAAAAATGGGATTCTGTCTGCCATAATGTGTTAAAATGAAACGTTGTCTGCCATAATGTGTAAAAACGGTGACTGTCTGCCACAATGTGTAAAAAAGGTGACTCTGCCATAATGTGTAAAATGGGGACGCTGTTTGCCGTATTGTGTAAAAGGTGGACTCTGTCTGCTGTAATGTGTAAAAAAGGGGACTCTGTCTTCCGTAATGTGTAAAAAGGGAATGCTGTCTGCCGGAAATGTGTAAGAAGGGGATGCTATCTGCCGGAATGTGTAAAAAGGGGGACTGTCTGTCGTAATGTGTAGAAAAGGGGACTCTGCCGTAATGTGTGAAAAGGGGAAGCTATCTGCCGTAATGTGTAAAAAGGGGGACTGCCTGCCATAATGTGTAAAAAACGAGACTCTGTCTGCCGTAATGTGTAAAAAGGAGACGCTGTCTGCCATAATGCGTAAAAAAGGGGACGCTGTCTGCCATAATGTGTAAAAAAGGGACGCTGTCTGCCGTAATGTGTAAAAAGGGGGACTGTCTGTCGTAATGTGTAGAAAAGGGGACTCTGTCTGCCATAATGTTTAAAAAGGGGACGTTGTCTGCCGTAATGTGTAAAAAAGGGGATGCTGTCTGCCGTAATGTCTAAAAACGGGATGCTGTCTGCCGTAATGTGTAAAAAGGGGATGCTGTCTGCCGTAATGTGTAAAAGGTGGACTCTGTCTGCCGTAATGTGTAAAAAGGGGGCGCTGTCTGCAGTAATGTGTAAAAAGGGGGACTGTCTGCAATAATGTGTAAAAAAGGGGACTGCCTGCTGGAATGTGTAAAAAGGGGGCGCTGTATGCTGTAATGTATAAAAAAGGGATGCTGTCTGCCATAATGTGTTTTATGGAAACGCTGTCTGCTGTAATGTGTAAAAACGGTGACTGTCTGCCACAATGTGTAAAAAAGGGGACTCTGCCGTAATGTGTAAAAAGGGGACGCTGTTTCCGTAATGTGTAAAAGGTGGACTCTGTCTGCTGTAATGTGTAAAAAGGGACTCTGTCTGCCGTAATGTGTAAAAAGGGGATGCTGTCTGCCGTAATGTGGTAATGTGTAAAAAGGGGATGTTGACTGCCATAATGTGTAAAAAGGGGGACTGTCTGCCGTAATGTGTAAAAAGGGGACGCTGTCTGCCGGAATGTGTAAAAAGGGGATGCTGTCTGTCATAATGTGTAGAAAAGGGGACTCTGCCATTATGTTTAAAAAGGGGACGCTGTCTGCCGTAATGTGTAAAAAGGGGATGCTGTATGCCGTAATGTGAAAAAAAAGGACGCTCTCTGCCAAAATGTGTAAAAAGGGGACGCTGTCTGCCGTAATGTGTAAAAAAGGGGACGCTGTCTGCCGTAATGTGTAAAAAAGGGACGCTGTCTGCCGTAATATGTAAAAAGGGGGACTGTCTGTTGTAATGTGTAGAAAAGGGGACTCTGTCTGCCATAATGTTTAAAAAGGGGAAGCTGTCTGCCGTAATCTGTAAAAACGGGACGCTGTCTGCCGTAATGTGTAAAAAGGGGATGCTGTCTGCCGTAATGTGTAAAAGGTGGACGCTGTCTGCCGTAATGTGTAAAAATGGGCGCTTTCTGCAGTAATGTGTAAAAAGGGGGACTGTCTGCCGTAATGTGTAAAAAAGGGGACTCTGTCTGCTGGAATGTGTAAAAAGGGGGCGCTGTATGCTGTAATGTATAAACAAGGGATTCTTTCTGCCATAATGTGTTAAAAGGAAATGCTGTCTGCTGTAATGTGTAAAAACGGTGACTGTCTGCCACAATGTGTAAAAAAGGGGACTCTGCCGTAATGTGTAAAAAGGGGACGCTGTTTGCCGTAATGTGTAAAAAAGGGGATGCTGTCTGCCGTAATGTGTAAAAAGGGGACGCTGTCTGCCGTAATGTGTAAAAAGGGGATGCTGTCTACAGTAATGTATAAAAAAGCGGACGCTGTCTGCCGAAATGTGTAAAAAAGGGATGTTGACTGCCATAATGTGTAAAAAGGGATGCTGTCTGCCGTAATGTGTAAAAAGGGGACGCTGCCTGCCGTAATGTGTAAAAGGTGGACTCTGTCTGCCGTAATGTGTAAAAAGGGGCGCTTTCTGCAGTAATGTGTAAAAAGGGGGACTGTCTGCCGTAATGTGTAAGAAAGGGAACTCTGTCTGCTGGAATGTGTAAAAAGGGGGCGCTTTCTGCTGTAATGTATAAAAAAGCGGACGCTGTCTGCCGAAATGTGTAAAAAAGGGATGTTGACTGCCATAATGTGTAAAAAGGGATGCTGTCTGCCGTAATGTGTAAAAAGGGGGACTGTCTGTCGTAATGTGTAGAAAAGGGGACTCTGTCTGCCATAATGTTTAAAAAGCGGACGCTGTCTGCCGTAATGTGTAAAAAAGGGGATTCTGTCTGCCGTAATGTCTAAAAACGGGATGCTGTCTGCCGTAATGTGTAAAAAGGGGACGTTGTCTGCCGTAATGTGTAAAAGGTGGACTCTGTCTGCCACAATGTGTAAGAAGGGGGCGCTGTCTGCAGTAATGTGTAAAAAAGGGACTGTCTGCCGTAATGTGTAAAAAAGGGGACTCTGTTGGAATGTGTAAAAAGGGGGTGCTGTATGCTGTAATGTATAAAAAAGGGATGCTGTCTGCCATAATGTGTTTAAAGGAAACGCTGTCTGCTGTAATGTGTAAAAACGGTGACTGTCTGCCACAATGTGCAAAAAAGGGGACTCTGCCGTAATGTGTAAAAAGAGGACGCTGTTTGCCGTAATGTGTAAAAGGTGGACTCTGTCTGCCGTAATGTGTAAAAAGGGGATGCTGTCTGCCATAATGTGTAAAAAGGGGATGCTGTCTGCTGTAATGTATAAAAAAGCGGACGCTGTCTGCCGTAATGTGTAAAAAGGGGACGCTGTCTGCCGTAATGTGTAAAAAGGGGATGCTGTCTGCTGTAATGTATAAAAAAGAAGACACTGTCTGCCGTAATGTGTAAAAAGGGGAAGTTGACTGCCATAATGTGTAAAAAGGGACGCTGTCTGCCGTAATGTGTAAAAAAAGGGACTGTCTGTCGTAATGTGTAGAAAAGGGGACTCTGCCATAATGTTTAAAAAGGGGACGCTGTCTACCGTAATGTGTAAAAAGGGGGACTGTCTGCCGTAATGTGTAAAAAAGGGGACTCTGTCTGCCGTAATGTGTAAAAAGGGGACGCTGTCTGCCGGAATGTGTAAAAAGGGGATGCTGTCTGCCGGAATGTGTAAAAAGGGGGACTGTCTGTCATAATGTGTAGAAAAGGGGACTCTGCCGTTATGTGTTAAAAGGGGAAGCTATCTGCCGTAATGTGTAAAAAGAAGGACTGCCTGCCGTAATGTGTAAAAAAGGGACCCTGTCTGCCATAATGTGTAAAAAGTGGACGCTGTCTGCCGTAATGTGTAAAAAAGTGGACGCTGTCTGTCGTAATGTGTAAAAAAGGGACGCTGTCTGCCGTAATGTGTAAAAAGGGGGACTGTCTGTTGTAATGTGTGGAAAAGGGGACTCTGTCTGCCATAATGTTTAAAAAGGGGACGCTGTCTGCCGTAATGTGTAAAAACGGGACGCTGTCTGCCGTAATGTGTAAAAAGGGGACGCTGTCTGCCGTAATGTGTAAAAAGAAGCGCTTTCTGCAGTAATGTGTAAAAACGGTGACTGTCTGCCACAAAGTGTAAAAAAGGGGACTCTGCCGTAATGTGTAAAAAGGGGACGCTGTTTGCCGTAATGTGTAAAAGGTGGACTCTGTCTGCTGTAATGTGTAAAAAAGGGGACTCTGTCTGCCGTAATGTGTAAAAAGGGGACGATGTCTGCCGTAATGTGTAAAAAGGGGATGCTGTCTGCTTTAATGTATAAAAAAAGTGGACGCTGTCTGCCGAAATGTGTAAAAAAGGGATGTTGACTGCCATAATGTGTAAAAAGGGACGCTGTCTGCCGTAATGTCTAAAAAAAGGGACTGTCTGTCGTAATGTGTAGAAAAGGGGACTCTGCCATAATGTTTAAAAAGGGGACGCTGTCTACCGTAATGTGTAAAAAGGGGGACTGTCTGCCGTAATGTGTAAAAAAGGGGACTCTGTCTGCCGTAATGTGTAAAAAGGGGACGCTGTCTGCCGGAATGTGTAAAAAGGGGATGCTGTCTGCCGGAATGTGTAAAAAGGGGGACTGTCTGTCATAATGTGTAGAAAAGGGGACTCTGCCGTTATGTGTTAAAAGGGGAAGCTATCTGCCGTAATGTGTAAAAAGGGGGACTGCCTGCCGTAATGTGTAAAAAAGGGACCCTGTCTGCCATAATGTGTAAAAAGTGGACGCTGTCTGCCGTAATGTGTAAAAAAGTGGACGCTGTCTGCCGTAATGTGTAAAAAAGGGACGCTGTCTGCCGTAATGTGTAAAAAGGGGGACTGTCTGTTGTAATGTGTGGAAAAGGGGACTCTGTCTGCCATAATGTTTAAAAAGGGGACGCTGTCTGCCGTAATGTGTAAAAACGGGACGCTGTCTGCCGTAATGTGTAAAAAGGGGACGCTGTCTGCCGTAATGTGTAAAAAGAAGCGCTTTCTGCAGTAATGTGTAAAAACGGTGACTGTCTGCCACAAAGTGTAAAAAAGGGGACTCTGCCGTAATGTGTAAAAAGGGGACGCTGTTTGCCGTAATGTGTAAAAGGTGGACTCTGTCTGCTGTAATGTGTAAAAAGGGGACGATCTCTGCCGTAATGTGTAAAAAGGGGATGCTGTCTGCTTTAATGTATAAAAAAAGTGGACGCTGTCTGCCGAAATGTGTAAAAAAGGGATGTTGACTGCCATAATGTGTAAAAAGGGACGCTGTCTGCCGTAATGTCTAAAAACGGGACGCTGTCTGCCGTAATGTGTAAAAAGGGGACGCTGTCTGCCGTAATGTGTAAAAGGTGGACTCTGTCTGCCGAAATGTGTAAAAAGGGGCGCTTTCTGCAATAATGTGTAAAAAGGGGGACTGTCTGCCGTAATGTGTAAAAAAGGGGACTCTGTCTGCTGGAATGTGTAAAAAGGGTGCGCTGTATGCTGTAATGTATAAAAAAGGGATTCTGTCTGCCATAATGTGTTAAAAGGAAATGCTGTCTGCCGTAATGTGTAAAAACGGTAACTGTCTGCCACAATGTGTAAAAAAGGGGACTGCCTGCCGTAATGTGTAAAAAGGGGACGCTGTTTGCCGTAATGTGTAAAAGGTGGACTCTGTCTGCTGTAATGTGTAAAAAAGGGGACTCTGACTGCCGTAATGTGTAAAAAGGGGACGCTGTTTGCCGAAATGTGTAAAAAAGGGATGTTGACTGCCATAATGTGTAAAAAGGGACGCTGTCTGCTGTAAAGTGTAAAAGGGGGGACTGTCTGTCGTAATGTGTAGAAAAGGGGACTCTGCCATAATGTTTAAAAAGGGGATGCTGTCTGCCGTAATGTGTAAAAAGGAGGACTGTCTGCCGTAGTGAGTAAAAAAGGGGACTCTGTCTGCCGTAATGTGTAAAAAGGGCATGCTGTATGCCGGAATGTGTAAAAAGGGGATGCTGTCTGCCGGAATGTGCAAAAAGGGGGACTGTCTGTCGTAATGTGTAGAAAAGGGGACTCTGCCGTAATGTGTAAAAAGGGGAAGCTATCTGCCGTAATGTGTAAAAAGGGGGACTGCCTGCCATAATGTGTAAAAAACGGGAGTCTGTCTGCCGAAATGTGTAAAAAGGGGACGCTGTCTGCCGTAATGTGTAAAAAAGGGGACGCTGTCTGCCATAATGTGTAAAAAGGGGACGCTGTCTGCCGTAATGTGTAAAAAAAAGGGACGCTGTCTGCCGTAATGTGTTAAAAAGGGACGCTGTCTGCCGTAATGTGTAAAAAGGGGGACTCTCTGTCGTAATGTGTAGAAAAGGGGACGCTGTCTGCCATAATGTGTAAAAAGGGGACGCTGTCTGCCGTAATGTGTAAAAAAGGGGACGCTGTCTGCCGTAATGTGTTAAAAAGGGATACTGTCTGCCGTAATGTGTAAAAAGGGGACGATGTCTGCCGTAATGTGTAAAAGGTGGACACTGTCTGCCGTAATGTGTAAAAAGGGGGCGCAGTCTGCAGTAATGTGTCAAAAGGGGACGCTGTCTGCCGTAATGTGTAAAAAAGGGACGCTGTCTGCCATAATGTGTAAAAAGGGGACGCTGTCTGCCGTAATGTGTAAAAAAGGGGACGCTGTCTGCCGTAATGTGTTAAAATGGGACGCTGTCTGCCGTAATGTGTAAAAAGGGACTATCTGTCGTAATGTGTAAAAAAGGGGACGCTGTCTGCCATAATGTGTAAAAAGGGGACGCTGTCTGCCGTAATGTGTAAAAAAGGGGACGCTGTCTGCCGTAATGTGTTAAAAAGGGACGCTGTCTGCCATAATGTGTAAAAAGGGGACGATGTCTGCCGTAATGTGTAAAAGGTGGACACTGTCTGCCGTAATGTGTAAAAAGGGGGCGCAGTCTGCAGTAATGTGTAAAAAGGGGGACTGTCTGCTGGAATGTGTAAAAAGGGGGCACTGTATGCTGTCGTGTATAAAAAAGGGATGCTGTCTGCCATAATGTGTTAAAAGTAAACGCTGTCTGCCGTAATGTGTAAAAGGTGGACTCTGTCTGCCGTAATGTGTGAAAAGGGGACGCTGTCTGCCGTAATGTGTGAAAAGGGGACGCTGTCTGCCGTAATGTGTAAAAAGGGGATGCTGTCTGCTGTAATGTATAAAAAAAGCGGACGCTGTCTGCCGAAATGTGTAAAAAAGGGGACTCTGTCTGCCGTAATGTCAAAAAATGGGACGCTGTCTGCCGTAATGTGTAAAAAAGGGGACGCTGTCTGCCGTAAAGTGTAAAAAAGGGATGCTGTCTACCGTAATGTGTAAAAAGCGAACGCTGTCTGCCATAATGTGTGAAAAGGGGGACTGCCTGCCAAAATGTGTAAAAATGGAGACTCTGTCTGCCGTAATGTGTAAAAATGGGACGCTGTCTGCCGTAATGTGTAAAAAACGGGACGCTGTCTGCCGTAATGTGTAAAAACAGGATGCTGTCTGCCGTAATGTGTAAAAACGGGATGCCATCTGCCGTAATATGTAAAAGGTGGACTCTATCTGCCGTAATGTGTAAAAGGGGACGCTGTCTGCCGTAATGTGTAAAAAAAGGGACTCTGCCATAATCTGTAAAAAGGGGACGCAGTCTGCTGTAATGTGTAAAAAAGGGGATGGTGTCTGCTGTAATGTGTAAAAACGGGGCGCTGTCTGCCGTAATGTGTAAAAGGGGGACGCTGTCTGATGTAATGTGTAAAAAGGGGACGCTGTCTGCCGTAAGTGTAAAAGGTAGACTCTGTCTGCCGTAATGTGTAAAAAGGGGACTATCTGCCTAAATGTTTATTAAAGGGAATGCTGTCTGCCGTAATGTCTAAAAACGGGACGCTGTCTGCCGTAATGTGTAAAAAGGGGACGCTGTCTGCCGTAATGTGTAAACGGTGGACTGTATCTGCTGTAATGTGTAAAAAGGGGGCGCTGTCTGCAGTAATGTGTAAAAAGGGGGCGCTGTCTGCCATAATGTGTAAAAAAGGGGACTCTGTCTGCTGGAATGTGTAAAAAGGGGGCGATGTATGCTGTAATGTATAAAAAAGGGATGCTGTCTGCCATAATGTGTTAAAAGGATACGCTGTCTGCTGTAATGTGTAAAAACGGTGACTGTCTGCCACAATGTGTAAAAAAGGGGACTCTGCCGTAATGTGTAAAAAGAGGACGCTGTTTGCCGTAATGTGTAAAAGGTGGACTCTGTCTGCCATAATGTGTAAAAAGGGGACGCTGTCTGCCGTAGTGTGTAAAAAGGGGATGTTGACTGCCATAATGTGTAAAAAGGGACGCTGTCTGCCATAATGTGTAAAAAAGGGGACTGTCGTAATGTGTAGAAAAGGGGACTCTGCCATAATGTTTAAAAAGGGGATGCTGTCTGTCGTAATGTGTAAAAAGGGGATGCTGTCTGCCGTAATGTGTAAAAAGGGGATGCTGTCTGCCGGAATGTGTAAAAAGGGGGACTGTCTGTCATAATGTGTAGAAAAGAGGACTCTGCCGTAATGTGTAAAAAGGGGAAGCTATCTGCCGTAATGTGTAAAAAGGGGGACTGCCTGCCATAATGTGTAAAAAAATGGGACTCTGTCTGCCGTAATGTGTAAAAAGGGGACGCTGTCTGCCGTAATGTGTAAAAAAGTGGACGCTGTCTGCCATAATGTGTAAAAAGGGGACGCTGTCTGCCGTAATGTGTAAAAAAGGGACGCTGTCTGCCGTAATGTGTAAAAAGGGGGACTGTCTGTTGTAATGTGTAGAGAAGGGGACTCTGTCTGCAATAATGTTTAAAAAGGGGACGCTGTCTGCCGTAATGTCTAAAAACGGGACGCTGTCTGCCGTAATGTGTAAAAAAGGGGACTCTGTCTGCTGGAATGTGTAAAAAGGGGGCGCTGTATGCTGTAATGTATAAAAATGGTATTCTGTCTGCCATAATGTGTTAAAAGGAAATGCTGTCTGCCATAATGTGTAAAAACGGTGACTGTCTGCCACAATGTGTAAAAAAGAGGACTGTCTGTCGTAATGTGTAGAAAAGGGGACTCTGCCATAATGTTTAAAAAGGGTACGTGTCTGCCGTAATGTGTAAAAAGGGGGACTGTCTGCCGTAATGTGTAAAAAAGGGATGTTGACTGCCATAATGTGTAAAAAGGGACGCTGTCTGCCGTAATGTCTAAAAACGGGACGCTGTCTGCCGTAATGTGTAAAAAGGGGACGCTGTCTGCCGTAATGTGTAAAAGGTGGACTCTGTCTGCCGAAATGTGTAAAAAGGGGCGCTTTCTGCAATAATGTGTAAAAAGGGGGACTGTCTGCCGTAATGTGTAAAAAAGGGGACTCTGTCTGCTGGAATGTGTAAAAAGGGTGCGCTGTATGCTGTAATGTATAAAAAAGGGATTCTGTCTGCCATAATGTGTTAAAAGGAAATGCTGTCTGCCGTAATGTGTAAAAACGGTAACTGTCTGCCACAATGTGTAAAAAAGGGGACTGCCTGCCGTAATGTGTAAAAAGGGGACGCTGTTTGCCGTAATGTGTAAAAGGTGGACTCTGTCTGCCGAAATGTGTAAAAAGGGGCGCTTTCTGCAATAATGTGTAAAAAGGGGGACTGTCTGCCGTAATGTGTAAAAAAGGGGACTCTGTCTGCTGGAATGTGTAAAAAGGGTGCGCTGTATGCTGTAATGTATAAAAAAGGGATTCTGTCTGCCATAATGTGTTAAAAGGAAATGCTGTCTGCCGTAATGTGTAAAAACGGTAACTGTCTGCCACAATGTGTAAAAAAGGGGACTGCCTGCCGTAATGTGTAAAAAGGGGACGCTGTTTGCCGTAATGTGTAAAAGGTGGACTCTGTCTGCTGTAATGTGTAAAAAAGGGGACTCTGACTGCCGTAATGTGTAAAAAGGGGACGCTGTTTGCCGAAATGTGTAAAAAAGGGATGTTGACTGCCATAATGTGTAAAAAGGGACGCTGTCTGCTGTAAAGTGTAAAAGGGGGGACTGTCTGTCGTAATGTGTAGAAAAGGGGACTCTGCCATAATGTTTAAAAAGGGGATGCTGTCTGCCGTAATGTGTAAAAAGGAGGACTGTCTGCCGTAGTGAGTAAAAAAGGGGACTCTGTCTGCCGTAATGTGCAAAAAGGGCATGCTGTATGCCGGAATGTGTAAAAAGGGGATGCTGTCTGCCGGAACGTGCAAAAAGGGGGACTGTCTGTCGTAATGTGTAGAAAAGGGGACTCTGCCGTAATGTGTAAAAAGGGGAAGCTATCTGCCGTAATGTGTAAAAAGGGGGACTGCCTGCCATAATGTGTAAAAAACGGGAGTCTGTCTGCCGAAATGTGTAAAAAGGGGACGCTGTCTGCCGTAATGTGTAAAAAAGGGGACGCTGTCTGCCATAATGTGTAAAAAGGGGACGCTGTCTGCCGTAATGTGTAAAAAAAAGGGACGCTGTCTGCCGTAATGTGTTAAAAAGGGACGCTGTCTGCCGTAATGTGTAAAAAGGGGGACTCTCTGTCGTAATGTGTAGAAAAGGGGACGCTGTCTGCCATAATGTGTAAAAAGGGGACGCTGTCTGCCGTAATGTGTAAAAAAGGGGACGCTGTCTGCCGTAATGTGTTAAAATGGGACGCTGTCTGCCGTAATGTGTAAAAAGGGACTATCTGTCGTAATGTGTAAAAAAGGGGACGCTGTCTGCCATAATGTGTAAAAAGGGGACGCTGTCTGCCGTAATGTGTAAAAAAGGGGACGCTGTCTGCCGTAATGTGTTAAAAAGGGACGCTGTCTGCCATAATGTGTAAAAAGGGGACGATGTCTGCCGTAATGTGTAAAAGGTGGACACTGTCTGCCGTAATGTGTAAAAAGGGGGCGCAGTCTGCAGTAATGTGTAAAAAGGGGGACTGTCTGCTGGAATGTGTAAAAAGGGGGCACTGTATGCTGTCGTGTATAAAAAAGGGATGCTGTCTGCCATAATGTGTTAAAAGTAAACGCTGTCTGCCGTAATGTGTAAAAGGTGGACTCTGTCTGCCGTAATGTGTGAAAAGGGGACGCTGTCTGCCGTAATGTGTGAAAAGGGGACGCTGTCTGCCGTAATGTGTAAAAAGGGGATGCTGTCTGCTGTAATGTATAAAAAAAGCGGACGCTGTCTGCCGAAATGTGTAAAAAAGGGGACTCTGTCTGCCGTAATGTCAAAAAATGGGACGCTGTCTGCCGTAATGTGTAAAAAAGGGGACGCTGTCTGCCGTAAAGTGTAAAAAAGGGATGCTGTCTACCGTAATGTGTAAAAAGCGAACGCTGTCTGCCATAATGTGTGAAAAGGGGGACTGCCTGCCAAAATGTGTAAAAATGGAGACTCTGTCTGCCGTAATGTGTAAAAATGGGACGCTGTCTGCCGTAATGTGTAAAAAACGGGACGCTGTCTGCCGTAATGTGTAAAAACGGGATGCCATCTGCCGTAATATGTAAAAGGTGGACTCTATCTGCCGTAATGTGTAAAAGGGGACGCTGTCTGCCGTAATGTGTAAAAAAAGGGACTCTGCCATAATCTGTAAAAAGGGGACGCAGTCTGCTGTAATGTGTAAAAAAGGGGATGGTGTCTGCTGTAATGTGTAAAAACGGGGCGCTGTCTGCCGTAATGTGTAAAAGGGGGACGCTGTCTGATGTAATGTGTAAAAAGGGGACGCTGTCTGCCGTAAGTGTAAAAGGTAGACTCTGTCTGCCGTAATGTGTAAAAAGGGGACTATCTGCCTAAATGTTTATTAAAGGGAATGCTGTCTGCCGTAATGTCTAAAAACGGGACGCTGTCTGCCGTAATGTGTAAAAAGGGGACGCTGTCTGCCGTAATGTGTAAACGGTGGACTGTATCTGCTGTAATGTGTAAAAAGGGGGCGCTGTCTGCAGTAATGTGTAAAAAGGGGGCGCTGTCTGCCATAATGTGTAAAAAAGGGGACTCTGTCTGCTGGAATGTGTAAAAAGGGGGCGATGTATGCTGTAATGTATAAAAAAGGGATGCTGTCTGCCATAATGTGTTAAAAGGATACGCTGTCTGCTGTAATGTGTAAAAACGGTGACTGTCTGCCACAATGTGTAAAAAAGGGGACTCTGCCGTAATGTGTAAAAAGAGGACGCTGTTTGCCGTAATGTGTAAAAGGTGGACTCTGTCTGCCATAATGTGTAAAAAGGGGACGCTGTCTGCCGTAGTGTGTAAAAAGGGGATGCTGTCTGCTGTAATGTATAAAAAAGCGGACGTTGTCTGCCGTAATGTGTAAAAAGGGGATGTTGACTGCCATAATGTGTAAAAAGGGACGCTGTCTGCCATAATGTGTAAAAAAGGGGACTGTCGTAATGTGTAGAAAAGGGGACTCTGCCATAATGTTTAAAAAGGGGATGCTGTCTGTCGTAATGTGTAAAAAGGGGATGCTGTCTGCCGTAATGTGTAAAAAGGGGATGCTGTCTGCCGGAATGTGTAAAAAGGGGGACTGTCTGTCATAATGTGTAGAAAAGAGGACTCTGCCGTAATGTGTAAAAAGGGGAAGCTATCTGCCGTAATGTGTAAAAAGGGGGACTGCCTGCCATAATGTGTAAAAAAATGGGACTCTGTCTGCCGTAATGTGTAAAAAGGGGACGCTGTCTGCCGTAATGTGTAAAAAAGTGGACGCTGTCTGCCATAATGTGTAAAAAGGGGACGCTGTCTGCCGTAATGTGTAAAAAAGGGACGCTGTCTGCCGTAATGTGTAAAAAGGGGGACTGTCTGTTGTAATGTGTAGAGAAGGGGACTCTGTCTGCAATAATGTTTAAAAAGGGGACGCTGTCTGCCGTAATGTCTAAAAACGGGACGCTGTCTGCCGTAATGTGTAAAAAAGCGGACTCTGTCTGCTGGAATGTGTAAAAAGGGGGCGCTGTATGCTGTAATGTATAAAAATGGTATTCTGTCTGCCATAATGTGTTAAAAGGAAATGCTGTCTGCCATAATGTGTAAAAACGGTGACTGTCTGCCACAATGTGTAAAAAAGAGGACTGTCTGTCGTAATGTGTAGAAAAGGGGACTCTGCCATAATGTTTAAAAAGGGTACGTGTCTGCCGTAATGTGTAAAAAGGGGGACTGTCTGCCGTAATGTGTAAAAAAGGGGACGCTGTCTGTCAGAATGTGTAAAAAGGGGATGCTGTCTGCTGGAATGTGTAAAAAGGGGGACACTATGCCATAATGTGTAAAAAAAACGTGACTCTGTCTGCCGTAATGTGTAAAAAGGGGATGCTGTATGCCGTAATGTGAAAAAAAGGGACGCTGTCTGCCATAATGTGTAAAAAGGGGACGCTGTCTGCCGTAATGTGTAAAAAAGGGTACGCTGTCTGCCGTAATGTGTAAAAAAGGGACGCTGTCTGCCGTAATGTGTAAAAAGGTGGACTGTCTGTTGTAATGTGTAGAAAAGGGGACTCTGTCTGCCATAATGTTTAAAAAGGAGACGCTCTCTGCCGTAATGTGTAAAAACGGGACGCTGTCTGCCGTAATGTGTAAAAAGGGGACGCTGTCTGCCGTAATGTGTAAAAGGTGGACTCTGTCTGCCGTAATTTGTAAAAAGGGGCACTTTCTGCAGTAATGTGTAAAAAGGGGGACTGTCTGCCGTAATGTATAAAAAAGGGGACTCTGTCTGCTGGAATGTGTAAAAAGGGGGCGCTGTATGCTGTAATGTATAAAAAAGGGATTCTGTCTGCCATAATGTGTTAAAAGGAAATTGCTGTCTGCTGTAATGTGTAAAAACGGTGACTGTCTGCCACAATGTGTAAAAAAGGGGACTCTGCCGTAATGTGTAAAAAGGGGACGCTGTTTGCCGTAATGTGTAAAAGGTGGACTCTGTCTGCTGTAATGTGTAAAAAAGGGGATGCTGTCTGCCGTAATGTGTAAAAAGGGGACACTGTCTGCCGTAATGTGTAAAAAGGGGATGCTGTCTGCTGTAATGTATAAAAAAGCGGACGCTGTCTGCCGAAATGTGTAAAAAAGGGATGTTGACTGCCATAATGTGTAAAAAGGGACGCTGTCTGCCATAATGTGTAAAAAGGGGACGCTGTCTGCCGTAATGTGTAAAAGGTGGACTCTGTCTGCCGTAATGTGTATAAAGGGGCGCTTTCTGCAGTAATGTGTAAAAAGGTGGACTGTCTGCCGTAATGTGTAAAAAAGGGGACTCTGTCCGCTGGAATGTGTAAAAAGGGGGCACTGTCTGCTGTAATGTATAAAAAAGCGGACGCTGTCTGCCGAAATGTGTAAAAAAGGGATGTTGACTTACTTCTACAGAATATTAAGATTGCCTTATCATACTGGCCAGTTCCAAACGGGTATCACAAAATGGCAAACACACTTTCCCAATTTAAAGGAAGAGGTCATTTTAAAAAGCCTATTATATTCTATAAAAACAATTTCAGCTACATCCTATAAAGACATGTTTTTTAAGATATTCTATAGAGGATACCTATCTCCTCACAGGTGTAATTTAATTGGTATGAGCACCACATCCGTCTGTCACAAATGTGCTTGCCCTGAAGCAACCTTATACCATTGTTTGTGGGAATGTCCCATGATTCAGCGTTTCTGGATGGCGATAAGACAATTTACAATTAATCACCTGTTGAATTTTCTACTATTGACCCCAGATTGGGCGATCTTTGGACTTTTGCCAAGCTCCCCAAAAATTTCAGTCAGTTGCAAAAAATTGTTGCTGTTCGTCTCTGCGGTGGCCAGAAAATGCATACTACAACAATGCATAGGCGTGCGCAGGGGGGGTTCCTGGTGCGCACAGGCACCCCCTAATGTCTGTCACCCCCTCACACACACCTGCTGCTGCTACAGTATCGGCGATCGCAGAGTGTGCTCATTTCTGTCCTCCCGCCCATTGCGCCCACCACCCCCTCTGCTCAGTCTGACTGTCATTCATTTGTATGGGTGCAGCATCACTGACGTAATCCTACTCCCAGTTCCTCTAAACTGTGGGATGTGTTGTGATGATGTCATGCCGCGTGCATGCCCGCTCATGCTCCCACCCATGCTCTCTCTCTCCTCATCATGTGCCAACGCCACAGAATACAGCGTTCCTCTTGGAGAAGGACAAGTTCAAATTCAATAACAATATATATTTCAAGAGATTAGGAAATAATCTATGGTAATAAAATATACAAATTTAACAGATTTTTTATATATATATATATATATATATATATAAAACCTGTGCATCAATTCTCTATATTATTTAGTTTGCATTGAGTGCCAGTAGGTGGTGCTATACACGCCCATTAGGTGGTGTTAGACATGCCCAATAGGCGGTGCTAAACACGCCCTTCTAATCGTGCACCCCCTAATAAAATGTCCTGCGCACGCCTATGCAACAATGGATATCTCCCACGCCCACGTGCCTCACCATGTTTAAAGAAAAATTATTTCAAATGTTCAAACTTGAATGGACTGAAACCACACTTCATAAGGACTCCCAAATTGAGAATTTCTTTTCAGTGTGGGAAAGTTATATAGACACTTTGCCCATTGAAACTAGAAGGCAAATACATAAATGTTTCCGTATGACCATTTGGTATGAAACTAGATTGTTCATACAAGACCCACCAATCACTTTAGACTGAGGCGTGGTGAAAGGCTCGGACGCGCATGGCTTTACCCCCCCTCCCCCCCTTACTCCCCCCTCTTTGTTCTCTCTCCCCCCCTTCCCTCTCTCTCTGTTCTCTCTACCCTCTATTAATCAGAGGTTGAGCTACTATTGTCTACAGTATACAGATAAATTATAACAAAAATAACCAAGAGACTGTGATAATGACAGTTATTTTATTGTTCACTAATATCAATGATATACCTTTACAAGGTAAAATTCACTATGCATACCTATGTTGTTACATCGAGAGACAGAAAATGATAGAAAATGTTTGCAATAGACATATGTGCTCACCTTTGTTGATGTTTCCTGTCAAATTTGCAATAAAAACATTTTTGGAAAGAAAAAAAAAGGGACGCTGTCTGCCGTAATGTGTAAAAAGGGGGACTGTCTGTCATAATGTGTAGAAAAGGGGACTCTGTCTGCCATAATGTTTAAAAAGCGGACACTGTCTGCCGTAATGTGTAAAAAAGGGGATTCTGTCTGCCGTAATGTCTAAAAACGGGATGCTGTCTGCCGTAATGTGTAAAAAGGGGACGCTGTCTGCCGTAATGTGTAAAAGGTGGACTCTGTCTGCCACAATGTGTAACAAGGGGGCGCTGTCTGCAGTAATGTGTAAAAAAAGGGACTGTCTGCCGTAATGTGTAAAAAAGGGGACTCTGCTGGAATGTGTAAAAAGGGGGTGCTGTATGCTGTAATGTATAAAAAAGGATGCTGTCTGCCATAATGTGTTAAAAGGAAATGCTGTCTGCTGTAATGTGTAAAAACGGTGACTGTCTGCCACAATGTGTAAAAAGGGGGACTCTGCCGTAATGTGTAAAAAGAGGACGCTGTTTGCCGTAATGTGTAAAAGGTGGACTCTGTCTGCTGTAATGTGTAAAAAAGGGACTCTGTCTGCCGTAATGTGTAAAAAGGGGAAGTTGACTGCCATAATGTGTAAAAAGGGACGCTGTCAGCCGTAATGTGTAAAAAGGGGGCGCTGTCTGCCGTAATGTGTAAAAAGGGGATGCTGTCTGCTGTAATGTATAAAAAAGCAGACGCTGTCTGCCGTAATGTGTAAAAAGGGGACGCTGTCTGCCGTAATGTGTAAAAAGGGGGACTGTCTGCCGTAATGTGTAAAAAGGGGGACTCTGTCTGCCGTAATGTGTAAAAAGGGGACGCTGTCTGCCGGAATGTGTAAAAAGGGGATGCTGTCTGCCGGAATGTGTAAAAAGGGGGACTGTCTGTCATAATGTGTAGAAAAGGGGACTCTGCCGTTATGTGTAAAAAGGGGAAGCTATCTGCCGTAATGTGTAAAAAGGGGGACTGCCTGCCATAACGTTTAAAAAAACGTGACTCTGTCTGCTGTAATGTGTAAAAAGGGGATGCTGTCTGCCGTAATGTGTAAAAAAGAGGACGCTGTCTGCCATAATGTGTAAAAAGGGGACGCTGTCTGCCGTAATGTGTAAAAAAGGGGACGCTGTCTGCCGTAATGTGTTAAAAAGGGACGCTGTCTGCCGTAATGTGTAAAAAGGGGGACCCTCTGTCATAATGTGTAGAAAAGGGGACTCTGTCTGCCATAATGTTTAAATAGGGGACGCTGTCTGCCGTAATGTGTAAAAAGGGGATGCTGTCTGCCGTAATGTCTAAAAACGGGATGCTGTCTGCCATAATGTGTAAAAAAGGGGACGATGTCTGCCGTAATGTGTAAAAGGTGGACTCTCTCTGCCGTAATGTGTAAAAAGGGGGCGCTGTCTGCAGTAATGTGTAAAAAAGGGGACTGTCTGCCGTATTGTGTAAAAAAGGGGACTCTGCTGGAATGTGTAAAAAGGGGGCGCTGTATGCTGTCATGTATAAAAAAGGGATGCTGTCTGCAATAATGTGTTAAAAGTAAACGCTGTCTGCCGTAATGTGTAAAAAGGGGACGTTGTCTGCTGTAATGTGTAAAAGGTGGACTCTGTCTGCCACAATGTATAACAAGGGGGCGCTGTCTGCAGTAATGTGTAAAAAAAGGGACTGTCTGCCGTAATGTGTAAAAAAGGGGACTCTGCTGGAATGTGTAAAAAGGGGGTGTTGTATGCTGTAATGTATAAAAAAGGGATGCTGTCTGCCATAATTTGTTTAAAGGAAACGCTGTCTGCTGTAATGTGTAAAAACGGTGACTGTCTGCCACAATGTGTAAAAAGAGGACGCTGTCTGCTGTAATGTGTAAAATAGGCACTCTGTCTGCCGTAATGTGTAAAAAGGGGACGCTGTCTGCCGTAATGTGTAAAAAGGGGATGCTGTCTGCTGTAATGTTTAAAAAAGCGGACGCTGTCTGCCGTAATGTGTAAAAAGGGGACGCTGTCTGCCGTAATGTGTAAAAAGGGGATGCTGTCTGCTGTAATGTATAAAAAAGCGGACACTGTCTGCCGTAATGTGTAAAAAGGGGAAGTTGACTGCCATAATGTGTAAAAAGGGACGCTGTCTGCCGTAATGTGTAAAAAGGGGGACTGTCTGCCCGTAATGTGTAAAAAAGGGGACTCTGTCTGCCGTAATGTGTAAAATGGGGACGCTGTCTGCCGTAATGTGTAAAAAGGGGACGCTGTCTGCCGGAATGTGTAAAAAGGGGATGCTGTCTGCCGGAATGTGTAAAAAGGGGGACTGTCTGTCATAATGTGTAGAAAAGGGGACTCTGCCGTTATGTGTAAAAAGGGGAAGCTATCTGCCGTAATGTGTAAAAAGGGGGACTGCCTGCCATAACGTTTAAAAAACGTGACTCTGTCTGCCGTAATGTGTAAAAAGGGGAAGCTGTCTGCCGTAATGTGTAAAAAAGTGGACGCTGTCTGCCGTAATGTGTAAAAAAGGGACGCTGTCTGCCGTAATGTGTAAAAAGGGGGACTGTCTGTTGTAATGTGTAGAAAAGGGGACTCTGTCATAATGTTTAAAAAGGGGACGCTGTCTGCCGTAATGTGTAAAAACGGGACGCTGTCTGCCGTAATGTGTAAAAAGGGGACGCTGTCTGCCGTAATGTGTAAAAGGTGGACGCTGTCTGCCGTAATGTGTAAAAAGAAGCGCTTTCTGCAGTAATGTGTAAAAAGGGGGACTGTCTGCCATAATGTGTAAAAAAGGGGACTCTGTCTGCTGGAATGTGTAAAAAGGGGGCGCTGTATGCTGTAATGTATAAAAAAGGGATTCTGTCTGCCATAATGTGTTAAAATGAAACACTGTCTGCCGTAATGTGTAAAAAAGGTGACTGTCTGCCACAATGTGTAAAAAAGGGGACTCTGCCGTAATGTGTAAAAAGGGGACGCTGTTTGCCGTAATGTGTAAAAAGGGGATGCTGTCTGCTGTAATGTATAAAAAAGCGGACGCTGTCTGCCGAAATGTGTAAAAAAGGGATGTTGACTGCCATAATGTGTAAAAAGGGACGCTGTCTGCCGTAATGTCTAAAAACGGGGCGCTGTCTGCCGTAATGTGTAAAAAGGGGACGCTGTCTGCCGTAATGTGTAAAAAGGGGCGCTTTCTACAGTAATGTGTAAAAAGGGATGCTGTCTGCTGGAATGTGTAAAAAGGGGGCGCTATATGCTGTAATGTATAAGAAAGGGATTCTATCTGCCATAATGTGTTAAAAGGAAAGGCTGTCTGCCGTAATGTGTAAAAACGGTGACTGTCTGCCACAATGTGTAAAAAAGGGGACTGCCTTCCATAATGTGTAAAAAGGGGGTGCTGTCTGCCGTAATGTGTAAAAAGGGGACGCTGTCTGCTGTAATGTGTAAAAATGGGATGCTGTCTGCTGTAATGTATAAAAAAGCGGACGCTGTCTGCCAAAATGTGTAAAAAAGGGATGTTGACTGCCATAATGTGTAAAAAGGGACGCTGTCTGCCGTAATGTGTAGAAGGGGGGACTGTCTGTCGTAATGTGTAGAAAAGGGGACTCTGCCATAATGTTTAAAAAGGGGACGCTGTCTGCCGTAATGTGTAAAAAGGGGGACTGTCTGCCGTAATGTGTAAAAAGGGGACGCTGTCTGCAGGAATGTGTAAAAAGGGGATGCTGTCAGCCGGAATGTGTAAAAAGGGGGACTGTCTGTCATAATGTGTAGAAAAGGGGACTATGCCGTTATGTGTAAAAAGGGGAAGCTATCTGCCGTAATGTGTAAAAAGGGGGACTGCCTCCCATAACGTTTAAAAAACGTGACTCTGTCTGCCGTAATGTGTAAAAAGGGGAAGCTGTCTGCCGTAATGTGTAAAAAAGGGACGCTGTCTGCCATAATGTGTAAAAAGTGGACGCTGTCTGCCGTAATGTGTAAAAAAGTGGACGCTGTCTGCCGTAATGTGTAAAAAAGGGACGCTGTCTGCCGTAATGTGTAAAAAGGGGGACTGTCTGTTGTAATGTGTAGAAAAGGGGACTCTGTCATAATGTTTAAAAAGGGGACGCTGTCTGCCGTAATGTGTAAAAACGGGACGCTGTCTGCCGTAATGTGTAAAAAGGGGACGCTGTCTGCCGCGATGTGTAAAAAGGGGATGCTGTCTGCTGTAATGTATAAAAAAGTGGACGCTGTCTGCCGAAATGTGTAAAAAAGGGATGTTGACTGCCATAATGTGTAAAAAGGGACGCTGCCTGCCGTAATGTGTAAAAAGGGGACGCTGTCTGCCGTAATGTGTAAAAGGTGGACTCTGTCTACCGAAATGTGTAAAAAGGGGCGCTTTCTGCAGTAATGTGTAAAAAGGGGGACTGTCTGCCGTAACGTGTAAAAAAGGGGACTCTGTCTGCTGGAATGTGTAAAAAGGGGGCGCTGTATGCTGTAATGTATAAAAAAGGGATTCTGTCTGCCATAATGTGGTAAAAGGAAACGCTGTCTGCCGTAATGTGTAAAAATGGTGACTGTCTGCCACAATGTGTAAAAAAGGTGACTGCCTGCCGTAATGTGTAAAAAGGGGACGCTGTTTGCCGTAATGTGTAAAAGGTGGACTCTGTCTGCCGTAATGTGTAAAAAGGGGACGCTGCCTGCCGAAATGTGTAAAAAAGGGATGTTGACTGCCATAATGTGTAAAAAGGGACGCTGTCTGCTGTAATGTGTAAAAAGGGGGACTGTCTGTCGTAATGTGTAGAAAAGGGGACTCTGCCATAATGTTTAAAAAGGGGATGCTGTCTGCCGTAATGTGTAAAAAGGGGGACTGTCTGCCGTAATGTGTAAAAAAGGGGACTCTGTCTGCCGTAATGTGTAAAAAGGGCATGCTGTATGCCGGAATGTGTAAAAAGGGGATGCTGTCTGCCAGAATGTGTAAAAAGGGGGACTGTCTGTCGTAATGTGTAGAAAAGGGGACTCTGCCATAATGTGTAAAAAGGGGAAGCTATCTGCCGTAATGTGTAAAAAGGGGGACTGCCTGCCATAATGTGTAAAAAACGGGAGCCTGTCTGCCGTAATGTGTAAAAAGGGGACGCTGTCTGCCGTAATGTGTAAAAAAGGGGACGCTGTCTGCCATAATGTGTAAAAAGGGGACGCTGTCTGCCGTAATGTGTAAAAAAGGGGACGCTGTCTGCCATAATGTGTAAAAAGGGGACGCTGTCTGCCGTAATGTGTAAAAAAGGGGACGCTGTCTGCCGTAATGTGTTAAAAACGGACGCTGTCTGCCGTAATGTGTAAAAAGGGGGACCCTCTGTCGTAATGTGTAAAAAGGGGATGCTGTCTGCCGTAATGTCTAAAAACGGGATACTGTCTGCCGTAATGTGTAAAAGGTGGACACTGTCTGCTGTAATGTGTAAAAAGGGGGCGCAGTCTGCAGTTATGTGTAAAAAGGGGGACTGTCTGCCGTAATGTGTAAAAAAGGGGACTCTGTCTGCTGGAATGTGTAATAAGGGGGCGCTGTATGCTGTCATGTATAAAAAAGGGATGCTGTCTGCCATAATGTGTTAAAAGTAAACGCTGTCTACCGTAATGTGTAAAAGGTGGACTCTGTCTGCCGTAATGTGTAAAAAGGGGACGCTGTCTGCCGTAATGTGTAAAAAGGGGATGCTGCCTGCTGTAATGTATAAAAAAGCGGACGCTGTCTGCCGAAATGTGTAAAAAAGGAATGTTGACTGCCATAATGTGTAAAAAGGGACGCTGTCTGCTGTAATGTGTAAAAAGGGGATGCTGTCAGCCGTAATGTGTAAAAAAGAGGACGCTGTCTGCCATAATGTGTAAAAAGGGGACGCTGTCTGCCGTAATGTGTAAAAAAGGGGACGCTGTCTGCCGTAATGTGTTAAAAAGGGACGCTGTGTGCCGTAATGTGTAAAAAGGGGGACCCTCTGTCGTAATGTGTAGAAAAGGGGACTCTGTCTGCCATAATGTTTAAATAGGGGACGCTGTCTGCCGTAATGTGTAAAAAGGGGATGCTGTCTGCCGTAATGTCTAAAAACGGGATGCTGTCTGCCATAATGTGTAAAAAAGGGGACGATGTCTGCCGTAATGTGTAAAAGGTGGACTCTGTCTGCCGTAATGTGTAAAAAGGGGGCGCTGTCTGCAGTAATGTGTAAAAAAGGGGACTGTCTGCCGTATTGTGTAAAAAAGGGGACTCTGCTGGAATGTGTAAAAAGGGGGCGCTGTATGCTGTCATGTATAAAAAAGGGATGCTGTCTGCAATAATGTGTTAAAAGTAAACGCTGTCTGCCGTAATGTGTAAAAAGGGGACGTTGTCTGCTGTAATGTGTAAAAGGTGGACTCTGTCTGCCACAATGTATAACAAGGGGGCGCTGTCTGCAGTAATGTGTAAAAAAGGGACTGTCTGCCGTAATGTGTAAAAAAGGGGACTCTGCTGGAATGTGTAAAAAGGGGGTGCTGTATGCTGTAATGTATAAAAAAGGGATGCTGTCTGCCATAATTTGTTTAAAGGAAACGCTGTCTGCTGTAATGTGTAAAAACGGTGACTGTCTGCCACAATGTGTAAAAAGAGGACGCTGTCTGCTGTAATGTGTAAAATAGGCACTCTGTCTGCCGTAATGTGTAAAAAGGAAACGCTGTCTGCCGTAACGTGTAAAAAGGGGATGCGGTCTGCTGTAATGTTTAAAAAAGCGGACGCTGTCTGCCGTAATGTGTAAAAAGGGGACGCTGTCTGCCGTAATGTGTAAAAAGGGGATGCTGTCTGCTGTAATGTATAAAAAAGCGGACACTGTCTGCCGTAATGTGTAAAAAGGGGAAGTTGACTGCCATAATGTGTAAAAAGGGACGCTGTCTGCCGTAATGTGTAAAAAGGGGGACTGTCTGCCGTAATGTGTAAAATGGGGACGCTGTCTGCCGGAATGTGTAAAAAGGGGATGCTGTCTGCCGGAATGTGTAAAAAGGGGGACTGTCTGTCATAATGTGTAGAAAAGGGGACTCTGCCGTTATGTGTAAAAAGGGGAAGCTATCTGCCGTAATGTGTAAAAAGGGGGACTGCCTGCCATAACGTTTAAAAAACGTGACTCTGTCTGCCGTAATGTGTAAAAAGGGGAAGCTGTCTGCCGTAATGTGTAAAAAAGTGGATGCTGTCTGCCGTAATGTGTAAAAAAGGGACGCTGTCTGCCGTAATGTGTAAAAAGGGGGACTGTCTGTTGTAATGTGTAGAAAAGGGGACTCTGTCATAATGTTTAAAAAGGGGACGCTGTCTGCCGTAATGTGTAAAAACGGGACGCTGTCTGCCGTAATGTGTAAAAAGGGGACGCTGTCTGCCGTAATGTGTAAAAGGTGGACGCTGTCTGCCGTAATGTGTAAAAAGAAGCGCTTTCTGCAGTAATGTGTAAAAAGGGGGACTGTCTGCCATAATGTGTAAAAAAGGGGACTCTGTCTGCTGGAATGTGTAAAAAGGGGGCGCTGTATGCTGTAATGTATAAAAAAGGGATTCTGTCTGCCATAATGTGTTAAAATGAAACACTGTCTGCCGTAATGTGTAAAAAAGGTGACTGTCTGCCACAATGTGTAAAAAAGGGGACTCTGCCGTAATGTGTAAAAAGGGGACGCTGTTTGCCGTAATGTGTAAAAAGGGGATGCTGTCTGCTGTAATGTATAAAAAAGCGGACGCTGTCTGCCGAAATGTGTAAAAAAGGGATGTTGACTGCCATAATGTGTAAAAAGGGACGCTGTCTGCCGTAATGTCTAAAAACGGGGCGCTGTCTGCCGTAATGTGTAAAAAGGGGACGCTGTCTGTCGTAATGTGTAAAAAGGGGCGCTTTCTACAGTAATGTGTAAAAAGGGATGCTGTCTGCTGGAATGTGTAAAAAGGGGGCGCTATATGCTGTAATGTATAAGAAAGGGATTCTATCTGCCATAATGTGTTAAAAGGAAAGGCTGTCTGCCGTAATGTGTAAAAACGGTGACTGTCTGCCACAATGTGTAAAAAAGGGGACTGCCTTCCATAATGTGTAAAAAGGGGGCGCTGTCTGCCGTAATGTGTAAAAAGGCGACGCTGTCTGCTGTAATGTGTAAAAATGGGATGCTGTCTGCTGTAATGTATAAAAAAGCGGACGCTGTCTGCCAAAATGTGTAAAAAAGGGATGTTGACTGCCATAATGTGTAAAAAGGGACGCTGTCTGCCGTAATGTGTAGAAGGGGGGACTGTCTGTCGTAATGTGTAGAAAAGGGGACTCTGCCATAATGTTTAAAAAGGGGATGCTGTCTGCCATAATGTGTAAAAAGGGGGACTGTCTGCCGTAATGTGTAAAAAGGGGACGCTGTCTGCAGGAATGTGTAAAAAGGGGATGCTGTCAGCCGGAATGTGTAAAAAGGGGGACTGTCTGTCATAATGTGTAGAAAAGGGGACTATGCCGTTATGTGTAAAAAGGGGAAGCTATCTGCCGTAATGTGTAAAAAGGGGGACTGCCTCCCATAACGTTTAAAAAACGTGACTGTCTGCCGTAATGTGTAAAAAGGGGAAGCTGTCTGCCGTAATGTGTAAAAAAGGGACGCTGTCTGCCATAATGTGTAAAAAGTGGACGCTGTCTGCCGTAATGTGTAAAAAAGTGGACGCTGTCTGCCGTAATGTGTAAAAAAGGGACGCTGTCTGCCGTAATGTGTAAAAAGGGGGACTGTCTGTTGTAATGTGTAGAAAAGGGGACTCTGTCATAATGTTTAAAAAGGGGACGCTGTCTGCCGTAATGTGTAAAAACGGGACGCTGTCTGCCGTAATGTGTAAAAAGGGGACGCTGTCTGCCGCGATGTGTAAAAAGGGGATGCTGTCTGCTGTAATGTATAAAAAAGTGGACGCTGTCTGCCGAAATGTGTAAAAAAGGGATGTTGACTGCCGTAATGTGTAAAAAGGGGACGCTGTCTGCCGTAATGTGTAAAAGGTGGACTCTGTCTGCCGAAATGTGTAAAAAGGGGCGCTTTTTTGCAGTAATGTGTAAAAAGGGGGACTGTCTGCCGTAACGTGTAAAAAAGGGGACTCTGTCTGCTGGAATGTGTAAAAAGGGGGCGCTGTATGCTGTAATGTATAAAAAAGGGATTCTGTCTGCCATAATGTGTTAAAAGGAAACGCTGTCTGCCGTAATGTGTAAAAATGGTGACTATCTGCCACAATGTGTAAAAAAGGTGACTGCCAGCCGTAATGTGTAAAAAGGGGACGCTGTTTGCCGTAATGTGTAAAAGGTGGACTCTGTCTGCTGTAATGTGTAAAAAAGGGGACTCTGACTGCCGTAATGTGTAAAAAGGGGACGCTGCCTGCCGAAATGTGTAAAAAAGGGATGTTGACTGCCATAATGTGTAAAAAGGGACGCTGTCTGCTGTAATGTGTAAAAAGGGGGACTGTCTGTCGTAATGTGTAGAAAAGGGGACTCTGCCATAATGTTTAAAAAGGGGATGCTGTCTGCCGTAATGTGTAAAAAGGGGGACTGTCTGCCGTAATGTGTAAAAAAGGGGACTCTGTCTGCCGTAATCTGTAAAAAGGGCATGCTGTATGCCGGAATATGTAAAAAGGGGATGCTGTCTGCCAGAATGTGTAAAAAGGGGGACTGTCTGTCGTAATGTGTAGAAAAGGGGACTCTGCCGTAATGTGTAAAAAGGGGAAGCTATCTGCCGTAATGTGTAAAAAGGGGGACTGCCACCATAATGTGTAAAAAACGGGAGCCTGTCTGCCGTAATGTGTAAAAAGGGGACGCTGTCTGCCGTAATGTGTAAAAAAGGGGACGCTGTCTGCCATAATGTGTAAAAAGGGGACGCTGTCTGACGTAATGTGTAAAAAAGGGGACGCTGTCTGCCATAATGTGTAAAAAGGGGACGCTGTCTGCCGTAATGTGTAAAAAAGGGGACGCTGTCTGCCGTAATGTGTTAAAAACGGACGCTGTCTGCCGTAATGTGTAAAAAGGGGGACCCTCTGTCGTAATGTGTAGAAAAGGGGACTCTGTCTGCCGTAATGTGTAAAAAGGGGATGCTGTCTGCCGTAATGTCTAAAAACGGGATACTGTCTGCCGTAATGTGTAAAAGGTGGACACTGTCTGCTGTAATGTGTAAAAAGGGGGCGCAGTCTGCAGTTATGTGTAAAAAGGGGGACTGTGCCGTAATGTGTAAAAAAGGGGACTCTGTCTGCTGGAATGTGTAATAAGGGGGCGCTGTATGCTGTCATGTATAAAAAAGGGATGCTGTCTGCCATAATGTGTTAAAAGTAAACGCTGTCTACCGTAATGTGTAAAAGGTGGACTCTGTCTGCCGTAATGTGTAAAAAGGGGACGCTGTCTGCCGTAATGTGTAAAAAGGGGATGCTGCCTGCTGTAATGTATAAAAAAGCGGACGCTGTCTGCCGAAATGTGTAAAAAAGGAATGTTGACTGCCATAATGTGTAAAAAGGGACGCTGTCTGCCGTAATGTCTAAAAACGGGGCGCTGTCTGCCGTAATGTGTAAAAAGGGGACGCTGTCTGCCGTAATGTGTAAAAAGGGGCGCTTTCTGCAGTAATGTGTAAAAAGGGGGACTGTCTACTGGAATGTGTAAAAAGGGGGCGCTATATGCTGTAATGTATAAGAAAGGGATTCTGTTTGCCATAATGTGTTAAAAGGAAATGCTGTCTGCCGTAATGTGTAAAAACGGTGACTGTCTGCCACAATGTGTAAAAAAGGGGACTGCCTGCCATAATGTGTAAAAAGGGGGCGCTGTCTGCTGTAATGTGTAAAAAAGGGGACTCTGTCTGCCGTAATGTGTAAAAAGGGGACGCTGTCTGCTGTAATGTATAAAAAAGCGGACGCTGTCTGCCAAAATGTGTAAAAAAAGGGATGTTGACTGCCATAATGTGTAAAAAGGGACGCTGTCTGCCGTAATGTGTAAAAGGGGGGACTGTCTGTCGTAATGTGTAGAAAAGGGGACTCTGCCATAATGTTTAAAAAGGGGATGCTGTCTGCCGTAATCTGTAAAAAGGGGGACTGTCTGCCGTAATGTGTAAAAAAGGGGGACTCTGTCTGCCGTAATGTGTAAAAAGGGCATGCTGTCTGCCGGAATGTGTAAAAAGGGGATGCTGTCTGCCGGAATGTGTAAAAAGGGGGACTGTCTGTCGTAATGTGTAGAAAAGGGGACGCTGCCGTAATGTGTAAAAAGGGGAAGCTATCTGCCGTAATGTGTAAATAGGGGGACTGCCTGCCATAATGTGTAAAAAACGGGAGTCTGTCTGCCGTAATGTGTAAAAAGGGGACGCTGTCTGCCGTAATGTGTAAAAAAGGGGACGCTGTCTGCCATAATGTGTAAAAAAAGGACGCTGTCTACCGTAATGTGTAAAAAAGGGGACGCTGTCTGCCATAATGTGTAAAAAAGGGGACGCTGTCTGCCGTAATGTCTAAAAACGGGATGCTGTCTGCATTAATGTGTAAAAATGGGACGATGTCTGCCGTAATGTGTAAAAGGTGGACACTGTCTGCCATATTGTGTAAAAAGGGGGCGCAGTCTGCAGTAATGTGTAAAAAGGGGGACTGTCTGCCGTAATGTGTAAAAAGGGGATGCTGTCTGCCGTAATGTGTAAAAAGGGGATGCTGTCTGCTGTAATGTATAAAAAAGCGGACGCTGTCTGCCGAAATGTGTAAAAAAGGGATGTTGACTGCCATAATGTGTAAAAAGGGACACTGTCTGCCGTAATGTCTAAAAACGGGACGCTGTCTGCTGTAATGTCTAAAAACGGGACGCTGTCTGCCGTAATGTCTAAAAACGGGACGATGTCTGCCGTAATGTGTAAAAATGGGACGCTGTCTGCCGTAATGTGTAAACGGTGGACTCTGTCTGCCGTAATGTGTAAAAAGGGGCGCTTTCTGCAGTAATGTGTAAAAAGGGGTACTGTCTGCCGTAATGTGTAAAAAAGGGGACTCTGTCTGCTGGAATGTGTAAAAAGGGGGCGCTGTATGCTGCAATGTATAAAAAAGGGATTCTGTCTGCCATAATGTGTTAAAAGGAAACGCTGTCTGCCGTAATGTGTAAAAACTGTGACTGTCTGCCACAATGTGTAAAAAAGGGGACTGCCTGCCGTAATGTGTAAAAAGGGGACGCTGTTTGCCGTAATGTGTAAAAGGTGGACTCTGTCTGCCGTAATGTGTAAAAAGGGGACGCTGTCTGCTGTAATGTATTAAAAAGCGGACGCAGTCTGCCGTAATGTGTAAAAAGCGGGACAGTCTGTTGTAATGTGTAGAAAAGGGTACTCTGTCTGCCATAATGTTTAAAAAGGGGACACTGTCTGCCGTAATGTGTAAAAAAGGGGATGCTGTCTGCCGTAATGTCTAAAAACGGGACGCTGTCTGCCGTAATGTGTAAAAAGGGGATGCTGTCTGCTGTAATGTGTAAAAAGGGGGCACTGTCTGCAGTAACGTGTAAAATGGGAGACTGTCTGCCGTAATACGTAAAAAAGGGGACTCTGCTGGAATGTGTAAAAAGGGGGTGCTGTATACTGTAATGTATAAAAAAAGGATGCTGTCTGCCATAATGTGTTATAAGGAAACGCTGTCTGCCATAATGCGAAAAAGGTGGACTCTGTTTGCCGTACTGTGTAAAAAGGCGACGCTGTCTGCCGTAATGTGTAAAAAGGGGATGCTGTCTGCTGTAATGTATAAAAAAGTGGACGCTGTCTGCCGTAATGTGTAAAAAGGGGATGTTGACTGCCATAATGTGTAAAAAGGGACGCTGTCAGCCGTAATGTGTAAAAAGAGGGACTATCTGTCGTAATGTGTAAAAAAGTGGACTCTGCTGGAATGTATAAAAAGGGGGCGCTGTATGCTGTAATGTATAAAAAAGGGATGCTGTCTGCCATAATGTGTTAAAAGGAAACGCTGTCTGCCGTAATGTGTAAAAACGGTGACTGTCTGCCACAATGTGTAAAAAAGGTGAATCTGCCGTAATGTGTAAAAGGTGTACTCTGTCTGCTGTAATGTGTAAAAAAGGGTCTCTGTCTGCCGTAATGTGTAGAAAGGGGACGCTGTCTGCCATAATGTGTAAAAAGGGGATGCTGTCTACTATAATGTATAAAAAAGCGGACGCTGTCTGCCGTAATGTGTAAAAAGGGGATGTTGACTGCCATAATGTGTAAAAAGGGTATGCTGTCTGCCGGAATGTGTAAAAAGGGTATGCTGTCTGCCGGAATGTGTAAAAAGGGGATGCTGTCTGCCGGAATGTGTAAAAAGGGGGACTGTCTGTCGTAATGTGTACAAAAGGGGACTTTGCTGTAATGTATAAAAAGGGGAAGCTATCTGCCGTAATGTGTAAAAAGGGGGACTGCCTGCCATAATGTGTAAAAAATGGGAGTCTGTCTGCCGTAATGTGTAAAAAGGGGATGTGGTCTGCCGTATTGTGTAAAAAAAGGGGACGCTGTCTGCCGTAATGTGTAAAAAAGGGGACGCTGTCTGCCGTAATGTGTAAAAAAGGGACGCTGTCTGCCGTAATGTGTAAAAAGGGGGACTGTCTGTCGTAATGTGTAGAAAAGGGGACTCTGTCTGCCATAATGTTTAAAAAGGGGACGCTGTCTGCCATAATGTGTAAAAAGGGGACGCTGTCTGCCGTAATGTGTAAAAAAGGGGACGCTGTCTGCCATAATGTGTAAAAAGGGGACGCTGTCTGCCGTAATGTGTAAAAAAGTGGACGCTGTCTGCCGTAATGTGTTAAAAACGGACGCTGTCTGCCGTAATGTGTAAAAAGGGGGACCCTCTGTCGTAATGTGTTGAAAAGGGGACTCTGTCTGCCGTAATGTGTAAAAAGGGGATGCTGTCTGCCGTAATGTCTAAAAACGGGATACTGTCTGCCGTAATGTGTAAAAGGTGGACACTGTCTGCTGTAATGTGTAAAAAGGGGGCGCAGTCTGCAGTTATGTGTAAAAAGGGGGACTGTCTGCCGTAATGTGTAAAAACTGTGACTGTCTGCCACAATGTGTAAAAAAGGGGACTGCCTGCCGTAATGTGTAAAAAGGGGACGCTGTTTGCCGTAATGTGTAAAAGGTGGACTCTGTCTGCTGTAATGTGTAAAAAACGGAACTCTGTCTGCCGTAATGTGTAAAAAGGGGACGCTGTCTGCTGTAATGTATTAAAAAGCGGACGCAGTCTGCCGTAATGTGTAAAAAGCGGGACAGTCTGTTGTAATGTGTAGAAAAGGGTACTCTGTCTGCCATAATGTTTAAAAAGGGGACACTGTCTGCCGTAATGTGTAAAAAAGGGGATGCTGTCTGCCGTAATGTCTAAAAACGGGACGCTGTCTGCCGTAATGTGTAAAAAGGGGATGCTGTCTGCTGTAATGTGTAAAAAGGGGGCACTGTCTGCAGTAACGTGTAAAAAGGGAGACTGTCTGCCGTAATACGTAAAAAAGGGGACTCTGCTGGAATGTGTAAAAAGGGGGTGCTGTATACTGTAATGTATAAAAAAAGGATGCTGTCTGCCATAATGTGTTATAAGGAAACGCTGTCTGCCGTAATGCGAAAAAGGTGGACTCTGTCTGCCGTACTGTGTAAAAAGGCGACGCTGTCTGCCGTAATGTGTAAAAAGGGGATGCTGTCTGCTGTAATGTATAAAAAAGTGGACGCTGTCTGCCGTAATGTGTAAAAAGGGGATGTTGACTGCCATAATGTGTAAAAAGGGACGCTGTCAGCCGTAATGTGTAAAAAGAGGGACTATCTGTCGTAATGTGTAAAAAAGTGGACTCTGCTGGAATGTATAAAAAGGGGGCGCTGTATGCTGTAATGTATAAAAAAGGGATGCTGTCTGCCATAATGTGTTAAAAGGAAACGCTGTCTGCCGTAATGTGTAAAAACGGTGACTGTCTGCCACAATGTGTAAAAAAGGTGACTCTGCCGTAATGTGTAAAAAGGGGACGCTGTTTGCCGTAATGTGTAAAAGGTGTACTCTGTCTGCTGTAATGTGTAAAAAAGGGTCTCTGTCTGCCGTAATGTGTAGAAAGGGGACGCTGTCTGCCATAATGTGTAAAAAGGGGATGCTGTCTACTATAATGTATAAAAAGCGGACGCTGTCTGCCGTAATGTGTAAAAAGGGGATGTTGACTGCCATAATGTGTAAAAAGGGTATGCTGTCTGCCGGAATGTGTAAAAAGGGTATGCTGTCTGCCGGAATGTGTAAAAAGGGTATGCTGTCTGCCGGAATGTGTAAAAAGGGGATGCTGTCTGCCGGAATGTGTAAAAAGGGGGACTGTCTGTCGTAATGTGTACAAAAGGGGACTTTGCTGTAATGTATAAAAAGGGGAAGCTATCTGCCGTAATGTGTAAAAAGGGGGACTGCCTGCCATAATGTGTAAAAAATGGGAGTCTGTCTGCCGTAATGTGTAAAAAGGGGATGTGGTCTGCCGTATTGTGTAAAAAAAGGGGACGCTGTCTTCCATAATGTGTAAAAAGGGGACGCTGTCTGCCGTAATGTGTAAAAAAGGGGACGCTGTCTGCCGTAATGTGTAAAAAAGGGACGCTGTCTGCCGTAATGTGTAAAAAGGGGGACTGTCTGTCGTAATGTGTAGAAAAGGGGACTCTGTCTGCCATAATGTTTAAAAAGGGGACGCTGTCTGCCATAATGTGTAAAAAGGGGACGCTGTCTGCCGTAATGTGTAAAAAAGGGGATGCTGTCTGCCATAATGTGTAAAAAGGGGACGCTGTCTGCCGTAATGTGTAAAAAAGGGGACGCTGTCTGCCGTAATGTGTTAAAAACGGACGCTGTCTGCCGTAATGTGTAAAAAGGGGGACCCTCTGTCGTAATGTGTAGAAAAGGGGACTCTGTCTGCCGTAATGTGTAAAAAGGGGATGCTGTCTGCCGTAATGTCTAAAAACAGGATACTGTCTGCCGTAATGTGTAAAAGGTGGACACTGTCTGCTGTAATGTGTAAAAAGGGGGCGCAGTCTGCAGTTATGTGTAAAAAGGGGGACTGTCTGCCGTAATGTGTAAAAAAGGGGACTCTGTCTGCTGGAATGTGTAATAAGGGGGCGCTGTATGCTGTCATGTATAAAAAAGGGATGCTGTCTGCCATAATGTGTAAAAGGTGGACTCTGTCTGCCGTAATGTGTAAAAAGGGGACGCTGTCTGCCGTAATGTGTAAAAAGGGGATGCTGCCTGCTGTAATGTATAAAAAAGCGGACGCTGTCTGCCGAAATGTGTAAAAAAGGAATGTTGACTGCCATAATGTGTAAAAAGGGACGCTGTCTGCCGTAATGTCTAAAAACGGGGCGCTGTCTGCCGTAATGTGTAAAAAGGGGACGCTGTCTGCCGTAATGTGTAAAAAGGGGCGCTTTCTGCAGTAATGTGTAAAAAGGGGGACTGTCTACTGGAATGTGTAAAAAGGGGGCGCTATATGCTGTAATGTATAAGAAAGGGATTCTGTTTGCCATAATGTGTTAAAAGGAAATGCTGTCTGCCGTAATGTGTAAAAACGGTGACTGTCTGCCACAATGTGTAAAAAAGGGGACTGCCTGCCATAATGTGTAAAAAGGGGGCGCTGTCTGCTGTAATGTGTAAAAAAGGGGACTCTGTCTGCCGTAATGTGTAAAAAGGGGACGCTGTCTGCTGTAATCTTTAAAAATGGGATGCTGTCTGCTGTAATGTATAAAAAAGCGGACGCTGTCTGCCAAAATGTGTAAAAAAAGGGATGTTGACTGCCATAATGTGTAAAAAGGGACGCTGTCTGCCGTAATGTGTAAAAGGGGGGACTGTCTGTCGTAATGTGTAGAAAAGGGGACTCTGCCATAATGTTTAAAAAGGGGATGCTGTCTGCCGTAATCTGTAAAAAGGGGGACTGTCTGCCGTAATGTGTAAAAAGGGCATGCTGTCTGCCGGAATGTGTAAAAAGGGGATGCTGTCTGCCGGAATGTGTAAAAAGGGGGACTGTCTGTCGTAATGTGTAGAAAAGGGGACGCTGCCGTAATGTGTAAAAAGGGGAAGCTATCTGCCGTAATGTGTAAATAGGGGGACTGCCTGCCATAATGTGTAAAAAAACGGGAGTCTGTCTGCCGTAATGTGTAAAAAGGGGACGCTGTCTGCCGTAATGTGTAAAAAAGGGGACGCTGTCTGCCATAATGTGTAAAAAGGGGACGCTGTCTACCGTAATGTGTAAAAAAGGGGACGCTGTCTGCCATAATGTGTAAAAAAGGGGACGCTGTCTGCCGCAATGTCTAAAAACGGGATGCTGTCTGCATTAATGTGTAAAAATGGGACGATGTCTGCCGTAATGTGTAAAAGGTGGACACTGTCTGCCATATTGTGTAAAAAGGGGGCGCAGTCTGCAGTAATGTGTAAAAAGGGGGACTGTCTGCCGTAATGTGTAAAAAGGGGACGCTGTCTGCCGTAATGTGTAAAAAGGGGATGCTGTCTGCTGTAATGTATAAAAAAGCGGACGCTGTCTGCCGAAATGTGTAAAAAAGGGATGTTGACTGCCATAATGTGTAAAAAGGGACGCTGTCTGCCGTAATGTCTAAAAACGGGACGCTGTCTGCTGTAATGTCTAAAAACGGGACGCTGTCTGCCGTAATGTCTAAAAACGGGACGATGTCTGCCGTATTGTGTAAAAAGGGGATGCTGTCTGCCGTAATGTGTAAACAGTGGACACTGTCTGCCATATTGTGTAAAAAGGGGGCGCAGTCTGCAGTAATGTGTAAAAAGGGGGACTGTCTGCCGTAATGTGTAAAAAGGGGACGCTGTCTGCCGTAATGTGTAAAAAGGGGATGCTGTCTGCTGTAATGTATAAAAAAGCGGACGCTGTCTGCCGAAATGTGTAAAAAAGGGATGTTGACTGCCATAATGTGTAAAAAGGGACGCTGTCTGCCGTAATGTCTAAAAACGGGACGTTGTCTGCTGTAATGTCTAAAAACGGGACGCTGTCTGCCGTAATGTCTAAAAACGGGACGATGTCTGCCGTAATGTGTAAAAAGGGGACGCTGTCTGCCGTAATGTGTAAACGGTGGACTCTGTCTGCCGTAATGTGTAAAAAGGGGCGCTTTCTGCAGTAATGTGTAAAAAGGGGTACTGTCTGCCGTAATGTGTAAAAAAGGGGACTCTGTCTGCTGGAATGTGTAAAAAGGGGGCGCTGTATGCTGCAATGTATAAAAAAGGGATTCTGTCTGCCATAATGTGTTAAAAGGAAACGCTGTCTGCCGTAATGTGTAAAAACTGTGACTGTCTGCCACAATGTGTAAAAAAGGGGACTGCCTGCCGTAATGTGTAAAAAGGGGACGCTGTTTGCCGTAATGTGTAAAAGGTGGACTCTGTCTGCTGTAATGTGTAAAAAACGGAACTCTGTCTGCCGTAATGTGTGAAAAGGGGACGCTGTCTGCTGTAATGTATTAAAAAGCGGACGCAGTCTGCCGTAATGTGTAAAAAGCGGGACAGTCTGTTGTAATGTGTAGAAAAGGGTACTCTGTCTGCCATAATGTTTAAAAAGGGGACACTGTCTGCCGTAATGTGTAAAAAAGGGGATGCTGTCTGCCGTAATGTCTAAAAACGGGACGCTGTCTGCCGTAATGTGTAAAAAGGGGATGCTGTCTGCTGTAATGTGTAAAAAGGGGGCACTGTCTGCAGTAACGTGTAAAAAGGGAGACTGTCTGCCGTAATACGTAAAAAAGGGGACTCTGCTGGAATGTGTAAAAAGGGGGTGCTGTATACTGTAATGTATAAAAAAAGGATGCTGTCTGCCATAATGTGTTATAAGGAAACGCTGTCTGCCGTAATGCGAAAAAGGTGGACTCTGTCTGCCGTACTGTGTAAAAAGGCGACGCTGTCTGCGTTAATGTGTAAAAAGGGGATGCTGTCTGCTGTAATGTATAAAAAAAGTGGACGCTGTCTGCCGTAATGTGTAAAAAGGGGATGTTGACTGCCATAATGTGTAAAAAGGGACGCTGTCAGCCGTAATGTGTAAAAAGAGGGACTATCTGTCGTAATGTGTAAAAAAGTGGACTCTGCTGGAATGTATAAAAAGGGGGCGCTGTATGCTGTAATGTATAAAAAAGGGATGCTGTCTGCCATAATGTGTTAAAAGGAAACGCTGTCTGCCGTAATGTGTAAAAACGGTGACTGTCTGCCACAATGTGTAAAAAAGGTGACTCTGCCGTAATGTGTAAAAAGGGGACGCTGTTTGCCGTAATGTGTAAAAGGTGTACTCTGTCTGCTGTAATGTGTAAAAAAGGGTCTCTGTCTGCCGTAATGTGCAGAAAGGGGACGCTGTCTGCCATAATGTGTAAAAAGGGGATGCTGTCTACTATAATGTATAAAAAAGCGGACGCTGTCTGCCGTAATGTGTAAAAAGGGGATGTTGACTGCCATAATGTGTAAAAAGGGTATGCTGTCTGCCGGAATGTGTAAAAAGGGTATGCTGTCTGCCGGAATGTGTAAAAAGGGGATGCTGTCTACCGGAATGTGTAAAAAGGGGGACTGTCTGTCGTAATGTGTACAAAAGGGGACTTTGCTGTAATGTATAAAAAGGGGAAGCTATCTGCCGTAATGTGTAAAAAGGGGGACTGCCTGCCATAATGTGTAAAAAATGGGAGTCTGTCTGCCGTAATGTGTAAAAAGGGGATGTGGTCTGCCGTATTGTGTAAAAAAAGGGGACGCTGTCTTCCATAATGTGTAAAAAGGGGACGCTGTCTGCCGTAATGTGTAAAAAAGGGGACGCTGTCTGCCGTAATGTGTAAAAAAGGGGACGCTGTCTGCCGTAATGTGTAAAAAAGGGACGCTGTCTGCCGTAATGTGTAAAAAGGGGGACTGTCTGTCGTAATGTGTAGAAAAGGGGACTCTGTCTGCCATAATGTTTAAAAAGGGGATGCTGTCTGCCGTAATGTGTAAAAAAGGGGATGCTGTCTGCCGTAATGTCTAAAAACGGGATGCTGTCTGCCGTAATGTGTAAAAAGGGGACGCTGTCTGCCGTAATGTGTAAAAGGTGGACTCTGTCTGCCGTAATGTGTAAAAAGGGGGCGCTGTCTGCAGTAATGTGTAAAAAAGGGGACTGTCTGCCACAATGTGTAAAAAAGGGGACTCCGCCGTAATGTGTAAAAAGAGGACGCTGTTTGCCGTAATGTGTAAAAGGTGGACTCTATCTGCTGTAATGTTTAAAAAGGGGACGCTGTCTGCCGTAATGTGTAAAAAAGGGGATGCTGTTTGCCGTAATGTCTAAAAACAGGATGCTGTCTGCCGTAATGTGTAAAAAGGGGACGCTGTCTGCCATAATGTGTAAAAGGTGGACTCTGTCTGCCGTAATGTGTAAAAAGGGGGCACTTTCTGCAGTAATGTGTAAAAAAGGGGACTGTCTGCCGTATTGTGTAAAAAGGGGACTCTGCTGGAATGTGTAAAAAGGGGGCGCTGTATGCTGTCATGTATAAAAAAAGGATGCTGTCTGCCATAATGTGTTAAAAGGAAATGCTGTCTGCCGTAATGTGTAAAAACGGTTACTGTCTGCCACAATGTGTAAAAAAGGGGACTCTGCCGTAATGTGTAAAAAGGGGACGCTGTTTGCCGTAATGTGTAAAAGGTGGACTCTGTTTGCTGTAATGTGTAAAAAGGGGACGCTGTCTGCCGTAATGTGTAAAAAGGGGATGCTGTCTTCTGTAATGTATAAAAAAGCGGACGCTGTCTTGCGTAATGTGTAAAAAGGGGATGTTAACTGCCATAATGTGTAAAAGGTGGACTCTGTCTGCCGTAATGTCTAAAAACGGGATGCTGTCTGCCGTAATGTGTAAAAAGGGGACGCTGTCTGCCGTAATGTGTAAAAGGTGGACTCTGTCTGCCGTAATGTGTAAAAAGGGGGCGCTGTCTGCAGTAATGTGTAAAAAAGGGGACTGTCTGCCGTATTGTGTAAAAAAGGGGACTCTGCTGGAATGTGAAAAAAGGGGGCGCTGTATGCTGTAATGTATAAAAAAAGGATGCTGTCTGCCATAATGTGTTAAAAGGAAACGCTGTCTGCCGTAATGTGTAAAAACGGTGACTGTCTGCCACAATGTGTAAAAAAGGGGACTCTGCAGTAATGTGCAAAAAGGGGACGCTGTTTGCCGTAATGTGTAAAAGGTGGACTCTGTCTGCTGTAATGTGTAAAAAAGGGACTCTGTCTGCCGTAATGTGTAGAAAGGGGACGCTGTCTGCCGTAATGTGTAAAAAGGGGATGTTGACTGCCATAATGTGTAAAAAGGGTATGCTGTCTGCCGGAATGTGTAAAAAGGGGGACTGTCTGTCGTAATGTGTACAAAAGGGGACTTTGCCATAATGTGTAAAAAGGGGGACTGCCTGCCTTAATGTGTAAAAAATGGGAGTCTGTCTGCCGTAATGTGTAAAAAGGGGATGCTGTGTGCAGTATTGTGTAAAAAAGGGGACGCTGTCTTCCATAATGTGTAAAAAGGGGACACTGTCTGCCGTAATGTGTAAAAAAGGGGACGCTGTCTGCCGTAATGTGTAAAAAAGGGACGCTGTCTGCCGTAATGTGTAAAAAGGGGGACTGTCTGTCGTAATGTGTAGAAAAGGGGACTCTGTCTGCCATAATGTTTAAAAAGGGGATGCTGTCTGCCGTAATGTGTAAAAGGCGGACTCTGTCTGCCGTAATGTGTAAAAAGGGGGCGCTGTCTGCAGTAATGTGTAAAAAAGGGGACTGTCTGCCGTATTGTGTAAAAAAGGGGACTCTGCTGGAATGTGTAAAAAGGGGACGCTGTATACTGTAATGTATAAAAAAGGATCCTGTCTGCCATAATGTGTTAAAAGTAAACGCTGTCTGCTGTAATGTGTAAAAACGGTGACTGTCTGCCACAATGTGTAAAAAAGGGGACTCCGCCGTAATGTGTAAAAAGGGGACGCTGTTTGCCGTAATGTGTAAAAGGTGGACTCTATCTGCTGTAATGTTTAAAAAGGGGACGCTGTCTGCCGTAATGTGTAAAAAAGGGGATGCTGTTTGCCGTAATGTCTAAAAACAGGATGCTGTCTGCCGTAATGTGTAAAAAGGGGACGCTGTCTGCCATAATGTGTAAAAGGTGGACTCTGTCTGCCGTAATGTGTAAAAAGGGGGCGCTTTCTGCAGTAATGTGTAAAAAAGGGGACTGTCTGCCGTATTGTGTAAAAAGGGGACTCTGCTGGAATGTGTACAAAGGGGGCGCTGTATGCTGTCATGTATAAAAAAAGGATGCTGTCTGCCATAATGTGTTAAAAGGAAATGCTGTCTGCCGTAATGTGTAAAAACGGTTACTGTCTGCCACAATGTGTAAAAAAGGGGACTCTGCCGTAATGTGTAAAAAGGGGACGCTGTTTGCCGTAATGTGTAAAAGGTGGACTCTGTTTGCTGTAATGTGTAAAAAGGGGACGCTGTCTGCCGTAATGTGTAAAAAGGGGATGCTGTCTTCTGTAATGTATAAAAAAGCGGACGCTGTCTTGCGTAATGTGTAAAAAGGGGATGTTGACTGCCATAATGTGTAAAAAGGGACGCTGTCTGCCGTAATGTGTAAAAAGGGGGACTGTCTGCCGGAATGTGTAAAAAGGGGGACTGTCTGTCGTAATGTATAGAAAAGGGGACTCTGCCATATTGTGTAAAAAGGGGAAGCTATCTGCCGTAATGTGTAAAAAGGGGGACTGCCTGCCATAATGTGTAAAAAACGGGACTCTGTCTGCCGTAATGTGTAAAAAGGGGACGCTGTCTGCCGTAATGTGTAAAAAGGGGATGCTGTCTTCTGTAATGTATAAAAAAGCGGACGCTGTCTGCCGTAATGTGTAAAAAGGGGCTATTGACTGCCATAATGTGTAAAAAGGGGATGCTGTCTTCTGTAATGTATAAAAAAGCGGACGCTGTCTGCCATAATGTGTAAAAAGGGGATGCTGTCTTCTGTAATGTATAAAAAAGCGGACGCTGTCTGCCGGAATGTGTAAAAAGGGGATGCTGTCTGCCGGAATGTGTAAAAAGGGGGACTGTCTGTCGTAATGTATAGAAAAGGGGACTCTGCCATATTGTGTAAAAAGGGGAAGCTATCTGCCGTAATGTGTAAAAAGGGGGACTGCCTGCCATAATGTGTAAAAAACGGGACTCTGTCTGCCGTAATGTGTAAAAAGGGGACGCTGTCTGCAGTAATGTGTAAAAAAGGGGACACTGTCTGCCATAATATGTAAAAAGGGGACACTGTCTGCCGTAATGTGTAAAAAAGGGGACGCTGTCTGCCGTAATGTGTAAAAAAGGGACGCTGTCTGCCATAATGTGTAAAAAAGAGGACGCTGTCTGCTGTAATATGTAAAAAGGGAATGCTGTCTGCTGTAATGTGTAAAAAGGTCTAGAGATGTATGTGTGTAAAGGCTTGTCTTTTTTAAGTGCTGTTTGGATTTCTAAGTGCGAGTTTTAAACAGCAAAAAGCAGGAGCTGAAAGCCTAGTGAAAAGGAGGTGCAGTGAGCTGGAACAACTGCAACTGCTAAGTGGAGTATAGGTGCCGCAGGAGAGAGTACTACGGCTGCATAAAAGTGAAGGACCAAGACCCGCACAAAGATAGATAAGTATAAGCCAGCTTAATTATTGTATAAGATTGCTTGTCTTCTACTTTTTATTTTTGCTGCTTTTTCTTTGAGAGTAACAGGGAGTTAGACCTTACAAACAATATGGGAGGGGCTGTGATTGGGGACCTCACTCAGTGCATGTCATGCAAGATGTATGCACACCTGGAGCTACCGGCCCAGTGTGATTACATCTGCATGAGGTGTGTGCGAACTGTTGCCCTGGAAGCCCAGGTAACTGATCTAGAGCAAACCGTTACGCGACTGAGGGAGATTCACAATCTCGAGCGTAGTTTAGACAGAACGGTGGAGGAGTTGCGGGAGGGGTCACTGGTAGAAGAGGATGATGATCAGGTAGCCAGTTGGGTCACAGTTAGAAGGAAGAAAAAGAGGGGGAGGCTCGACATCTCCGAACTATCAAACCCGAACAAATTTGCCCGATTGGACGAGGAATCGGAGGATGATAGTGAAGAAATGACGGTGCCGGAGGAGACTGCTCCCTCTAGCATCCAGAGGAGCGGTCCCTCTGGCGCAGTTGGGATAAAAGATAGAGAGGTACCTAGTCAGATGGTGGTGGTAGGGGATTCTATCATCAGGAAGGCAGATAGGGCAATCTGCTACCGGGACCGTGATCGCCGTACAGTCTGTTGTCTCCCGGGTGCTCGGGTACGGCACATCGCGGACCGGGTAGATAGATTGTTGGGAGGGGCTGGGAAAGACCCGGCGGTCTTGGTGCACGTTGGCACCAATGACAAAGTTAGCGGAAGGTGGGATGTCCTTAAAAAAGACTATAGGGACTTAGGAAAGAAACTGAAGGCAAGGACATCTAAGGTAATATTCTCGGAATTATTACCCGTGCCACGCGCTAGTCCAGGGAGGCAGAGGGAGATTAGAGAGGTAAATGTGTGGCTTAGGGATTGGTGCAGGAAAGAGGGGTTTGTGTTTCTGGAACACTGGGCGGACTTCTCAGTCAGGCGCCATCTCTTTTGTCGTGACGGATTGCACCTGACTGAGGAGGGGGCAGCGGTGCTGGGGGGAAGGATGGTTAGAAGGTTGGAGGAGATTTTACACTAGGAGCCTGGGGGGAGGGTTTAGCCAGAAACTACGGGTCATGCAGTGAGAATAGTGGGGATGGCGGTAGTAAACGAAATGGGGGAGAAGTTGGGGGAAGGGTAAGAGCAGGCGGTAAGGTTACTAACATGGGTACTAAAAGGGATTTTACCAAAGCACTAACCAATGACGATTACAGGTCATCATTGCTACATAAGGTGAAAGATGTCCCTAATGCAAGGGAAAATACTTATCTTAGTTGTATGTATGTAAACGCCAGAAGCATTACTGGTAAAAAGGGTGAACTAGAAATACTTGCAGCAGGCAAACAGTATGATATTATAGGCATTACTGAAACTTGGTGGGATGAATCTCATGATTGGACAGTCAATCTAGAGGGCTATACACTGTTTAGGAGAGACAGACTAAATAAAAAGGGTGGAGGGGTGTGTCTTTACGTAAAGCCGTTTTTAAAACCTGATATACGGGAAGATGTTCAGGAGGGGACTGTAGACACTGTCGAGACATTATGGGTAGAAATTGCATGCGGGGAAAAAGGAATAAAAAAGTTAGTATTGGGTGTATGCTATAGGCCGCCTGGTATCAACGCATCTGATGAGGAATTGTTACTAAAGCAAATTGAAAGAGCAGCAGGAGTAGGAGACATAGTAGTGATGGGAGATTTTAACTATCCAGAGATAAACTGGAAAAACGATTCATGTGATACTGCTAGAGGCAATATGTTTTTAAACACACTTAATGATAACTACTTAGTCCAACTAATTGAGGAACCAACTAGGTACAATGCAATCTTAGACCTGGTATTAACAAACAATGGGGATTTGGTATCAGGTATTATAGTAGGGGAACCCATAGGAAACAGCGACCACAATATGGTCACATTCAATATCAGTTTCCATAAACAGCCCTATACTGGCTCAACTAGGACTCTAAACTTTAGCAAAGCAAATTTTGAAAAGATGAGGGTATTTTTCAGGGATATTGAATGGGAAGGTTTGTTTTTAGGAAAAAATACTACGGAGAAATGGGAGGTACTAAAATTCCTGCTAGCTAAAAATACACTCAAATTTATTCCTATGAGTAGCAAAAAAAGGAATAAAAATCATAAACCGATGTGGCTTAACAAAAAGATTAAGGAACTTATGGGCAAGAAAAGGCGAGCATTTAAAAAATACAAATCTGACGGGGAAGCAGAGTCATTTCAGCACTATAAGGAATGTAACAAAATTTGCAAAAAGGAAATAAGAGCGGCTAAAGTAGAAACTGAAAAACTAGTAGCAAAGGAAAGCAAAGCGAATCCCCAAAAATTATTTAAATACATTAATAGCAAGAGATTAAAGAAGGAGAGTATAGGCCCTTTAAAAGACAAGTTGGGAGTCTTAAGCAAAAATGATAATGACATAGCGGACACACTAAATGAGTTTTTTTCAACAGTATTCACTAGAGAGGACCCATTTCAGGGACTGACACACAATCTCAATAATGAGAATATCCCACTGATAGGTACTTATTTAAGCGAGGAAGTAGTCTGTGACCAATTAAAACATTTAAAGATTAATAAATCACCAGAGCTCGATGGTATTCACCCAAGGGTTTTAATGGAGCTTCACTCTGAACTGGCAAAACCGCTATCTTTGATCTTTAAGGATTCAGTTATATCAGGTATGGTTCCCAAAGACTGGCGTATAGCGGAAGTAGTGCCTATATTCAAAAAGGGAAGTAAAGCTGAACCAGGTAATTATAGACCAGTTAGTCTTACATCTATAGTGGGGAAAGTATTGGAAGGTATTCTAAGAGATAGTATTCAGAAGTTCCCTGAAGTCAATAATGTCATTAAAAGGAATCAACATGGGTTTATGAAGGACAGATCCTGTCAAATCAACTTACTTGGCTTTTATGAAACAGTAAGCGCAAACCTAGATCAGGGTAAAGACGTGGATGTAATCTTTTTAGACTTTGCCAAAGCGTTCGATACTGTACCACACATGAGACTTATCTACAAGCTACAAGAATCAGGGCTAGGAAGCACAATATGCACTTGGGTCAAAAACTGGTTAGATAATAGGGAGCAGCGCGTTGTGGTTAATGGATCTTTTTCAACTTGGACTGAAGTGCTTAGTGGTGTTCCGCAAGGCTCAGTATTAGGACCGCTATTGTTCAATATTTTCATTAACGACCTAACAGAAGGTCTAGAGAGCATGGTGTCAATTTTTGCAGATGATACCAAATTGTATAAGGCTATAAATACAGAGGAGGATGCCGAGTCTCTTCAGAACGACTTAGTTAAATTAGAAGCATGGGCAGCCAAATGGAGAATGCGCTTCAACACAGACAAGTGTAAGGTAATGCACTGTGGTAACAAGAACAAAAATTACACCTACCTACTAAATGGGGTAAAATTAGGGGATTCTGTACTGGAAAAGGACTTAGGTGTCCTCATAGATAGCAAGCTAAGCAGTAGTACCCAAAGTAGGACTGCAGCAAAGAAGGCTAATAAGATATTAGCATGCATAAAACGGGGTATTGATGCTAGGGACGAGAGTATTATACTCCCGTTATATAAATCACTAGTGAGGCCACACCTTGAATACTGTGTACAATTCTGGGCACCGTACTACAAAAAGGATATCCTGGAGCTTGAAAAGGTACAGAGGAGGGCGACCAAACTAATTAAGGGCATGGAGACGATGGAATACAAGGAAAGGCTTGAAAGACTAGGCATGTTTACATTGGAAAAGCGGAGACTAAGAGGGGATATGATCAACATCTACAAATATATAAGGGGACAATACATAGAGCTTGCGCGGGACCTGTTTTTGGTTAGATCAACACAGAGGACTAGTGGACACTCGCTCAGGTTAGAGGAGAGGAGATTCCGCACAATACGGCGTAAAGGCTTTTTCACGGTAAGGACAATACGTGTTTGGAATTCCCTGCCCGAGGGAGTTGTAATGGCGGAATCTGTCAACACCTTTAAGAATGGGTTAGATAAATTCCTAATGGATAAGGATATCCAGGGGTATGGTGCATAGTCATGCATTATAGTTACTATAAATAGGGATAAAATGCAACGGCTGACAGCAGCATCAGTAAGAAATTTTAGTCAAATCATCATGCATAGGAGACCACAAATAGGTTGAACTCGATGGACAATTGTCTTTTTTCAACCTCAGATACTATGTTACTATATTACTATGTATGTTGGTCAAGGTCAAGTCTAGAGATGTATGTTGATGTAGTCTTGTAGATCATCTACCAATATAATTTTTGTTTTTTGCAAAAGAGAAAATAGCTGATATTGGCCCTCATTCTGAGGTGATCGCTAGCTGCCGTTGTTCGCTGCGTAGCGATAATTTAAAAATATGGCAAATCTGCGCATGCGTATGCACCACAATGCACACACACAGCATACAGGTACAAAGAGCATCGTGGTTTTGCAAAGTTTCTCGCAACGCTTTCAGTCGCACTGGCAGACGCAAGGAGAGTGACAAGAAGTGGGAGTTTCTGGGTGGCAACTGACTGGTTTCTGGGAGTGTTTGGAAAAACGCAGGAGTGGCCGGGCATTTGCTGGGCAGGTATCTGATGTCATTACCGTGTCATTTATCGCAGCAATCATCGCACAGAATAAGTAACTACAGGGCTGGTCTTGTTTTGCACAAAATGTGTTTGCAGGCGCTCTGCTACACAGGTGTTCGCACTCCTGCAAAGCAAAAATACACTTTCCCGTGGGCGGCGACTATGCGTTTGCACGGCTACTAAAAGTAGCTAGCGAGCGATCAACCCGGAATGAGGGCCATTGTTCAACTGTGAAACAATGGGCCGGATTCAGCACGGATAGCTGTTGATACTAAAGGTGTGATTTTTTTTTGCAAACTCAATTGCAAAGAATCACACATGTAGTTGTCACCCACTGTGGCATAACTACTGCCCCCGCAGCCCATGTGTGTACCTGGCACTGTGGGGGAACATCTGGCACTGGGGGCATATGTGGCACTGGGAGCACAGCCCTGGCAACAAGCATTACCCCCTAGCAACGAGCATGACACCCAGTGCATGAAACCCCTGGCAACGAGCATGACACCCTGAGCATGAAAACCCCTGGCACCGTGCATGGAACCAAGAGCATGAAACCCCTGGAAACGAGCATGTCACCCAGTGCATGAAACCCCTGGCAACGAGCATGACACCCTGAGCATGAAAACCCCTGGCACCATGCATGGAACCAAGAGCATGAAACCCCTGGCAACGAGCAGGTAATTTAAAAGTAATTAGAAGCCTTACTGTAGGACTAAATGTGTAACGGGCATTGCGGTGTGTGGCATAATGTATCACAGACATTACAGTGTGTGGCATACTATATCACGGGCATTGTGGTATAATGTCTCAGGGGCATTGCAGTGTGGCATAATGTATAACGGGCATTGCGGTGTGTGGCATAGGGTATAACGGGCATTGCGATATGTATCACAGGCATTACGGTGTGTGGTATACTATATCACGGGCATTGTGGTATGTGGTATAATGTCTCAGGGTCATTGCAGTGTGTGGCATAATGTATCACGGACATTGCGGTGTGTGTCATAATGTGTCAGGCATTACGGTGTGTGGTATACTATATCACGGGCATTGTGGTATGTGGTATAATGTCTCAGGGTCATTGCGGTGTGTGTCATAATGTGTCACAGGCATTGTATGTGCTATAATGTATCAGGGGCATTGCAGTGTGTAGCATAATGTATAATGGGCATTGCGATTCCTGTCATAATGTGTCACAGGCATTTCGGTGTGTGGCATAATGTGCCGGGGGCATTATGGTGTGTGCATATTGTGTCATGTGCATTATTGTGTGTGGCATAATGTCTAAGGGCCATTGCAGTATGTGGCATAATGTATACTGGGCATTACTATAAGGAGAAAAAATTACAAATAATGTAAGGGGCATGAATCAGGATTATTTTTCTTTCCTGTGGTGGTCAACGTCTGGGCGTGCAGGTTGCAATCCTGGGGTATAAGGTAGTCTTTTCCTGCAATGCCACGCCCCTTTGTGCAAAGCCACGCCCATTTCAACAAAGGCACGCCCCTTTTGCGGCGCGCAGGTTTTTCCCTCTACTAGTGACAATTATGGTGATGGGGGGGGCGGAGAATTTTTTGGCTTGGGTGAGAAAAATTTCTAGTTACGCCACTGGTCACCCAGAAATGGAAATGGAAAACGACGCCCACTGCAGTGTTTGCAATGCATACGCAGTTGCGTATGCATTGCAATCCATATGCAAAATCGGGAAAATCGAAGGGGTAAATTCAATCTGCACCAAGCCAGAGCATCCGCAAATCTGCACATGCTGTTGCATGCAAGTGCTCACAGATGACGTCAGATACACACCGGCTAAATGGTTATGACATGCCTGCGTTTTTGCTATCACTACCACATAAAGCCATGTTACCACCCCTACACACTCACTTCCTGTGCGATCGCTTCACTTTAATATTGTGAACGCACCACGATCACAGTGTGGCTCTGGCGCATGTGCATTGCATACGCAGCACATGCACAGTCTTTTTCGATAATCGATAATAACAATTTTATTTGCGATCCGTGCTGAATTAGGCCAAATGATAGATATTCTACCATACAGCTGAATATTAGGATCAAATAAATTGCATCATTTACATTACTGGTTAACAAAAATGACTATGCCTTTAAAATCTTCCCTCGGGAGGTCTGATCACAGGGAATACTATCACGCTTAGGAACAGGTGTTCATCTAAATGGATGAGGTGGCACATTCCAGCAAATAAATGCAGCATGTAAAAGGTCTCAGAGGTGGCAATATGACATGTTAAAAAGCTAGGCTAAGGCCCTCATTCCGAGTTGTTCGCTCGGTATTTTTCATCGCATCGCAGTGAAAATCCGCTTAGTACGCATGCGCAAAGTTCGCACTGCGACTGCGCCAAGTAACTTTACTATGAAGAAAGTATTTTTACTCACGGCTTTTTCTTCGCTCCGGCGATCGTAATGTGATTGACAGGAAATGGGTGTTACTGGGCGGAAACACGGCGTTTCAGGGGCGTGTGGCTGAAAACGCTACCGTTTCCGGAAAAAACGCAGGAGTGGCCGGAGAAACGGTGGGAGTGCCTGGGCGAACGCTGGGTGTGTTTGTGACGTCAACCAGGAACGACAAGCACTGAACTGATCGCACAGGCAGAGTAAGTCTGAAGCTACTCTGAAACTGCTAAGTAGTTAGTAATCGCAATATTGCACATACATCGTTCGCAATTTTAAGAAGCTAAGATTCACTCCCAGTAGGCGGCGGCTTAGCGTGTGTAACTCTGCTAAATTCGCCTTGCGACCGATCAACTCGGAATGAGGGCCTAAGTGTGGATATTTAAGAAATGTGACAGCCCAATAGGGGAGGTTTACATAGGCTTAGGCTATATGAGATGTATGTAAAGAGGTACAGAATGGAGATAAGGGAAATAATAGTCAGATTTCATCTTCAATCAAGTTTTAAAACCGACCACATTAAGTTCACTTAAAGGGGATTAACTGTTAAGTGAACCTTCTGAATATTGTTCGTAAAATTGTACAATTTGTACAAAATGTATATTTAATTTTAGAAGCTATAAAGCATTTTATCTTTAAAAACATAAACATTCCTTAACCGCATGCTGACCACCCGCTACATGAATTCCCTGGTGTTTCACATGTTCCCATACCTGCTCTTATCAGTCTCTCCCACTTATTTTCCCAGTGACTTAGAGACAGAGAGAGAGAGAGAGAGAGAGAGAGAGAGAGAGAGAGAAGTAATTACAATATTACTCTATATTATGCAGCAGCAGTTTGGATGCTCACAGTGCAAATCGCATGTGATGTGCAATCACACTGGCCATAACTGTTTTTTTCTCGCTCTTTTTTCTGTAGGTTTGGTGGAAGTTTGTTAAAGTGCAGCGTTATAAAAATTTACTTTTGATAGTCAGAAAATTAAAATTGCCGTTAGGTTTTTGACTTTGAAAATGACACCTAGACTGTGCCAACAAAATTAGGATTTTGTCAAATGACTTCATTATAAATGATCCTCCTTGGTTAAGCCACAGATATTTGCGCTCATAAAAAGAATCGCATGGAATGTAGTAGTACACTTTATACTTATGTATACCCCATGGTTAAAGCAGAGTATTGAGTGAGCTCCCTCCCACTAATATTTACATTATTTTATTAATATGTATTTATATCGTTCTTTATTAAATCAGCAGTTATTGGAATAAATATGACGTAGTCCTAGAGGCGGGAATTGTGGAAAATAAGAATTTACTCACCGGTAATTCTATTTCTCGTAGTCCGTAGTGGATGCTGGGTACTCCGTAAGGACCATGGGGTATAGACGGGCTCCGCAGGAGACTGGGCACTCTTAAAAGAAAGATTAGGTACTATATCTGGTGTGCACTGGCTCCTCCCTCTATGCCCCTCCTCCAGACCTCAGTTAGGGAAACTGTGCCCGGAAGAGCTGACATTACTAGGAAAGGATTTGGAATCCAGGGTAAGACTCATACCAGCCACACCAATCACACCGTACAACTCGTGATAACTATACCCAGTTAACACTACAGTATGAACAATAACTGAGCATCTCTCAACAGATGGCTCATACAATAACCCTTTAGTTAAGCAATAACTATATACATGTATTGCAGAGAGTCCGCACTTGGGACGGGCTCCCAGCATCCACTACGGACTACGAGAAATAGAATTACTGGTGAGTAAATTCTTATTTTCTCTGACGTCCTAGTGGATGCTGGGTACTCCGTAAGGACCATGGGGATTATACCAAAGCTCCCAAACGGGCGGGAGAGTGCGGATGACTCTGCAGCACCGAATGAGCAAACTCAAGGTCCTCCTCAGCCAGGGTATCAAACTTGTAGAATTTTGCAAAAGTGTTTGAACCCGACCAAGTAGCAGCTCGGCAAAGTTGTAAAGCCGAGACCCCTCGGGCAGCCGCCCAAGAAGAGCCCACCTTCCTCGTGGAATGGGCTTTTTCTAATTTAGGATGCGGCAGTCAAGCCGCAGAATGTGCAAGCTGAATCGTGCTACAGATCCAGCGAGCAATAGTCTGCTTTGAAGCAGGAGCACCCAGCTTGTTGGGTGCATGCAGGATAAATAGCGAGTTAGTTTTTCTGACTCTAGCCGTCCTGGAAACATAAAGTTTCAGGGCCCCGACTACGTCCAGCAACTTGGAATCCTCCAAGTCCCTAGTAGCCGCAGGCACCACAATAGGTTGGTTCAAATGAAACGATGATACCACCTTAGGGAGAAATTGGGGACGAGTCCTCCATTCTGCCCTTTCCATATGGAAGATCAGATATGGGCTTTTACATGACAAAGCCGCCAATTCTGACACACGCCTAGTCCAAGCTAGGCGTGAGATATTTTAGCTCCACGGTCTTGCCGGCAGACAGCACCAACGCTGCACCTTCAGCAAGTATACTACATCACTCATCACCACAGGGTAATTATTACAGGACTGTGCTTTAAAAATGGTAGGAGAGCTCCTGACCTATCACATTGCAGATTAAACCCTGCATCTATATACTGCGTTGTATGAATACAGACTGGACATCAGCACTTTCACATATCAGTGCAACCCATTGAGACTTTGCTATAACCGAGAGGAATTGATTTCCCAGTGGGGTAAACCGCAAAACAAGTGTACCCACAGGGATTGTTTTTATGTTTTATGTTTGTTTTGTCTTATATGTTATATGTGTAGAGATAATACCGGTATTAACTGAGCCCTTTTTAAAATGTCACAAATTATTCTTTTTATAAATAAATCACTTTTTAGACGTTCAAATCCATGTGTCATCTTATGTATATATATATATTTATTTCAATAGGTATTTAAGTCAGAATATATTTGACATTCATTTACAAATGCAAACTTGGTGAGCGCTGAACCATACACCATTTCCACGGTCTTAAGTGGCACAAACCAGTGGGATTTTAGGAATCCAACACACGTTAAGATCCCACGGTGCCACTGGAGGCACAAAAGGGGCTGAATATGCAGTACCCCTGTAACAACGTCCGAACTTCAGGAAGTGAAGCCAGTTCTTTTTGAGAGAAAAAGGGATAGGGCCGAAATCTTGGCCTTTATGGATCCTAATTTTAGGCCCATAGTCACTCCTGACTGTAGGAAGTGCAGGAATCGACCCCCCTGGAATTCCTCTGTAGGGCCTTCCCGGCCACACACCAAGCAACCTATTTTCGCCATATACAGTGAAAAAGTCTTGCTGTCACGTCTTTCCTAGCCTTTATCAGCGTAGGAATAACTGCATCCGGAACGCCCTTTTCCGCTAGGATCCGGCGTTCAACCGCCATGCCGTCCAACGCAGTCGCGGTAAGTCTTGGATCAGACAGGGTCCCTGTTGCAATATGTCCTGACTGAGAGGCAGAGACCATGGGTCCTCTGAGAGCATTTCTTGCAGTTCCGGGTACCGAGTCCTTCTTGGCCAATCCTGAGCAAAGAATATTGTTCACACTCTTCCGTTTATTACAATTCTCAGCCCTTGGGTCTGAGAGGAAGAGGAGGGAATATATAGACCGACTGGAACACCCACGGTGTTCCTAGTGCGACCACAGCTATCGCCTGAGAGTCCCTTGACCCAGCGTAAAACCTTTTTTATCTTTTTATTGAGGTGGGACGCCATGTAGTACACCTGAGGCAGTTTCCATCAATTGGCAAAACTGCGTTTAGACTTCCTGATGAAGTCACCACTTTCCCGGGTGGAGGTCGTGTCCACTCCCGGAATGAACACTGCTGACAGTGCGCTTACTTGATTCTCCGCCCAGCGAAGAATTCTGGTGGCTTCTACCCTCGCCACCCTGCTCCTTGTGCCACTCTGGCGGTTTACATGAGCCCCTGCGGTCTGACTGGATCAGATCCGGTTGGTCGCGAAGCAGGAACTCCGCTTGACTTAGGGCGTTGTATATGGCCCTTAGTTCCAGGATACTGATGTGAAGGCAAGTCTGTTGGCTTGACCACAAACCTTGGAATTTTCTTCCCTGTGTAACTGCCCCCCACCCTCGGAGGCTTGCATCCGTGGTCACCAGGACCCAGTCCTGAATGCCGAATCTGCGGCCCTCGAGAAGGTGAGCACTCCGCAGCCACCACAGGAGAGACACCCTGGGGGATAGGGTGATTAACCGATGCATCTGAAGATGTGATCCGGACCACTTGTCCAGTAAGTTCCATTGTCCTTGCATGGAACCAGCCGAAGGGGATGGCCTCGTATGATGCCATCATCCTTCCCAGGACTCGAGTGCAGTGATGCACTGACACCTATTTTGGTTTTCAATGGATTCCTGACCAGTGTCATGAGCTCCTGAGCTCTCTCTATCGGGAGATAAACCCTCTTCTGGTCTGTGTCTAGGATCATGTTTAGGCAAGGCAGATGAGCTGTAGGAACCAACTGCGACTTCGGAATATATAGAATCCAGTCGTGTTGCCGTTTCACTTCCAGAGAAGGTGATACGCTGTCCAGCAACTGCTCTCTTGATCTTGCTTTTATGAGGAGATCATCCAAGTATGTGATAATAGTGACACCTTGCTTCCGCAGGACCACCATCATATCCGCCATTACCTTGGTGAAATTGGTAATGACAATCCCGTACCGCAATTCTGAGGTACGCCTGATGAGGTGGATAAATGGGGACACGAAGGTATGCATCCCTTATGTCCCGATTCATTTCAGGCTTGCAATGACCGCTCTTAGCGATTCCATCTTGAACCTGAACCTTTTCAGGTATATGTTCAGGGATTTTAATACAATATGGGTCTAACCGAACCGTCTGGTTTCGGGATTATAACATGGTCGAATAATAACACCCTCTTGTTGAAGGAGGGGACCCTTGACCACCACATGTTGAAGATACAATTTACGAATTGCAGTTAACACTGGCTCCCTCTCTTGGGGGGAAGCCCGCCGGGTCCTCGGTGAGGGGGCATCTTCTCACAGTCCAGCCTGTATCCCTGCGATACAATTTCTATTGCCCAGGGATCTAACAGGGAGTGAACCCACTTGTGGCTGAACTTACGAAGGCGTGTCCCCACCGGGCCTAGCTCCGCCTGTGGAGCCCCAGCGACATGCGGTGGATTTTTGTAGAGGCCGGGGAGGACTTCTGTTCCTGGGGACTAGCTGTGTTGTACAGCTTCTTTCCTCTGCCCCCGGCTCTGACAAGAAAGGACGCACCTCAGACTTTCTTGTTTCTTTATTCGAAAAGCTGCATTTAATAATGTCGTGCTTTCCTAGGCTGTGCAGGAATATAAGGCAAAATATCAGAATTACCAGCTATAGCTGTGGAGACCAGGCCCGAGAACCTTTCTCCACACAATCCTCAGCCTTCCATATGCCTCTTAAGTCGGCATCATCTGTCCAATGTATATTCTACAGGACACGGCAAGCAGAAATCGACATAGTTTTTGTCTCTAGGACCCAGTATACTCATGTCCCTTTGGGCATGCTTTATAATTATCTATCTATCACTTAAGACAGCATCTTAAAATATTTATATGCATACTAGGGTCTCAATCTCTGCTGATAAGGTACCTGTCCACGCTGCCATAGCGCTATAAACCCATGCCGACACAATCGCCGGTCTGGGTAGTATACTAGAATGTGCACACTATCTGCAGGATCCCTGAGAATAGCTAGTGCAAACAGGACACCCAAGGGGAAGATTCTCAACACATCCTGGCCCTAGTTGGGACAGGATACAGCCTGAGAATTCTCTTGTGGGAAGCTGCCGTCTCTTGTCTGGAGATTCCCGCTCTTTTTCCTCATGAGAGGAGGGAAATTTACCTCAGCATTCTTCCCCTTAACATGTGTACTCTCGTGTCAGGGACAGATGGGTCATCAGTGATATGCAAATCATCTTTTATTCCAATAATCATATATAGAATATCTTTTAGCCCTCTTGGCTGTAACTTTGCATTATCGTAGTCGACAGTGGAGTTAAACTCCGTGTCGATACTTTGTTATTTTAGAACATAGAGAGACTCTGAAGGACTCTGTGACATAGGGACAGACCAGGGTAGATTTCCTTTCTGTTCCCTAACCTTTTGTGCAATAATTTTACCTCAGCACTTACACATATCCAAACAGGTGTCGGCGTTGTCGACGGAGACACCCTCCCACACACATATCCGCTCTATCACCTCCTTAGAGGAGCCTTTTACCTCAGACATGTCGACACACGCGTACCGACACACCACACACACAGGGGATGCTCTATTTGAAGACAGTTCCCCCACCAGGCCCTTTGGAGAGACAGAGAGAGAGTATGCCAGCACACACCACAGCGCTATATAATACAGGGATGTACACTATACTGAGTGATTTTTCCCTTATAGCAGCTTACATGCACAGTTTTGCGCCTAAATTTATGTGCCCCCCCCCTCTCTTTTTTACCCTTTGTGTACCAGGATACTGCAGGGGAGAGCCTGGGGAGCTTCCTTCCAGCTGAGCTGTGAAGAGAAAATGGCGCCGGTGTGCTGAGGAAGAAGGCCCGGCCCCCTCAGCGGCGGGCTTCTGTCCTTTTATGTACTTTAATGGCGGGGGTTAATGCACATATACAGTTTATCAGACTGTATTATGTGCTTTTCGCCAAGTAAGTTAATCTAATTGCTGCCCAGGGCGCCCCCCCCAGTGCCCTGCACCCATCAGTGACCGGAGTGTGTGGTGTGCTAAGGGAGCAATGGCGCACAGCTGCAGTGCTGTGCGCTACTTTAATGAAGACCGGAGTCTTCAGCCGCCGATTTTCAACTTCTCTTAGTACTTCTGGCTCTGCAAGGGGGACGGCGGCGCGGCTCCGGGACCGGGCGACCGAGGACTGGGCCTGTGTTCGATCCCTCTGGAGCTAATGGTGTCCAGTAGCCTTAGAAGCCCAAACTAGCTGCAAGCAGGTAGGTTCGCTTCTCTCCCCTCAGTCCCACGTAGCAGTGAGTCTGTTGCCAGCAGATCTCACTGAAAATAAAAAACCTAACAAATACTTTCTTTTCTAGGAAGCTCAGGAGAGCCCCTAGGGTGCATCCAGCTCTGGCCGGGCACTGATACTAACTGAGGTCTGGAGGAGGGGCATAGAGGGAGGAGCCAGTGCACACCAGATATAGTACCTAATCTTTCTTTTAAGAGTGCCCAGTCTCCTGCGGAGCCCGTCTATACCCCATGGTCCTTACGGAGTACCCAGCATCCACTAGGACGTCAGAGAAATAATGTATACAGCAGAAGAAAGGTCTGCTTCATCGGAAGACGATAATACAGATTTCTCTTACGTCCTAGAGGATGCTGGGGTTCCATTTAGTACCATGGGGTATAGATGGGTCCTTTGGGAGCCACTGGCACTTTAAGAGTTTAACAGTGTGGGCTGGCTCCTCCCTCTATGCCCCTCCTACCAGACTCAGTTTAGAAAATGGATCGGAGGAGCCAGTCACAGCTAGGGGAGCTCCTAGGAGTTTTCTTAGTTTTATTGTTTTCTAGAGTTTGTTATTTTACAGGCAGGCTGCTGGCAACAGCCTCCCTGCTTCGTGGGACTCAGGGGGGTAAGTAGGATCCAATCCTTGAGGTTAATGGCCACTATCTCCGCTGACAGGACACTGAGCTCCTGAGGGTGATGATTGTTAGCCCCCCGAGGTGACCGCTCACTCCCGCAGCATGCCGCCACCCAGGGGCAGATCCAGAAGAAAATGATAGGGGGGCACCATGGAAGGGGCAAGTACATTTGCGTGCGGCTTCGGTGCATGTGAGGTGGCGCTTCTTATACAATGCCCACAGTTGTAGCGCTCATTATGCAATGTCCACTGTACTGGTAGTGCCCCTTATATAGACCCCATAGTAGTGGTGCCCCTTATGCAATGCCCGTATTGCCCCCAGTAGTAATGTTGCCTGTAGTAATGCCCCCAGTCATTTAGCACCCTAGTAGTTATGCCCCCAGTGGTAATGCCCCTGCAGTTATGACCCCAGTAGTTTACCCCCGTCCCCTTTAGTTTAGCCTCCCACTGGTAATGCCCCCAGTAGTTTGCCTGCTTGTAGTTTAGCCACCAGTAGTAATGCTCCCCTGTAGTTTGCCCCATTGTAGTTTAACCCCTGTAGTTATGCCCCCCTTGTAGTTTAGCTCCCAGTAGTAATGCCTCCAATAGTTTGGCCCCTGTAGTTATCCCCCTATAGTTATGCCCCCAGTAGTTTGGCCCCCCTGTAGTTTAGCCCCCAAGTAGTAATGCCCCTGTAGTTAAGCCACCAGTAGTAATGCCCCTGTAGTTACGCCGCCAGTAGTAATGCCCTCCTGTAGTATGCCCCCAGTAGTTAGCCCCTTTGTAGTTGGCCCCCAGTAATAATGTCCCCCAGTAGTTTGCCCCCAGTAGATGCCCCCCAGTAATAATGTCCCCCAGTAGTTTGCCCCAGTAGATGCCCCCCAGTAATAATGTTCTCCAGTAGTTTACCCCCAGTAGTAATGCCCCCTAGGAGTTTGCCCCCAATAGATGACCCCCCAGTAGTAATGCCCCCAGTAGATGGCCCCCAGTAAAAATGTCCCCCAGTAGCTGCCCCCAGTAGTAATGCCCCCAATAGATGACCCCCCAGTAGTAATGCCCCCAGTAGATGCCCCCCAGTAATAATGCCCCCAGTAGTTTTCCCCCAGTAGTAATGCCCCCCCAGTAGTAATGCCCCTTGTTGCTGCCCCCCCCAGTAGTAATGTTTCCCCGTAATTTGCCCCCCGTAGATGCCCCCGCTGCACTAAGGCAGAAAAAAAACATCATACTTACCGAGCCCCATTCCCGATTCCAGACCGCTGCAGTCCTCCTCTTGGCGTCCGCTCCTCAGCACAATGAGAGAGACGTCATGACTGATGTCTCTCCCATAGCGCACGTCGCACAGTGACAGTGCCGGAAGCCGGAGCTCAGTACTGAGCTCCTGCCTCCGGCTGCCACTGTGCAGGGAGACGGGCGCCCGCTGGTAACACAATCTCAGCGGGCGCCCATCATCTCCCTGTGCGGCGCCAGCACCGGTGGGGATGGGGGACGGAGGCCACAAATGACAGGGGGGCACGAGCCCGAGTGCCCCCCCCCCTGGATCCGCCACTGCCGTCACCCCCTAACAGAGCCAGAAGAAAGAAGAGTGGTGAATCTGACGCCGGAGTCCCGGTAAGAGGGTCCCCGGCGGGAATGGCGGCTCAATGAAGGTAGCGCAGCTCTGACAGGCTGTGCTCCGGAGGGCTCAGTGGCACACTGTGTACGGCGCTGTGAGGGGCGTCCTGGGCCAGCGCGATACCCTACACTGGTCAAACATGGCTTTCAAGGTCTAACCCACTGTTTGCTGCAAGAATTACCTCAGGCCAGTATAATCTCTAAATTCAGGAAGACGCGCCATTACAGGGGGCGGAGCGGTTCCTCAGAGCGGATCCAGCACTAGCCAGCGCCATTTTATCTCTGCAGACACACGCTGACAGGGAACGCTGTCCTTCACATAGCTACACTGAGGTAAAAGGTGTTATAAATGGGGGGAATGATATTATGTACTAGCTACCCTGTTAAGGTTACACTAGTCAGCTGGGTTTTTATCTTTATAAAAGCCTATAAGGGCGCGCTGTGGCTGGCTTCTTGTGCTCTGTGACTCTCTGAAGATATTCTGGGTGGGGGGGGGACGACTGTGTTGACATTTTCCTGTGTATGTGTAATCCACTTTACCACCATATTTAAGGGACTTTGTCCTGTACTGCAGAATGTATATCTACTCCTGTGGAGTCTATACCATGCTCAAAACTGTACACATCTCAGGCTTCGGTGGCAGATCCCCCTAGGGTGGCCTCCATAAGGTGTACTTTGAGAATATATTGCTTCCAATATATCCCATACTGGGTAGAAACCGCAGTTTTGAGAAAAGTGGGGTTTTAAATCCTACTGCTGTGCCTCTCACCCCAACTCCGTACCCTAGAAAGTGTACACTTGCCCACATAATGCATATATATGAGGGGTCCAACATATGTTGAGGCTATTAGGGATGAGGAATATTATTATATGTATATAATGAATGCCTTCCCACTGTGTAGGGCGTTGAATCCTTATTTGGGAAAACCTGAGTACACCCAGAGTTATTATCCACATCCCTATAGAGTGTCTAAATTGTCAAATATGGTTGTCTTACCTGTCCCTGGTACAACCTCCATAAAGGCTGATCACCTATTGGGACTAATCTCTAATACTGTACACTGCTGCAGGTGTGACTCGGAGTCCCAGTTTTGCGTACAACTCTGGGACTATTGTAATGTGGTCAGGCTCCTTACTTGATGATTTAGATTCTATGTGTAGAAGTGACTTGTACTTGCTATGGCAGATTCGACATGCAGGGGACGGTGGCTACACCAATGGACTGCAGATACAGAATCCGAGTAAGGTATGACAGGTCCACCCTTCACAGGTAAGCCCTGTTGGGACGCACGGGATACGTGATTATCCATGTCAACTGCGGGTAAGTCGGTATGTCTTCCTTCTGCAGCTGCACAGACAAGGAAATTATACCCTACACCTACAATGCAATTCCTTCGAACATGATTCCACATATTCCTCCACTTCCTTTAGAGGACGTTGGGGAAAACTAGAAAATCTGCACCGCCAGGTTCCCGGGTACGGATTTCAAATTCGTCTTTTTTCAAACCCTTCGGCTTGTTGGTGGACCTCACTGCCTGGGGATCAGGCAGGTGCGAGCGAGACTAAAGAGATTCAGTAACACATCTGGGCGATATCCTGCCTAGACCCCTGGAAACAGTTGGGTTGCCCAGGGGTGCACACTAGAATTTCTAGTATTCCCGCCTCACAGATTATTCTAATCAGGCTTACTAGCTTCTCAGGCAGAAAGTGCACTACTGCTGGAAGCTATCATATCATTTGTCAAACTAATGTCATTATTCCAGTTCCACCTCATTTACGTAACAGTGGTTACTATTCAAACCTGGGGTTATTGATTCCCTATTGGTGGGTGTTCAATTCAGGATGGAGTCTGTGAGTGGTGACCTCTGCTCGAGATGTAGAGGAATTCCTGGTATCCCGGGATATCAGGAGTGCGTACTTCACATTCCAATCTGGCCGCCTCTCTAGGCCTATCTAAGGTTTCACTACAACTATGTCACTTCCAGTTCCAAACACTGAGCTTGGTTTCTACGCAACACTGGGGGTGTTCATCAGGGCCATGGCAGCCTTTATACTCCCATTTCACAAACCAGGAGTGGATATAATTCCACATCTGGGCGACCTTAACATCCTCCAGGGAGATGTTGTTACGGAGTGTTGCTCTCTCAAATCAACTGTCCCTGGATCTCGGGTGGATCCTGAAGCTTCCAATTTCGCATTTGAAGCCGATAAGGAGGCGTTCCTTCCTGGGGTTGATTCTCAACATGGAAGTGCAGAGGGTGCTTCTACCGGTGAAGGAAGCATTGGTGATCCAATCAATGGTCCAGGATGTCCTGATGCCAGCCCGGGTATCGGTTCATCAGTGCATTCGCCTTCTGAGAAGATGGTTTCCTACTAAGAGGCTCGACAGTACAGAAGATTCCTTGCACGGTCTTTCCCACTGGATCTCCTGGTCTTATGGTCAGAATCTCATCTTCACACGCACCAGCAGATACGCCTGTTGCCAAAAGCCAGAATTTCACTCTTCTGGTGCCTGCAAACTTCTCACATACTTGAGGGCCGCAGGTTCGGGATTCAGAATTGGATTCATCTAACCACTGATGCAAGTCTCAGGGGTTGGGAAGCAGTCGCTCAGGGGAAAAACTTCCAAGGAAAGCGGTCAGTTCAGGTATCTCTCCTTGACCTTCTACAAGCTGCACATCTTCTGCGTGATCAAGCCATTCAGGTTCAGTCGGACAACGTCACAGCGGTGTCCTATATAAACAGGCAGGGCAGAACGTAGAGCAGGGCTGCAATGCCAGAGGTGACAATAATCCTCTTCTTTGCAGAGAAACATGTGCGGGCGCTGTCAGCAGTCTTCCTCAGCAGACACGATCTCCATCCAGGAGAATGGGGCCTCCACCCGGAGGTATTCGCAGAGGTAACAAGCCGGTGGGGTGTACCTCAGATAGACATGATGGCCTCTTGCCTCAACGAGAAGCTACGGAGATACTGTTCCAGGTCACGAGACCCACAAGCAGTGGTGGAGGTGGACGACCTGGTAACTCTGTGGGTGTCCCAGTCAGTGTATGTGTTCCTTCCACTTCCACTCATCCCATGGATTCTCAAGCTAATAAAAAGAACAAGAGTTCAGGCGATCCTCATTGCTCCGGACTGGCCAAGAAGTGCTTGATACTCGGTTCTTCTGGAGTTACTGCTGGAAGATCCGAGGCCTCTTCCTCTTCGCGAGGACCTTCTGCAACAGGGGCTGTTCGCTTATCTAGACTTACCATGGCTACATTTGCCGACATGGAGGTTGAACGCCAGATCTTAGCTTGGAAGGGCATTCCGAACAAAGTCATTCCTACTCTGATACAGACTAGGAAGGGGGCAATGTCTAAACATTACCATCGCATTTGGAAAACCTACATGTCTTTGTGTGAATCCAAGAAGTTTCCTAGGGTAGATTTAAACTAATACGGTTTCTCCTCTTTCTGCAAGCAGGTGTGGTTGTGGGCCTACGCTTGGGCACCATAAAGGTCCAGATTTTGGTCTTGTCCATTTTCTTCCAGAAACAATTGGCTGCTCTCCCTGACATTCAGACTTTCTTGATAGAGATTCTGCACATCGAGCCACCCTTTGTGCCTCCTACGGCACCAAGGGATCTTAATGTGGTGCTGCAGTTCCTGCAGTTGGATTGGTCCGAGCCTCCTAGGTGGACGTCAAATTTCTAACTTGGAAGGCAGTCACACTGTTGGCATTGGCATCTGCTCGATGGATGTCGAAATCAGGGACATTGTCGTGCAAGAGCCCTACTTGTTTTTCCATGAAGATGGAGCTGAGCTCAGAACGCGTCAGCAATTTCTTCCAAAGGTTGTGTCGGTTTTTCATATCACCAACCTATTGTGGTGCCAGTGGCTACTGACTCCTCAATTACCTCACAGTCCTTGGATGTTGTGAGGGCTTTGAAAGTTTCTGTGAAGAGGACTTCTCGTCACAGGTAGTCAGACGCTCTGTTTGTCCTTTATGGTCCCAACACGGTTGGGTGTCCTGCTTCTAAGCAGACATTTGCTCTCTGGATTGGGTTTACAATCCAGCATGCTTATTCTACGGCAGGCCTGCCATGTCCAAGATTTGTTCAGGCCCACTCTACTCATACAGTTGGTTGTTCCTGGGCAGCTGCCAGGAGTGTCTCGGCTTTACAGCTTTGCCGACCGGCTGCTTGGTCAAGGTTGAACACGTTTGCTGAAGTTCTACAAGTTCGATACTTTGGCATCTGAGGACCTAAAGTTTGGTCACTCCATTCTGCAGGATCCTCAGCACTCTCCCTCCCATACTGGGAGCTTTGGTACATCCCCATGGTACTAAATGGAACCCCAGCATCCTCTAGGACGTAAGAGAAAATAGGATTTTAATTACCTACCGGTAAATACTTTTCTCGTAGTCCGTAGAGGATGCTGGGCACCCGCCCAGTGCTTCGTTTTCCTGCGTTGCTACTTGGTTAAGTATTGGTTCAGCTGTTGCTGTTTCTCTTTCATGCATGGTTAGCATGGTTTCTTCAGATTACATGCGGATTGGCATGGTTGCTTCCTGTTTCATGCTAGATAACATGGTTTCTTCTGTTGCATGATGGTTGGCATGATTTCTTCATGTTTCATCCTGGTTGGCATGATTTTTTCATGTTGCCTGCTGGATAGCATGGTTTCTTCATGTTACCTGCTGGTGGACATGGTTTCTTCATGTTTCATGTGGTTTTGCATGATTTCTTCATGGTGCATGCTGGTTAGCATGGTTTCTCCATGTTGCATGCTGGTCAGCATGGTTTTTTCGATTCGGTGTGAGCTGGTGTGAATCTCACCACTATATATATTTCCTCCTCTTAAAGTATGTCCGTCTTCTCGGGCACAGTTTCTAGACTGAGTCTGGACTGGTAGGAGTGGCATAGAGGGAGGAGCCAGCCCACACTGTTAAACTCTTAAAGTGCCAGTGGCTCCCAAAGGATCCGTCTATACCCCATGGTACTAAATGGAACCCCAGCATCCTCTACGGACTACAAGAAAAGGATTTACCGGTAGGTAATTAAAATCCTATTATTGGGGTAGATTTATTAAGCCTGGAGACGGCATAAGGAAGTGATAAACCAGTGATAAGTGCAAGGTGATAAATGCACCAGCCAATCAGCTACTAACTGTTCATTTACATATTGGAGCTGATTAGCTGGTGCGTTTATCACCTTGCGCTTATCACTGGTGTATCACTCCGTTATGCCTTCTCCGGGTTAATACATCTGCCCCATTATGCTTTGGGCTTCTTAAGTATTCTATATGTCCTGCTTTTGCAGCATAGTCCTCTTATTTTTGTATTTAGCCAAACATACTTTCTCCCTCACCAACTACAGTACACTTGTTATTTCACTATATAATGTACCATAATGTAAATTACTTTGAGCAGGGTCATCTTCATCTATTACATGTTATTGCCTGTTATTTCTATCAATGACCTGCTCAATGTACAGTGCTATGTAATATTTTGACAAATTATACATTTAGCAGCATATTTAGTAATTATTGGGCTTTAGACTCGATCATTATAATTTATTTTCATCTCTTATCACGGCAATAAGAAATTAAAGATCACCGGGATACACCATTCAACACATCCAGGGACAGGGACGCTATTGCACATGCATAGTCAGCAGACCATACGTGCATGTGTGAGGCAGGTGGCTGGTCCCGCTGACGTGTAGCAGATGGCAGGGCAGCGACAGGGCACGGCTATAGAGGGGCTTGGATCCGAAAGGATTCGGGTTCCTCCAGTCAGCGCCCAGGAATTCAAACCGGGCACCAACCGCGAGCCAATCACGGCTCACGGATTGACGTCTAATAGGAAGCCACCGCGGCGGGCCAATCATCGCTTGTTGCGGCAGACCAATGAGACGCCGCCGCGTCATACCTCCGCCTCCTCCCAGCATCTTATATTAGGCGCTGAGCGGCGGCGGAGCTCAGTCGAGCACCGGAGCAGGAGCAGAGAAGAGCTCCAGAAGCGGAAGAAGAAGCAGTGACGGCAGAAGACGCAGCGGCAGCGGGAGAAGATCCGGTGGAGGGAGAAGACCCCCCAGCAGAAGAAAGAAGAGGCGGCAGCTGAGAGGACCGAAGAGGCGGAGCCCGGGACCCAGCGGCGGAGGACCAGCGGAGGGTGCTGCAGTGTGTGGGAAGCAAAAGAGCTGACGAAGCTCCCCACTGCAGCCTCTCCCACCGATCCGGGTAGGCGGCCTTGGGCCCTAACCTCTTTCCTCTAAGTCCCCCTAGGCCACCAGGTTGCCAGCATTAGGCCTGTGGGCATAGCCACCATCGTTATAATAGTAATCTAGGCCAACATTACTTTCCCTCTGTTAGGCAGGCACTAGGCCTGGGGGCATAGACAGGCAATAGGCCTGAGCCTCAGTTAGAAGTAGGGGGCACCATCGTTATAATTAAAGATGAGCGCCTGAAATTTTTCGGGTTTTGTGTTTTGGTTTTGGGTTCGGTTCCGCGGCCGTGTTTTGGGTTCGAACGCGTTTTGGCAAAACCTCACCGAATTTTTTTTGTCGGATTCGGGTGTGTTTTGGATTCGGGTGTTTTTTTCAAAAAACACTAAAAAACAGCTTAAATCATAGAATTTGGGGGTCATTTTGATCCCAAAGTATTATTAACCTCAAAAACCATAATTTCCACTCATTTTCAGTCTATTCTGAATACCTCACACCTCACAATATTATTTTTAGTCCTAAAATTTGCACCGAGGTCGCTGTGTGAGTAAGATAAGCGACCCTAGTGGCCGACACAAACACCGGGCCCATCTAGGAGTGGCACTGCAGTGTCACGCAGGATGTCCCTTCCAAAAAACCCTCCCCAAACAGCACATGACGCAAAGAAAAAAAGAGGCGCAATGAGGTAGCTGTGTGAGTAAGATTAGCGACCCTAGTGGCCGACACAAACACCGGGCCCATCTAGGAGTGGCACTGCAGTGTCACGCAGGATGGCCCTTCCAAAAAACCCTCCCCAAACAGCACATGACGCAAAGAAAAAAAGAGGCGCAATGAGGTAGCTGTGTGAGTAAGATTAGCGACCCTAGTGGCCGACACAAACACCGGGCCCATCTAGGAGTGGCACTGCAGTGTCACGCAGGATGTCCCTTCCAAAAAACCCTCCCCAAACAGCACATGACGCAAAGAAAAAAAGAGGCGCAATGAGGTAGCTGACTGTGTGAGTAAGATTAGCGACCCTAGTGGCCGACACAAACACCGGGCCCATCTAGGAGTGGCACTGCAGTGTCACGCAGGATGTCCCTTCCAAAAAACCCTCCCCAATCAGCACATGATGCAAAGAAAAAGAAAAGAAAAAAGAGGTGCAAGATGGAATTGTCCTTGGGCCCTCCCACCCACCCTTATGTTGTATAAACAAAACAGGACATGCACACTTTAACCAACCCATCATTTCAGTGACAGGGTCTGCCACACGACTGTGACTGATATGACGGGTTCGTTTGGACCCCCCCCAAAAAAGAAGCAATTAATCTCTCCTTGCACAAACTGGCTCTACAGAGGCAAGATGTCCACCTCATCTTCACCCTCCGATATATCACCGTGTACATCCCCCTCCTCACAGATTATCAATTCGTCCCCACTGGAATCCACCATCTCAGCTCCCTGTGTACTTTGTGGAGGCAATTGCTGCTGGTCAATGTCTCCGCGGAGGAATTGATTATAATTCATTTTAATGAACATCATCTTCTCCACATTTTCTGGATGTAACCTCGTACGCCGATTGCTGACAAGGTGAGCGGCGGCACTAAACACTCTTTCGGAGTACACACTTGTGGGAGGGCAACTTAGGTAGAATAAAGCCAGTTTGTGCAAGGGCCTCCAAATTGCCTCTTTTTCCTGCCAGTATAAGTACGGACTGTGTGACGTGCCTACTTGGATGCGGTCACTCATATAATCCTCCACCATTCTATCAATGTTGAGAGAATCATATGCAGTGACAGTAGACGACATGTCCGTAATCGTTGTCAGGTCCTTCAGTCCGGACCAGATGTCAGCATCAGCAGTCGCTCCAGACTGCCCTGCATCACCGCCAGCGGGTGGGCTCGGAATTCTGAGCCTTTTCCTCACACCCCCAGTTGCGGGAGAATGTGAAGGAGGAGATGTTGACAGGTCGCGTTCCGCTTGACTTGACAATTTTGTCACCAGCAGGTCTTTCAACCCCAGCAGACTTGTGTCTGCCGGAAAGAGAGATCCAAGGTAGGCTTCAAATCTAGGATCGAGCACGGTGGCCAAAATGTAGTGCTCTGATTTCAACAGATTGACCACCCGTGAATCCTTGTTAAGCGAATTAAGGGCTGCATCCACAAGTCCCACATGCCTAGCGGAATCGCTCCGTGTTAGCTCCTCCTTCAATGTCTCCAGCTTCTTCTGCAAAAGCCTGATGAGGGGAATGACCTGACTCAGGCTGGCAGTGTCTGAACTGACTTCACGTGTGGCAAGTTCAAAGGGCATCAGAACCTTGCACAACGTTGAAATCATTCTCCACTGCACTTGAGACAGGTGCATTCCACCTCCTATATCGTGCTCAATTGTATAGGCTTGAATGGCCTTTTGCTGCTCCTCCAACCTCTGAAGCATATAGAGGGTTGAATTCCACCTCGTTACCACTTCTTGCTTCAGATGATGGCAGGGCAGGTTCAGTAGTTTTTGGTGGTGCTCCAGTCTTCTGTACGTGGTGCCTGTACGCCGAAAGTGTCCCGCAATTTTTCTGGCCACCGACAGCATCTCTTGCACGCCCCTGTCGTTTTTTAAAAAATTCTGCACCACCAAATTCAAGGTATGTGCAAAACATGGGACGTGCTGGAATTTGCCCATATTTAATGCACACACAATATTGCTGGCGTTGTCCGATGCCACAAATCCACAGGAGAGTCCAATTGGGGTAAGCCATTCCGCGATGATCTTCCTCAGTTGCCGTAAGAGGTTTTCAGCTGTGTGCGTATTCTGGAAACCGGTGATACAAAGCGTAGCCTGCCTAGGAAAGAGTTGGCGTTTGCGAGATGCTGCTACTGGTGCCGCCGCTGCTGTTCTTGCGGCGGGAGTCCATACATCTACCCAGTGGGCTGTCACAGTCATATAGTCCTGACCCTGCCCTGCTCCACTTGTCCACATGTCCGTGGTTAAGTGGACATTGGGTACAGCTGCATTTTTTAGGACACTGGTGACTCTTTTTCTGAGGTCTGTGTACATTTTCGGTATCGCCTGCCTAGAGAAATGGAACCTAGATGGTATTTGGTACCGGGGACACAGTACCTCCAACAAGTCTCTAGTTGGCTCTGCAGTAATGATGGATACCGGAACCACGTTTCTCACCACCCAGGATGCCAAGGCCTCAGTTATCCGCTTTGCAGTAGGATGACTGCTGTGATATTTCATCTTCCTCGCAAAGGACTGTTGAACAGTCAATTGCTTACTGGAAGTAGTACAAGTGGGCTTACGACTTCCCCTCTGGGATGACCATCGACTCCCAGCGGCAACAACAGCAGCGCCAGCAGCAGTAGGCGTTACACGCAAGGATGCATCGGAGGAATCCCAGGCAGGAGAGGACTCGTCAGAATTGCCAGTGACATGGCCTGCAGGACTATTGGCATTCCTGGGGAAGGAGGAAATTGACACTGAGGGAGTTGGTGGGGTGGTTTGCGTGAGCTTGGTTACAAGAGGAAGGGATTTACTGGTCAGTGGACTGCTTCCGCTGTCACCCAAAGTTTTTGAACTTGTCACTGACTTATTATGAATGCGCTGCAGGTGACGTATAAGGGAGGATGTTCCGAGGTGGTTAACGTCCTTACCCCTACTTATTACAGCTTGACAAAGGGAACACACGGCTTGACACCTGTTGTCCGCATTTCTGGTGAAATACCTCCACACCGAAGAGCTGATTTTTTTGGTATTTTCACCTGGCATGTCAACGGCCATATTCCTCCCACGGACAACAGGTGTCTCCCCGGGTGCCTGACTTAAACAAACCACCTCACCATCAGAATCCTCCTGGTCAATTTCCTCCCCAGCGCCAGCAACACCCATATCCTCCTCATCCTGGTGTACTTCAACACTGACATCTTCAATCTGACTATCAGGAACTGGACTGCGGGTGCTCCTTCCAGCACTTGCAGGGGGCGTGCAAATGGTGGAAGGCGCATGCTCTTCACGTCCAGTGTTGGGAAGGTCAGGCATCGCAACCGACACAATTGGACTCTCCTTGTGGATTTGGGATTTCGAAGAATGCACAGTTCTTTGCTGTGCTGCTTTTGCCAGCTTGAGTCTTTTCATTTTTCTAGCGAGAGGCTGAGTGCTTCCATCCTCATGTGAAGCTGAACCACTAGCCATGAACATAGGCCAGGGCCTCAGCCGTTCCTTGCCACTCCGTGTGGTAAATGGCATATTGGCAAGTTTACGCTTCTCCTCCGACAATTTTATTTTAGGTTTTGGAGTCCTTTTTTTTCTGATATTTGGTGTTTTGGATTTGACATGCTCTGTACTATGACATTGGGCATCGGCCTTGGCAGACGACGTTGCTGGCATTTCATCGTCTCGGCCATGACTAGTGGCAGCAGCTTCAGCACGAGGTGGAAGTGGATCTTGATCTTTCCCTAATTTTGGAACCTCAACATTTTTGTTCTCCATATTTTAATAGGCACAACTAAAAGGCACCTCAGGTAAACAATGGAGATGGATACTAGTATACAATTATGGACTGCCTGCCGACTGCAGACACAGAGGTAGCCACAGCCGTGAACTACCGTACTGTACTGTGTCTGCAGCTAATATAGACTGGTTGATAAAGAGAAGATGTCTATGTAACTATGTATGTATAAAGAAGACTGAAAAAAATCCACGGTTAGGTGGTATACAATTATGGACGGACTGCCTGCCGAGTGCAGACACAGAGGTAGCCACAGCCGTGAACTACCGTACTGTACTGTGTCTGCAGCTAATATAGACTGGTTGATAAAGAGAAGATGTCTATGTAACTATGTATGTATAAAGAAGAATGAAAAAAAACCACGGTTAGGTGGTATACAATTATGGACGGACTGCCTGCCGAGTGCAGACACAGAGGTAGCCACAGCCGTGAACTACCGTACTGTACTGTGTCTGCAGCTAATATAGACTGGTTGATAAAGAGAAGATGTCTATGTAACTATGTATGTATAAAGAAGAATGAAAAAAATCCACGGTTAGGTGGTATTACAATTATGGACGGACTGCCTGCCGAGTGCAGAGACACAGAGGTAGCCACAGCCGTGAACTACCGTACTGTGTCTGCTGCGACTGGATGATAAATGATATAAAAAATATATATATATCACTACTGCAGCCGGACAGGTATATATTATATATTATATAATGACGGACCTGCTGGACACTGTCTGTCAGCAGAATGAGTTTTATTTTTATAGAATAAAAAAAAAAAAACACACAAGTGAAGTCACACGACGAGTGTTTAACGTTTTCAGGCAATCACAATATAAGTATACTACTAACTATACTGGTGGTCAGTGTGGTCAGGTCACTGGTCAGTCACACTGGCAGTGGCACTCCTGCAGCAAAAGTGTGCACTGTTTAATTTTAATATAATATGTACTCCTGGCTCCTGCTATAACCTATAACTGGCACTGCAGTAGTGCTCCCCAGTCTCCCCCACAATTATAAGCTGTGTGAGCTGAGCAGTCAGACAGATATATAATATATATAGATGATGCAGCACACTGGCCTGAGCCTGAGCAGTGCACACAGATATGGTATGTGACTGACTGAGTCACTGTGTGTATCGCTTTTTTCAGGCAGAGAACGGATATATTAAATAAACTGCACTGTGTGTCTGGTGGTCACTCACTATATAATATATTATGTACTCCTGGCTCCTGCTATAACCTATAACTGGCACTGCAGTAGTGCTCCCCAGTCTCCCCCACAATTATAAGCTGTGTGAGCTGAGCAGTCAGACAGATATATATAATATTATATATAGATAATAGATGATGCAGCACACTGGCCTGAGCCTGAGCAGTGCACACAGATATGGTATGTGACTGACTGAGTCACTGTGTGTATCGCTTTTTTCAGGCAGAGAACGGATATATTAAATAAACTGCACTGTGTGTCTGGTGGTCACTCACTATATAATATATTATGTACTCCTGGCTCCTGCTATAACCTATAACTGGCACTGCAGTAGTGCTCCCCAGTCTCCCCCACAATTATAAGCTGTGTGAGCTGAGCAGTCAGACAGATATATATAATATTATATATAGATAATAGATGATGCAGCACACTGGCCTGAGCCTGAGCAGTGCACACAGATATGGTATGTGACTGACTGAGTCACTGTGTGTATCGCTTTTTTCAGGCAGAGAACGGATATATTAAATAAACTGCACTGTGTGTCTGGTGGTCACTCACTATATAATATATTATGTACTCCTGGCTCCTGCTATAACCTATAACTGGCACTGCAGTAATGCTCCCCAGTCTCCCCCACAATTATAAGCTGTGTGAGCTGAGCAGTCAGACAGATATATATAATATTATATATAGATAATAGATGATGCAGCACACTGGCCTGAGCCTGAGCAGTGCACACAGATATGGTATGTGACTGACTGAGTCACTGTGTGTATCGCTTTTTTCAGGCAGAGAACGGATATATTAAATAAACTGCACTGTGTGTCTGGTGGTCACTCACTATATAATATATTATGTACTCCTGGCTCCTGCTATAACCTATAACTGGCACTGCAGTAGTGCTCCCCAGTCTCCCCCACAATTATAAGCTGTGTGAGCTGAGCAGTCAGACAGATATATATAATATTATATATAGATAATAGATGATGCAGCACACTGGCCTGAGCCTGAGCAGTGCACACAGATATGGTATGTGACTGAGTCACTGTGTGCTGTGTATCGCTTTTTTCAGGCAGAGAACGGAGATGAGCGCCGGAAATTTTTCGGGTTTTGTGTTTTGGTTTTGGGTTCGGTTCCGCGGCCGTGTTTTGGGTTCGACCGCGTTTTGGCAAAACCTCACCGAATTTTTTTTGTCGGATTCGGGTGTGTTTTGGATTCGGGTGTTTTTTTTAAAAAACCCTAAAAAACAGCTTAAATCATAGAATTTGGGGGTAATTTTGATCCCAAAGTATTATTAACCTCAAAAAACATAATTTACACTCATTTTCAGCCTATTCTGAACACATCACACCTCACAATATTATTTTTAGTCCTAAAATTTGCACCGAGGTCGCTGTGTGAGTAAGATAAGCGACCCTAGTGGCCGACACAAACACCGGGCCCATCTAGGAGTGGCACTGCAGTGTCACGCAGGATGGCCCTTCCAAAAAACCCTCCCCAAACAGCACATGACGCAAAGAAAAAAAGAGGCGCAATGAGGTAGCTGACTGTGTGAGTAAGATTAGCGACCCTAGTGGCCGACACAAACACCGGGCACATCTAGGAGTGGCACTGCAGTGTCACGCAGGATGTCCCTTCCAAAAAACCCTCCCCAAACAGCACATGACGCAAAGAAAAAAAGAGGCGCAATGAGGTAGCTGTGTGAGTAAGATTAGCGACCCTAGTGGCCGACACAAACACCGGGCCCATCTAGGAGTGGCACTGCAGTGTCACGCAGGATGTCCCTTCCAAAAAACCCTCCCCAATCAGCACATGATGCAAAGAAAAAGAAAAGAAAAAAGAGGTGCAAGATGGAATTATCCTTGGGCCCTCCCACCCACCCTTATGTTGTATAAACAAAACAGGACATGCACACTTTAACCAACCCATCATTTCAGTGACAGGGTCTGCCACACGACTGTGACTGATATGACGGGTTCGTTTGGACCCCCCCCAAAAAAGAAGCAATTAATCTCTCCTTGCACAAACTGGCTCTACAGAGGCAAGATGTCCACCTCATCTTCACCCTCCGATATATCACCGTGTACATCCCCCTCCTCACAGATTATCAATTCGTCCCCACTGGAATCCACCATCTCAGCTCCCTGTGTACTTTGTGGAGGCAATTGCTGCTGGTCAATGTCTCCGCGGAGGAATTGATTATAATTCATTTTAATGAACATCATCTTCTCCACATTTTCTGGATGTAACCTCGTACGCCGATTGCTGACAAGGTGAGCGGCGGCACTAAACACTCTTTCGGAGTACACACTTGTGGGAGGGCAACTTAGGTAGAATAAAGCCAGTTTGTGCAAGGGCCTCCAAATTGCCTCTTTTTCCTGCCAGTATAAGTACGGACTGTGTGACGTGCCTACTTGGATGCGGTCACTCATATAATCCTCCACCATTCTATCAATGTTGAGAGAATCATATGCAGTGACAGTAGACGACATGTCCGTAATCGTTGTCAGGTCCTTCAGTCCGGACCAGATGTCAGCATCAGCAGTCGCTCCAGACTGCCCTGCATCACCGCCAGCGGGTGGGCTCGGAATTCTGAGCCTTTTCCTCGCACCCCCAGTTGCGGGAGAATGTGAAGGAGGAGATGTTGACAGGTCGCGTTCCGCTTGACTTGACAATTTTGTCACCAGCAGGTCTTTCAACCCCAGCAGACCTGTGTCTGCCGGAAAGAGAGATCCAAGGTAGGCTTTAAATCTAGGATCGAGCACGGTGGCCAAAATGTAGTGCTCTGATTTCAACAGATTGACCACCCGTGAATCCTTGTTAAGCGAATTAAGGGCTGCATCCACAAGTCCCACATGCCTAGCGGAATCGCTCCGTGTTAGCTCCTTCTTCAATGCCTCCAGCTTCTTCTGCAAAAGCCTGATGAGGGGAATGACCTGACTCAGGCTGGCAGTGTCTGAACTGACTTCACGTGTGGCAAGTTCAAAGGGCATCAGAACCTTGCACAACGTTGAAATCATTCTCCACTGCACTTGAGACAGGTGCATTCCATCTCCTATATCGTGCTCAATTGTATAGGCTTGAATGGCCTTTTGCTGCTCCTCCAACCTCTGAAGCATATAGAGGGTTGAATTCCACCTCGTTACCACTTCTTGCTTCAGATGATGGCAGGGCAGGTTCAGTAGTTTTTGGTGGTGCTCCAGTCTTCTGTACGTGGTGCCTGTACGCCGAAAGTGTCCCGCAATTTTTCTGGCCACCGACAGCATCTCTTGCACGCCCCTGTCGTTTTTTAAAAAATTCTGCACCACCAAATTCAAGGTATGTGCAAAACATGGGACGTGCTGGAATTTGCCCATATTTAATGCACACACAATATTGCTGGCGTTGTCCGATGCCACAAATCCACAGGAGAGTCCAATTGGGGTAAGCCATTCCGCGATGATCTTCCTCAGTTGCCGTAAGAGGTTTTCAGCTGTGTGCGTATTCTGGAAAGCGGTGATACAAAGCGTAGCCTGCCTAGGAAAGAGTTGGCGTTTGCGAGATGCTGCTACTGGTGCCGCCGCTGCTGTTCTTGCGGCGGGAGTCCATACATCTACCCAGTGGGCTGTCACAGTCATATAGTCCTGACCCTGCCCTGCTCCACTTGTCCACATGTCCGTGGTTAAGTGGACATTGGGTACAACTGCATTTTTTAGGAGACTGGTGAGTCTTTTTCTGACGTCCGTGTACATTCTCGGTATCGCCTGCCTAGAGAAGTGGAACCTAGATGGTATTTGGTAACGGGGGCACACTGCCTCAATAAATTGTCTAGTTCCCTGTGAACTAACGGCGGATACCGGACGCACGTCTAACACCAACATAGTTGTCAAGGACTCAGTTATCCGCTTTGCAGTAGGATGACTGCTGTGATATTTCATCTTCCTCGCAAAGGACTGTTGAACAGTCAATTGCTTACTGGAAGTAGTACAAGTGGGCTTACGACTTCCCCTCTGGGATGACCATCGACTCCCAGCGGCAACAACAGCAGCGCCAGCAGCAGTAGGCGTTACACGCAAGGATGCATCGGAGGAATCCCAGGCAGGAGAGGACTCGTCAGACTTGCCAGTGACATGGCCTGCAGGACTATTGGCATTCCTGGGGAAGGAGGAAATTGACACTGAGGGAGTTGGTGGGGTGGTTTGCGTGAGCTTGGTTACAAGAGGAAGGGATTTACTGGTCAGTGGACTGCTTCCGCTGTCACCCAAAGTTTTTGAACTTGTCACTGACTTATTATGAATGCGCTGCAGGTGACGTATAAGGGAGGATGTTCCGAGGTGGTTAACGTCCTTACCCCTACTTATTACAGCTTGACAAAGGGAACACACGGCTTGACACCTGTTGTCCGCATTTCTGGTGAAATACCTCCACACCGAAGAGCTGATTTTTTTGGTATTTTCACCTGGCATGTCAACGGCCATATTCCTCCCACGGACAACAGGTGTCTCCCCGGGTGCCTGACTTAAACAAACCACCTCACCATCAGAATCCTCCTGGTCAATTTCCTCCCCAGCGCCAGCAACACCCATATCCTCCTCATCCTGGTGTACTTCAACACTGACATCTTCAATCTGACTATCAGGAACTGGACTGCGGGTGCTCCTTCCAGCACTTGCAGGGGGCATGCAAATAGTGGAAGGCGCATGCTCTTCACGTCCAGTGTTGGGAAGGTCAGGCATCGCAAACGACACAATTGGACTCTCCTTGTGGATTTGGGATTTCAAAGAACGCACAGTTCTTTGCGGTGCTTTTGCCAGCTTGAGTCTTTTCAGTTTTCTAGCGAGAGGCTGAGTGCTTCCATCCTCATGTGAAGCTGAACCACTAGCCATGAACATAGGCCAGGGCCTCAGCCGTTCCTTGCCACTCCGTGTGGTAAATGGCATATTGGCAAGTTTACGCTTCTCCTCCGACAATTTTATTTTAGGTTTTGGAGTCCTTTTTTTTCTGATATTTGGTGTTTTGGATTTGACATGCTCTGTACTATGACATTGGGCATCGGCCTTGGCAGACGACGTTGCTGGCATTTCATCGTCTCGGCCATGACTAGTGGCAGCAGCTTCAGCACGAGGTGGAAGTGGATCTTGATCTTTCCCTAATTTTGGAACCTCAACTTTTTTGTTCTCCATATTTTATAGGCAGAACTAAAAGGCACCTCAGGTAAACAATGGAGATGGATGGATTGGATACTAGTATACAATTATGGACGGACTGCCACGGTTAGGTGGTATAAAAAAACCACGGTTAGGTGGTATATATTATAATAATAATACAATTATGGATGGACGGACTGCCTGCCGACTGCCGACACAGAGGTAGCCACAGCCGTGAACTACCGCACTGTACACTGGTTGATAAAGAGATAGTAGTATACTCGTAACAACTAGTATGACACTATGACGACGGTATAAAGAATGAAAAAAAAACCACGGTTAGGTGGTATATATTATAATAATAATACAATTATGGATGGACGGACTGCCTGCCGACTGCCGACACAGAGGTAGCCACAGCCGTGAACTACCGCACTGTACACTGGTTGATAAAGAGATAGTAGTATACTCGTAACAACTAGTATGACACTATGACGACGGTATAAAGAATGCAAAAAAAACCACAGTTAGGTGGTATATATTATAATAATAATACAATTATGGATGGACGGACTGCCTGCCGACTGCCGACACAGAGGTAGCCACAGCCGTGAACTACCGCACTGTACACTGGTTGATAAAGAGATAGTAGTATACTCGTAACAACTAGTATGACACTATGACGGTATAAAGAATGAAAAAAAAACCACGGTTAGGTGGTATATATTATAATAATAATACAATTATGGATGGACGGACTGCCTGCCGACTGCCGACACAGAGGTAGCCACAGCCGTGAACTACCGCACTGTACACTGGTTGATAAAGAGATAGTAGTATACTCGTAACAACTAGTATGACACTATGACGGTATAAAGAATGGAAAAAAAACCACGGTTAGGTGGTATATATTATAATAATAATACAATTATGGATGGACGGACTGCCTGCCGACTGCCGACACAGAGGTAGCCACAGCCGTGAACTACCGCACTGTACACTGGTTGATAAAGAGATAGTAGTATACTCGTAACAATTAGGATGACACTATGACGGTATAAAGAATGAAAAAAAAACCACGGTTAGGTGGTAGGTATATAATAATAAATAATACAATTCTGGTCGGACGGACTGCCTGCCGTGTGCCGACACAGAGGTAGCCACAGCCGTGAACTACCGCACTGTACACTGGTTGATAAAGAGATAGTAGTATACTCGTAACAATTAGGATGACACTATGACGGTATAAAGAATGAAAAAAAAACCACGGTTAGGTGGTAGGTATATAATAATAAATAATACAATTCTGGTCGGACGGACTGCCTGCCGTGTGCCGACACAGAGGTAGCCACAGCCGTGAACTACCGCACTGTACACTGGTTGATAAAGAAATAGTAGTATACTCGTAACAATTAGGATGACACTATGACGGTATAAAGAATGAAAAAAAAACCACGGTTAGGTGGTAGGTATATAATAATAAATAATACAATTCTGGTCGGACGGACTGCCTGCCGTGTGCCGACACAGAGGTAGCCACAGCCGTGAACTACCGCACTGTACTGTGTCTGCTGCTAATATAGACTGGTTGATATTTAAAGAGATATTAGTAGTATACAACAATACTATACTGGTGGTCAGGCACTGGTCACCACTCCTGCAGCAAAAGTGTGCACTGTTAATTAATATAATTGTACTCCTGGCTCCTGCTAACAACCTGCAGTGCTCCCCAGTCTCCCCCACAATTAATTATAAGCTTTTAATTTATACATTGATGACTGTGCAGCACACTGGGCTGAGCTGAGTGCACACAGACTGAGTCACACTGTGTGACTGACTGTGCTGTGTATCGTTTTTTTTTTCAGGCAGAGAACGGATATAGCAGAGAGAAGTGAACGGATATATTATATTAAATAAAAGTTAACTAGCAACTGCACTGGTCACTGACTGTGGTAAACTAACTCTGTCTGCGACTCTGCACAATCTCTCTCTATCTAATCTATCTATCTCTATTCTAATGGAGAGGACGCCAGACACGTCCTCTCCCTATCAATCTCAATGCACGAGTGAAAATGGCGGCGACGCGCGGCTCCTTATATAGAATCCGAGTCTCGCGATAGAATCCGAGCCTCGCGAGAATCCGACAGCGTCATGATGACGTTCGGGCGCGCTCGGGTTAACCGAGCAAGGCGGGAAGATCCGAGTCGCTCGGACCCGTGGAAAAAAAAGTGAAGTTCGTGCGGGTTCGGATTCAAAGAAACCGAACCCGCTCATCTCTATTATAAAGTAAACTGCACTGTCCTCACTAGTAAACTCTCTCCACTCAGTCTCTACACTTCTACAGTAACAGTACTCCTCCTAGTCAGCTCCAGTAAATCTCTCTCAGTCTCTTATAATCTAAATGGAGAGGACGCCAGCCACGTCCTCTCCCTATCAATCTCAATGCACGTGTGAAAATGGCGGCGACGCGCGGCTCCTTATATAGAATCCGAGTCTCGCGATAGAATCCGAGCCTCGCGAGAATCCGACAGCGTCATGATGACGTTCGGGCGCGCTCGGGTTAACCGAGCAAGGCGGGAAGATCCGAGTCGCTCGGACCCGTGAAAAAAAACATGAAGTTCTGGCGGGTTCGGATTCAGAGAAACCGAACCCGCTCATCTCTAGTTATAATAGTAATCTTGGCATTAGGCCAAGATCACTTTTCCTCTGTTAGGCAGGCACTAGTCCTGGGGGCGCAGACAGGCTCTAGGCCTGAGGGGTAGTTAGGAGTAAGGGCCCACCATCGTTTATGTCGTAATCTTGGCATTAGGCCAAGGTTACCTTTCTTCCGTAGGCAGGCACTAGGCTTGGGTTGCAATACAGGCACTAGGCCTGTGGGTCAGCTAGGAGAAGTAAGTTTCTGGTAGTGATCTTGGCATTAGGCTAAGACCACTGTTGTTCAGGTAGGTGGGCACTAGGCCCGTGGGTGATCACAGGCATTAGGCCTGAGCCCCCAATAGAGGGCACTTGGCCCATGAGTGTATAGCAGGGCTCTACCCTCACCAGTGGGAAAGCTCATACAGTGAAGACCCCTCTCTGGATTGGTCCCCGCTGCAAGTGGGCTGTACGGTAGCTTGCTCGAGGCCTGTTGCTGGTTGGGTGTGAAGGGCTGGCTGGCCCTCACCTCTGTACTCAGTTTAGGATAGGGGAGGCTGTGGAGAGTCGGTCCCGCCCCACATGTCCCCCATCTCGTGAACCTGAAGTTGACGGCTGTCCACGACAGAGCTAGTTTGTGTAGGTGTTTACTAGTCTGAACAAAGAGGCTAGACCATTCACCAAACCCAATAAAAAGGTAACTCACACTTTGTAATACATCATTACTGTTGTCGCCTTGTGTGTATGTTCTGTTAGTTGGAGACAGGTGTAGCAGTTTACCCAAGTTATATTTGTTGTTTAGAGTTTGAAGTACAATAGGCCAGGTTAGTTGTTAGCCTGCAACAGAGATCTGCAACAGGAAAGGTGACAAGAGTGGCAGTGTGAGTATTTCCCCCCTCTGTATGTCTTGGTCTGTGTTGGGCGCCGGTTTGCGATACCTCGCTAGGCCGAGCGAGGCTCACCTTCACCTGGTGTGCAAGTACCAATAGGTGACGATTGGGTGGCTGAGGCCCTAGGTGAGTTGCCCAGAACTTGCGATTGCTTAGGCAGGTACAGGGTTAGGCTTAAACAGGTTAAATCTTTGTTGGGCTCTCTCAATTTTGCATGCAGAATCATCCCCATGGGGAGAGTTTTTTGCTACAAACTTGAGAGGGCCACAGCCGAGATGGTCAGGCCTCAGCATACCATTTACCTTTCACATGAGATCAAAGATGATCTCCGGGTCTGGTCCTCATTCTTGCTTTCTTTTAACCTTGAAGTTTTGTGGCCGACGCTGTGTTGTTTTAATAGCTGCATCCAGCTGTTTACCGACGCTGCCGGCTCTAGTCTTTTCGGTGTCTTTTTATGTAATAAATGGTGTGCTGAGCCCTGGCTGGCCTCTTGGGTCTCCTGGGGTTTTACTAGGAACCTCCTTTTGTTGGAACTTTTTCCAATAATTGTTGCAGTAGAGTTAAGGGCTGTCAGGTTGTCGGACCGGAACATCATGTTCCGTTGGAACAACATGGCTGTGGTACACGCTATCAATAACCAGCGTTCTTCCTCCACCCATGCTCTCCATCTTCTGCAGCATTTGATCCTCAAGTGCCTGCATCACAACAGAAATTCACTACACTTCATGTCCCCGGCATCGACAACAGGATAGCAGACGCCTTGTCTCGCTTTGAGTTCGATAAATTCCGTTTGTTGGTGCCGGGGGCTGAGGCCCAGGGTTTACCGTGTCTGCGTTATATCTGGCAGATTATCGAGTCGGTGTAGTGGCATTGGCAAATAAATCTTTAGCCCCTTCCACTCTTAGGGCGTATGAGGCGGCTTGTCTTTGGAGCAGTGCTTGTTGGCATTTGTGTGGGGCCATTATAGAGAGGGCAGGTCTAAGGATGCGATGGCGTCTACCCTTGCAGGCATTTCATTTCATGCTAGGCTGCTGCAGCATGTTGACCCCCACCAGGTCTTTTGTGCTTTCTAAGGTGCTCAAGGGTTGGGCGAGGGAACGACTTGCGCCGGTGTATTCTCGCATACCCATTAACATAATGTTTTTGCAGAAATTGTTGGCTGAGCTTCCTAGTGTGGCTGCGTCTGGTTTTGAGGTTTTGCTTTTTAGGTTGGCCTTTTCGTTTTCTTCTTTCGGGGCTTTCAGGATTAGCGAGCTAGTCTCGTGAAGTAAATCATCTGTTGATTTTGGCCTGCTTTCTGCTAATGTTTTGCTGCACAAGGAGTTGGTTCTTTGCAAGATTGCGCATTCTAAAATGGACCAGGCTGGCCATGGTCATTGGGTGTCGCTTAGAGCGCATGAAGATAGGGATGTTTGCCCATTCCTGTTGGCGACTGAATATGTTAAGGTGCGCCCTCTGGGGGTGAACAATTCTGGTGTATGCTGTTTCCGTTCCCCTTACCAAGTTTCAGTTTGCAGCAGTGTTGCAGCGTTGCTTGGTGGCCTTTGGTTTATGGGGTAAGGAGTATAGTACCCATTCCTTTTGGATTGGGGGGCTACACATGCCGCGGCTGGCGGATCTTCAGTGGTGACTATTCAGGCTTTGGGTCACTGGAGGTCGGCCTCCTACAACGCTGATTACCCATCAGTTTTTGAACGGCTAGCGTTCAGGAATTGAGGATGTGAAGTGAATTTTTACATTTTCCTCCGAGGGGGCCTGATTACAATTGGCTTACACTAAGGTCCATGGGAGGTTTTTTTAGTTTTCTTCTTCACTTGGGTTCTGGTTTATAGTACATTATGTTTTATTACACTACTGTTTATAGGCAATTTTCTGATGTTTAGGGTTTCTCTTTTGCAGCTCTCATGGATGTTACGAAGCAGATTTGGCTAGTTGGCCATTTTTATATTTTTGGGGGCAGAGAGGCACCCCATGGCTAGAAGGTCGTCAGATTTTGTAGGTAACAGGTTGGTTCTTTGGTTAGGTGTCCAGGGCCTGCGCTGGTGTGGTTACTTAGTCTTCTTTTTAGGCATGAGCACTGGTGGGGCCGCCCCAACTGGCTGGTCATCCACCTAGGTGGGAATTATATGGGTCACGTAAAGGGCATAGATCTTATACTGAGCATCAAGGCGGACTTGGTCATTTTGCATTGCCACTGGCCTGAGGTTTGTTTTGTCTGATCTGAGATTATACCCCATTTTCACTGGAGAGGTGCTGTTCGGTTTTCTGCCATTGAGGAAGCTAGGAAGAAAGACAATTCCGTGATTTCTTTGTTTGTCACTGCCATGGGCGGCGTACGGGTCAGGCACCCGGTGCTGGTTCTACGGAGCACACAGTTTTATAGGGATGATGGTGTCCACCTTTCTCCATCCGGTATGGGTGTTTTCCTGGAGGGTCTTTTTGGAGCAATAGAGTAGCAGGTAGGATATGTTTTTTTCTGTTGGGTTTGGTTGGCGGCTGCGGTTTTGGTAAAACCTTGTGTGGCGGGAAGTCGCTACCAGCCAGCAGTCAAATTGGTCATAAGTGGTCATTGTGGGGCACCTTCCTGTTTGGAAAGACGGTGAGTGTGTCCTTCCCCTGCAAGTGAACAATGGTCGTTCCCCTGTGGGATCATCCATGCTTTGCCAGTGTAAGGAGTGGTGGGTCCTGCACAATGCGGGTTATGCAGGAGGTGGTTGTTCAGTCCTTTTCTCAGTTTTTGTGGTATAGACTTATTGACTAGAGCTGGCAATTGGTAGCGCCTTTCTTTTGCCATCCTCCACAATTATAATACAAAATCAGGTCAGCAATTCAATAAATACCCATTGACCTTTAAATCTAGCAGTTGGTGTCTGTGTCTTTATTTGTAGTTTGTTAAGCTAGCTTAATTGTATGGTAAAGTGTCATCACAATAAAATAATGGGTGCATTATAGGAGATGCAGTTGGTATAGCATAATTACCAGGTTGTTGTTAACCTAATCCAAGTCAGAATCAGAAGAGTAGCCCTAAGATTTGTTACTGGGTCAATTCAGTTCAGTTACTCACATAAGCTCTAGAAGCAAGTGCCAACCAAATATGAGTGCCATATGTGCCATCTCAGGGTGGCATTAGGCGAACTTACATTCCTGGCCGCTGTGCATACAGTATGTGCTGCTCATGCAGACTTTACGTCTACCACATGCTCATTATGTTGAGTGTACATTGGCCCTGAGCATGTGCAGTTTTATTGGATTGCACAATTATGGGGGTGATTCAGACCTGATCGTTGGGCTGCTAACTTTGCTGTCCTGAGTTCAGATAGTCGCCGCCTCCAGGGGGAATGTAAATTCGCCTATGTGTATGCCGAGCTGCAAAAATCCACTTTGTGCCCTCTCTGTGCAGCCCAGGACTTACTCCTACAGTGCAAAGACAACATGCTGATCGGGGTCAGAGATGACGTCAAACACACTCCCTGAAAACGCTTGGCCATGCCTGCATTTTTCCGGACACTCCCTATAAACAGTCAGTTACCAAAAAACGGCTTCCTCCTGTCAATCACCTTGCGAACGCCCATGCGATCGGATTTTTCACACCATCCCGTCGCTTACTAGCAATACCCTTTGTTGCTGTCTGATGCACGTGCGCATTTAGTACATGATTGCCCACTGTGCGAAAACGCACAGCAGCAATCAGGTCTGAATCACCCCCTATATTATTATTATTATTATTATTATTATTATTATCCTTTATTTATACGGTGTCACATGGGTTCTGCAGCACCTAATTACAGAGTACATAAACAAATAATCAAAACAGAAAAACAGCAACTTACAGCTGAACACAATATAGGACAATTACAGGGTAAATAAACATAGCTACATCAGCAGATGACACTGAAATAAGTATCAGGTGGCAGAAGTCCACGGATTTGGGGGCTAATTCAGTAAGGATCGTAAAAAGTACAAATGAGCAAAAACATCCCCAAACGGAAAATCTGCAACACTAATTTAATGTTACAAAAAAAAGGTGGATATGTCAAATTTGCAAATTTTGCAATTAGATTTAAAAATCCGCATTTTTTGCGAAAAAACTTACACTTAGTCGCATTTTTTGCGTAAAGGTTTCTGATGTCACAATTTAACATCAGCCACACATAACATTGAGCCAACCTTGCCTACTGACAAGATGCATCGAACAACAAGACGAGCTACTTCCGCTGGTGAATCCACAAACGCAGGTGGAAAAAAGAAAAAAAAAATAGGAAGTGATAAACCAGTGATAAGTGCAAGGTGATAAATGCACCAGCCAATCAGCTACTAAGTGTTCATTTACATATTTGAGCTGATTGGCTGGTGCGTTTATCACCTTGCGCTTATCACTGGTTTATCACTCCGTTATGCCTTCTCCAGGTTAATACATCTGCCCCATTATGCTTTGGGCTTCTTAGGTATTCTATATGTCCTGCTTTTGCAGCATAGTCCTCTTATTTTTGTATTTAGCCAAACATACTTTCTCCCTCACCAACTACAGTACACTTGTTATTTCACTATATAATGTACCATAATGTAAATTACTTTGAGCAGGGTCATCTTCATCTATTACATGTTATTGCCTGTTATTTCTATTAATGACCTGCTCAATGTACAGTGCTATGTAATATTTTGACAAATTATACATTTAGCAGCATATTTAGTAATTATTGGGCTTTAGACTTGATCATTATAATTTATTTTCATCTCTTATCACGGCAATAAGAAATTAAAGATCACCGGGATACACCATTCAACACATCCAGGGACAGGGACGCTAATGCACATGCATAGTCAGCAGACCATACGTGCATGTGTGAGGCAGGTGGCTGGTCCCGCTGACGTGTAGCAGATGGCAGGGCGGCGACAGGGCACGGCTATAGAGGGGCTTGGATCCGAAAGGATTCGGGTTCCTCCAGTCAGCGCCCAGGAATTCAAATCTGGCACCAACCGCGAGCCAATCCCGGCTCACGGATTGACGTCTAATAGGAAGCCACCGCGGCGGGCCAATCATCGCTTGTTGCGGCAGACCAATGAGAGGCCGCCGCGTCATACCTCCGCCTCCTCCCAGCATCTTATATTAGGCGCTGAGCTGCGGCGGAGCTCAGTCGAGCACCGGAGCAGGAGCAGAGAAGAGCTCCAGAAGCGGAAGAAGAAGCAGTGACGGCAGAAGACGCAGCGGCAGCGGGAGAAGATCCGGTGGAGGGAGAAGACCCCCCAGCAGAAGAAAGAAGAGGCGGCGGCTGAGAGGACCGAAGAGGCGGAGCCCGGGACCCAGCGGCGGAGGACCAGCGGAGGGTGCTGCAGTGTGTGGGAAGCAAATATATTATTATCAATAAAAAATTAAAAAATTATTCTGCGCCAATAATCACATCTTGCACACAAAGACCTATCCACAACAACATACATTAACCAAAAAAACATTAAATAAAATGTATTAAACATTCATGAAAACACATGAGTCACACTTCATTTAAGTGGGGGAAAAAAAACCACAAAAAATTTTTAAAAAATAAAATTTGATGCTGCAAAAAGCACAGGACAACTGCTAACTTCACAAGACAAAGGGAAACAACATAACTATTTATGCTAAAAAAAACATCACCAATACATTTCAATAATTAAGCCACTTACAAACAGAGTCAGCTACAATACATTTCACACAACTAAGGACAAAGCACATATGTTAAAATAATATAAATATTGTACAACAAACTCACCATCCTGCCTTGGACGATCCGAATCCCGGACATAAGTCGCACCAACCACTTCTGACGGAATAAGGGACAGCACAGGCTCCTCCCAATCACGATATGACGCTCTGAAGGGATGGCCACCCCCTGTTTGCCTGGCAGACTTTGCCTCCTTGGCCATCTTCGCCTTGACACGGCACTTGATATCGTAGAAACGCTTACGACACGTGTCCTCGGTCCTCCTCACCACACCCTCACTATTAACTGCCGCTACTACCTTCCCCCACAGAACACTCTTCCTGCGTGAAGGTACCTTGGCAGCATCATGGCCAAACAGCTGATGATGATGTTTCATCAGCTCCCGCACCAATGCGACATTCTCTGCATAGCTGAACTTTACATTGCGCCCAGTCTTTGTAGTGGGGCGTGGCTGCGGAGCTACAGCACCATCACTGTCACTATCACTTGAGCCCGCAGCAGCAACCTCCCCCTCCTCCTCACTAACCTCCTCCGCCTCACTCACCTCCTCCCTCTCGCCTCCTCCACCTCACTCACCTCCTCCACCTCACTCACCTCTGACTGGGACATATTCCGGACAAACAACAAATAACAATTATAAAAAAAAAACACACAACACACTCCTCCACTACCACTACACACCAAACACACACACACACACTCACAAACAATGACAATAGACTGAATTTTTTTTTTACAAAGACAAAAAAGTAAACAGACTTTTAAATAACTACACATCAAGTATGACAAGACTACTTACACACACAGTACAGCACTCAGCAATCGCAAAAAAACACCTCGAAACCACAAAATACTCCAAACTACTCACCAACACCAAACACCACTTCCTCTCACCTCTCCACTAGTTAAACCCACGAGGTTCGGACGGTTTGGGGCGGTTTTATAGTAATGAGCACAGACACTCCTCCATCAGGAAACAAACCAATCACGGACGAGTGACAAAAACGAAAGTCAGAAAAAAATCGCGGCCGGGAACGGAGAAACACTGCTGTAACATACAAATGACGCATTCGTAAAAAAAAAAACCAACACGGCCGCAAAAACACCAACTTGGCCGCATTCTACCTTTAAAAAACACGAATAACATCGACATCGAAAAATGAGAAAAATCTAAATACGACAGCTTAGTAAATGAGGCGTAAAAAAAACAAAAAGTTGCAAATTCACACATTCGATGTCATTCGTGTTTAATTACACTCCAAATCGACACAGACACAAATTTTAGTAAATATACCCCCTACTCATGAAAGCTTACATTCTAATGGGGAGGGGGTGACACAGACGGAGTACACAAAGAGTTAGGATGAGATTTGGCTAGGTTTGGTGAAGAAGTGGTCTTCAGAGCCTGTATGAAGTTTTGTATAGAGGTGGAGAGTCTGAGGGGGAGAGGTAGGGAATTCTGGAGAAAGGCAGCAGCACGTGAAAAATCTTGTAGGTAGGAGTGGGAGGAAGTAATCAGTAGGCAGGAAAGTCAGCGTGCATTATCAGAGCGAAGAGTACGGGTGGGAGTGTAAAGGGAGAAGATTATAGGTCGAGTAAATTTATTATTTTCACTCTGGCCTGCAAACAAGCAATTTACAAACGGGGTGATTCTGAATTAGGTATAGACGTGGCTATGTTGTTTACTGCAACTGCATATTTATGCTAATGCTGTGCCCGGTGTTCTTCATACTGAGATGTGCACTGGCAGTGATGCTAATCATCTTTAGGTGCACCATCAAAACTTGCATAAGCACTATGGCAGATGCAATTTCTCCATATGAACATGGTGCCCTCTGTGAGTGGTTCTGTGTCTTTAGATGCAGACCCTGTCAGCGACACACTAGCGTCTGGCTAGTCATCCTCATTACCTCTCAGGATCGCCAACTGAAACCCTCTCCCTGCATCCCAATTTGTTCTGTTTCTCCGTGCAGTAACCATGCAAAGTGCAACTCTGATGCATGTGCAGATTGAAAACATTGTATGTCTGTGTGAGACATCCCCACTGTATTCATCTCCGAATCAGGCCCACAGTTTGGTATGCAATGGAGTATATCAGCAAAGACTATTTCATGACAACTTTTCATAGACACACAACCATCTACCTTAATTTTGCTACTGTTACACTGGAGTAGGGGTTACTTAATTTTGTTATGAGAAGCACTGCTGTGTAAATGTAGTCCCAAGGGAGGACTCAGCATAATATGCAGGTAGAAGCAAGGCCAGCCACTAGAGGGAGCACGGTCAGCACTGGCGAGCTACAGTGTTGTCTGTATAATTAGTTGAGATGTGCGCAAATCCCTGTATTATGGTTTTGGTTCTAATTCATCATCGTGTTTTGATAAAACCACCCTCAAGTGTTTTGGCTTGGATTTGGTTTTAGGTTCGGCTAAAAAAAATAAAATCAATGATAGAAAATCAATAAAACCAGCTACAATCTTGTAATTTTTGAAATCCAAAACCCAAAATTCAAATTTTAAATCCAAATTTCAAATCACGGGAAGGTCTGCCCCAGGATTCAGTTCGGATTGGATCTCCTCTGGAGAACCAGACCTGCTTTTGGTTTGGTTCAGAACCACATAATTCAGGTGGATTCAGATTTTAGGAGAACCAAACCACACATCTCTAATAATTAGCAGCTAATATTAAAAAAAATAAACTTTATTACATGCAAGTTATTTATCTTTCTATTTATTTATTTAGCTCTCTCTCTCTATATATATATATATATATATATATATGTGACACTCTGACATGTATATCCTATTAACCTGGATTTATGGGGATATACGTGGCTATATAGATACCATCACCCATATACTGGAGTGAGACACCTACATTTTCCCTAAAAGGAGCCCTCACTTCTCACTAGCCGCCACAGTGCAGCTGAAAGGGTTAACAGATTCCCCTTGCCTAGGTTGTTAGGCAACGCCAGCAACCAAAGGACAGCAACTTGTGGAGAACTAGGACCCAGGTGCAGACCTGCAGAGCAGCAGGAATTGAAGCTGCTGATTGGGTGGTGCAGAGAGGGAAGAGTAGGAGGCAGGGTGATAGGGAGAGAGACGCTGTGAGCAGTGGTGCTCTGAGGTAACAGCACGGAGAGTGATGCTGCGCTGAGGAGACACGCTGTGAAGAGCAATCAGCTGCTGCTGGGGAGAGCTGCCAGTCACCGCTGAGCACCGCTACCAACCCGCACCATAGTGAGAGTTGCCGGGACTGTAACACCGACTGAGCACCGCCGCCAGTCTGAGGGGATGCGCTCAGAAGAGATGGAGCTGCTGATGCTGCATGCTGAGGGGAGTGCATCCATGCTCCAGCTGGCTGCTGCCAACAGATACGTCCCACAGCCACACTGACACTAGAGCCCTCAGTTAGTGGCAATTCCCATAGCTATTTGGGGACAACAGAGAGAGAGAGAGAGAGAGAGAGAGAGAGAGAGAGAGAGAGAGAGAGAAACTTGCTAGAACAGAGAATACTAGAGGGAGAGAGAGACTTAAATTGTCACTAAACCCCCGTTGCTCCTCAATGTGACTCTATTCTGAAGATAGAGCAGGATACCTAATCTAACAGGGGTTAAGGAGTCTATCATAAAGCAATACTTGAGAGAGAGAGATAAAGAGAGAGAGACACTTAGCACAGAGATCCATTTCAGTGACGCGCTGTAGCACAGGAGGCGTGTTTATAAAGGGGAACTGTGTCCTGCTAATTCACCGCTGCTTGTACTGCTTCAGTGGATTTATTCTTGTTGGAGCCACCAATTTACCTCTGCCACCTATGCTCAATAACCGCTGTTCTAAAATGAACAGAGTTATTTTGCTAGACACCCTAATTGCATGTGGGCATAGCTATAGGAGGACTGTGCTTTGCCTTGTGATATACATATTAATTAGTTACTAACTCACCCTCTTGCTTTTACTGCATTGACCTGTTTGTTGCAAATCAAATAGTGCATGCCATTCTCCCCTTTGTGTCTGAACTGCATTCTATGGATGGTGCATCCGTACTGACTGATAGTATTGTAAAGCGCAACGGAATATGCTGCGCAATACAAGAAACTGCTAATAAATAATAAATAGTACTCAGCTTTACTTGCTACTCCAAGATTGCAACTAATAATATATCTGTGCTATTGAAATATAAATGTATACGCCTTGCTACTGAGGTTAGACCTCCTGCTTAGTACAAGTCTCAGTGGAGTTAGGCTACCATTTGCTGGACGTTTGAGTTACATTAGTTGAAAGGCGGTAAAAGGCCAGTGTAAACTGTATGCTACATGATTCCATCATCTCAGAGTAATTCTACATTGTTGCTTGCAATATTATTGTGTTTTTAGTGTATGCGTTGTTTTCCTCATACCGTAAATTGTATTTGCCTCTTAACCGATTAATTCCACAGTGGTGACCAGTTTGTACCTGTATAATAAATCCTTATGTCACCGTCCTAATGTGTGGTGACTATTGTGTTGGGTCCTCTGGGGTTGGGGTTCCTCGTTCCTCTGCCTAGGGTTCCAGTAGTGAGATCTGGTTCCAGGGGTGATTCCAGGGGGTGTGGTATTGAAAGTCGACAGTAACTAGGTCGACAATATCTAGGTCGACCACTATTGGTCGACAGTAACTAGGTCGACAGGGTGTCTAGGTCGACAGGGTCTTTAGGTCGACATGTTCTAGGTCGACAGGTCAAAAGGTCGACATGAGTTTTTAATGTTATTTTGGTGTCATTTTCTTCGTAGAGTGACCGGGAACCCCAATTAGTGCACCGCGTCCCCTCGCATGGCTCGCTTCACTCGCCATGCTTCGGGCATGGTGCCTTCGCTCCGCTACCGCTTCGCTCGGCACAGATTACCGTTCCAATCGTAGTCCACGTGAATCGTTAAGTATGAGAAGGTTAAAAAAAGAAAAAAATTGTGAAAAACTCATGTCGACCTTTTGACCTGTCGGCCTAGAACATGTCGACCTAAAGACCCTGTCGACCTAGACACCCTGTCGACCTAGTTACTGTCGACCAATAGTGGTCGACCTAGACATTGTCGACCTAGTTACTGTCGACTTTCAGTCCGGATCCCTATTCCAGGCAAGGGATACAGGTACGTTGCCTGACACCTGTACTTACCACAACCCTCCACCGTACCTTCCTGTTACATATATATACACTATTACAGTAATAAATAAACAATACATCCACTTTCAAACTTTTGCTCACTCTTCTGTCGTCTCTCTTCTAATGTATGCAGTGCAGCTCTGAATGTGGTGTAGAAAGGCAACCCAAGGGGATAATATAAGAGGGTGAGGTGTAGCAGTGGTTGACTAGGTAGGAGAGAGGAAAAATGTGTTGGCGGAGTATGCAGCAGCATAGGGTACTGATAGCAGGGAACAATGTAACAGAAAGGAGAGGCATGAAGTAAATGGGATGTCTAGCAATAGGGAGGAGGTATGTGATAGATGGGGTGGCTGGTGTGATATCCCACAGTCAAGGGGTAACACTTTTCTGGGAGCTGGACTGCTGAGACTAGAGACAATCATCTGGGGTTCGGACAGTGGTAGAAAGGACAGATGAGGGGCAGTAAAGGGGAAACCCTGTGACTCTGAGGTGGTAGTTGCCAGAAGTGGCAGTTAGAAGGGGGCATATGCATCAATGTGTGAAGAGAAATACAGTAGAATGGAGAGAAACGAAGTACCACCACTCAGCTCCTGTCACTTTACAGGCTGTGTGTGAAAAATGACAAATAAGACCTGATTGGTTGGTACTTTATCTCTCTCCACTTTATCACTCTCCAAGCATTGATGCATATGCCCCCATAGGAGCATCAGGACCAAAAGGAGGGGTGGCACCATCTTGTATATAGGGGGATGAAAAGAAGAAGGTGATATATTGAAAACAGCAGCATGGAATAAACAGAGGTTTCAGGCTGAGAGATCCAATGAGAGAAAAAGCTGTCGCAATCTCAGAAAGATCCAAGATGGGACAGACAAGTTTCAGGGAAGTAATGACCTTGGGGGTGCCCGGGGCACTTAAGACCCCCAGTGGAAGGGGGGGGGGGTGTATATTAGATTGTGCATACCTCCCAACATGGCCCATTCCAGGAGGGACAAAATGCTCTCTATTTAGACTTCCCTCTTAATATATGATTGTTGTCACCTGTGTTGAACTATTTCATTGATAAGAAAGGTGTTTCACCACAGGTGATAGCAATTATAACTTAAAAAGGAACTTAAGAAGGAAGTCCAGGTAGGAAGCATTTTATCCCTCCTGGAATGGGTCATGTTGGGATGTATGGATTGTGTATATTAAATTTAGCCCAGTGGTGTATATTAGATTTAAACTAATAGTTTAATAATGCCTGGGTACTGTTTATAGCGCCACATAATTGAAAGACAACTATTTTATAACATTTTCTTGTAGTGGAACAAAGACAACTTAAATAACCTTAAAATACACATAGAAAAATAAAATCTATAATTTATCTTGTCACATGCAAGAATAACAGCAGCATCTGTATACACATTCTTATACACATTTTGGCTGTCTGGTTCTGCTGCTGCATAAGAGGGAAACCTAATTATGTCAGTGTGCTCTAGCTGGGGGGGTGCTGACAAAGGGGGTCCTGGGGTACAGTACACCTTAATCTGACTATGCCCTGCCGCACGAACTTTGGTGAGAAAGTTACAATTGCTATTTTAGATGTGTACGAGCTCCACATAGTCGCCCACATTTCAGAGAAAGTTAACATTACATCCACCTTGCACATTTATTACAGACAGAGCTGCACCTGTTCTTGTTCGTATGCAGGACTGTAAGCATTACTCTCTTATGCTAGCCAACATTTACTGTGCACCAACTGTCCACGGTGATTACTCTAATGCGTTATACTATAGAGACTATGTCTTCCATAATTGTTAAATGTACTATTTTTGTGTTGGAGCACATGGTCATTTAATTGATACAGTTTAGGATATAACTTTGATTATTTATATCACGATTGAATTAGGCCTTATGCCAAATAGCATATTATTATATTGCATCATATCTGTGTCCCTATCTCGGTTATATGATGGATGGACAGACCTTAGACTACACACCGTAATTCCAAACATAATAAGTAGAGATGTGCACCGGAAATTTTTTGGGTTTTGTGTTTTGATTTTGGATTCGGTTCCGCGGCCGTGTTTTGGATTCGGACGCGTTTTGGCAAAACCTCCCTTAAAAATTTTTGTCGGATTCGGGTGTGTTTTGGATTCGGGTGTTTTTATTTAAAAAAAAACTCAAAAACAGCTTAAATCATATAATTTGGGGGTCATTTTGATCCTATAGTATTATTAACCTCAATAACCATAATTTCCACTCATTTCCAGTCTATTGTGAGCACCTCACACCTCACAATATTAATTTTAGTCCTAAAATTTGCACAGAGATCGCTGGATGATTAAGCTAAGCGACCCAAGTGGGCGGCACAAACACCTGGCCCATCTAGGAGTGGCACTGCAGTGTCAGACAGGATGGCACTTAAAAAAATTGGCCCCAAACAGCACATGATGCAAAGATAAATAAAAAAAAAATAGGTGCAATATGGAATTGTCCTTGGGCCCTCCCACTCACCCTTATGCTGTATAAACAGGAAATGCACACTTTAACAAACCCATCATTTCAGCCACAGGGTCTGCCACATGACTGTGGCTGAAATGACTGGTTGGTTTGGGCCCCCACCAAAAAAAGAAGCAATCAATCTCTCCTTGCGCAAACTGGCTCTACAGAGGCGAGATGTCCACCTCATCATCCTCCGATTCCTTACCCCTTTCACTGTGTACATCCCCCTCCTCACAGAGTATTAATTCGTCCCCACTGGAATCCATCATCACAGGTCCCTGTGTACTTTCTGGAGGCAATTGCTGGTAAATGTCTCCACGGAGGAATTGATTATAATTCATTTTGATGAACATCATCTTCCCCACATTTTGTGGAAGTAACCTCGTACGCCGATCCCTGACAAGGTGACCGGCTGCACTAAACACTCTTTCGGAGTACACACTGGAGGGGGGGCAACTTAGGTAAAATAAAGCCAGTTTCTGCAAGGGCCTCCAAATTGCCTCTTTTTCCTGCCAGTATATGTACTGACATGCCTACTTGGATGCGGTCACTCATATAATCCTCCACCATTCTTTCAATGGTGACAGAATCATATGCAGTGACAGTAGATGATATGTCCGTAATCGTTGGCAGGTCCTTCAGGCCGGACCAGATGTCAGCACTCGCTCCTGACTGCCCTGCATCACTGCCAGCGGGTGGGCTCAGAATTCTTATCTTTTTCCTCACAGCCCCAGTTGTGGGAGAATGTGAAGGAGGAGCTGTTGACGAGTCACGTTCCGCTTGAGTTGACAATTTTCTCACCAGCAGGTCTTTGAACCTCTGCAGACTTGTATCTGCCAGAAAGAGAGATACAACAGAGGCTTTAAACCTAGGATCGAGCACGGTGGCCAAAATGTAGTGCTCTGATTTCAAAAGATTGACCACCCGTGAATCCTGGTTAAGTGAATTAATGGCTCCATCCACAAGTCCCACATGCCTAGCGGAATCGCTCTGTTTTAGCTCCTCCTTCAATCTCTCCAGCTTCTTCTGCAAAAGCCTGATGAGTTGAATGACCTGACTCAGGCTGGCAGTGTCTGAACTGACTTCACGTGTGGCAAGTTCAAAGGGTTGCAGAACCTTGCACAACGTTGAAATCATTCTCCACTGCGCTTGAGTCAGGTGCATTCCCCCTCCTTTGCCTATATCATAGGCAGATGTATAGGCTTGAATGGCCTTTTGCTGCTCCTCCATCCTCTGAAGCATATAGAGGGTTGAATTCCACCTCGTTACCACCTCTTGCTTCAGCTGATGGCGGGGCAGGTTCAGGAGTGTTTGCTGGTGCTCCAGTCTTTGGCACGCGGTGGCTGAATGCCGAAAGTGGCCCACAGTTCTTCGGGCCACCGACAGCATCTCTTGCATGCCCCTGTCATTTTTTTAAAAATTCTGCACCACCAAACTAATTGTATGTGCAAAACATGGGACGTGCTGGATTTTGCCCAGATGTAATGCACGCACAATATTGGTGGCGTTGTCCGATGTCACAAATCCCCAGGAGAGTCCAATTGGGGTAAGCCAATCTGCGATGATGTTCCTCAGTTTCCGTAAGAGGTTGTCAGCTGTGTGCCTCTTATGGAAAGCGGTGATACAAAGCGTAGCCTGCCTAGGAACGAGTTGGCGTTTGCGAGATGCTGCTACTCATGCCGCCGCTGCTGTTGTTGCTGCAGGAGGCAATACATCTACCCAGTGGCTGTCACAGTCATATAGTTCTGAGTCTGCCCTGATCCACTTGTCCACATGTCCGTGGTTAAGTGGACATTGGGTACAACTGCATTTTTTAGGACACTGGTGAGTCATTTTCTGACGTCCGTGTACATTCTCGGCAGGGGTGTATCTAGGGGTCTGGGTGCCCCTGGCAAAGTAAGGGACTGGCGCCCCCCTTATTTGAAATAGGGAAGGTACATGTGCAAAAAGGGACATGATCTTGTGGGAAAGGGGCATGGCCATACAATAGTTCCCCAATTCAAATTACGTTACACAGTAGTAACCCTTATACACATCATGCCCACACAGTAGCAGTTCCCTTTACACATTATGCCCACACAGTAATTCTTATAACACTGAGGAGACAGCAGTGCCTGGCCTGGTTGAGGAGGCAATGCCACCCAAGGCCAAGTAGTATAATCAAATAGTAGTGCAAAGAAGTGCAGCACAGCGAACTACCCAGTGGTGCAAGTAGAAAAAAAATCTTAGTGGTACTTTGTGCACATGCCGAAAACAAAAAAATGGGTGTGCCACATGGGGTGTGGCCAATGAAAATGGGGGTGTGATACACATATGACCCCAATAGTGCAGTGCCAGATACACATATGCCCCCAATAGTGCCAGATACACATATGCCCCCACAGTGCCAGATACACACATGCCTCACAGTGCCAGATACACATATTGCCCCCACAGTGCGATACACATATGCCCCCACAGTGCCAGATATACCCCCACATTGCCAGTTACACATGCCCCCACAGTGCTAGATATGCCCCCACAGTGACAGATACACATATTCCCCATGTTGCCAGATATGTCCCCATGTTGCCAGATATGTCCCCACATTGCCAGATACACGTGCCCCCACAGTGCCAGATATGCCCTCATAGTGCCAGATATGCCCCCACAGTGCTAGATATGCCCCCAGCAGTGCAACTCACCATTGTTGTTGATGCTTCTGCTGCTGCCTGGGGCTGGCACTGTCTGCTGCTGCTGTTGGGGAGAGGAGAATGCAGCACGCGCCTCTCCTGCCCTCAGTCCAGTCCCCTTTTGCTGCGGCGGCGTCCTGTTGCTCAGATTCTGGTGCTAGTCCATAAGCCAATCAGAGCTCATGGTCCGGCAGCGGCGGCTCCTGATTAGCTGCCGGCCTGCGATCTCTGACTGCCTCGCAAACCGGCGTTTGAGTATATGCCGCCACAGCCGCTGGACTCAAAGAGGGGAGAAACCACCAGTCTACAGACTGAAGGGGGCTGGAGACTGGTGCACTCTCCTCTCTCCACGCTGTCTGCAAGGTGGCAGCCCGGCGGTACTGCGTACCGGCTGGGAATTTCTTACCAGTACGCAGTACCACCATACTTGCAGCACGGCACTACCTAACTCTCCTATTCAAATGTACATAGCTGTAGTCCCCCCCTCAGAACATAGCCATAGCCCTCAACAGAACACAGCTCATAGCTATTTCCCCCTCTCAGCACAGTCATAGTCCCCATCCCCCTCCCAGCACATAGCCATAGTCCCCTCCCAGTAATTAGCCATAGCCTCCCCACCTCTATCACATAATAGTTCCTGCCAGCATAGATAGCCATAGTCCCCCCCCTGCACATAGCCCCTCACCTCCCCAAGCACATAGCCATAGTCCCCATCCCCCTCCCAGCACATAGCTGTAGTCCGCCATTAGCACATACTGTAGCAGTAGTCTCCCCCACTCCCAGCATATACCTAGCCTCCCCACACAGCACATAGCCCTACCCCATAACATCCCACCAGATAGCCGTAGTGTCTGGTAATACCTGCTGTGCCGAGCTGCCTGGGATGGAGGGTGGAGGATCGCTCTGCAGGCAGGAGCTGGCACCGCACCAAACTACGTGAAGAAACTTAAAGTAAACTACAGCTCCCAGCAGCCCTTACCGCCGGGAGCTCCCGACAGCAAGGACTGCTGGGAGTTGTAGTTTATTTTCAGTTTCTTCCCTGTAGTGCATTGCGGTGCCGGACACCGGCGCCAGCTCCTGCCTGCTGAGCAATCCTCCGCCCTCCATTCCAGGCAGCTTGGCACAGCATGTATTGCCAGACACTACGGCTTAAGAGATTCCCCCCCCATTGGCCGACAGTGGCACCGTTGGACGGCGCCCCCTGCTCGGCTGGCGCCCCTGGCAAGTGCCATCCTGGCCAATGGGTAGATACACCCCTGATTCTCGGTATCGCCTGCCTAGAGAAGTGGAACCTAGATGGGATTTGGTACCGGGGACACACTACCTCAAGAAATTCTTCAAGTCTCTGTGAATTAACGGTGGATACCGGACACACGTCTAACACCAACACAGCTGCCAAGGCCTGAGTTATCCGCTTTACAACAGGATGACTGCTGTGATATTTCATCTTCCTCGCAAAGGACTGTTGGACAGTCAATTGCTTACTGGAAGTAGTACAAGTGGTCTTCTGACTTCCCCTCTGGGATGACGATCGACTCCCAGCAGCAAAAACAGCAGCACCAGCAGCAGTAGGCGTTACACTCAAGGATGCATCGGAGGAATCCCAGTTAGGAGAGGACTTGTCAGACTTGTCAGAGTTACAGCTTGACAAAGGCAACACACGGCTTGACACCTGTTGTCCGCATTTCTGTTAAAATAATTCCACACCGAAGAGGTGATTTTTTTTGTAATTTGACCAGGCATGTCAATGGCCATATACATCCCATGGACAACAGGTGTCTCCCCGGGTGCCTGACTTAAACAAACCACCTCACCATCAGAATCCTCCTTGTCAATTTCCTCCTCAGCGCCAGAAACACCCATATCCTCATCCTGGTGTACTTCAACAGTGACATCTTCAATTTGACTATCAGGAACTGGACTGTGGGTGCTCCTTCCAGCACTTGCAGGGGGCATGCAAATGGTGGAAGGAGCCACCTTTTCCCATCCAGTGTTGGGAAGGTCAGGCATCGCAACCGACACAATTGGACTCTCCTTGGGGATTTGTGATTTAGAAGAAAGCACAATTCTTTGCTGTGCTTTTGCCAGCTTAACTCTTTTCATTTTTCTATCGGGAGGATGAGGGCTTCCATTGTCATGTGAAGCTGAACCACTAGCCATGAACATAGGCCAGGGCCTCAGCCGTTCCTTGCCACTCCGTGTCGTAATAGGCATATTGGCAAGTTTACGCTTCTCCTCAGACGCTTTTAATTTAGATTTTTGGGTCATTTTACTGAACTTTTGTTTTTTGGACTATACATGCTCTCTACTATGACATTGGGCATTGGCCTTGGCAGACGATGTTGATGGCATTTTATCGTCTCTGCCATGACTAGTGGCAGCAGCTTCAGCACTAGGTGGAAGTGGATCTTGATCTTTCCCTATTTTACCCTCCACATTTTTGTTCTCCATTTTTTAATAGCAATGGCCTACTGTACTGTACTGTACTACTATATACACTGCTCACAACAATGCAGCACAGATATGGATACTTGAAGTGACACAGAGCTGCAAGATACAGCAATGGCCTACTGTACTGTACAACTATATACTGTTGTTCACCAAAATGCTGCACTGTACTACTATATACCTGTATATACTGCTCACAACAATGCAGCACATATATGGAATGGATACTTGAAGTGACACGGAGCTGCAAGATACAGCAATGGCCTACTGTATTGTACAAATATATACTGTTGGTCACCAAAATGCTGCACTGTACTATTATATATACTGCTCACAACAATGCAGCACAGATATGGATACTTGCAGTGACACGGAGCTGCAAGATACAGCAATGGCCTACTGTACTGTACAACTATAGACTGTTGGTCACCAAAATGCTGCACTGTACTACTATATATACTGCTCACAACAATGCAGCACAGATATGGAATGGATACTTGAAGTGACACGGAGCTGCAAGATACAGCAATGGCCTACTGTACTGTACAACTATATACTGTTGGTCACCAAAATGCTGCACTGTACTACTATATATACTGCTCACAACAATGCAGCACATATATGGATACTTGCAGTGACACAGAGCTGCAAGATACAGCAATGGCCTACTGTACTGTACAACTACATACTGTTGGTCACCAAAATGCTGCACTGTACTACTGTATATACTGCTCACAACAATGCAGCACAGATATGGAATGGATACTTGTAGTGACGCGGAGCTGCAAGATACAGCAATGGCCTACTGTACTGTACTATACTGGTGGTAACCAAAATGCTGCACTGTACTACTATATAGTATACTGGTCACACAATAATGCCGCAGATATTGAGCACTGATCAGGATACTGTCTAGAACTGAGTCTGACACGGAGCTGCAAGATACAGCAATGGCCTACTGTACTGTACTACTATTATATACTGGTGGTCCCCACAATGCAGCACACTGAGCACAGATATTTGCAGCACACTGAGCACAGATACAGAGCTTTTCAGGGAGAGAACGTAGCCACGTCCTCTCCGTTCAGTCTCCAATGCACGAGTGAAAATGGCAGCGACGCGTGGTTCTTTATATGGAATACGAATCTCGCGAGAATCCGACAGCGGGATGATGACGTTCGGCCTCGTTCGGGTTTACCGAACAAGGCGGGAAGATCAGAGGCTGCCTCGGACCCGTGTAAAATACGTGAAGTTTGGGGGGGTTCAGATCTTAACGAACCGAACGCGCTCATCTCTAATAATAAGACGTGCTATCATGCTGAGACTTGTAGTTCCACAGGAAAACAGAAAATGCAGACGCACACTCTATAGAACAAAGCACTGCTAATCAGAATAATTATATTTAATGCTGCAATCTAACCTAGAGCAAAATTGAGGTGCTTAGAATTATTTTTGCCTCAAAGCATATTGGTCCACCAACCACAACCAGGTGACCTTATCTGGTGGGTCCCTAACACTAAGGTTCAAATCCAGGGCACCGTACCCCCCAATTCAGCGCAGGCCAACCGCCCCAAGGCATCACACTAGTGAGAAGTTAAGGTGTTAAATGTTAATAAGTGTTACATAAGTACTGAACATAAGCTATGTGTTAGAAGTGCCTAATATGGGAGAAGTAATACTGTAATTAGAATGTGATTCCCCGAAGCAGCCAGCCCACACCAACCCAGATGGGTCCATGCCCTGAACTCATCCCTAAAACTGACAAATTGTATACATTTATTCAGGACTCACCATCATAGTGCCTTTCCCACTATGCAATGCCCTTGGTTAGGTGGGAAGGGTTTTAATCCAAGATGAAGGATATATAGGGGAGTGTGTGGGGGGGGGGGGTTTGGACTATTTCTAGCATAATTTTTGGCCAAAAATATATGGGCCCACCACTGCACCCAGGTGATCTTATCTGGTCGTTACCTAGCACTAAGGTTCAAGTCCAAGGCATAGAACCCCCAGGTCTGCACAGGCCAACTGCCCCAAGGCATCCCACTAGTGAGAGATTAAGCTGTTAATACGTGTTACATAAGAATATGTGTTAGGAGAGTTACATAGGTGAGAAATAATAAGAAGAATGTTAAAAGGTATTACATAGGTAGACAATCTCTGTAAGCTTGGAGGAAGGCCTTGCCTCTCTGCCAAACAATACAATAAAGTGTAAATAGACAAAACACTGATAAAATGGGAGGGCAGACAAACAGGATCCAATCTGAGTGAGTCGGGGTGCACTGGAGTAAAGACAGTGAAGGGTAAGAAACAAGGAACTGAGCCAGTGAGACCTTACAATTAAGTGGGCATCAGAGCAGGTGTTGGGATATGGGATTGGTAAATATGCAATGAGGTACCAAAGGATCTTCATGCCACATGAATACATACATGCGGAGCATAGGCTAGACTGGCAGCAGCTCTGTCTGTTACATACTATTCTCCTCAAAGTCATTTAAATAACTATAAATTGCTATATTTACAGCACCAATGCAATACATTATAAATTATATACAAATTCTTAAATGACTGTACAGAACATCATGAAGCCCTTCCGGAAGTTTATATGTTTTCTTTAGGCTGGAGCAGGGTTGTCTTAACAGCAGTGTAGGCCCCTGCGCAAAGCAATGCACCGGAGCCCCTAATTATCCTCTAACAGTAGGGGTGGGGGGTGCTATCAGCAGCAACTTTGATGTCCCACGAGTGGCAGGAGGTGTTCTATCTTCCGATTCGCATGTAGGATCTGGAGCAGTAATTTCTGCACAGATGGTGGGAGATGGGATGGGAGGGAGAACAATAAACTGTAGAAGGGGGCATTGGGCTGAATGAAGGGGCTCTGGTACATGAATTCCATGGTAGTAGGGGGTGTTTAATACACAGGGGAGGGGTGGATAGTGGAGTGGGCTTAATATTGATAATTTTCCAGTGGGAGGGCAGCTTGCTTGACTGCAGATATCTCCAGTTACTGGAAATAGATTTCTCAGCTTTCAATGGGATAAAAAAAAAAAAACAACTAGAGAGTCCCACCTTTCAGTAGGTACTGGGACATGGGGATTAGAGTTCAGGACCCAGAACAATCCACCAACTAAAATATAAAACTGCATACTAGGCGGGATCGGTATGAAATACCTCCAATCAAAATACCGACGTTCAAAATCCCGACACCAACTGACCGATGGTGAAAATCCCGACAAGGTCAAAATACCGACAAGGTCAAAATACCGACATGTAAAATGCCAACAGGTCAAAATACCGACATGCGTTTTTTTATGTTTTTTGGTGTGTATGTTGACATAAGTCAACATGGACACCATATAAAGTGTACCGCGTCTCCTTGCATGGCTCGCTGCGCTCGCCATGCTTCGGGCACGGTGCCTCGCAGCGCTCGGCACACTATTATATTCCCCCTTCAGGTCCACTGGGATGGTAAAGTATGAACAAGTCGGTTTCAATGAAAAAAATCACAAAAAACTCATGTCGGTATTTTGACCTGTCGGCATTTTACATGTCGGTATTTTGACCTTGTCGGTATTTTAAATGTCGGTGTTTTGTCCATGTCGGGATTTTGACCTTGTCGGGATTTTGCCCATCGGTCAATTGGTGTCGGGATTTTGATTGGAGGTAAACTGACTGCATCCCTACTAGGCGTGTGGAGCTGGAGCAGGGACCAGCTGCTGGAAGACTGATCGGTCTGGTTTTGGGCAAAGTAGAGACAAGCTGCCAGTGTCCACCGAAAGGAGAGAGTCCCAGCTTTTGGAGTATACACTTAGACAGAACCCGAGCTATCTGGCTGGGAAGAGCAATTAACAGGTTCAGATGGGGACCACTGCTTTGAAGTCAGTTATCTCTGGTTCCCCAAGGCCGATTTTCAAAAATCTGGTACCCCTGGGAAAAGGGGACCCTCAGCTATCATCCCTGTGCCCTTATAGTCCTGGGGCCCTTGGACAACTGCCCACTGAGCCCATACGAAAATACAGCCCTGGGCTGGAGGGATGTACTCATGTCTATTTGGGCTACAGTCTAAAGTTGCGTACACACTAGACTATACACTCTGTGAGCAATATTGTTAAATGATTTTCCTTGAACTTCCCGGAGTCCCGGACAAACAATATTGGGCATACACACGGAGCTATTTTTACAAACTACCAACGATATACAGGAGTCATCCAATACTAGGGTTTATCAGCTACTGGGTAGGAATTTCATGGGGGCTGTCCGTCGTTCATAGCATACAAACTGAACGATATGCCCCTTATCATTAACCACATAGCCAAAATTGAGATGCATGCACAGACAATAGAAGACCTTATTAACGACACGTAGGAGCGTGCATTGTTCATCGTTCGTGGTGACACTTTGGGCGATATTACAAACAATTTTGCTCAGAAGGGTGAAAATGAGCAATATTGTTTAAAATATCGCCTAGTGTGTATGCAGCTTTAGACTTTGAAATATTTATCTTTAAGAAAAATATTTATTCTATACTCAGAATTTAATTCCCCAACCCACCCATTTATTTTTCTTTCAATAGTTGGAGGTAATATCCTTGCCATATGTGAAACTATTTTGTGTTTTGTTCTTTTTAATAATGGCCACTAAAATATCAGTACCAATATCTTACTTCACAGAGGCTGAATCAGAAAAGATTTCCTGACAACTCCCTAATGCACCCCAACAGTCATGGTAGTAGAATCCTCAAGTCCAATGTGGCAGTGAATGTAGATCTTTACTTACAATTATTGTGCATACTGTCAGCATGGTCAGCTGTGCTCTTCATGGACACAGCTATCCATCAGACATTCAGGCAGCTCCTGTTCACTGTTGTTAACACAAACTCTAGAGCTCTCTCACTGTAGAGAGCAGAGCAGCATGCAGTAGGAGTAAGGGGCAGGTGTTGGAAGCAATACCTAGTTAAGGAGGCCCCTGTTTGAGGGGGCATTGGGCACGTTTACACCATTAAGCTGATTCTGTTTTACAGTGCTGAAGGGTGCCCTGAACCCAGTGGATGTTTTAGGTGCAGACTAGCTGGATGGCTTATATAGTGGCAGATGCTCAATTAGCTTAGTGATGCTTGAAGGGGAGGGGTTTTTCTAAGCAGGAAAAAACACATTTTGTTTCCCCCAGCACCCTAAATAATAGCAGTAACCAGATTTAAATCCCATACAATATCTTAGAATTCAGAGATCTTGGTTACATATATCTGCACAAATGTATGTATAAGCCACCAAGCCACATCAAGGCCTCTCTGTATATCTTGGGGGTCCCTAGCGCTATATCTAGGCGCAGGGCGTGGCACCCCAAACATCAGCATCAGCCAGCTGTATGGCTGCCCAGGGCACTGCAGGCACACTCCGCCCATCTGCACCCCATGCAATAACAATGGCTGCAGCATGCACCAAGGGGCTGCATGGGTGCCAGCCTGCAGCCTAAAATAAGGAGGAGAGTGTGAAGTCAGATGCTAGAGGTCCTACTTGACTTCTAGTGTCTGACAGTGAACGGTGTGCACAGCGTTATCCAGAAGCATTGGGAACGCTGGCACTGCCGGAGAAGATGCAGAAATGCATGTTCTCCCATGTAAACCCCTGACAACAAGCAGGAAACCCCTGGCAATGAGTATGAGACCCCTGGCAAAGAATGAGCATGGAACCCAGATCATGAAACCCATGACAATGAGCATGAAACCCTTGGTAATGAGCATGAGACCCCTGGCAACGAGCATGAGACCCCTGGCAACGAGCATGAGACCCCTGGCAATGAGCAGGAAACCCCTGGCAATGAGCAGCAAACCCCTGGCAATGAGCATGGAACCCAGAGCATGAAACCTCTGACAATGAGCATGAAACCTCTGACAATGAGCATGAAACCCTTGGCAATGAGCATGAAATCCTTGGCAATGAGCATGAGACCCCTGACAACCAGCAGGTAATTTGAAAGTAATTAGAAGCCTTACTGTGGGGCATAATTTGTAAAGGACATTATTGTGAGTGGAGCATAAATGATGTCAGAGGCATGACTATCTGTGGCATAATGTGTAATGGGCATTATGGTGTGTGGCATAATGTGTAAGGGACATTACTATAAGGAGGAAAAATTACAAATAAAGTAAAGGGAATGAATCAGGATTCTTTTTTTCTGTGTTTTTGTTTTTCCTGTGTTGGATAAGGGGCTTTTCCTGGCGTAATCTGTATAAGGGGCTCTGTGTGGTGTAATGTGACTGATGGACACTACTGTGCGGTGTAATGTAAATTGGTACTATTATGTGGCCACGACCCTTCCCATGAAGTCATGCCCCTATAAAAATGTACGCTCGCCTTCGGCGCAGACTGTTCCTGGGCAGTCTGACCCTTTTTGGAGTCACAAGATGGTAGGAATTCAGTGAACATAAAACAGCAGTGAGTAGATGATATATGAATGCTTACAATTTTTGTAAGTCCAGAAAATTCAACAGGCTTAAATCAGAAGGGAGTGGGACAGGAAGTCAATGGCAGCACAAATACACCACAAATGGCCATGAACAGCGAGGAGGCCTTGGGAGCCATCTTTCGGGATTTCAAGGCACCTACTTTACCCGCTGGATCAGAAAAATGCCTTAACAGGGCCACATCACAGTCCAGCAAAATCAGAAATAACCTAAACAGGACAATCACAGCTGTAAATTTCAGTTTTCCATTTGAGGTATGATGACTAGTTTTATACAAAGCCCTATACATGCGGAAATTCAACTCCATATTGTACATTTAAGTAAGAATTTCACTATAATGCAGGAGATAGAGCAGGCATGTCCAAACTGTGGCCCTCCAGCTGTTGTGAAACTACATATCCCAACATGCCCTGACACAGTTTTGCTGTCAGAGAATGCTAAAGCTGTGTCAGGGCATGCTGGGATGTGTAGTTTCTCAACAGCTGGAGGGCCGCAGTTTGGACATGCCTGAGATAGAGTATTGACTTATAATGCTGTGCACCCTAAGCCTGAAGAGCCTGATCTATCTGCAAGATCTTGTATGGCTCACCTCCCACAGAGCCACCTTTGTAGTGCACACAACATGGCTGCCTCATTTGGTACGCTTGTGGATGGGATGAAAAATACATGGACCTGACGGTTTTGTTGGGACCCTACTTTGAGCGTTAGGATGCTGAAATCACTCCATTTTGTGTCATCTCTTCAAGGGGTGACTATTCCACCCAGAGTAATCTTACACAGTGCGACCTAGATGGCTGCCTCACCTGGTACCCTGTAAGGGTGGATTACACAACCCACGGAAGTTATTACTCAAAATGCCTACACCAATCCAGCATTGTGCTTACTCTACACTCAAGATTTTCTTTTTTATGTCTGTGTGGCTTATCTGTTGCTTTATTACTTAAATGTTCTGTATTATGTGCATTATTTTTGATGTCTGTAAAGCACCTTCAGTCCTGTTAGAGAAAGAGAGCTATATAAATAAATAAATAAATGTATTATTATTATTATTATTATTATTATTATTATTATTATTATTATATCTCAGCCAAATACAACTTGGAATGCATATTTCTTTGTGATAACTCCAACATTATTTTCACAGGTAACATTGCATGTATAAAAAGAGGAAGAAGACAGATGCATAAAAGTAATATGTAATGGGTCTCAAAAGATGGATACAGTAGAAAAAGTCCCTATCATTCTTTTGTATTGTGAGAGTCAATCACCTATTCCGAGCTGCCTGGCGGCAATTTAGAGATTTACACTGGTGGATGAAAAACAGCTTAATTATATCATATGATATAATGCAGACAAGAACACTGTTTTTATATGTTGGTAATTTTGTAATATATATCATTTGAATTTACAATTACTGTGACTGGACAGTGCTCCTTATTTGCATGTATTTACTTAGAAAACAGATTTTTGGCGCCACATACTGGGTGACCTCAAGTCTACCTGCTTTAAAACTACTATATTCAGTAGGATAATTCGCACATGAGTATATTATAATGTTACTTCTTCAGGAGATGGCTCTCAGGATTATTTCCTGGGGTCTATATTAGAGATGAGCGGGTTCGGTTCGTCGAGATCCGAACCCCCCGAACTTCACCTATTTTACATGGTTCCGAGGCAGCCTCGGATCTTCCCGCCTTGCTCGGTTAACCCGAACGTGGCCGAACGTCATCATCCCGCTGTCGGATTCTCGCGAGATTCGTATTCTATATAAAGAGCCGCGCGTCGCCGCCATTTTCACTTGTGCATTGGAGATTGAACGGAGAGGACATGGCTACGTTCTGTGCCTGAAAAGCTCCATATCTGTGCTCAGTGTGCTCAGGGCTGGTGCAAGATCTCTCTGCACCCTAGGCAAATCTTCAGCCCAGCGCCTCCTAACCTACAAACATCCCCCCCCCCAACGTCCCGGAGGGGAGATGCAGGTGGCCACTAGGTGGGCTGGGGTGAATTGCATCATTATACATATACAGAGAAAATGGACAACACGCAAAGACTTTTGAAGTGATAAAGTATATTGTAACAAAGTCAAAAAGTGTTGTTTTCACTTTGAAAGTCCTTGAGTGCCATCTATTCTTTATGTATACACGCTAGCCAGCATGTTGGGAATCATATAGGACAATGAGGCCAATTTCAAATTTTTTTAATAGGTATACTCTCTTTCTTTCTTTCTCTCTCTCTCTCTCTCTCTCTCTCTCTCTCTCTCTCTCTCTCTATATATATATATATATATATATATATATATATACAGACATCCAACCCGGCACTCAAAGGGACAGCGTCACCCTACTGTAACTTCCTGGGGTGCCCTCCATGAGATGATGAATCCCCAATGCATAGTAGAAAGAAGAGGCGGCACTCCCAGCATTTTAAAGTGAAAAAAATCTTTTAGTCAAGAACAACGTTTCGGGGAGTCTCACCCCGTCATCAGGATAACATGTGCATAACAAAAGAACAGACATTTATACTAACATGCCGCCCGTCTCCCCGCCCGCCGCTGGCCGCAGTCCACGGACGCCACCATCTCCTTCCGGGTTCAGGACCCTGACGTCACCGGAAGCAGTGAGACCACGTGAGCCTGTGCCGGGAGGTCTAAGAGAGACAAGCCGCATGCATTACGTGTCACCATAGTAACAATAAACAAAGTACAACATACGTGAAAAAACTATACGGTGTGAGGAAAAGCCCCACAATAATAACTGTGCTAAAACAACAACAATATAGTGACACTAACCATTAAAAGCAGCAGAAGTGGACTATAATGCATATATACAAGAGTCAATGCTTAAAATAAATATACTTAATAGCAACAAATCCGGAACACAGCAACCCCCACTTCACATAGCCTGCACAGCTAGTATCACTATGCTTTCTCACTACTCCACTAATAATAAACTGACTACAGTGTACAATGTCACAAAAATCTATTAATATAGTAACATTACTAACGTAGAGTGGGTGAGTTGAGTGTCTGACGAGTTGAGTGTCTACGTACTCTGCCCAAAAAGCTCCATATCTGTGCTCAGTGTGCTGCAAATATCTGTGCTCAGTGTGCTGCATTTTGGAGACCAACAGTATATAGTTGTACAGTACAGTAGGCCATTGCTGTATCTTGCAGCTCTGTGTCACTGCAAGTATCCATTCCATATCTGTGCTGCATTTTTGTGAGCAGTATATATAGTAGTACAGTGCAGCATTTTGGTGACCAACAGTATATAGTTGTACAGTACAGTAGGCCATTGCTATTGATATAATAATATTACTGGCATATAATTCCACACATTAAAAATGGAGAACAAAAATGTGGAGGGTGAAATAGGAAAAGATCAAGATCCACTTCCACCTAGTGCTGAAGCTGCTGCCACTAGTCATGGCAGAGATGATTCAATGCCATCAACGTCGTCTGCCAAGGCCGATGCCCAATGTCATAGTAGAGAGCATGTAAAATCCAAAAAACTAAAGTTCAGTAAAATGACCCAAAAATCTAAATTAAAAGCGTCTGAGGAGAAGCGTAAACTTGCCAATATGCCATTTACGACACGGCTGAGGCCCTGGCCTATGTTCATGGCTAGTGGTTCAGCTTCACATGAGGATGGAAGCACTCATCCTCCCGCTAGAAAACTGAAAAGAGTTAAGATGGCAAAAGCACAGCAAAGAACTGTGCGTTCTTCTAAATCACAAATCCCCAAAGAGAGTCCAATTGTGTCGGTTGCGATGCCTGACCTTCCCAACACTGGACGGGAAGAGGTGGCTCTTTCCAACATTTGCACGCCCCCTGGAAGTGCTGGAAGGAGCACCTACAGTCCAGTTCCTGATAGTCAAATTGAAGATGTCACTGTTGAAGTACACCAGGATGAGGATATGGGTGTTGCTGGCACTGAGGAGGAAATTGACAAGGAGGATTCTGATGGTGAGGTGGTTTGTTTAAGTCAGGCACCCGGGGAGACACCTGTTGTCCGTGGGATGAATATGGCCATTGACATGCCTGGTCAAATTACAAAAAAAAAATCACCTCTTCGGTGTGGAATTATTTTAACAGAAATGCGGACAACAGGTGTCAAGCTGTGTGTTGCCTTTGTCAAGCTGTAATAAGTAGGGATAAGGACGTTAACCACCTAGGAACATCCTCCCTTATACGTCACCTGGAGCGCATTCATCAGAAGTCATTGACAAATTCAAAAACTTTAGGTGACAGCGGAAGCAGTCCACTGACAACTAAATCCCTTCCTCTTGTACCCAAGCTCCTGCAAACCACACCACCAACTCCCTCAGTGTCAATTTCCACCTTAGACAGGAACGCCAATAGTCCTGCAGGCCATATCACTGGCAAGTCTGATGAGTCCTCTCCTGACTGGGATTCCTCCGATGGATCCTTGAGTGTAACGCCTACTGCTGCTGGCGCTGCTGTTGTTGCTGCTGGGAGTCGATCATCATCCCAGAGGGGAAGTCGGAAGACCACTTGTACTACTTCCAGTAAGCAATTGACTGTCCAACAGTCCTTTGCGAGGAAGATGAAATATCACAGCAGTCATCCTGTTGCAAAGCGGATAACTCAGGCCTTGGCAGCTGTGTTGGTGTTAGACGTGCATACGGTATCCACCGTTAGTTCACAGGGACTTAGAGAATTTCTTGAGGTAGTGTGTCCCCGGTACCAAATACCACCTAGGTTCCACTTCTCTAGGCAGGCGGTACCGAGAATGTACACAGACGTCAGAAAAAGACTCCAGTGTCCTAAAAAATGCAGTTGTATCCAATGTCCACTTAACCACGGACATGTGGACAAGTGCAGTAGGGCAGACTCAGGACTATATGTCTGTGACAGCCCACTGGGTAGATGTATTACCTCCCGCAGCAACAACAGCAGCGGCGGTACCAGTAGCAGCATCTCGCAAACGCCAACTCGTTCCTAGGCAGGCTACGCTTTGTATCACCGCTTTCCATAAGAGGTACACAGCTGACAACCTCTTACGGAAACTGAGGAACATCATCGCAGAATGGCTTACCCCAATTGGACTCTCCTGGGGATTTGTGACATCGGACAACGCCACCAATATTGTGCGTGCATTACATCTGGGCAAATTCCAGCATGTTCCATGTTTTGCACATACATTGAATTTGGTGGTGCAGAATTTTTTTTAAAACGTCAGGGGCATGCAAGAGATGCTGTCGGTGGCCCGAAGAATTGCGGGCCACTTTCGGCATTCAGCCACCGCGTACCGAAAACTGGAACACCAGCAAACACTCCTGAACCTGCCCCGCCATCAGCTGAAGCAAGAGGTGGCACTGGTAACGAGGTGGAATTCAACCCTCTATATGCTTCAGAGCATGGAGGAGCAGCAAAAGGCCATTCAAGCCTATACATCTGCCTACGATATAGGCAAAGGAAGGGGAATGCACCTGACTAAAGCGCAGTGGAGAATGATTTCAACGTTGTGCAAGGTTCTGCAACCCTTTGAACTTGCCACACGTGAAGTCAGTTCAGACAGTGCCAGCCTGAGTCAGGTTATTCCCCTCATCAGGCTTTTGCAGAAGCAGCTGGAGAAATTGAAGGAGGAGCTAAAACAGAGCGATTCCGCTAGGCATGTGGAACTTGTGGATGGAGCCCTTAATTCGCTTAACCAGGATTCACGGGTGGTCAATCTGTTGAAATCAGAGCACTACATTTTGGCCACCGTGCTCGATCCTAGGTTTATAGCCTATGTTGTATCTCTCTTTCTGGCAGACACAAGTCTGCAGAGGTTCAAAGACCTGCTGGTGAGACACTTGTCAAGTCAAGCGGTACATGACCCGTCAACAGCTCCTGCTTCACATTCTCCCGCAACTGGGGCTGCGAGGAAAAGGCTAAGAATTCCGAGCCCACCTGCTGGCAGTGATGCAGGGCAGTCTGGGGCGAGTGCTGACATCTGGTCCGGACTGAAAGACCTGCCAATGATTACGGACATGTCGTCTACTGTCACTGCATATGATTCTGTCAAAATTGAAAGAATGGTAGAGAATTATATGAGTGACAGCATCCAAGTAGGCACGTCAGACAGTCCGTACATATACTGGCAGGAAAAAGAGGCAATTTAGAGGCCCTTACACAAACTGGCTTTATTTTACCTAAGTTGCCCCCCCTCTAGTGTGTACTCCGAAAGAGTGTTTAGTGCAGCCGGTCACCTTGTCAGTGATCGGCGTACGAGGTTACTTCCACAAAATGTGGAGAAGATGATGTTCATCAAAATGAATTATAATCAATTCCTCCGTGGAGACATTCACCATCAATTGCCTCCAGAAAGTACACAGGGACTTGAGATGGTGGATTCCAGTGGGGACGAATTAATACTCTGTGAGGAGGGGGATGTACACAGTGAAAGGGGTGAGGAATCGGAGGATGATGATGAGGTGGACATCTTGCCTCTGTAGAGTCAGTTTGAGCAAGGAGAGATTGATTGCTTCTTTTTTTGGTGGGGGCCCAAACCAACCAGTCATTTCAGCCACAGTCATGTGGCAGACCCTGTGGCTGAAATGATGGGTTTGTTAAAGTGTGCATGTCCTGTTTATACAACATAAGGGTGGGTGGGAGGGCCCAAGGACAATTCCATCTTGCACCTCTTTTTTTATTTATCTTTGCATCATGTGATGTTTGGGGCCAATTTTTTTAAGTGCCATCCTGTCTGACACTGCAGTGCCACTCCTAGATGGGCCAGGTGTTTGTGCCGGCCACTTGGGTCGCTTAGCTTAGTCATCCAGCGACCTCTGTGCACATTTTAGGACTAAAAATAATATTTTGATGTGTGAGGTGTTCAGAATAGACTGGAAATGAGTGGAAATTATGGTTATTGAGGTTAATAATTCTATAGGATCAAAATTACCCCCAAATTATATGATTTAAGCTGTTTTTGAGGGTTTTTTGGAAAAAAACACCCGAATCAAACAAAAAATATTCAGGGAGGTTTTGCCAAAACGCGTCCGAATCCAAACCACGGCCGCGGAACCGAATCCAAAACCAAAACACAAAACCCGAAAAATTTCCGGTGCACATCTATAGTCTATATTAATGAATCCGACTCCTGCTATATTTATATATTATATATTATTATATATCATATTTTACATTTTGTTTATTGAGTTTGTTTACAAAGCCCCACTACCTGCAATTAAAGCTTTTACTAAGATAAATGCCTTTATATAGCCATGGACGTGCTCCAGTGTTTGGACATAGCAGGCAGTTGGGAATCTGATATAGAACTTGACCTTTTACCATTAAAGTAACTGAAAAGTTCTATCAACAAGAAGTGGACATTTATCTTTAGAAAGAAGAAGGTGATACTGAAGGAATCCTGCTGGACCAGAGCAGGAGCTTCCCATATATTCCCATTCATTTCCCACGCTGTGTAGCTGCATCCTGTAAGCACGGCTTAGCAGCCTGCTTGAAATGTTGTGACTGCTTTATCCGCACCTTGTCACAGTTTCATTGAGTGACAGGTCAGGCTGTGAATAGGCCGTTATCTCTACACAAATGCATGTCAACATGTTTCTTGATTTCCGAATTGGCTAGACTTGTAGAAGAATGATCTAACCTAGAAAAATGTTTAACTTGATATTATCATTCGTGATACACAAAACCTCAACCAAAGTACAGATATTGTACATCATTGGCACATGCAGTGCTTTGTAGTGACAGTCATTAACAAATTAGTACAGTGGCACACAGCCTTTTATTCTTTTAGGCAGGCCAGCAAGCGTTAGTGAGGTATTGTTATAGAACCTCAAAGAGGCAGTTAACAATAGAATATATTTACAATCATCTGACAATCAGGGGGCCTCAGAGGATCAAGACATACGTTGTGAACTTTTACATTAGCATGTCATACAAGGATTTGCAATTTCATTACATGGAGAATTATTTTTGAAAAATGGACTTGATTAATTAATTAATTAATTAACTGATTGCTTGATTTTGTTGTTTAATTCATAATGTTTTTGAATAAAATAAGTTGCAATTAAGATGTTATATAGGGCCAAATGTAATAGGGTCAGAGTTTAGGAAAAGTGCAAATTTTCCGCTAAACTCGCACAAACTTACAACGTAATAGTTCAGAGAACATGCAAACTCGCATGTTTCTCGGACTCCTGTAATTCACACCGTTCAATCGCACATCCATATGTTTCCCAATTTTTATATACAACTCGCCCAATGTAATAGGGTACCGGTTTTAAAACTCGCACATAAAACATGACCAAAAATTCTAAACAAAAAACAAAAATACAGGTAGTTTACATAGGTAAGTTGTATGTGCCACTTTGGAAAAACAATTAAAAATACACCGTAAAAGCACATTTTCTATAAATAAACACTTATAAAGATAGATCTAACTTTAAAAACCCATTTACAATAATTTAACCCATAAAAATAGTGCACCTGTAAAACAGTGTATATGTAAGTGTAAAAAGCCCATTACCTAAAATGTACCCCCTAAACAATGTACCAACATGTAAGTGTTAAGAAACCCATTTACATTAATGTACTATACCCCCAGTGTACCTACATCTACAATAAAAAAACACTTTCCCAAAAAATAAAATACCAATTTACACTAACATTGTAACTTACTTTATAAAACATACACATCATTTTTTTTAGAACACTTTACTAAAGGGAAAAAAAACCACAAACATTAACAAACAGAAAACAAAAAAAATTATTTTGAGGTAGAAGTACCCCACCGGTGTATGGACACTATGCCTTGGGGGAGTCACCGGTGACACAGCTTGTGGACTGGTAGCTTGGGAGTTGACTGTCGAGGTCGCTGGTTCTTCCCTAAGACCTATTTGGTCCACCATCTCCCTCTGTAGGGCAATAAATGCGTTTGGTCCCGAATGGCCTATATTTGGTCCCATGGTGGCCTGTGTGAGTTCATGCATACGCATGTTGAGGTCTCTGGCCATCCAGGCACTGGTGGGGAGCAGCAGAAGGAAAAGAACACGAAAAGAATCTGAAAAGGAAACAAACCAATTTAGGTCACCTAACAATGCATGTGATAAATATATCCATGCTTGATAAAATAGGTACATTCAGTAGGGACTCTATTAAATGAAAAAAATACTACTTTACATAGTGTGTTTTAAGACTAAAAAAAATCACTGATACGGTTGGGACATAATTGTATTATGTAATGGTTGCAGGCAATCATATGTCATAATGCTAAATTAATGTTATGCAGCATTACACTTAGGTTGCAGAGGACTGCTGAAGTGTGTGTGTGTGTGTGTGTGTGTGTGTGTGTGTGTGTGTGTGTGTGTGTGTGTGTGTGTGTGTGGTTTTTTCTCCTGGCACATACCAGCATCCTGCATGTCCAATTCAGTGCACCACCTTTTGGGTGAAGCCGGTATCCCAGAGGGATAACGAATGGAAAAATTCTGTGATTTTTTTTTTTTTGGTTTTTTAATTCATATATGTATGCATTTTTAAGAATAAAACAGAATGACAGGGGCGCTTAAATGTATAAAATGAATTAATAAAAATAATTTTTAAAAAAATTGCAAACACCTGTGAAAAGAAAAAATGGTTAATTAGCAATGTTTACAGCACTTTTGTGCTAATGTGAGAAGTCCTGTGCGGGAGTCCTTTTTATAGATGCCGGCACTTTGGTCCGTACTGCGGCTGCAGTGGGAAAGTCTAACTAACTATCCCTAGTGCTGCCTACCTTTCAGTCACGTCCAGACTGTGCTTCTTTCTTGCGGATCGCGTCCTGCCGGCTGGTCCCGATGCTGGTACACGCGCTCCCGTCTTCACACCCGTTTGGCGCAGGCGAGATGACGTCAGGGCTTCACCCACTGATTCTTTTCCAACGCGTTTCGGACTTGCTGGTCCTTAATCCTGGCTGATAGAGACACTTCCCAATATGTTCTCTTTATATAGCTTTATTGTTTAATTGGCTTGATTGGAGAAGGCTCGTTAGGTTAAAAACAGCTGAATAAAATTATCAGATTCTTTTCTCTCACTCATTAGACACAGGTGTTTGCAAGTTAAAATAAAAGTGAATGTATAAGATAAATGTTATAAGAAATATTTTTAATAAATCAATTATGAAATAAATTATAAAAAGGAATTTAGATCAAAATCTATATTGAGACCGGTGGGTTCCAGAGTTTGTAAAATAAAAGTCCATTTTGCTTCTGCTCTTTTGAGCTTGTCCACTATGTCTCCTCCTCTCCAATTGGATGTGATTCGTTGAATCCCCAAAAAGGATAAAAATCTGGGATCTTTGTTGTGTTTATCTGCAAAGTGTTTAGACACACTATGAGTTTGTAGTCCTTTTTTAATATTATAAATGTGCTCTGCTAAACGGATTTTGAGCTTTCTTTTAGTCTGACCAACGTATTGTAGGCCACAAGGGCACTGCAGGAGATAAATTACTCCTTCTGTTTCACAAGTTATTCTGTCTTTTACTTTATAGGTTTTATTTGTTGCATTGCAGGTAAACGTTGTTTCAGATTTAGTTGATGATTTTTTACTGTCCTGCATGGTAAACATTTTAAGCATGAGAAAAAGCCTTTAATTTCTTCTCTTTGTCTGGTCTCTTTGAGAATAAAGATTTTTACTAATTCCTGTTTGATTGAGATTACTTTTTTGTAAATGATGCGTGGTTTATCTTGTATCATGGGTGCTAGTTCCTTGTCCAGTGCTAAAATATGCCAATGTCTGTTTAATATTTTTTCAAATGCTAGATGTTGGCTGTTGAACTGGGTAATAAATGATAATTGAAAGTCTTTTTGTGCTCTTTGTTTATACTTCAAAGTCTCATTTCTGTCTATATTGGCAATCCGGTCAATTTGCATATTTAATGCTTCCTCTTTGTATCCACTTTGAAGAAATCTCTTTTTCATCTGTGTTGCTTGTTCCTTAAATGTTTCTACCTGCGAACAGTTTCTTTTCAATCGTCGAAATTGCCCGCCTGGGATGTTCTTTATCCAATTGATGTGATGATTACTACATGTGGAGATGGTATTGTTGCCACTAACGTTCTTTGTATGAGTTCTTGTTTGAATAGTGTTATCTTGTATGAAAATCTCCAAGTCGAGGTATATGACCATGGTGTCACTGGTGACTGATGAAAACTCCAATTTGTAAGAGTTGTTATTAATATATTGCAAAAAATTGTGAAGTACTTGTTGTGGACCATTCCAGATGAAAAACAGGTCATCTATGTATCTCTTCCAGGTTTGTATATACTGTAAATAGGGGTTGTTGTTCCAGATATGGTCTTCTTCCCATTTTGACACATATAAATTCGCATACCCCGGTGCGAAAGAACTACCCATTGCGGTCCCCTGTATCTGGTTATAATAAATTCCATTGTTCCAAAAAAAAATTGTGATGTAAAATAAAGTTGATGCAGGTCACCAAAAAATTAACTTGTGCATTAGGTAGTAATGTCTCTGTGGAAAGGAAGAATCTTATTGCTTCACACCCCTTTGTGTGGGGAATACATGTGTACAATGATCTGATATCACTTGTGCAAAGAATGAAATGATTTTCCCATTGGATTTCTTTCAGTACAGTATCTGTAATATGTGCATTGTGTCTAGGAGATAACTTTTTTGGGATTGTGCTACCTCTTGCAAAAAAGAATCTACAGATGTAGCCACCTTTATCTTGACTGGCTGATGCGTTTGTCCCGATCGCGCATACGCAGCGTACCGGGGCGTAGGGAGGCGCGCCTAGTCACAGAGAGGGGTACCTAATCGCATGGAGGCAGACAGAGCGTTTGGCGTTACCTTTACGTGTAATACCTGCGATCATCCACCAGATGTCACTTTTTACAATCACCACTGCGCATGCGTGTGGTCTCCCGTAAAATACAATACTGAAATATATAATAAGGACTACTTTACTAAGGCGTCTCATTACACTGCATACAGTAAATACTCATTAAGCTGCATTATTTAATACAGTAAATACTCATTATGCTGCATTATTTTATACAGTATATATGGTACAGACGCCATATATGATCCATCTACAGTACTTTATGAATATGTGAGCGTCCAAGTCCCGCAGACAAAACAACATAAAACCAGTAGTGTAAACTGTCGCAAATGGACGTGTTAGAAGTTCACTATTGCCTCTTGAGATTAGGAATTTTGTACAGTATGTTAGCGTCCTAATCCCGTAGCCATTACAGCATAATCAAACCAATGGATTTATTAATCTGTCTGCGGCGAAGTGGTGAAGTGTTCCGCTTCCTATACTCAGAGTCCCGAGTTCGATTCCTAAAGTACGAATGCATGTTAGTTTTTTCCAGACACTTTATTATTATTTTTATTCACATAAACCAGGGCAAAGCTGCAGGAGTGGTTCTACTGTTAAAGTTCTATACACCGTACAGTACACATACAATTCTGTAGCAGGGCAGACTCAATAGAAACGGCTACCACCTATGACTCCTTGCCCCACGGAGGCCCTAGGCTACGGAGCAAGTAACAGTCCAGATTTTGCAGGCTATGTGGCAATGCTGAAGGACCGTCACAATCCCCTAGCTGAAATACACAGGGGTGATAGGAATAAGCGAGGTCTATGCACATTACGGTACACCGGACTCAATCGCATAGCACACTGGCAAAATGGCCGCCTACCCTGAACCCCAACCACATGGCAGGCAGCGCTCGGATATGGAGTGAGAGATGGCATAAATTTTGCAGGCTACGGGGCAATGCTGAAGGAGCATCACAATCCCCTAGCCAAAATTCACAGGGGCGATAAAGATAAGCGAGGTCTATGCACATTACATTACACCGGGCTCGATCACATAGCAAACTGACAAAACACAAGTTTTACATAAAGCAGGGCAAAGCTGCAGGAGAGTTTCTACTGTCAAGGTTCTATGCACCATACGGTACACATACAATTCTATAGCAGGGCAGACTCAATTGAAATGGCTACCGCCTGTGACTCCTAACTTCATGGAGGCACTCGGCTATGGAGCAAGTAACAGCACAGATTTTGCAGGCTACGGGGCAATGCTGAAGGAGCATCAGAATCCCCTAGCTAAAATACACAGGGGCGATAGGGATAAGCGAGGTCTATGCACATAATGATACACCGGACCCCATCGCATCGCAAAGTGACAAAATGTCCGAGGCACATGAACCCCTGCCTTGTGGCAGCACTCAGCTATGGAGCGAGCAATGGCATAGGTTTTGCAGGCTAAGGGGTAATGCTGAAGGAGCGTCAGAATCCCGTAGCTAAAATACACAGGGGTGATAGGGATAAGCGAGGTCTATGCACTTAACGATACACCGCAAAGTTCTCCATGGTTTTGATTATGCCTTTTATTTGAACTCAGTATTTTCCACTGCCTTGCCCTACCCCCATCCCACTTTCCCATTCCCCCCTGGGAGCCTGCAAAGTACATGCAGTAGACAGGGAGGGAGTTCCGATCAGGTTACAAGACATGTGCAACAGTATACTACTGTATGTAGGAGAATCCCCCACCCACTCTAATTTATGTGCAACCTGTGTGCACCCTTCCATTGAATGTATAACAAGAAGAAAAAAAAAATAAAGTGAATGTAACGGGAACATATATTTAAAAAAAAGGTTGGCACTTTGAGACTCAAACCTGGGACTCTCAGCGTGGGAAGTGGGAGCCTTCATCGCTAGGTTGGTATGGAAGGGGAGACAATTAGCTACCGGATGGTACCAACCCCAAGTTTCTGTGACCCCCACAAGGCTCATGGCAAGCATCGGAACCCATGGTGGGTCTGAATTAACGGGCCCATTATAGTCTATGGGAGAATGGGTCCATTTTGCGTACTGATATCTCTGGTTCTGGGTGTCCCAGAGACTCAGGACTGGTACCAAACAAAAGAGGAGACTCTTGGCTTTCAGGGCAGACCAACCACTAGTTTATGTGACACTGGAAAGGGAAACGGGAAACAACCGTGTATCGGGTCCCCTCCAGTTGTCCGCCTAGCTTGCACAGGATGCAGGGTTTCTGGCTAGATAGGAAATACTGTACAGAAATGCTAAGCATGGTATTTGACATCCAGGAACATAGGGAGGAGTTTTTATCTCTCTCCATTGTACTTAGAAAAATTACACTTGCCACTGTACGTTACAAGCTACAACCAAAAAAAGTGGAACGGCTCCCAGGCGCTGCTTTATATGCATATACGGGTAGCTTCTCTTAGAACTCCACAGACAAATCCTCAAAAGAAAGGAAAGGACATATTCATGCAATGTAACTGTCCATATGTGTGTTATTTATTCGTATAGATGATCCTCAATTGACCTCTGGGCAATGCCCTATGTTCACATCAAGGTTTCTTTATCTTTCCAAATTTCATACAATCACTTCTTAACTTATTGGTATATGGCTCACCTTCAGTAAATACCCTATATGCATCAAAAGGTTTCTATCCAATGTCCCATTCGTCTGGATCCAGCTGGGCAATATCGGGCTCTTATACCATCATGATATATGGAGTATATCAGAACCAGAAGTCCATGCAATGTCAGGTATAAACTGATTTATTTGTAAAAAATATAAAAATATATATACATTCACTGTATCATAGGTCACCAAACGTACACAGTATTCCCAACCAGCAAGATCTATATCACCGCACACTCCTCAGATGGAAAAAAAGCGAGGGAAGAAAAAAAGGGGAATAGTACGTGGGTAAGGCAGATGTAACCAAAAAGAAGGTCTTTACCAATTCCTCACGGTAAGTGACGTGGTGAACCTATGGAGAGTGTTGCAATTCCATCGACGCGTTTCGGAAGCACTGTTCCTTCATCAAGGTGTCATATACTCCATATATCATGATGGTATAAGAGCCCGATATTGCCCAGCTGGATCCAGATGAATGGGACATTGGAAAGAAACCTTTTGATGCATATAGGGTATTTACTGAAGGTGAGCCATATACCAATAAGTTAAGAAGTGATTGTATGAAATTTAGAAAGATAAAGAAACCTTGATGTGAACATAGGGCATTGCCCAGAGGTCAGTTGAGGATCATCTATACGAATAAATAACACACATATGGACAGTTACATTGCATGAATATGTCCTTTCCTTTCTTTTGAGGATTTGTCTGTGGAGTTCTAAGAGAAGCTACCCGTATATGCATATAAAGCAGCGCCTGGGAGCCGTTCCACATTTTTTGGTTGTACATTGAGTGAGGAGTGGTGCTCCTTAGGAGTGGCGACCCGAGTGCAGCTTTTTTGGGCGCAAGTCAATATTATCTTTTGTTCTGTATTGTATGTTACAAGCTGTTCGTGCTAATTAGTACACTAGTAGAACATACTGTACAGAGATACTAAGTACAGTGATTTGGCATCCACGAACTTAGGGAGGAGCTTTAATCTCTCTCTATTGTAATCTTTCTATGTATAATGGAGAGATAAAAGCTCCTCCCTAAGCTCCCAGATGGCAAATCACCGTCCTTAGTATCTTTGTATAGTATTTTCTATTAGGGTACTAATTAGCACGAACAGCTAATTAGTACCCTAATAGAACATACTGTACACAGATAATAAGTATGGTGATTTGGCATCCAGGAACTTACTGAGGAGCTTTTATCTCTCTCCATTATACATAGAAAGATTAAACTTGCCACTGTATGTTACAAGCTGTTCGTGCTAATTAGTACACAAGTAGAACATACTGTATAGAGATACAACGAACAGTGATTTGGCATCCAGGAACTTAGGGAGGAGCTTTTATCTGTCTCTATTGTAATCTTTCTAAGTATAATGGAGAGAGATAAAAGCTCCTCCCTAAGTTCCGGTATGCCAAATCACTTCTCGTTGTATCTCTGTACAGTATGTTCTACTAGTGTACTAATTAGCACAAACAGCTTGTAACGTACAGTGGCAAGTTTAATCTTTCTATGTAAAATGGAGAGAGATAAAAGCTTCTCAGTAAGTTCCTGGATGCCAAATCATCATACTTAGTATCTCTGTACAGTATGTTCTATTAGGGTACTAATTAGCTGTTCGTGCCAATTAGTACCTTAATAGAAATTACTATACAAAGATACTAAGGACGGTGATTTGGCAACCAGGAACTTATGGAGGAGCTTTTATCTCTCTACATTATACATAGAAAGATCAAACCTGCCACTGTACGTTACAAGCTGCTCGTGCTAATTAGTACACTAGTAGAACATACTGTACAGAGATACTACGGACAGTGATTTGGCATCCAGGAACTTAGGAAGGAGCTTTTATCTCTCCATTATACTTTCAAAAAATTGCAATGGAGAGAGATAAAAGCTCCTCCCTAACTTCCTGAATGCCAAATCACTGTACTTAGTATCTCTGTACAGTATGTTCTACTAGTGTACTAATTAGCACGAACAGCTTGTAACATACAGTGGCAAGTTTAATCTTACTATGTATAATATAGAGAGATAAAAGCTCCTCCCTAAGTTCCTGGTTGCCAAATCACCGTCCTTAGTATCTCTGTATGGTATTCTCTATTAGGGTACTAATTAGCATGAACAGCTAATTAGTACCCTAATAGAACATACTGTACAGAGATACTAAGTACAGTGACTTGGCATCCAGGAATTTACTGAGGAGCTTTTATCTCTCTCCATTATACATAGAAAGATTAACCTTGCCGCTGTACGTTACAAGCTGTCTGTGCTAATTAGTACACTAGTAAAACATACTGTACAGAGATAATATGGACAGTGATTTAAAATCTAGGAACTTAGGGAGGAGCTTTTATCTCTCTCCATTATACTTAGAAAGATTACAATGGAGAGAGATAAAATCTCCTCCCTAAGTTCCTGGATGCCAAATCACTGTTAGTAGTATCTCTGTACAGTATGTTCTACTAGTGTACTAATTAGCACGAACAGCTTGTAACATACAGTGGCAAGTGTAATCTTTCTAAGTATAATGGAGAGAGTTAAAAACTCCTCAGTAAGTTCCTGGATGCCAAATCACTGTACTTAGTATCTCTGTACAGTATGTTCTATTAGGGTACTAATTAGCTGTTTGTGCTAATTAGTACCCTTATAGAAAATACTATACAGAGATACTAAGGACGGTGATTTGGCAACCAGGAACTTAGGGAGGAGCTTTTATCTGTCTATATTATACTTAGAAAGATTACAATGGAGAGAGATTAAAGCTCCTCCCTAAGTTCTTGGATGCCAAATCACTGTGCTTAGTATCTCGGTACAGTATGTTCTATTAGGGTACTAAGTAGCACGAACAGCTAATTAGTACCCTAATAAAACATACTGTACAGATATAATATGTATGGTGATTTGGCATCCAGGAACTTACTGAGGAGCTTTTATCTCTCTCCATTATACATAGAAAGATTAAACTTGCCACTGTATGTTACAAGCTGTTCGTGCTAATTAGTACACAAGTAGAACATACTGTACAGATATACTACGGACAGTGATTTGGCATCCAGGAACTTAGGGAGGAGCTTTTATCTGTCTCCATTGTAATCTTTCTAAGTATAATGGAGAGAGATAAAAGCTCCTCCCTAAGTTCCTGAATGCCAAATCACTGTTCGTTGTATCTCTGTACAGTATGTTCTACTAGTGTACTAATTAGCACAAACAGCTTGTAACGTACAGTGGCAAGTTTAATCTTTCTATGTATAATGGAGAGATAAAAGCTCCTCAGTAAGTTCCTGGATGCCAAATCATCATACTTAGTATCTCTGTACAGTATGTTCTATTAGGGTACTAATTAGCTATTCGTGCTAATTAGTACCCTAATAGAAAATACTATACAAAGATACTAAGGACGGTGATTTGGCAACCAGGAACTTATGGAGGAGCTTTTATCTCTCTACATTATACATAGAAAGATCAAACCTGCCACTGTACGTTACAAGCTGCTTGTGCTAATTAGTACACTAGTAGAACATACTGTACAGAGATACTACGGACAGTGATTTGGCATCCAGGAACTTAGGGAGGAGCTTTTATCTCTCTCCATTATACTTAAAAAAATTTACAATGGAGAGAGATAAAAGCTCCTCCCTAACTTCCTGGATGCCAAATCACTGTACTTAGTATCTCTGTACAGTATGTTCTACTAGTGTACTAATTAGCACGAACAGCTTGTAACGTACAGTGGCAAGTTTAATCTTTCTATGTATAATATAGTGAGATAAAAGCTCCTCCCTAAGTTCCTGGTTGTCAAATCTCCATCCTTAGTATCTCTGTATAGTATTTTCTATTAGGGTACTAATTAGCACGAACAGCTAAATAGTACCCTAATAGAACATACTGTACAGAGATACTAAGTACGGTGACTTGGCATCCAGGAATTTACTGAGGAGCTTTTATCTCTCTCCATTATACATAGAAAGATTAAACTTGCCGCTGTACGTTACAAGCTGTCCGTGCTAATTAGTACCCTAATAGAACATACTGTACAGAGATAGTAAGTACGGTGATTTGGCATCCAGTTAAAAGCTGTTCGTGCTAATTAGTACACTAGTAGAACATACTGTATAGAGATACTAAGGATGGTGATTTGGCATCTAGGAACTTAGGGAGGAGCTTTAATCTCTACATTATACATAGAAAGATTAAACTTGCCACTACGTTACAAGCTATACATGCTAATTAGTACACTAGAAGAACATACTGGGGACTCGGACTCATACACTACTTGCATTTCAAAAGCACGGTATTTTCCACCGCCTCCCGCTAGCCCATCGCCCTTCCCCCCTGGGAGCCTGCACAGGTCATGCAGTAGACAGGGAGGGAGTTATTCACATAAACCAGGGCAAAGCTGCAGGAGTGGTTGTACTGTTAAGGTTCTATGCACCATACGGTACACATACAATTCTGTAGCAGGGCAGACTCAATTGAAATGGCTACTGCCTGTGACTCCTTGCCCCATGGAGACCCTCGGCTATGGAGCAAGTAACAGCACAGATTTTGTAGGTCACGTGGCAATGCTGAAGGAGCGTCAGAATCCCCTAGCTAAAATACACAGGGGTGATAGGGATAAGCGAGGTCTATGCACTTAACGATACACCGCAAAGTTCCCCATGGTTTTGATTATGCCTTTTCTTTGAACACGGTATTTTCCATTGCCTCGCCCTACCCCCATCCCACTTTCCCCTTCCCGCCTGGGAGCCTGCAAAGTACATGCAGTAGACAGGGAGGGAGTTCCGATCAGGTTACAAGACATGTGCAACAGTATACTACTGTATGTAGGAAAATCCCCCGCCCACTCTGATTTATGTGAAACCTTTGTGCACCCCTCCATTGAATGTATAACAAAGAAAAAAAAAATAAAGTGAATGTTACAGGAACACATTAAAAAAAAGGTTGGCACTTCCTTCCCATTGGTGTTGGTTTATGCCTTAGGGGGCTCGGACGCTATACTTGTATTTCAAAAGCACGGTATTTTCCACCGCCTCTCCCTACCCCCATCGCCCTTCCCCCCTGGGAGCCTGCACAGGTCATGCAGTGGACAGGGAGGGAGTTCAGGTCAGGTACAATACACAAATGCCGACGATATACAGTACTGTGTTGCTCAGTTAGTTGCGTCGGAATACACTAATTTATACTCATTACCGCTGTGTATTTGTATATAGCGGAATGAACACTGCTGCAGAATTACTTTGATTTATGTGAAACCTGTGTGCACCCTTTCATTGAATGTATAACAAAGAAAAAAAATAATAAAGTGAATGTCACGAGAAAATATAAAAAAAAAAGGTTGGCACTTTGTGACTCAAAACTGGGACTCTAAGCATAGAAGGTGGGAGCCTTCATCGCTAGGTTGGTTTGGAAGGGGAGACAATTAGCTACCGGAGGGTACCAACCCCAAGTTTTTGTGATCCCCACAAGGCTCATGGCAAGCATCGGAACCCATGGTGGGTCTGAATTAACGGGCATATTATAGTCTATGGGAAAATGGGTCCACTTTGCGTACTGATATCTCTGGTTCTGGATGTCCCAGAGACTCAGGACTGGTACCAAACAAAATAGGAGACTCTTGGCTTTCGGGCCAGACCAACCACTAGTTTATGTGACACTGGAAAGGGAAACGGGAAGCAACCGTGTATCGGGTCCCCTCCAGTTGTCCGCCTAGCTTACACAGGATGCAGGGTTTCTGGCTAGATAGGAAATACTGTACAGAAATTGCTAAGCATGGTAATTTGACATCCAGGAACATAGGGAGGAGTTTTTATCTCTCTCCATTATACTTAGAAAAATTACACTTGCAACTGTACGTTACAAGCTGTTCATGCTAATTAGTGCACTAGTAGAACATACTGTACAGAGATACTAAGTACAGTGATTTGGCATCCACAAACTTAGGGAGGAGCTAAGGAGGAGCTTTAATCTCTCTCCATTGTAATCTAAGTATAATGGAGAGAGATAAAAGCTCCTCCCTAAATTCCTGGGTGCCAAATTACCGTCCTTAGTATCTCTGTACTCTATGTTCTACTAGTGTACTAATTAGCACAAACAGCTTGTAACGTACAGTGGCAAGTTTAATCTTTCTATGTATAATATAGAGAGATAAAAGCTCCTCTCTAAGTTCCTGGTTGTCAAATCACCATCCTTAGTATCTCTGTATAGTATTTTTTATTAGGGTACTTATTAGCACGAACAGCTAATTAGTACCCTAATAGAACATACTGTACAGAGATACTAAGTACAGTGATTTGGCATCCAGGAACTTACTGAGGTGCTTTTATCTCTCTCCATTATACATAGAAAGATTAAACTTGCTGCTGTACGTTACAAGCTGTTCGTGCTAATTAGTACCCTAATAGAACATACTGTACAGAGATACTAAGTACGGTGATTTGGCATCCAGTTAATAGCTGTTCGTGCTAATTAGTACACTAGTAGAACATACTGCACAGAGATACTAAGGACGGTGATTTGGCATCTAGGAACTTAGGGAGGAGCTTTTATCTCTCCATTATACATAGAAAGATTAAACTTGCCACTGTACGTTACAAGCTGTCTGTGCTACTTAGTACACTAGAAGAACATACTGGGGACTCGGACTCGTACAGTACTTGCATTTCAAAAGCATGGTATTTTCCACCGCCTCCCGCTAGCCCATCGCCCTTCCCCCCTGGGAGCCTGCACAGGTCATGCAGTAGACAGGGAGGAAGTTATTCACAAACCAGGGCAAAGCTGCAGGAGCGGTTGTACTGTTAAGGTTCTATGCACCATACGGTACACATACAATTCTGTAGCAGGGCAGACTCAATTGAAATGGCTACCGCCTGTGACTCCTTGCCCCATGGAGACCCTCGGCTATGGAGATAGTAACAGCACAGATTTTGTAGATCACGGGGCAATGCTGAAGGAGCGTCAGAATCCCCTAGCTAAAATACACAGGGTCGATAGGGATAAGCGAGGTCTATGCACTTAACTATACCCCAGACCCCATCGCATCACAAAGTGACAAAATGTCCAAGGCACATGAACATCCACCTTGTGTCAGCACTCGGCTATGGAGCTTCGGGGCAGTTCTGAAGGAGCGTCAGAATCCCTCAGCTAAAATACACAGGGCTGATAGGGTTAAGTGAGGTCTATGCACATAATGCTACAAAGAAGGGGTTCATGTGCCTCGGACATTTTGTCACTTTGTGATGCGATGGGGTCTGGTGTATCGTTATGTGCATAGACCTCGCTTATCCCTATCGACCCTGTCTATTTTAGCTAGGGAATTCTGATGCTCCTTCAGCATTGGCCCGTTCTTTGAACATGGTATTTTCCACTGCCTCGCCCTACCCCCATTCCACTTTCCCCTTCCCCCCCTGGGAGCCTGCACAGTTCATGCAGTAGACAGTTAGGGAGTTCCGATCAGGTTACAAGACAAGATTTATGTGAAACCTGTGTGCACCCTTCCATTGAATGCATAACAAAGAAAAAAAATTATAATAAAGTGAATGTCACAGGAACTCGGAAGCTGATACTGTACATGTATTTCAAAAGCACGGTGTTTATGCATTGTACATACTTCCTTTTACACAATTAGTTGCGTCTCCATACACAATCTTGCGTCTGCATACACAAGTGTTTTAACATGTTCGTTTGTGTCTGTATAAACAATTTATTTATATTGAGAACTCTCACCATCTGACCATTGGTCACCATCTATTAACATTACAGTCGTCACTGACCATTTGCCAGAGCTGTAGATCAATCCGCCGCCATACGATCGAAAGTACTGGATTAGTGGAGCATTAGCCACCCAGTGGTGGAGATGTGTAATGCATGCTGAGTATCTAGAATCGCCTCAACACGCCTGCCTGTGATTAAACTCAGCAAGCTAAGCTATCGCCTTAGCGTGACTAAACGTCCGTCTAGGCGGAGAATCGGTCAAGATAAAGGTGGCTGTTGAACTGGGTAATAAATGATAATTGAAAGTCTTTTTGTGCTCTTTGTTTATACTTCAAAGTCTCATTTCTGTCTATATTGGCAATCCGGTCAATTTGCATATTTAATGCTTCCTCTTTGTATCCACTTTGAAGAAATCTCTTTTTCATCTGTGTTGCTTGTTCCTTAAATGTTTCTACCTGCGAACAGTTTCTTTTCAATCGTCGAAATTGCCCGCCTGGGATGTTCTTTATCCAATTGATGTGATGATTACTACATGTGGAGATGGTATTGTTGCCACTAACGTTCTTTGTATGAGTTCTTGTTTGATTAGTGTTATTTTGTATGAAAATCTCCAAGTCGAGGTATATGACCATGGTGTCACTGGTGACTGATGAAAACTCCAATTTGTAAGAGTTGTTATTAATATATTGCAAAAAATTGTGAAGTTCTTGTTGTGGACCATTCCAGATGAAAAACAGGTCATCTATGTATCTCTTCCAGGTTTGTATATACTGTAAATAGGGGTTGTTGTTCCAGATATGGTCTTCTTCCCATTTTGACACATATAAATTCGCATACCCCGGTGCGAAAGAACTACCCATTGCGGTCCCCTGTATCTGGTTATAATAACTTCCATTGTTCCAAAAAAAATTGTGATGTAAAATAAAGTTGATGCAGGTCACCAAAAAATTAACTTGTGCATTAGGTAGTAATGTCTCTGTGGAAAGGAAGAATCTTATTGCTTCACACCCCTTTGTGTGGGGAATACATGTGTACAATGATCTGACATCACTTGTGCAAAGAATGAAATGATTTTCCCATTGGATTTCTTTCAGTATCTGTAATATGTGCATTGTGTCTCGGAGATAACTTTTTTGGGATTGTGCTACCTCTTGCAAAAAGGAATCTACATATCTGCATAAATTTGCAGACAGTGAGTTGATACCTGATACATTTGGATGTTTTTGGTCTTTATGTATTTTAGGTAATTGGTAAAAAGTGCTGTAAACATTGCTCATTAACCATTTTTTCTTTTCACAGGTGTTTGCAAAAAAAAAATTTATTATTTTTATTAATTAATTTTATACATTTAAGCGCTCCTGTCATTCTGTTTTATTGTTATCATTTCTTAAAGGAGCAGCTCCACAATACTTCCAAAGCGCGGGTTATCCATCACACCTAATGCATTTTTAAGGATAAAATATACCATCCATGTGCTACACAAATAATGTTTGGTGTAGGGTGCACATTGCGTACATTACCAAATGTCCCTAACTCTTCTAGGGTGTCACACAGTCATACAATTGAAAACATAACATTTACATGATTTGCAACACAAACCGAACCTCCTCAGGGACACTGCCATAGGTTTGTTTTTGTTTTTTTAAATCAAAATTTGTGTACTTTTAAATGCATTTCTTTTTCACTTTTGAATGTAGATTTTTGACAACATTGGTGATTACATTAATTTTCATAATCTGTTTACAGGCAACACAGTTAAAAACGAATTGTGGCAAAAATAATTATATATGTCTAAGATACTAATTTGTCCCTAAAGAGGTTAAAAAGGAACACTTGGCATTGATTTAGGCTGATACAGTTAAAAGGGGGACATTTGTTTGTTTACACATCAGGATGCCTTGGGGGTGCTGGATGGCCTGTGTTCAACATACAGGTCCCAGGAAGAACTTCGGAGGGGAATAATCTGCTTGATCTCATCCTCACAGCTGGTATAGTGGAATGGAGCTGAACGGCTAACCCCAGTTCTGCGTCCCTCGTGGCGTTATTTTGCCATCTTTACTTTGAGGACCTACTTCACATCCCCAAAGCGCTACTTCACATTTTTCAGAACAAGCCGGCAGAAGATCACCATGTTGAGAGCGTCCAGGACTAACTTCCACATTGACTTTTTCTTGGATGCAGGGGTCTTGTGCACCTGGGCACCCAGTTGATGTGGGTACACCTGCACCATGGCATGAACCAGGGCACAGTTCTCAACATACATGATTCAAACAATACGCCCTGCCCATATCTTGCCAGGTGCAGCTAGCTTCTCCTCATTCTCCTCCTCTGCCTCCTCCTGGCTCACCTCACTGTTCTCTTCCCCAGTCTTACCCTGGATGAGGATCACCGCCTCTTCCTCCTCCTGACTTTCTTCACTCCTGGTGCTCAGTCTGAAAGACATGGCTCATATACAAAGCTTCTAAAATCACTCTCATACCTTTTACAGACAGAAATCCCGGCACTGTCGTTTGGCCGGTCTCTGTCTAACCCCTCCTTAAACACAGAGAAGCAAATTACCAGGTCAAGATTTTTGACCCGGTAATTTGCGGATCAAAACGGGTATTTTGTGTGTGTGAAATTGTCAACCCGGGTCGAAATTCCCAGGTCTCCGACTCTGGTAAATTCCTGGGTCGAAATCCCAGGAATTTCAACCCGGGTGACCCTTTCACACAGAAAAAGCACCCGTGTTTTTCATGAAATTACCGTGTAGAACTGCTTCACCCGGTAATTTTATTTTCTGTATGAAAGGGGGTATTAATCAGCGCAGAAAACTCTCCTCTCCTTCTTAAACTTATCAATGGTCAAAATGGTGTATCAAGGGTTGATATAGGGTGTGAGAGGTACAATTCATGTGACGTTTGGGTACTAATTGGTGACTTTCTATTACACTGTGCAACACTGTGCAACTCACATAGTGAGTTGTAAAATCTCGGCTGCTTCCTGGTGGGAACTCTTGCGAGAAGTTGCATGCGAGTTACGTTTGTGCCTGAAAACTCAGATCCTATTACATTTGGCCCATGGAGTACTGTGTAATTGTTCTTAAGCTATTTGAGCTATAAAGTTATTGCCTTCACTGAAAGTGTATAATTGCTGACAATGGGGGCTATTCAGAGATGGACGCATGGTGACAGTGGTGAGTGACACGGAGAGGATGACAGTGGTGGGTGACAGAGAGAGTGTGACAGTGGAGGGTGACAGCAGTGAGAGATGACAGGGAGAGAGTGACGCCAGGGAGAGGGTGACAGCAGTTGGTGATGCCAGGAAGAGAGTGACAGCAGTTGGTGATGCCAGGAAGAGGGTGACAGCAGTTGGTGATGCCATGGAGAGGGTGACAGTGGTGGGTGACAGGGAGAGTGTGACAGTGATGTGTGACAGCAGTTGGTGACGCCAGGGAGAGGGTGACAGCAGGGGGTGATGACAGGGAGAGAGTGACATCGGTGGGTGACGCCAGGGAGAGGGTGATAGCAGTGGGTGACAGCAGTGAGTGATGCTAGGGAGAGGGTGACAGCAGTGGGTTACAGGGAGAGGGTGACAGTAGTGGGTGTTGCCAGGGAGAGGGTGTCAGTGGTGGGTGACACCAGGGAGAGGGTGACAGCGGTGGGTGATGCCAGGAAGAGGGTGACAGGAGTGGGTGACGCCAGGGAGAGGGTGACAGCAGGAGCAGTGGGTGACTGAGAGTGTGACAGCAAGGAGAGGGTGACAGGGACAGGCAGTGAATAACAGTTACAGTATATTGAGATTTGCTTACCTGGTCCTGTGCCCAAAACTCAGCGCAGATCCTAATTTGGTGTTAGCGCTGGGGATAGTGACGTCAGATCCTCAGCGACAAGATCAGCTGCAGCCTGGAAGGAACAGGCACTGGGGTCGGAGGAAGAGGGGATCGTGGCCCCTCTGGCCAGACGGCACTGGGGGCACAGAGCAAGGCAGAGACGAGCGGGCGGTGTGGCGCAATGGTGGCGGGCAGGTACTGCACCCTGCTCATCCTGCTCTAGTTACAACACTGTTCACAGCAAATTGATACAGTGCTTGAAATAACTTGGATGAAATACACAGCAATGGATACTTGAAATAACTTCGAGGACATAAACAGCAATGAATTCTTAAAATAATTTGAATGAAACACACAGCCAGTGTTGGACTGGGACATGAAGGGCCCACCGGGAGAATTCTGTGGTGGGGGAGGGGGGGGGGCATTTTTAGGGGGGTGGCCAGGCTCCAGAGAGGCCTAATGGTTTGCCCAACTATTAGAATGTTCATGGGATGGGCCCCTTGATAAATATTAATAGTTCATATTCCTATTGCATGCATGATAATGTACCAGCTTTATAACAGCAATGAACTGGAGAAAATACACCATAGTCCTGTGCAGTATAAGTTAACTAGGCTGACAATATTATCCCTTTAACCTGGGACACTCATGAATTACACAGGTTCTGTGGTTGGCTGGCTGACTGCAAGCCTGCATTTCACCTGGTTTAAGAAGCCACAGAACCTGTGTAATCCATGCGTGTCCCAGGTTAAAGGGATAATATGGTCAGCCTAAGTTAACATACTGTATCAGTGCAAAAGTAAATTGCATTACTGACATATGTGTTTAGAGTGTGGCTGTAGGGACCCGCCCACACAGAGGAGAAAAAGGAGGCGTTACCACACCTAATGGCTGCTGTAGAGAGTAGACAGTCCCGGTGGGACTGTGCGGTCAAGGGCTGACTGATACCTGTGTATCCAGTCCAAGTCGTATTGTGTGTACTATTCTGGTGAGACAGATCCCAGGTAGATGTGGTACAGTCAGAGTGAAGCAGGTCAGGTAGTCAGGATTCTACCTGCAGGGACGCAGAACTGAACTATGAGTTGCTGAGAAGAAGGCAGGCTGGAGACTATGAATATGAGTAAGCAGGAGAGTCTGAATGTAAGTAGGATGGAGAGCCAGAATGAAAGTAGGCCGGAGCCTACAGTATGTTACTCTGCAGGAGTAGGGCTGAGATTGTGTATGTGGGAAACCTGAGGCCAAGCCAGTCCAGGCTAACAATACATAAAATAATATTGATTTGATCTTAAAAGAAAATTACATTCAAGCTTTCTTAAATTGTTTCCAAAAGATAGGGGGAAAAATGAGTAAACTCAAAGAAATGAAAATTTTACATTAAAGACTCTTGAGAAAATACTGTATTAATGTAATGTACCCATTAGCAACTTAAAGTATATAAACCACTAGCTGGAGTATCCGGTGTTGCACGGGATTTTAAGAATGTCTGTTTACAAAAAAATTTTTACATCTTAAACACAGTATAAATAACATAGTAGATAGCTGAATACCCATGCTTTGCTACGGGATGAGGATGGTAAATTAGAATGATAGTTGTTCGTTAATTTACGTTGGTTGAAGATCTAGTATATAGGCATATCTTGCTTCCCTGACGCACTTTGTGTAGTGGCCGGACCCCTTTTTGGTCTCCCGAGGGACCCTGCTCTTCCCACTATACAACTCTCAGTCTGTGGCTTCCTGCTGCCTCCATTCCCCTCCTCACATCATGTCAGTGCCCCTGTGAAATTATCGATTTTTTTTACAGTTTCCTTTTATAGCGCTGCACATTATGTATCTCCTGATATACTCTGTGCTGCTGGGGGACCGTGCTACTTCCACTTTATAACTCTCAGTGTGTGGGTTTGTGCTACCTGCATTTCCCTCCTCACATCATGTCACTGACCCTGTCACATGCAGCCCTGTCATCACTGACATATCATGCATGTCCTGATATAGTGTGTGAGGTGTGCTAGTGGTGTGTTACCCCCATAGTGTTTGTTCCCAGAGTGTAAGTCATATGTGTAACAATACACAAATAAAATACTAATAATGGTATTATTAATAACAATACTATTAAAAATATTATTACTCAGCGCAAAAAAAGGGTTGCTATATATAAATGCTGTATAGTAGGTCGCTAACCATACAATGAAGCTGCTCCCAAATGAGTACTCTGAGGTGCTCACTAATAAAGTAAAAATGGGAAAGGATAAATAAATATTATCACAAGGGAGTGCTATATGTTTTTCAGTGGTTCAAATAACAATTTATTATGTAAAATATTTTAAAAGAATGTCTAAAGTAGATAAATATTATATTGATCTATTTTAGACATTCTTTTAAAATATTTTACATAATAAATTGTTATTTGAACAATTAAAAAATATATAGCACTCCCTTGTGATAATATTTATTTATCATTTCCCATATGTGTAACAAGTTTGGTGTAAATTGCTCCAGGCATTCCAGAGTTATGCTGTCTGCTGAAAAACTCTGTGCTGCTGCCTCGCCCCTAGGGGTGCTAGGGGTGTCATATTCCCACAGTGTTTGTTCCCAGCTTGTAAGTCATATGTGTACCAATTTTGTTGTAAATTGGTCCAGGCATTCGGGAGTTATGCTGTCTCCTGAAATACTCTGTGCTGCTGTCCCACTGCTAGGGGTGTCTAACCCCCACAGAGTTTGTTCCCAGATTGTAAATCAGATGTGTACCAAGTTTGTTGTAAATTGCTCCAGGCCTTCCACAGTTATGCTGTCTGCTGACATACTCTGTGCTACTGTCCCATCCCTAGGGGTGCTAGGGGTGTCTTTCCCCCACAGTGTTTGTTTCCAGATTGTAAGGCATATGTGTACCAATTTTTTAGTACATTGCTCCAGCAATTCTGGAGTTATACTGTCTCCTGATATACTCTGTGCTGCTGTCTTCCACCCCCCCACCCCCCCTAGGGGTGCTAGCGATTTCTAATTGTTTTAGTTGCCTCCGCAGTGTTTTAATATGCTCGTATGTAAAATTTCACGATCTTCACTTGTAAACTGTGGATTTGTATAGAAAGACAGAAGGACAAATTTTCGCTTTTATATAGTAGATAGACACCCATTACAGTTTCCAGATCGTAGACTGTTTGTTGGCAAAATTAAAAACGGATCAGGAGATATTTGCGAGGGGGGCCTGAGACTTTGACTGCCTAGGGGCCTCCACAGGGTTTAATATGGCACTGCAGATACTCCTTTGATAAGTACAGGTAGATCAGGGGCCAAATGTAATATAGTGAGAGTTTCAAAAAGTGAGAGATTTGGTAAGGTTTTGCAGTTTTTTTTAAAGTGGCAATCATTTACACTGCAAGATCAACCTGGTTTTGCAGTGTAAATAATTGCCACTTTAAAAAAACCTGAAAAACCTTACCAAATCTCTCGCTTTCTGAAACTCTCACTCTATTACATTTGGCCCCAAGTGTAGACATGCCTGTAATGGTGTGTACACACGGTGAGATCCTTGCTATGCCCGATTTTCACTTTGCGATTTCCTCTGAACTCCCCAGAGCCCAGCACCACCAATTTTGACTAACTTTTCTTGAGATATGGACTATGTGTGCTTACGATTTTGGCTTATGTGAGATTTTATTGACATGTGAGATGAACTAGAAAGTACACCGATCTAGCAAGGATTGACTTGCCTGCACAGTCTATCTTTTCTTGCGATACCGACCTGGCGGGACCGCGCATCGGGATCGCAAGTGGCATAACACCTTGCGATTTGCACTAACTTTTCTTGCGAGTTTGACTATATAGTCAAAATCGAAAGAAAAAAATCTCACCGTGTGTACACACTATAAGACAGTGTGTAGTTGTCTGTTTATATAGGGCTAAGGGGGTAATTCAGAGTTGATCGCAGCAGTAAAAATGGGGCAAATGTATTAAGCCTGGAGAAGGCATAAAGAAGTGATAAAGCAGTGATATGTGTAAGGTGATAACGCACCAGCCAGTCAGCTCATAACTGTCAATTTACATATTGGAGCCGATTGGCTAGTGCGTTATCACCTTGCACTTATAACAGACAGAGAGGAGGGGGGTGCAAATCCCAACCCCTAAATTCCCTTCCGCACACTGAAAATTACCTGTAACCATCCCTGAACCTATCTGGTAATAAAATTCAGAGAATTAGTCACAAATGTTTGCAAACACATGTTTAGCTGCTGGCCACGTCACGGCTTCTCCGATACAGCAGTCCTAACCTACATAATAGCAGTGCCCACATAGGGCCATGTAATTTGTCACAGTAGGCCTCATGATAAAGGCTATTACTAAAACACTTCCAGACAGAGAGCTAACTTACCCAGGAGCCACCCCCAGGATCTCCCATTGGCACTACAAGGAACAGCATGCCTTCCAAATGCTGCTCCCATTCAATGCCTCTTGCACACAAGCAGACAAACAATTTGGCAGTTGCTCAATCATACCTGGAGATAATTATATATCAGGTGCTGGGAGGGGGAGGGGTCACAGACAAACAACAGACAGAGAGGAGGGGGGTGCAAATCCCCACCCCTAAATTCCCTTCCTTATCCCTGGTTTATCACTTCCTTATGCCTTAATACATCTGCCCCTTTGTTAGTAGTTGGGCAAAACCATGTGCACTGCAGGGGGGGCAGATATAACATTTGCAGAGAGAGTTAGATTTGGGTGGGTTATATTGTTTCTGTGCAGGGTAAATACTGGCTGCTTTATATTTACACTGCAATTTAGATTTCAGTGTGAACACACCCCACCAGGGGCGGATCCAGAAGAAAATGATAGGGGGGGCACCATGGAAGGGGCAAGTACATTTGTGTGCGGCTTCGGTGCATGTGAGGTGGCGCTTCTTATACAATGCCCATAGTTGCAGCGCTCATTATGCAATGTCCACTGTACTGGTAGTGCCCCTTATATAGACCCTATAGTAGTGGTGCCCTGTATGCAATGCCCGTATTGCCCCCAGTAGTAATGTTGCCTGTAGTAATGCCACCAGTCATTTAGCGCCCTAGTAGTTATGCCCCCAGTGGTAATGCCCCTGCAGTTATGACCCCAGTAGTTTACCCCCCCTTTAGTTTAGCCTCCCAGTGGTAATGTCCCCAGTAGTTTGCCTGCTTGTAGTTTAGCCCCTGTAGTTATGCCCCCCTTGTAGTTTAGCCCCCAGTAGTAATGCCCCCAGTAGTTTGGCCCCTGTAGTTATCCCCCAGTAGTTTGGCCCCTGTAGTTATGCCCCCAGTAGTTTGGCCCCCCTGTAGTTTAGCCCCCAAGTAGTAATGCCCCTGTAGTTACGCCACCAGTAGTAATGCCCTCCTGTAGTATGCCCCCAGTAGTTAGCCCCTTTGTAGTTGGCCCCCAGTAATAATGTCCCCCAGTAGTTTGCCCCCAGTAGATGCCCCCCAGTAATAATGTCCCCCAGTAGTTTGCCCCCAGTAGATGCCCCCCAGTAATAATGTCCCCCAGTAGTTTGCCCCCCAGTAGATGCCCCCCAGTAATAATGTCCTCCAGTAGTTTTCCCCCAGTAGTAATGCCCCTTAGGAGTTTGCCCCCAATAGATGACCCCCCAGTAGTAATGCCCCAGTAGATGCCCCCAGTAGATGGCCCCCAGTAAAAATGTCCCCAGTAGCTGCCTCCAGTAGTAATGCCCCCAATAGATGACCCCCCAATAGTAATGCCCCCAGTAGATGCCCCCCCCCCAGTAATAATGCCCCCAGTAGTAATGCCCCTTGTTGATGCCCCCCAGTAGTAATGCCCCCAGTAGATGCTCCCCCAGTAATAATGCCCCCAGTAGTAATGTCCCTTGTTGATGCCCCCAGTAGTAATGTCCCCCCTAGTTTGCCCCCAGTAGATGCCCCCGCTGCACTGAGGTAGAGAAAAGAGAACATACTTACCAAGCCACGTTCCCGCTTCCAGACCGCTGCAGTACTCCTCCTCCTGGCGTCCTCTTCTCAGCACTATGAGAGACGTCATGACTGACGTCTCTCCCATAGCGCACGCCGCACAGTGACAGCGCCGGAGGCAGGAGCTCAGTACTGAGCTCCTGCCTCCGGCTGCCGCTGTGCAGGGAGACGGGCGCCCGCTGGTAACACAATCTCAGCGGGCGCCCGTCATCTCCCTGTGCGGCGCCGGGGGGGCGGACGGACTGGGGACAGAGGGACTGGGGACGGAGGCACAAACGACAGGGGGGGCACGGGCCCGAGTGCCCCCCCCCCCTGGATCCGCCACTGCACCCCACCCAACTTTAACTCTCTCTGCACATGTTGTATCTGCCCCCCCTGCAGTGCACATGGTTTTGCCCAACTGCTAACAAATTTGCTGCTGCGATCAACTCTGAATTACCCCCTTAGTTCACTGGGATTGTATACTGAAGTTGTGAGAAGCAAATCTCTGTGACTAGTTGCAATAGTATCAGTTGACCTCATACAAGATTACTGCACCCATGCAACATTATTCTGAAGTTGAATAAACAGGAACATCCTGAGATGACTGGCCTGTGGAGACACACAAGTCAGTGAATTGGCAGCGCCGGGTAAGTTGAGTCTGAGAACCTGCAGTGTGACAGTATTAGCCTTGGACTAGATTTAAAATGCTATGCTCAATTTGTTTTATTATTCTTTACTAGCTGTTCTAGCCGTTCTTCGCACGGGAGTTTCTGATTTTCATGGTTATAGATATACATGAGTGTAACTAATTTGGTAAATCTATAGAGATGTAAATTTGAGACGTGTTAATATACTGTAAGTAAATATTAATCCATGGTTCTTGGCGTTCCCGAGGAACACCCGTAGCAGATACAGTCAAAAGTGACAGAACTATTTTTGTAGTTTATTAAATTCTATACACTGGAGGTGCAGCCTAAATTTTGATCCAATTGTCCATTTGGGCATTATCATTTACGCAATGCAAGCCACGCAATGATGTCATTATGTCAACCCCCTTTTCATCCCCTTAGGAGAGGTTTATTAAAATTCTGATTACATAGTTTTCCTATTTCCCACCTGAAGAATGCCTATGCTAAATTTCAGCTTCCTAACATATTGGGAAGTAAGAGAATTAGTGATGAGTCAGTCAGTCAGTGAGTGAGAGATACGGTAAAAACATGACAGGACCATTTTTGTAGTTTATTAAATTCTACACACTGGAGGTGCAATCCAAATTTTGATCCGATTGTTCATTTGGGAGTTATCATTCACGCAATGCAAGCCACGCATCTATAATGACATCATAATGTCAACACCCTTTTCATCCCCTTAGGGGAAGTTTATTAAAAATCTAATTACGTAGTTTTCCTACAGTATTTCCCATCTGTAGAATACCTATGTTAAATTTCGGCTTCCTAACATATCGGGAAGTAAGAGAATTAGTGATGAGTCATTTATAGTATATACATAGATCAACTAAAGTGAACATGTATTTTGTGTTCCTGCTACTGTTTAACATTATTTAAAGCAAATCATATGATATTCTGTTGATAGAATAGCATATCAGTGGCACGCACAGGGAGGGGCTTTCTGAGTACACAGATACGCCCTTGATAGACCAGAGATGGAGACAGCTAAGCTTGCCCCATGCATCTGTTATCAGAGGTAAGCCTCCTCAGCCCTTGGTTTGTGTAGGAATGTGTATATGTATGCTATGTGTATGTATAAGGAAATAGGTACACTAGATGAAAATCCCACAGAACCATCACGACATCTACTGCGAGAGCCAGCGGGTCCCTGGATCTCAAAACTGTGAAACCTTGAATTTGTGTTGAGAGGCCATGAGATCCACTTGCAGAAGGCCCCACTTCCAAACCAACTGTTGAATAATCTCCAGATTGAGAGTACACTCCCCTGGATGAAACGTGGATCTGCTGAGGAAGTCTACTTCCCAATGACCCACACCTGGGATGACCACCGCAGCTATTGCCGGAGCAAAGGTTTCCACCCACGAAAGTATTCAGGCCACCAGTGCTATCACTGCCGCACTTTTTGTGCCTCCTTAATAATTTACATAAGCCACTGTCATGGTGTGGTCTTATCACGAACCGATCACTCACCTCTGCGGGTTCTGGGGTCCGTCCGTTGCCGGCGCGGTTGCTCGCGGTGCTGTGCGACCATGTGGGGATGTGGCGTGGTCAGCGGCAAAGGTGATGCAGGTTCTGGGAGCCGGGAGGGCGGGGACCAAATGGCCAAACGCACCGCTGAGTGTCTGCAGTATAGGGGGCGGCCATGTTGGAGACCAAATGAGCACCTGAGAGCACTTGTGAAACACCCGTGGGTAAGTGTTAGCCAATCCCGTGTCTGAAAGGATCAACCCGGGTTGAAAATCCCCGGACTTCGATCCAGGTATTTACCAGGGTTTTTTCCAGATCAGACACGGATTGCCAGCTGTCTGACAGGGTATGACCCGGATTGTTAGTGCTGAGTGGGTGGGTCTCCCTGATTGAATAAGCAGACGGGGCACTGTCACAGACACATTTTAAAAGATATCTTGGTGATGTATGTTTTAAATTGTGATAAAGAGAAGTAAACTTTGAAAACATGCGCTGTTATACATGTTATTTGTAAAAGAAAAAAATGTTTACCCTTATATTGTTTTTGTATTTATACAAGGTTATGTTTTAGTTATGAATGATTACAATATACCTTTTTTTTTGCAATTTAAATGTAATAATCTGTATATAGTATAGGACATATACCTTATTTTAAAATCCAATTGCTATTAGAGATGAGCGGGTTCGGTTTCTCTGAATCCGAACCCGCACGAACTTCATGTTTTTTTCACGGGTCCGAGCAGACTCGGATCCTCCCGCCTTGCTCGGTTAACCCGAGCGCGCCCGAACGTCATCATGACGCTGTCGGATTCTCGCGAGACTCGGATTCTATATAAGGAGCCGCGCGTCGCCGCCATTTTCACACGTGCATTGAGATTGATAGGGAGAGGACGTGGCTGGCGTCCTCTCCATTTAGATTAGGGTTGAGAGAGAGAGAGAGAGATTGACCTGAGGCTGTGATACTGTAGAAGAGAGTGCAGAGTTTAGTGACTGACGACCACAGTGACCACCAGACAGTGCAGTTGTTTGTTTTATTTAATATATCCGTTCTCTGCCTGAAAAAAACGATACACACAGTGACTCAGTCACATACCATATCTGTGTGCACTGCTCAGCCCAGTGTGCTGCATCAATGTATATATATATCTGACTGTGCTCAGCTCACACAGCTTATAATTGTGGGGGAGACTGGGGAGCACTGCAGTGCCAGTTATAGGTTATAGCAGGAGCCAGGAGTACATAATATTATATTAAAATTAAACAGTGCACACTTTTGCTGCAGGAGTGCCACTGCCAGTGTGACTAGTGACCAGTGACCTGACCACCAGTATATATAATATTAGTAGTATACTATCTCTTTATCAACCAGTCTATATTAGCAGCAGACACAGTACAGTGCGGTAGTTCACGGCTGTGGCTACCTCTGTGTCGGCACTCGGCAGCCCGTCCATAATTGTATATACCACCTAACCGTGTTTTTTTTTTCTTTCTTTATAGTCATACTAGTTACGAGTATACTATCTCTTTATCAACCAGTCTATATTAGCAGCAGACACAGTACAGTGCGGTAGTTCACGGCTGTGGCTACCTCTGTGTCGGCACTCGGCAGCCCGTCCATAATTGTATATACCACCTAACCGTGGTTTTTTTTTCTTTCTTTATACATACATACTAGTTACGAGTATACTATCTCTTTATCAACCAGTCTATATTAGCAGCAGACACAGTACAGTGCGGTAGTTCACGGCTGTGGCTACCTCTCTGTCGGCACTCGGCAGCCCGTCCATAATTGTATATACCACCTAACCGTGGTTTTTTTTTCTTTCTTTATACATACATACTAGTTACGAGTATACTATCTCTTTATCAACCAGTCTATATATTAGCAGCAGACACAGTACAGTGCGGTAGTTCACGGCTGTGGCTACCTCTGTGTCGGCACTCGGCAGCCCGTCCATAATTGTATATACCACCTAACCGTGGTTTTTTTTTCTTTCTTTATACATACATACTAGTTACGAGTATACTATCTCTTTATCAACCAGTCTATATTAGCAGCAGACACAGTACAGTGCGGTAGTTCACGGCTGTGGCTACCTCTGTGTCGGCACTCGGCAGCCCGTCCATAATTGTATATACCACCTAACCGTGGTTTTTTTTTCTTTCTTTATACATACATACTAGTTACGAGTATACTATCTCTTTATCAACCAGTCTATATTAGCAGCAGACACAGTACAGTGCGGTAGTTCACGGCTGTGGCTACCTCTGTGTCGGCACTCGGCAGCCCGTCCATAATTGTATATACCACCTAACCGTGGTTTTTTTTTCTTTCTTTATACATACATACTAGTTACGAGTATACTATCTCTTTATCAACCAGTCTATATTAGCAGCAGACACAGTACAGTGCGGTAGTTCACGGCTGTGGCTACCTCTGTGTCGGCACTCGGCAGCCCGTCCATAATTGTATATACCACCTAACCGTGGTTTTTTTTTCTTTCTTTATACATACATACTAGTTACGAGTATACTATCTCTTTATCAACCAGTCTATATATTAGCAGCAGACACAGTACAGTGCGGTAGTTCACGGCTGTGGCTACCTCTCTGTCGGCACTCGGCAGCCCGTCCATAATTGTATATACCACCTAACCGTGGTTTTTTTTTCTTTCTTTATACATACATACTAGTTACGAGTATACTATCTCTTTATCAACCAGTCTATATTAGCAGCAGACACAGTACAGTGCGGTAGTTCACGGCTGTGGCTACCTCTGTGTCGGCACTCGGCAGTCCGTCCATAATTGTATACTAGTATCCAATCCATCCATCTCCATTGTTTACCTGAGGTGCCTTTTAGTTGTGCCTATTAAAATATGGAGAACAAAAATGTTGAGGTTCCAAAATTAGGGAAAGATCAAGATCCACTTCCACCTCGTGCTGAAGCTGCTGCCACTAGTCATGGCCGAGACGATGAAATGCCAGCAACGTCGTCTGCCAAGGCCGATGCCCAATGTCATAGTACAGAGCATGTCAAATCCAAAACACCAAATATCAGTAAAAAAAGGACTCCAAAACCTAAAATAAAATTGTCGGAGGAGAAGCGTAAACTTGCCAATATGCCATTTACCACACGGAGTGGCAAGGAACGGCTGAGGCCCTGGCCTATGTTCATGGCTAGTGGTTCAGCTTCACATGAGGATGGAAGCACTCAGCCTCTCGCTAGAAAAATGAAAAGACTAAAGCTGGCAAAAGCAGTAGCACCGCAAAGAACTGTGCGTTCTTCGAAATCCCAAATCCACAAGGAGAGTCCGACTCCAATTGTGTCGGTTGCGATGCCTGACCTTCCCAACACTGGACGTGAAGAGCATGCGCCTTCCACCATTTGCACGCCCCCTGCAAGTGATGGAAGGAGCACCCGCAGTCCAGTTCCTGATAGTCAGATTGAAGATGTCAGTGTTGAAGTACACCAGGATGAGGAGGATATGGGTGTTGCTGGCGCTGGGGAGGAAATTGACCAGGAGGATTCTGATGGTGAGGTGGTTTGTTTAAGTCAGGCACCCGGGGAGACACCTGTTGTCCGTGGTAGGAATATGGCCGTTGACATGCCTGGTGAAAATACCAAAAAAAATCAGCTCTTCGGTGTGGAAGTATTTCACCAGAAATGCGGACAACAGGTGTCAAGCCGTGTGTTCCCTTTGTCAAGCTGTAATAAGTAGGGGTAAGGACGTTAACCACCTCGGAACATCCTCCCTTATACGTCACCTGCAGCGCATTCATAATAAGTCAGTGACAAGTTCAAAAACTTGGGCCGACAGCGGAAGCAGTCCACTGACCAGTAAATCCCTTCCTCTTGTAACCAAGCTCACGCAAACCACCCCACCAACTCCCTCAGTGTCAATTTCCTCCTTCCCCAGGAATGCCAATAGTCCTGCAGGCCATGTCACTGGCAATTCTGACGAGTCCTCTCCTGCCTGGGATTCCTCCGATGCATCCTTGCGTGTAACGCCTACTGCTGCTGGCGCTGCTGTTGTTGCTGCTGGGAGTCGATGGTCATCCCAGAGGGGAAGTCGTAAGACCACTTTTACTACTTCCACCAAGCAATTGACTGTCCAACAGTCCTTTGCGAGGAAGATGAAATATCACAGCAGTCATCCTACTGCAAAGCGGATAACTGAGGCCTTGACATCCTGGGTGGTGAGAAACGTGGTTCCGGTATCCATCATTACTGCAGAGCCAACTAGAGACTTGTTGGAGGTACTGTGTCCCCGGTACCAAATACCATCTAGGTTCCATTTCTCTAGGCAGGCGATACCGAAAATGTACACAGACCTCAGAAAAAGAGTCACCAGTGTCCTAAAAAATGCAGCTGTACCCAATGTCCACTTAACCACGGACATGTGGACAAGTGGAGCAGGGCAGGGTCAGGACTATATGACTGTGACAGCCCACTGGGTAGATGTATGGACTCCCGCCGCAAGAACAGCAGCGGCGGCACCAGTAGCAGCATCTCGCAAACGCCAACTCTTTCCTAGGCAGGCTACGCTTTGTATCACCGGTTTCCAGAATACGCACACAGCTGAAAACCTCTTACGGCAACTGAGGAAGATCATCGCGGAATGGCTTACCCCAATTGGACTCTCCTGTGGATTTGTGGCATCGGACAACGCCAGCAATATTGTGTGTGCATTAAATCTGGGCCAATTCCAGCACGTCCCATGTTTTGCACATACCTTGAATTTGGTGGTGCAGAATTTTTTAAAAAACGACAGGGGCGTGCAAGAGATGCTGTCGGTGGCCAGAAGAATTGCGGGACACTTTCGGCGTACAGGCACCACGTACAGAAAACTGGAGCACCACCAAAAACTACTGAACCTGCCCTGCCATCATCTGAAGCAAGAAGTGGTAACGAGGTGGAATTCAACCCTGTATATGCTTCAGAGGTTGGAGGAGCAGCAAAAGGCCATTCAAGCCTATACAATTGAGCACGATATAGGAGGTGGGATGCACCTGTCTCAAGCGCAGTGGAGAATGATTTCAACGTTGTGCAAGGTTCTGATGCCCTTTGAACTTGCCACACGTGAAGTCAGTTCAGACACTGCCAGCCTGAGTCAGGTCATTCCCCTCATCAGGCTTTTGCAGAAGAAGCTGGAGACATTGAAGGAGGAGCTAACATGGAGCGATTCCGCTAGGCATGTGGGACTTGTGGATGGAGCCCTTAATTCGCTTAACAAGGATTCACGGGTGGTCAATCTGTTGAAATCAGAGCACTACATTTTGGCCACCGTGCTCGATCCTAGATTTAAAGCCTACCTTGGATCTCTCTTTCCGGCAGACACAAGTCTGCTGGGGTTCAAACACCTGCTGGTGAGTGAATTGTCAAGTCAAGCGGAACGCGACCTGTCAACAACATCTCCTCCTTCACATTCTCCCGCAACTGGGGGTGCGAGGAAAAGGCTCAGAATTCCGAGCCCACCCGCTGGCGGTGATGCAGGGCAGTCTGGAGCGACTGCTGATGCTGACATCTGGTCCGGACTGAAGGACCTGACAACGATTACGGACATGTCGTCTACTGTCACTGCATATGATTCTCTCACCATTGAAAGAATGGTGGAGGATTATATGAGTGACCGCATCCAAGTAGGCACGTCACACAGTCCGTACTTATACTGGCAGGAAAAAGAGGCAATTTGGAGGCCCTTGCACAAACTGGCTTTATTCTACCTAAGTTGCCCTCCCACAAGTGTGTACTCCGAAAGAGTGTTTAGTGCCGCCGCTCACCTTGTCAGCAATCGGCGTACGAGGTTACATCCAGAAAATGTGGAGAAGATGATGTTCATTAAAATGAATTATAATCAATTCCTCCGTGGAGACATTGACCAGCAGCAATTGCCTCCACAAAGTACACAGGGAGCTGAGATGGTGGATTCCAGTGGGGACGAATTGATAATCTGTGAGGAGGGGGATGTACACGGTGATATATCGGAGGATGATGATGAGGTGGACATCTTGCCTCTGTAGAGCCAGTTTGTGCAAGGAGAGATTAATTGCTTCTTTTTTGGTGGGGGTCCAAACCAACCCGTCATATCAGTCACAGTCGTGTGGCAGACCCTGTCACTGAAATGATGGGTTGGTTAAAGTGTGCATGTCCTGTTTATACAACATAAGGGTGGGTGGGAGGGCCCAAGGACAATTCCATCTTGCACCTCTTTTTTCTTTTCTTTTTCTTTGCGTCATGTGCTGTTTGGGGAGGGTTTTTTGGAAGGGACATCCTGCGTGACACTGCAGTGCCACTCCTAGATGGGCCCGGTGTTTGTGTCGGCCACTAGGGTCGCTTATCTTACTCACACAGTCAGCTACCTCATTGCGCCTCTTTTTTTCTTTGCGTCATGTGCTGTTTGGGGAGGGTTTTTTGGAAGGGACATCCTGCGTGACACTGCAGTGCCACTCCTAGATGGGCCCGGTGTTTGTGTCGGCCACTAGGGTCGCTTATCTTACTCACACAGTCAGCTACCTCATTGCGCCTCTTTTTTTCTTTGCGTCATGTGCTGTTTGGGGAGGGTTTTTTGGAAGGGACATCCTGCGTGACACTGCAGTGCCACTCCTAGATGGGCCCGGTGTTTGTGTCGGCCACTAGGGTCGCTTATCTTACTCACACAGCTACCTCATTGCGCCTCTTTTTTTCTTTGCGTCATGTGCTGTTTGGGGAGGGTTTTTTGGAAGGGACATCCTGCGTGACACTGCAGTGCCACTCCTAGATGGGCCCGGTGTTTGTGTCGGCCACTAGGGTCGCTAATCTTACTCACACAGCTACCTCATTGCGCCTCTTTTTTTCTTTGCGTCATGTGCTGTTTGGGGAGGGTTTTTTGGAAGGGCCATCCTGCGTGACACTGCAGTGCCACTCCTAGATGGGCCCGGTGTTTGTGTCGGCCACTAGGGTCGCTTATCTTACTCACACAGCGACCTCGGTGCAAATTTTAGGACTAAAAATAATATTGTGAGGTGTGAGGTATTCAGAATAGACTGAAAAGGAGTGGAAATTATGGTTTTTGAGGTTAATAATACTTTGGGATCAAAATGACCGCCAAATTCTATGATTTAAGCTGTTTTTTAGGTTTTTTGGAAAAAAACACCCGAATCCAAAACACACCCGAATCCGACAAAAAAAATTCGGTGAGGTTTTGCCAAAACGCGGTCGAACCCAAAACACGGCCGCGGAACCGAACCCAAAACCAAAACACAAAACCCGAAAAATTTCCGGCGCTCATCTCTAATTGCTATCTTTAATGACTATAGGAGATGCAGTATATGCATAGTAGTGCATTCAGTTTGGAGGTTGCACTGTGATGCAACTCCGGCACTACGGGGTCCCACTAGAAATAGGACGGGAGTCAGCAAGGAGCATTCTCATCTAACAGTAATAAGGGATTTCTCCAGCAAAAGTTGTCAAAAGAGTTAAATGTGAAAATAAAACTCTCTTACAATGAAGACCTTGAGAGGAAGATAAAGTCACTCTCCTTCTATGCTATTGCAGCCCTTGTGTGCCATGTTCCTGCATTTCTGTACAGATCTCAGCTTACTTCTTCACAATGCATCCATCTGCACTTCATCCATTTCCTATGTGGTCTCTCTGGGTATGGTACAATTTGTCAATGTTCGGAATATTAACATTCATAATACCAACAAGGACAGGAGGTCAACATGTCACCATTCACAATGTCTACGTGGCCACAATGCCGATGTGTGTGATGAATATAGTGGTGGTATTGATGATCATGACCCTCATCACAGGCTAACTGTAAAATACAGTACCATGTTGTATTAGAAAATATCAATGTTTGGACCAAATGTATATAATGGAAGCCACTGGCTTGAAAGTGGATTTATCCTTTAAGGTCTCATGTGTGGTTTGTTAGTATAGGTTGTCATACCAGTTACATTTCATCACTGGCATTTGCAGTCTAAAACAAGAAACTGATGGCAATGTGCATCAGATTATACACTCACACATCGACAGACTACTGGCTTGTTTTTAGCAATCTTTCTTTTTAAATAAATAATTTAAGATACCAGCAAGGGCTAGTGCCATATTACCAGGGGACACACATAGCATGGGGTCCCCCACCATAATGCCAGTCGGCCCAGGGTTGTATTCCCTAGGGCAGAGCTCAACATATCCCAGGGGCTTTCACAATCCTGACTGTATTTCTCATGTTCTGTGGCTTACCTCAGAATATCCTGTAACATGCATCTGCTTCAGTTTAGCATGCAAACTGCAATCTGTGTTACTTATTCTTGATTAGCCACCAAAGTAGGAATTCCTCCGTGAGTAATCAGCAGGATCCTGCGTGCAGCATTTGATTCTCCACTGTGCTCAGCTTTATGGTGTTTGGGCCTAAAAGCCAGCGTCCTCTGTGCATTTTAAGAAGTTTAGGTTTCAGTGTTCTCCCGGCCTGCTAGGCCTCACTCCACATCAGAGCCTAACCTGGAGTACTGACATGACAGGGTCTGATAACATGAGCATGAGCTATCCAATCCTGTGCCAGCCTGAGACTCCCTGAATCACCTGACTCTATTCACCAAGTACCAAGAGGTATAAGTAGAGACACCTGAGTTTCAAAAGCTGCCAGTTCTTTGAGTTACACAGCTCAGTGTGAGCCTAGTAGCTGAGCTCCCTAGAGCTTACACTTATTACCTTAGTACCTGTAAGTCTCTGTTCTTTTGCTCTCCAGTCTGGTTCCAGTCTGGTTGCTCCCAAGTCCGGTTCCAGTCCGGTTGCCCCAAGTCTGGTTCCAGTATGGTTGCTCCCAAGTCCGGTTCCAGTCCGGTCGCTCCCAAGTCCGGTAGCCGATCTGGTCCAGCTTATCCTCAGCTGGTAGCCAGACCGGTCCAGTTTACCCTCAGCCAGCAGCCAGTTCGGTCCAGCTTACCCTCGCTGGTAGCCAGTCTGGTCCAGCTTACCCTCAGCCGGTAGCCAGTCCGCTCCAACTCATCCTAAACTGGTAGCCAGTCCGGTCCAGCAGCATATCTTCAGCCGAACCTCCATTCATCATTAGTTCCAGTCGAACTCTGCTCAACGTTTGATCCTGTTTGTTCTCACCAAGTAAGGAGAGTGTAATACTAATATCTACAATATCCATCCAGTTCTCAACCAGTTAAATCTCTGCTACACTCCTCCCTACTACAGTACATTCACTATCCTGTTATCAACACCAACTCCCTGGTGTTCCAGTGGTCAAGATACAGCTCCCTCTGCCGAGGCTGGGTTCGACTCCTGGTCAGGGATTGATTCTTACCTTTTCATCTCACGGTTTCCCTCAGACCAGCCAATTCTAAACATAGTCCTCCAGTTACCCACGCAGACTTCACATAGACTCCGGCTTCACAAAACAAACAGTCCTGACAGGGGCCAGGTCACTTGCTGCATGGCTACTAGATTATGGAAGGAGGGAGGAAGCAGATCCTCGTCAGCCCCAGCAAAGATTTATTGGCGTGCCTGTATTGCGAAGGCCATTTCATGCACAGTGCATTTGCTGGGTGTCCGCCCCAACCTGCGCTGACTGTTGTGTCTGTCCGTCCCAGCCTGCGCTGGCTGCTGTCTCCAAACTCCGGGTGCAGAGAGCTCTCTGATAAGACAGTATATGCATGGCCGGGGATTTCTGCTTTGGAGTGGGTAGTGATGTGGCTACAGAGTGGGGAGGATTGTTTGCCCGGGGTTGGCTGCATAGGGGTGGCTTGTCTGGGGGTACTACCTTAGTTTGTGGCCATGGGGGTTGGTTGCCCAGGGGGGTTAGCTGCTCACTTATGTGGCTGTGGGGGGAGGGTTGTTATTTGCCTGGGGGTACCCCCTCAGTTGTGTGGCTGTGGGGGTTGGTTAGCCTGTGGGGGGGAAAGCTGCTCAATAATGTGTCTGTGGGGGGGTTCTGTTATTTTTTGGGTGGGAGGTGATGGTGGTCTGGCTCCTACATGTTCATCCTGGCTCAGAAAAATGTGTGAAGCCCTGCCCTAGCGGCATATTTATCTACTCTCCTGGACTGGGTGGGAAGCTGGGAACAGTGGCCAAGTCTCCCAGAGCCATGCTCCCTAGCAACATCCATTTCTGCAACACCATGCTCCCCTGCAGATCCAACCTGGCTACCCCCTCCAGGAGCGTGGAATGGGTCCTGTGATGGCATCACAGTAATGTGAACACCTGTGCCTTTTTACAGGCAAAGGCATTCAGTGGAGCGACGGGGGCGGCCAGCGTTGCTGAGAACGGGGTGTTGCCCCATTTTCCAGGAGTGGCAAGGCCAAGGACTGCGTCAGGTACGCAGTTTTGTTGGCCTTGCAAGCTGCCCTGTGACAGGCAGTCTGAATAAGCATATGCTTACTCAGGCTGACGCCGCAAATGAACATCGTATCCGATGTTCACGATTTTTATCCCTGACTGTGATTGCATCGCAGTATTACTATTGCAAATGCATGAGGGAGAAGGAATGCCTTTCCTCCTGCATTTGCATTGCAAAGGATCACATATGCATAGCTGCTGCGAGCATCTTAGCATATACGATCCTTGCTGAATGAGGGCCTTAGAAAACTGTGTACACAAATGTGCTGTATACTTCAAGATATAGGTGGTCATTCCGAGTTGATCGCTAGCTGCTTTCATTCGCAGTGCAGCGATCAGGCAAAAAAAACGGCAGTTCTGCGCATGCGTATGCAGCACAATGCGCATGCGTGTCCTACTCTTACAACAAACTATGTAGTTTCACACAAGGTCTAGCGAAGCTTTTCAGTCGCACTGCTTACCGCAGAGTGATTGACAGGAAGTGGGTGTTTCTGGGTGTCAACTGACCGTTTTCAGGGAGTGAGTGGAAAAACGCAAGCGTGCCAGATAAAAATGCAGGCGTGGCTGGGGAAACGTAGGCATGGCTGGACGAATGCAGGGCGTGTTTGTGATGTCAAAACAGAAACTGAACAGTCTGAAGTGATCGCAAGCTAGGAGTAGTCCTGGAGCTACTCTGAATCTGCACAAAATTATTTTGTAGCCGCTCTGCGATCCTTTCGTTCGCACTTCTGCTAAGCAAAAACATACTCCCAGAGGGCGGCGGCTTAGCGTTTGCACGGCTGCTAAAAGCAGCTAGCGAGTGAACAACTCGGAATGAGGGCAATAGTTACCACCTCCAGGTAACCAGCACAGAGATGTGTTCACTTACATCTAGCCTCCCTGCACATTAAACAGCCCTTCTAGTCACTGGTGGAACTTGTGAGCAGTGGGCCCAGGGCCCTCTCTGCACTGGGCCATTCATCCGGCATTGCTCAAAATGCTCTACGGGGGGGCCAGGGGACAACTCATTGCTGGTATGGGCAGCAGTGTGCTTCTTAGTCCTTTTGGGATCCGATGCAATGCACCTGCTGCACCAATGGTAGTTCCGCCTCTGCTTCTAGTCCCACCATGACGTGTTGTAACTCAGTAGCACCGCTCGTCTTTACGTGCGACTTTTTCTATTAAAATGTGTCTTATTCACAAAACGTTGCTAATTGGACGCACAACCAGCTTATGTTGATTAAAATGATATGTGGCATGCCTATATTGTGTGTGTGACCACAGCAATATCTGCATACAAAATGGTACATTACAGTGTTTTCCTAGAAAACACTATAACATACTATTTCATATGCAGATACGCCCCCAGACCCTCACAGAATGTAGACATCCTGCATTTAATTTTATTCAGCAGAGTCTGCTTGTGCATTCTATTCACATGGTAAAGCGAATAAGATGCATTTTCGACAAAAAAGATGCCCCAAGCTAATGGAGTTGCACAGGACCAGTCAGCTCACTCACGCCAGGGATCTTCAGCTACGTGGCGTATAGTGGCAAGATATATAAGGACACCTCTGTACACTTGGGTTTCCAATGAATACAGTTGTAAAAGAAACAAATCCCCAATAAAGCATTTAGCCAATGTATGACTTTTATCCTAAAAGAAAATACTGTATCAGAAAAAATGGATCTGCCCAGGAAAAACTCTGATAACTCCATATGCTTTCAAGTCAATTTTTCATATAATTGAAATTAGGTTTAACAAAACACTAAATAAAATACAAAATCCATATAAATGTCCCCAAAATGCAACTTGAAGCATTATAAAACCTATCCACAATGTTTTCTTTACTGCCAAATATATCACTCTTCAAATAGCACAATTCATCACGTCATTTATCAGCCAAGCACAGGCACAGAAATAATAATCTACTAAATTAAAAGTCCTGAACACATTTTTTTGGGTCTGCTCTCACAAGGGATATCAATAGTTCTCCCAGAGGTTCATTATCAAATGTACAGCTGACTTTACCCAGTCTTACTACCACATGTTTCAGCCAACTGCAAACTGGAGGCTTAAACACTTATATTGTTTGAAACCATCGTAAATTCCCACTTTCTTTTTATAGGAAGTCAGCCTTCTCACTTCTGATAGAAATACAATTATAAACATAATCAAAGCACTTGCCATGTGATAATGCTCCAACAGTGTGTAATGGTGTCAAAATCTTTGCAAGTTTAGTACATGTATAGCAGACATTTAAACATCAGTTAGAAGTGAGTACTGCAGTATAGCTGTCATGGATGTAAGAGCATATTTTAATAGGCACTTTCTTAAACACGGACCTTAGACAAAACATAGTAATATATGTCCCTGATGACAGACCCCAGAGGATTTTTAAACAGCTACACTTATCAGTGGTGTTCCATGTTGTAAATATGAGCTCTTTCTTTGGGCTTGGCTTCACAGATTTCCAGGTGGTTCCTGCTTGTAAAAAGAAAACTCAGACTGTGTGGGCGGCCCATTTTAACAGCCCCCAGCTGCTATAAAACTCTTTTATTAAACTAAAACCTCTCCTCACTTGTTTGATAATTTATATTCACGAAACAAAAGTGCTTTGGGTTACTAGGACTGTATAACACATTAGCACAGACATTATAATATTCCTATTACTTAATAATGAAAACAAAGCACAGCTCTATTTTTTGTGAATATCTTTTCCACAGACCAGAAATAACTATATCAGCAGAATACATTTCATTGCAGACCATTTACAAAACCAGTCAGCCTATAAATTGCTGCAGAGTAAATACTGTCATTTCAGAATTTGCATAAAAAACCCCCATGAATCCCAGAGATACAGGACAGGAGGCTATATGATAGGCTTTATTTTAACTTTATTCATTTGTAAACATGCAGTAACTTGTATTGTAATATTTATAAGGCTATTAGACTGAGTGTCCCGGCTGCCTTGACCACCTGATGTGTAAAGGGGGGTACACACGGAGAGATCAGTGTTTAAAATCTAAGCAATCTGACTAGATTGCTTAGATTTTAAACACGGATCTGCCCCGTGTATGCCCCCCAGCGATAGCGATGCGCAGCCCCGCGCGTCGCTATCACCGGTAAAAGATTGAGCCTGCATGCAGGCTCAATCTAGCGGATCACTCACTTCAGCACTGTATGAAGTGAGCGGCCCCCCGTCATCGCCCCCCCTCGCTCAGCACATCACGCTGTGCTGAGCGGGGGGAGAGATGTGAGCTGAGCGGTCTGTGTTTAGATCGCTCAGCACACATCGTTCCCGTCAGTACCCCCCTTAACCCCCATACCCCCCTTAACCCCCCTTAAAAGGAGTTGAATGGACAAAAAATATTTAGTTAACTAGTGTATAACATACCTCCCAACATGACCCTCTCCAGGAGGGACAGAATGCTCTGCTCCTGGACTTCCGTCTTAATGTATGTTTGCCATCACCTGTGCTGAAACACCTTTCTTAACCATTAACCTGTTCAAAACAGGTGCCAGTAATCATAAATTAAGAGAAAACTCCAGGAGCAGAGCATATTGTCCCTCCAGGAGAGGGTCATGTTGGGAGGTATGGATTCAGTGATTTGGAGATAATTTTCAGCAAATACAGACCTGACAATCTTGAAAGGCTCATCAGTTTAGTACACAGGTTCTCAAACTCGGTCCTCAGGACCCCACACAGTGCATGTTTTGCAGGTCTCCTCACAGAATCACAAGTGAAATAAATAGTCCACCTGCGGACCTTTTAAAATGCGTCAGTGAGCAGTGCTGAAAGTGGTCCTAGAGAGGGGGTGGAACTCACCCCCCTCCCCACAGTGCCCATGTAAAAAAGGTATTGCGCGCACCGTAGGCGCGCGCAGCAAAAAGGGGGGGGTGGCCTCAAAAAGAAAGGGGCGTGGTCACACAATAGTAATAATGCCCACAGTAGTAGTACCCAAGTGGAAATTTTGAAGTGGGGGTATGGAAAAGTGAAGGGTGCAATTATGTGCGTGCCGAAGGCGCGCGCACTCCTGACAAGGGGGCGTGGCCACGCAAAAGGGGGCGTGCCCTTTAGTGTAGTTTACCACACCATATACCCCTTATACACATTATGCACCACAATAGTAGGACCCCTTTCACATTATACCTCACAGTATGAGCCGAAATTCACATTTATACCACACAGTATGAGCCACATTCATATTACACCACACAGTATGAGCCAAATTCACATTACACCACACAGTATGAGCCAAATTCACATTACACCACACGGTATGAGCCGAAATTCACATTACACCACACAGTATGAGCCGAAATTCACATTATAGCACACGGTATGAGCCGAAATTCACATTACACCACACAGTATGAGCCGAAATTCACATTATAGCACACGGTATGAGCCGAAATTCACATTATAGCACACGGTATGAGCCGAAATTCACATTATAGCACACGGTATGAGCCGAAATTCACATTATAGCACTCGGTATGAGCCGAAATTCACATTATAGAGTGACAGAGTGACAGGGAGAGTGACAGCAGGGACATGGAAAGTGACAGCAGGGACATGGAAAGTGACAGCAAGGAAATACAGTAGGGACTAGGGAGAGAGAAAGGCAGCAGGTTAGATTACCTGTTTAGCAGCGGCGGTGGTCTGCGGTGCTGTGGATGAGTAGGCTGTGGTAGGCGTGACGTAGAGGAGGCTGTGGGCCTCGGAGATAGTGCGGAGGAGGAGGCTGTGGGTGCGCAGAGGTCCGAGGGCGGGGCGGCAGAAGAGGCTGAGGGCGGCTGCAGTGGATCTGGAACCAGGCTGGCTTTATTATCCCTGCCGCCGCATCGAGCTCCTGTGACCACGGCGCTAATATTTCAAAACTGCTGCGGACCGGCAGCCAATCAGCGACAGATTTGAACTAGTAGCGCCGCGGTCACAGGAGCTCGATGCAGCGGCAGGGATAATAAAGCCGGCCTGGTCCCAGATCCGCTGCAGCTGGGAGTCTGGAACCTGGGCTTCCAGTGCGGCGGCGATGGTAGGGGTGGAGCGACGGAGGGCGGACCGGGAACGCAGCTTCTTTGTCGGCCCATACAGTAATGCCCCCAGCAGTAGCACCCCTTATACAATGCCCACAGTAGTAGTGCCCCTTATGCAATGCCCCCAACAGTAGTGCCCCTTATGAAGTGCCCCCTTTACAATGCCCTCATTAACTGTGCACCCCATCAGTAATGCCCTTAATGGTAATGCCCCTTTGTAGTATTGCCCCTAGTCGTTTAGCCCCAGTAGTCATGCCCATACTGGTAATGCCCCTGCAGTTATGACCCCAGCAATTTACTCCCCCCCCCCCCTTTAGTTTAGCCTCTGAGTGGTAATGCCCCCAGTAGTTTTGCCCTCATGTAGTTTGCCCCAGGTAGTTTATCCCCCAGTGGTAATGCCCCCTGCAGTTGTTGCCCCCAGTTGTTTAGCCCCTGTAGTTTAGCCCCCATGTAGTTTGCCAAAGTTAGTAATGTCCCCAGTAGTTTGCCCCCTTGTAGTTATACCCCCAGTAGTTTAGCTCCTGTAATTATGCCCCCTTGTAGTTTAGCCCCCAGTAGTAATGCTGCCAGTAGTTTACCCCTTTGTAGCTTGCCCCCTTGTAGTAATGCCCCCAGTAGTTTGCCCCTTGTAGTTTGCCCCAGCAGTAAAGCCCCCCAGTAGTTTGCACCCAGTAGTTTGCCCCTCTGTAGTTTGCCCCAGTAGTAAAGCCCCCAGTAGTTTGCCCCTCTGTAGTTTGCCCCAGTAGTAAAGCCCCCCAGTAGTTTTGCCCCTCTGTAGTTTGCCCCAGTAGTAAAGCCCCCCAGTAGTTTTGCCCCTCTGTAGTTTGTCCCAGTAGTAAAGCCTCCCAGTAGTAAAAGCCCCCCAGTAACTAGCCCCCAGTAGAAACACCGCTAGTGGTACACATATAGGAGGGAGGGGGGGGGGAGCACCATACTTACCAAGCCCCGCTCCCGCCGCAGTCCTCTCTCGCCGCCCGCTCCTCGGCACTATGGGAGAGACGTCATGACGTCTCTCCCATAGCACACACTGACAGAGCCGGAAGCCGGAGCTCAGTACTGAGCTCCGGCTGCCGCTGCGGAGAGGGAGACGGGCGCCCGCTGGTAACGCGATCTCAGCGGGCGCCCGGCATCTCCCTGCAGCGCCGCCCGGGACATCGGGTTAGGTGAGACGGGGGAGGCGGAACTGCGTTCTGTCTCCTGGTGGAACTGACGGAACGCAGTTCCGCCCCGTTCCGGCTCACTTTAACCCCTGTCAGTGAGTAATTAATACACCTGTGCACCTGCTGGGTAACCTACAAAACATGCACTGTGTGGGGTCCTGAGGACCGAGTTTGAGAACCCGTGGTTTAGTAGAAACTGTCTACAAATCTGCCGATTGTTACCATACACTAGCATTCTATAGCCCCAATTGATCTGTGAAATCCAACATGTTGGACAACCTGATTTAACAATCCCAATCGATTTTTGGTCTGAATCCGCATTTATAAACCCCATACATTGAGGATAATTTATCCAATCAGTTGCAAATTGCCAAATTGTCCCAATCGATTGCTGATGTATTATTATCTTATTTGTATTGCTTGGCTAAGGTAAAAGGCCATATTGCAATATACATTTATTAACATGGGATGTATCACTGACCCCTTAGTATCCAAATAACTATGACAGAAGGACTAATATTTGCATACCCTCCAACACTGTAGAGCCAGAAATCGGTACAAAAAAGGAAAGGGGACGTGGCCATAGGTAAAGGTGGCATGGCCTAGCGGTGCTGCCATTTAACTGTATGGGATTACTAGAGACGCTGAACCCAGTACTATGCCAGCAGCCTTGAGCGTTTGCCCCTGCAACTTGTTGATCATCATAGCAAAGCAAACACTTACAGGAAACTGAAAGCACTTGAATTGAAAGCAAAAGTTGTTGGGGATAAGGGGTATACAGTACCTGGTATAAACAGTCTCACCTGCACCACATCCCATTAGAATCTCTACCTCAATTAGGTTCCTCTGCAGAGCAGTCACTTTAAGTCTGGTTCCATTGCATAACTCGAGTCAAGTTCAGCAGAAGCATGATCAGAACACCAACTTTCAGTACAATTCTGTCCGCTGGAAGACCAGCTGTACTGAGTTCAGAAATTCCACACATATAGTCTTTTTGGACTTGAGCCTGCACACTGCACGCACCAAGTGTCAAGTGTCTGGTTTTTCCTTTATTACTCCTCTCCCTGATGTCACATCGAGATCATACATACCTCAGTTTCTTTCTAGGTCTCTAAACTATATAATAGTGTAAACGCAATCTGTATTCATCCAGTAGTTTTTGTGTGATGCCGAAGCACACAGACAAAAATTCTGCATTTTTTTTTCGGTCTCCATAGTTCATCAACAATCCTTAGAAGTATAATTTGCAATAAAAATTGCCATGTACAAACAAAACCCTTACAGTTTTATTATATGTATAACTATTAATGCGAGTATGCACTGGAAAAATGGGACAAACTACCTGTTGACAGGTGCTGTAATCTGACTGAGAGCTACAGAAATCACTTGTGAAATGCCTAGCGTGTATGATTGCTGTTGTGGCCGTCAACTTCTTCTGTGGCCGTCAACTTCTGGAGGCTTACCAGCGAGGGCACAACATGACAGACTTTTACTTTTTAGATTTATGGGGATATTTAATAAACATAATTATCTCAAAAAATAAAAGAGATAAATAAGTTTATTAAATATCCCCCCTAATTGTCATTAGCGTCAGTAGGGTAAGTGGCCAGCAATGTGATAGCCAAAGGCAGGGAATCTCTACTAATCGCATGCCACTGGGATTGATTTAGGGCGGCTTGCTTGCCATCATCAATATGGAAGTGCAATGGTTGAAGTTCTTGGGCAATGTTTCATTGGCGAATCACATGCTATTTTCCATCCATCCGGGCATGTGTTATTTAGGCACATGGTATGGTATTCTTTTAGGCTCCACTCTGCAGACATGTCCAAACCACTTTAAACACTGTCTTTTAATACAGGATTCAATTGTGGGTTGGTCCTGGCATAGTTTTCCGAAGTTTTCATCTTTCCAGTGAGCTGTTAGTGTGTTTGTAATATGTTTCATAATCATCTCATTTGGAAATGTTCCAGCCTTGTTAGGTTGTTTTTAAGGATTGTCCATGATTCTGAACCGTAAAGTAATATAGGGCCTAATTTAGACCTGATCGCTGTGCCTCAAATTACACTGTCCTGTGATCAGATAGTCACCGCCAAGGGGGAGTGAAAATTCGAATGGATGTGTATTCTATGCGAAAATTCCCCTCAGTCAGCGGATAGCTGCAAAACCGTTCGCATCACACTCACCATCGAATGTTTTTCCCAATCTCTGCAGTGTGTGCAGTCTGTGCGTAGCTCAATATTTACTCCTCTAGTGCAAATAAATCAGGCTGATCGGGGGCCAGATCCGACGTCACACACCCTCCCAGAAAACGCTTGGGAACGCCTGCGTTTTTCTGGGCACACCCAGTAAACGGCCTGTTAACACCCACAAACGGCCTCTTCCTGTCAATCACCTTAAGTATGCCATACAAATGAAATTTTCACCCAGAATGATTGCTACTGTCCGTTGCGCATGCATATTGCGGTTCATATGCATGCGCAGTAGTTTGATAATAGTCCGCATACCGCGAAAATGCATAGCAGCAATCAGGTCTGAATCGAGACCATTGTTCTAACCGATGTGTTGAATACCTTAATTTTTGTGGCAATGAAAATATCTTGTTGGTCCAGAGGCCTTTTTCATGAATGCAAAGGTAGCTGTGGCACAACTTATATGACATGCGATGTCGCTTGTAGTGGCTATCTGTTGAACCCAGGTATTTAAAGGTATTAACTCATTCAATTATGTTTCCATCTAGGGTTACTTGTTTTAGCCGCATTTTTTTGTAAGCCAAGCTTTGTTGCATTTGTGCGAAGCTTATTTAGGATGTGTTGGACACCCTGCATATTTTCAGCTAGGAAGACGATATTATTGGCGTAGACTAGATCTGTGAGGGCTGTATGCTTGCCAGTAACAGTGCTCATTTCATTTATAAAAGTTTTTCTGAGAATTCAGTCCATAGCTATGTTGAAGAGCATGTGCGATACTATACAACCTTGCTTAACGTCAGTTGACATTATGAACAGTCGGGGCATTCAATTTTGTTTAATCCATTGTTGTAGGGAGCTTGAAGCGAATTAAGGGGTACATTTACGAAGCAGTGATAAGAGCAGAGAAGTAAGCCAGTGGAGATATTTCCCCATCAACCAATCAGCAGCTCTGTATCATTTTATAGTATGCAAATTATAGATGTTACTTCAGTGCTGATTGGTTGATGGGGAATTATCTCCACTGACTCACTTCACCGCTCTTATCACTGCTTAGTAAATGTACCCCTAAGGATGTTATGTGTGATGTTCTCCACCTTGAGGGCACACAAAACCGATTCTCAGTCCACACTGTCAAAGGCACATTCAAAGTCAACAAAAATTAGAAAAAGTTCTTTCTTTGATTGTAGGTGTAATTCGAGTATTGCCTGATAGCAAAAAATGGTGACTGTAACCTCTACTGGGCCTACATCTAGCTAGTTGTTCTCTGCAGTTTATTTATTTATTTATTTATTTACAGTTTCTTTTTTTTTGTATAATCTGTTTTTATTGAAAATAATACAGACATATATCAATATATAAACACATAGGAACACAGTAACGAACACTTAGAAAGCAGCTATACACAGCGGCGTACAGTAGTATAAGCGGGATCGAAGCAACGTGTTCAATATATCAAAAGTCTGCACTAACATTTTTTAAAACAGGAAAATTAGAACAAGACAGAAAAAAGGGAGGAAAAAAGAAAAAGAAAAAGAAAAATGTGACCGAGCCGAGAATGCAGAGAAAATAAGAAAAAGAAGAAAGAAGAAATCAGACACCTTCAAATATGTATACCAGTGACAGATAACAAATAAACCACCACATCATTTCAGGGAAGAGATATAGGTTTTGTATGACTCAGAGGATTAATATTCTATCCAAGGCAGCCATATAGATATAAACTCGGTTCGTCTGTCCCCAGAGCTCAGTAAAATATCTTCCATATTCATATAGTAATCTAGTCTGGAGAACCAGACGTTCCAAGTAGGAGGATTGGAGGACCTCCACAGAGTTGGAATTACTGCACGGGCGGCATTGCCAAGGTGTCTTAATAGTGATGTGTTATAGGTGGAAAGTGGGGTAGAGGAGTGGTTCAATAACCAAAAGGCTGGGTCGGATGGGACAGGAGCATGAAGGACAGTGCCGTTTCTTGCGGCGGGAGAGCCGTGCAACCGCACGGGGAGCCCGCTGCGGCACTTCTTCAGCACTAAATCCCCCCTCCCCTCTCCTCCTGAGTGCCCAGCTCGGGGGGCGGGGTTTCGCGGAATGACGCGTTTGCGTCGTGACGTCATGACGCAATCGCGTCATTCCGCGAAACCCCACCCCCCAGCTGGGCGCTCGGGAGGAGGGAGAAGGGGGAGCCAAGCCGGCCGGCCGGCGCCGCGCAGACGAGGGAGAGGCGGCTGAAGAGGGGGAAGAACCACTTCAAATGTAAGTCAGCCCCTCTCCCTCTCTCTCTCTCTCTCTCCCTCCCTCCCCCCTCACCACCACCACCTGCCGTATTGTGTAAATTGGTGACACCTGTCTTCGGAATGTGTAAAATGGGGACACTTGCCTGCCGGAATGTGTAAAATGGGGACGCAGTCTGCCGGAATGTGTAAATTGGGGACGCAGTCTGCCGTGATGTGTAAAATGGGGACACGAGCCTGCCGCAATGTGTAAAATGGGGACACTTTCCTGCCGTACTGTGTAACATGGGGACACTTTCCTGCCATACTGTGTAAAATGGGGGCACTTTCCTGCCGCAATGTGTAAAATGGGGACACATTCCTGCCGCAATGTGTAAAATGGGGACACGTGCCTGCCGCAATGTGTAAAATGGGGGCACGTGCCTGCCGTACTGTGTAAAATGGGGGCACGTGCCTGCCTCAATGTGTAAAATGGGGACACTTGCCTGCTGTACTGTGTAAAATGGGGACATGTGCCTGCCGCAATGTGTAAAATGGGGGCACTTTCCTGCCGCAATGTGTAAAATGGGGGCACGTGCCTGCCACAATGTGTAAAATGGGGACACTTTCCTGCCGCAATGTGTAAAATGGGGACACTTCCCTGCCGCAATGTGTAAAATGGGGACACTTGCCTGCCGTGCTGTGTAAAATGGGGTCGCGTGCCTGCCGTGCTGTGTAAAATGGGGCCTTTTTTTTTTAATCCTGTGGTGTCCGTGATGATGAGATCAGATGAGGCCACGCCCATCTAGAAGCCATGGCCATTTTAACGAGGCCACGCCCCCTTGGTTTTCCTCTTTATATCTATGGGGGGGGGCATTTTTTCTTATGTGAATATGGGGGGGCGCATTTTTAAATCTCGCACTGGGAGCCAAATTGGCTAGAAACGGCCCTGATGAAGGATAACACTGGAAATGGAGATTATGTCATCCCAAAAAGTTTTAATAAGGGGACAAGTCCACCAAATGTGTAACAAAGAACCTAAGTCTTTATGGCACCTCCAACAGGCGGGGGAGATAGATGGAGAAATAGCATGTAGGAGAGAAGGGTGTCTGTACCATCTCATCAGTATCTTATATTGCGTTTCTCTTACTTGTATGCATATGGAACTCCCATGAGCCTTAAGAAATATAGATTCCCATTCTCTGTCTGAAAATGAGAGGTTCAGATCTCTTTCCCATTTCTGGGTGAAAGGAGGAGGGGTCAAGGAGTCAGACATGTACAGGAGTTTATACAGGGTTGACATCGTGTGTACAGGGTTTAGAGGTGCAACACACATCCTTTCAAATGGAGTCATCTCCCGGGATGCTTGCCTGTATATATTGCCCGTATACAGGAAGTGTCGCACCTGTAAAAACTTCCAGAAATCAGCCTGTGGAATATCTCATTTTGCTCGAATATCTGAAAATTGCTTAACCCCAGATGGTTGTACTAGCTGACCCACTCTAAAAAGTCCTTCTAGAGCCCAGTTTTGGTAGTAAACAAGGGAGAGGCCAGGTGGGAAAGCAGGGTTACTCAAAAAAGAAGTTAGGGGGCCAAAGTCCGAGGAGAGGGACGATCGTCGTCTTATCACTTTCCAGAAGGAGAGCGTAGGAGAAATAGTCGGGTGGAGTTGCGGGAGTTTGGGTAAGGTCAGGAGCCAAGGGAAAATTTCAGGGTATTGCTGAACATATAAGCCTTCCAAGACCACCCATTGTTTAACCTCCCGACTCCTGGTCCAGTCCAAGACCCTGTTCAAAAGGATTGCATGGTAGTCATTTTTGATATCTGGGAGTTGAAATCCACCTTTTTTAGGTGGGCGTTTCAGGATGGATCTACCAATTCTGGGCCTCTTACGGCGCCAAATAAATTGTTGGATCAAGGATCTTATAGACCGGAACCAGGAGTCCGGGATTCGGATTGGCAATGTTTGGAGGAGATAAAGCAGTTTGGGTAAGGTGTTCATCTCTACAACATTAATTCTGCCTAGCCAGGATAAATTATGGTGTTGCCATCTACAGTAGTCATTTCTAATGAATTGGAGTAGAGGGTAAAAGTTCAGGGACATCAGGCGCGATAAATCGCTGGGAAGTTGGACTTCTAAGTACTTTATATGGGAATCTCTCCATATGAATGGGAAAGTAGATTTAAAAAAAGTTAATGTCGTATGAGGGGTTGAAATATTTATTGAGGGCATAGGATTTGGATGTATTAACTTTAAAACCGGAAAGTGAACTGAAGATGTCCAATTCACACATGAGGTGAGGAAGTGAGTGAGTGGGTTGCGTAACGACTGTCAGCAAATCATCTGCGAACAAAGCGAGTTTGTTGTCCGTATCACCTACTTGTAGCCCTTTAATGCGATCATTTGCTCTAATAGCCCTGAATATCAGGGAGGACAAGGGGCAACCCTGTCTCGTTCCATTGCTTATAGAAAAGTTGTCGGAAAGAATCCCATTAACCCGCACTCGAGCTGATGGCCGTGTATAGAGGGATAATATTCTGTGGAGTGCTTGTGGACCCAACCCAATGTGCTCCAACACAGCCCTCATGAAGTCCCAATTGACCCTATCAAAGGCCTTTTCGGCGTCTGTAGACAGCAACACAGTAGGTGTCCTGCTGTTAGAGGCCTGATGGATAAGGTTGAGGATCTTTGTCGTATTATCTTTAGCTTCGCAGCCCGGGACAAAGCCCACTTGATCACTGTGAATAAGTGATGGGAGGAACTTGTTCAGTCTAAGAGCCATCAATTTCGCAAAAAGTTTAAGATCCACATTAAACAAAGATATGGGTCTGTAACTGGAGTACACTGAGGGGTCCTTCCCTTGTTTAGGAATTACAGTAATTTGGGCTTCCAGGGACTGATCAGAGAAATGGGTATCAGCCGAGATGGAGTTAAAGGCCTGTAATAATCTGGGGGCGAGAGTCTCTTTAAATATCTTATAGTAAATGGCTGTAAAACCGTCCGGGCCCGGACTTTTACGTAAGGGCATGGAGGATATAACTTGTTCAACCTCTGTTAAGGTAAAGGGTGCTTCCAAGGAGTCTCGTTCAGAGAGGGACAACTTAGGGAACGCCACTTTAACCAAATATTTCCTGGATCTCAACATATTAGAAAGGGGATCGTGGACTGGAGAGGGATCACCTAGATTATATAAAGGTATTATAATAATGTTTAAAGCACGCTGCTATCTCAGGTGTTTTAAAGCAGACAATGCCCGCACTATTTTTCATAGAGGGAATAAAAGAGGCTGTTCTCTGAGATCTAAGTGCCCGTGCTAGCAAACGTCCTGGCTTATTACCCCATCGATAATATTTGCTGTTACATTTACGCAGAGAGAATTGAGTTTTGTTGTTGAGGATTTTCTGTAGGTGTGCCCGGGCTTCAGACAGATCCACCAACTCGGAGGGAGACAGGGAAGATTTATGGAGGGCCTCCAAAGAATTAATTTTATGTAATAATGCGGTGGTTAGGGCCAGTCTATTTTTCTTCACATAAGAGCCTAATTGGATCAATTTACCCCGTATAACACATTTGTGAGCCTCCCAAATAGTTATTTTGGATATCTCCTCCGTGTCGTTAATGGACAAATAATCAGATAACTCCTTATCTAGTTCAGTTTTGCAAAACTTCTCATATAGAAGGGATTCATTAAGGCGCCAAGTCCAATGGCCAGGGGATCGGGATGGGGCTGAGAGAGACAGGAACACCGGGGCATGGTCCGACCAAGTAATGGAGCCAATGGAGGCGTCCACTAATAAAAGGGAGGTGCCTATGGCTCAGGAACAGGTAATCTAAGCGTGAGTAAACCTGGTGTGGGTGTGAGAAGAATGAGAAATCTCTTTCAGAGGGGTGTGTGACCCTCCAGGAATCAGCAAGTTGAAATTCGTGAAAAACTTTCCTAACCTGTCTGTGTTTTTGTTCAGAAATTTAGGGGCAGGAGGGGAAGTGCCAATGGAAGGATCCTTAGACCAGTTTAAATCGCCCCCCAAAATAACAATACCCGTCAAAAGGGCTTCAAGACGGGGAAGCTGGGAACGAAAAAAGAACGGTTGGCCCTGATTCAGAGCATAGAGGGCTATGAGAGTGTACGCTTGTGAGAATATATTGCAATTGACCACCAACAATCTACCAGGGACCAATTTGTGAACTGAGACATCAGTAACTTGTAAGGATTTAAAAAAAAGTATAGCGACCCCCTTGGATTTACTTTCGGGGTTATTGGAGTAGAATGCAAGGGGAAATCTATGGTTCACTAGAGAGGGCTGGCGGGCAGAGATCTTAAAGTGTGTCTCCTGTATCAGAGCAACATCCACTCCATCCGACCGCAGTGTCCTAAATAAATGGGACCTCTTCTCAGGGATGTTAAGACCTTTGGCATTGATTGAGGCAAATTTAAGTCTACCTGGGACAGACATCAAATCGTATAACAGTACAATGTAGCAGGAGACTAGGACAGGTCACTAAAGAAAATGAGATACAGTGCAGAGAAGAAAGAAAAGAAAGTGAGCAAGTCACAGAAAATAGGAACATCAATAACAAAAAAACACCCGCAATGGGAGAACTGGTAAGTATGTACACCAGAAATCCCATAGGGCACTGTGGCCATGTGCGGGAACGGGGCAAGGGAGTCACCCCCATAGGCACTATATCAACTATGAACATTTAGGAAAAAACATTAACCGGCAGTAACAACTAACTGCATAATAGCATAGTCTCAATACCAATCTCCAGGTTTGAAGATGAAACCGAGGAGAATTATGCGTAACGGAGCAGTAGCGGCACGGGGCGGCATAGGATGTAACTCACCCGGAATACCACATCTGGAATGTTCAACCCTCCTGCAGTAAAAGAAAAAGTCCAGTTTGCAAAGCAATAGAGAAAAATGTCTTCAGGTAGCGGAGGAGTCCTGGCAAACGAAGAGGGTTTTAGAGGTTTTCTTCTGAGAACTACGTGCAACTTGCCATGATGCTCCACTCCCAGAAGGTTGAGGCGGATGCAGATCAGGAGAGATTAAGTCCCAATCAGGAATCTTTATGGTTGGGAGACCGAGACCGAAACAGAAAGTGGGAAGGTCGGAGGGAGTATGCAGGGTGTGGATCTTTCCAGAAGAGGAGATCTGAAGGTTGAAAGGGAAACACCACCGGTATTTCAGTTGACATTTGCGGAGTTCCTCCGTGAGGGGTCGGAGGGTTTTTCTTTGTTGAAGCGTATGCCAGGAGAGATCTTGGAAGATGGAAATTTGGTCGCCATTAAAGTCCAGGCCATCTAGGTGGCGCACTTTACTCATAATTTCCTCTTTCTGAGAGTAGTAATGCAATCGACATATGACGTCCTGAGGTCGGTCGGTAGGAAGCCCTCTCGGTTTAAGGTCACGGTGAGCTCTGTCAAAGGTTATGGTGTTAGCCGGGTCTTTACCCAGGACTGCGTTGAATATTTTCATCAGAGCATTCACTAAGCCTGTCTGAGGGACATCCTCGGGGATACCTCTCACCCGGACATTATTTCTCCTACCACTATTGTCCAAATCCAACACACTGGACCGCAGCGACCGGATTTCATCTGATTGAGCCTTGATAACATCCGTAAAGGGACCCCATAAAGACATCAGCAGAGTCACGATGGTCCTCCAATGTGGTCACCCTATCAGAAAGTTGCGAGATATCATGTTTGATAGATGCCAACTCTCTACGCATGGTATCCTGGAGATCCTGCTTAGTTGGTAGCGTTTTCATGAACATAAAGATGTCCTGGAGAGCGGTATCACTTTGAGCGTGTGGGGTAGGTTGCTCTATCACTAAAGGGGAGGCAGGAGAGGCGGAATGGCAGGAAGAGGGGCTTGAGGGAGAGAGATCTCCGGAAGGCGTAGCGGGAGTAGGTTGTAGGAATGATCTCATTCCAGGCTGGGTCATGGTCTCCCTAGGTTGCGTAGTTTTACCTTTCTTTTTCCTGGATCTGACCATGCTGAGAGTAGGACAGATAATTAAACGAGATCATGTGATACAGAGACGAGATGCAAGGGTACTGCTTAGTGCGCTGTTAAGTGCCTACAGCATGGTGACTCCCAGTGGAATGGCACTAGCACGCCATTAATCAATTTTCAGCTGATAGGGCAGCAAGCACACATTGGGCACCGTGTTCCGCATCCCAGGGAAGGAGAGGGCGGGTGCAGGACAACTGTGCCACCGACACACAGTAGGCGTCCCGAGACAATTTGCAAAATCTGTCAGGCAATAGAATAAAAGCAATAGAATTACAGATATAAGTCCGTGTATTTGGGAGAGCCACTGGGGGGAGCTCCAACCCAGTACATATACTTCATAAGGCAAATCCACTGTGAAATGGGAGAAGAACCAGCGGTAAATGTTAATTGTACAGGGACAGTACCAGTCTCAATGGTGATAAATAGCCCTCCAGTAGCCCTCCAACAAACGGTGGAACAGAAAAAAAGAAAAAAAAAAGGGGTAGCAGCAGCAGTGGGGGCAATGGAGAGGCCTCACCCAATCATCAGCACGGCTCCAGGCTGCAGCAGTGTCCTCCAGGTTCAGGGGGAAGATGGCCGCCCGGAGTGTACTCAGAAGAGGGAGACTGCAGCAGGTAATGTCCCCCGCACCTCCGCGCACCCCAGGAGCGGGAAGACCTTGGTTAGGAGCCAGGGAAGGCCCCAGAGCCGTGCGCCGGGACCAGCCGCCGGATGCCGCAGAGGCGTCACGTGACGCGCCCGGAGGTCGGAGCCGCGGCTGCCGCCGCTGAGTGTGGCCGTGCGGCCAGAAGGAGGTAACGCTGGCCGGCAGCAGAGCCGCTGCAGAGAACGGTCTACCAACAGCTGAAGTAGCGGTAAGCTGCGGGGGGTGGGGGGGTCGCGCGGGGGGTCCGGGGTGGGAGAAGTGCCTGGCCTCACCGCGGGCGGCTCCAGCAGGGTAGAGGGGAAAATTGAGTCCCTGGCTTTCAGCTAGGGAACAGGCCGCAACCTGCAGAGGGGTAGGAGACCCCTCCCGGCTCCGCGAACCCGACTCCTGTGACAGGGGAGGTATCCAGGCGCCAAGGAGGGTGTATGTGGGTGCAGGATGGAGGGATTGAGCCACAATAAAGGGGTCTGTAAGACTGATTTAGCAGGAGCTCTCACAAAACCTGTGTTCTTTCAATGGCAGCCAAGCCACGCCCCAATTAACAGTTTCTTATATAGCGCAGCAAATTCCGTTGCGCTTTACATTTGGAAATAACAATGATATAACAAAACTGGGTAATAACAAACAGTCATAGAGGTAGGAAGGACCTGCTCGCAAGCTTACAATCTATAGGGAAATGGGTATGGATACACAAGTATAGGTGCTATCTATTGCATAGTTGTCTGCCAGAGTGCAAAGGTTCTTGGTGGCCTGTATGATATGGTCATACAGCAATAATGAACCGGGGTGGAGAGGAAGGGAAAGTGAAGAATGAGAAGATATGTGTGGACTGTGCAGAGTGGATGCAATTTGATAGGAAGGTTTATGAAAGTTATGAGGGCGGTTCTGCAGTTGCTTTCTCGTGTTTTTAGTAGCCTTGAGTGTATAACTAATGTTAAGAGTTTTCTGGTTGTTGTTACTAAACTTATGCCTCTGTAGTTTTTACAGGCCTGAAAACTTGTACCCCGAGTTACTGGAAAACAATGACCTTCAATATTGTAGTGACATAATGGATAACCCCACAAATGCATACAACATTAGATGAGCAATTAAAAAGCTGAAGAATGGAAAAATAAGAATTTACTTACCGATAATTCTATTTCTCATTGTCCGTAGTGGATGCTGGGGACTCCGTAAGGACCATGGGGATTAGCGGCTCCGCAGGAGACTGGGCACATCTAAAGAAAGCTTTAGGACTATCTGGTGTGCACTGGCTCCTCCCCCTATGACCCTCCTCCAAGCCTCAGTTAGGATACTGTGCCCGGACGAGCGTACACAATAAGGAAGGATTTTGAATCCCGGGTAAGACTCATACCAGCCACACCAATCACACCGTATAACCTGTGATCTGAACCCAGTTAACAGCATGATAACAGAGGAGCCTCTGAAAGATGGCTCACAACAATAATAACCCGATTTTTGTAACAATAACTATGTACAAGTATTGCAGACAATCCGCACTTGGGATGGGCGCCCAGCATCCACTACGGACTATGAGAAATAGAAAAATCGGTAAGTAAATTCTTATTTTCTCTAACGTCCTAAGTGGATGCTGGGGACTCCGTAAGGACCATGGGGATTATACCAAAGCTCCCAAACGGGCGGGAGAGTGCGGATGACTCTGCAGCACCAAATGAGAGAACTCCAGGTCCTCCTCAGCCAGGATATCAATTTTGTAGAATTTTACAAACGTATTTGCTCCTGACCAAGTAGCTGCTCGGCAAAGTTGTAAAGCCGAGACCCCTCGGGCAGCCGCCCAAGATGAGCCCACCTTCCTTGTGGAGTGGGCATTTACAGATTTTTGGCTGTGGCAGGCCTGCCACAGAATGTGCAAGCTGAATTGTACTACAAATCCAACGAGCAATAGTCTGCTTAGAAGCAGGAGCACCCAGCTTTTTGGGTGCACACAGGATAAACAGCGAGTCAGATTTCCTGACTCCAGCCGTCCTGGAAACATATTTTCAGGGCACTGACAACGTCTAGCAACTTGGAGGCCTCCAAGTCCCTAGTAGCCGCAGGCACTAGAGATGAGCGGGTTCGGTTTCTCTGAATCCGAACCCGCCAGAACTTCATGTTTTTTTTCACGGGTCCGAGCGACTCGGATCTTCCCGCCTTGCTCGGTTAACCCGAGCGCGCCCGAACGTCATCATGACGCTGTCGGATTCTCGCGAGGCTCGGATTCTATCGCGAGACTCGGATTCTATATAAGGAGCCGCGCGTCGCCGCCATTTTCACACGTGCATTGAGATTGATAGGGAGAGGACGTGGCTGGCGTCCTCTCCGTTTAGAATTAGAATAGATTAGAGAGACACTTGATTTACTAATTTTGGGGAGCATTAGGAGTACTCAGTAGTGTACAGTGCAGAGTTTTGCTGATAGTGACCAGTGACCACCACTTTTATTTATAATCCGTTCTCTGCCTGAAAAAAGCGATACACAGCACACAGTGACTCAGTCACATACCATATCTGTGTGCACTGCTCAGGCTCAGGCCAGTGTGCTGCATCATCTATTATCTATATATAATATTATATATATCTGTCTGACTGCTCAGCTCACACAGCTTATAATTGTGGGGGAGACTGGGGAGCACTACTGCAGTGCCAGTTATAGGTTATAGCAGGAGCCAGGAGTACATAATATAATCCGTTCTCTGCCTGAAAAAAGCGATACACAGCACACAGTGACTCAGTCACATACCATATCTGTGTGCACTGCTCAGGCTCAGGCCAGTGTGCTGCATCATCTATTATCTATATATAATATTATATATATCTGTCTGACTGCTCAGCTCACACAGCTTATAATTGTGGGGGAGACTTGGGAGCACTACTGCAGTGCCAGTTATAGGTTATAGCAGGAGCCAGGAGTACATAATATATTATATAGTGAGTGACCACCAGACACACAGTGCAGTTTATTTAATATATCCGTTCTCTGCCTGAAAAAAGCGATACACACAGTGACTCAGTCAGTCACATACCATATCTGTGTGCACTGCTCAGGCTCAGGCCAGTGTGCTGCATCATCTATATATATTATATATCTGTCTGACTGCTCAGCTCACACAGCTTATAATTGTGGGGGAGACTGGGGAGCACTACTGCAGTGCCAGTTATAGGTTATAGCAGGAGCCAGGAGTACATAATATTATATTAAAATTAAACAGTGCACACTTTTGCTGCAGGAGTGCCACTGCCAGTGTGACTAGTGACCAGTGACCTGACCACCAGTATATAATATTAGTAGTATACTATCTCTTTATCAACCAGTCTATATTAGCAGCAGACACAGTACAGTGCGGTAGTTCACGGCTGTGGCTACCTCTGTGTCGGCACTCGGCAGCCCGTCCATAATTGTATATACCAGTGACCTAACCGTGGTTTTTTTTTCTTTCTTTATACATACATACTAGTTACGAGTATACTATCTCTTTATCAACCAGTCTATATATTAGCAGCAGACACAGTACAGTGCGGTAGTTCACGGCTGTGGCTACCTCTGTGTCGGCACTCGGCAGCCCGTCCATAATTGTATATACCACCTAACCGTGGTTTTTTTTTCTTTCTTTATACATACATACTAGTTACGAGTATACTATCTCTTTATCAACCAGTCTATATATTAGCAGCAGACACAGTACAGTGCGGTAGTTCACGGCTGTGGCTACCTCTGTGTCGGCACTCGGCAGCCCGTCCATAATTGTATATACCACCTAACCGTGGTTTTTTTTTCTTTCTTTATACATACATACTAGTTACGAGTATACTATCTCTTTATCAACCAGTCTATATATTAGCAGCAGACACAGTACAGTGCGGTAGTTCACGGCTGTGGCTACCTCTGTGTCGGCACTCGGCAGCCCGTCCATAATTGTATATACCACCTAACCGTGGTTTTTTTTTCTTTCTTTATACATACATACTAGTTACGAGTATACTATCTCTTTATCAACCAGTCTATATATTAGCAGCAGACACAGTACAGTGCGGTAGTTCACGGCTGTGGCTACCTCTGTGTCGGCACTCGGCAGCCCGTCCATAATTGTATATACCACCTAACCGTGGTTTTTTTTTCTTTCTTTATACATACATACTAGTTACGAGTATACTATCTCTTTATCAACCAGTCTATATTAGCAGCAGACACAGTACAGTGCGGTAGTTCACGGATGTGGCTACCTCTGTGTCGGCACTCGGCAGCCCGTCCATAATTGTATACTAGTATCCAATCCATCCATCTCCATTGTTTACCTGAGGTGCCTTTTAGTTGTGCCTATTAAAATATGGAGAACAAAAATGTTGAGGTTCCAAAATTAGGGAAAGATCAAGATCCACTTCCACCTCGTGCTGAAGCTGCTGCCACTAGTCATGGCCGAGACGATGAAATGCCAGCAACGTCGTCTGCCAAGGCCGATGCCCAATGTCATAGTACAGAGCATGTCAAATCCAAAACACCAAATATCAGTAAAAAAAGGACTCCAAAACCTAAAATAAAATTGTCGGAGGAGAAGCGTAAACTTGCCAATATGCCATTTACCACACGGAGTGGCAAGGAACGGCTGAGGCCCTGGCCTATGTTCATGGCTAGTGGTTCAGCTTCACATGAGGATGGAAGCACTCAGCCTCTCGCTAGAAAAATGAAAAGACTAAAGCTGGCAAAAGCAGCACAGCAAAGAACTGTGCATTCTTCGAAATCCCAAATCCACAAGGAGAGTCCAATTGTGTCGGTTGCGATGCCTGACCTTCCCAACACTGGACGTGAAGAGCATGCGCCTTCCACCATTTGCACGCCCCCTGCAAGTGCTGGAAGGAGCACCCGCAGTCCAGTTCCTGATAGTCAGATTGAAGATGTCAGTGTTGAAGTACACCAGGATGAGGAGGATATGGGTGTTGCTGGCGCTGGGGAGGAAATTGACCAGGAGGATTCTGATGGTGAGGTGGTTTGTTTAAGTCAGGCACCCGGGAAAACACCTGTTGTCCGTGGGAGGAATATGGCCGTTGACATGCCAGGTGAAAATACCAAAAAAATCAGCTCTTCGGTGTGGAGGTATTTCACCAGAAATGCGGACAACAGGTGTCAAGCCGTGTGTTCCCTTTGTCAAGCTGTAATAAGTAGGGGTAAGGACGTTAACCACCTCGGAACATCCTCCCTTATACGTCACCTGCAGCGCATTCATAATAAGTCAGTGACAAGTTCAAAAACTTTGGGTGACAGCGGAAGCAGTCCACTGACCAGTAAATCCCTTCCTCTTGTAACCAAGCTCACGCAAACCACCCCACCAACTCCCTCAGTGTCAATTTCCTCCTTCCCCAGGAATGCCAATAGTCCTGCAGGCCATGTCACTGGCAATTCTGACGAGTCCTCTCCTGCCTGGGATTCCTCCGATGCATCCTTGCGTGTAACGCCTACTGCTGCTGGCGCTGCTGTTGTTGCCGCTGGGAGTCGATGGTCATCCCAGAGGGGAAGTCGTAAGCCCACTTGTACTACTTCCAGTAAGCAATTGACTGTTCAACAGTCCTTTGCGAGGAAGATGAAATATCACAGCAGTCATCCTACTGCAAAGCGGATAACTGAGTCCTTGACAACTATGTTGGTGTTAGACGTGCGTCCGGTATCCGCCGTTAGTTCACAGGGAACTAGACAATTTATTGAGGCAGTGTGCCCCCGTTACCAAATACCATCTAGGTTCCACTTCTCTAGGCAGGCGATACCGAGAATGTACACGGACGTCAGAAAAAGACTCACCAGTGTCCTAAAAAATGCAGTTGTACCCAATGTCCACTTAACCACGGACATGTGGACAAGTGGAGCAGGGCAGGGTCAGGACTATATGACTGTGACAGCCCACTGGGTAGATGTATGGACTCCCGCCGCAAGAACAGCAGCGGCGGCACCAGTAGCAGCATCTCGCAAACGCCAACTCTTTCCTAGGCAGGCTACGCTTTGTATCACCGCTTTCCAGAATACGCACACAGCTGAAAACCTCTTACGGCAACTGAGGAAGATCATCGCGGAATGGCTTACCCCAATTGGACTCTTCTGTGGATTTGTGGCATCGGACAACGCCAGCAATATTGTGTGTGCATTAAATATGGGCAAATTCCAGCACGTCCCATGTTTTGCACATACCTTGAATTTGGTGGTGCAGAATTTTTTAAAAAACGACAGGGGCGTGCAAGAGATGCTGTCGGTGGCCAGAAAAATTGCGGGACACTTTCTGCGTACAGGCACCACGTACAGAAGACTGGAGCACCACCAAAAACTACTGAACCTGCCCTGCCATCATCTGAAGCAAGAAGTGGTAACGAGGTGGAATTCAACCCTCTATATGCTTCAGAGGTTGGAGGAGCAGCAAAAGGCCATTCAAGCCTATACAATTGAGCACGATATAGTAGGTGGAATGCACCTGTCTCAAGTGCAGTGGAGAATGATTTCAACGTTGTGCAAGGTTCTGATGCCCTTTGAACTTGCCACACGTGAAGTCAGTTCAGACACTGCCAGCCTGAGTCAGGTCATTCCCCTCATCAGGCTTTTGCAGAAGAAGCTGGAGGCATTGAAGAAGGAGCTAAAAGGGAGCGATTCCGCTAGGCATGTGGGACTTGTGGATGCAGCCCTTAATTCGCTTAACAAGGATTCACGGGTGGTCAATCTGTTGAAATCAGAGCACTACATTTTGGCCACCGTGCTCGATCCTAGATTTAAAGCCTACCTTGGATCTCTCTTTCCGGCAGACACAGGTCTGCTGGGGTTGAAAGACCTGCTGGTGACAAAATTGTCAAGTCAAGCGGAACGCGACCTGTCAACATCTCCTCCTTCACATTCTCCCGCAACTGGGGGTGCGAGGAAAAGGCTCAGAATTCCGAGCCCACCCGCTGGCGGTGATGCAGGGCAGTCTGGAGCGACTGCTGATGCTGACATCTGGTCCGGACTGAAGGACCTGACAACGATTACGGACATGTCGTCTACTGTCACTGCATATGATTCTCTCAACATTGATAGAATGGTGGAGGATTATATGAGTGGCCGCATCCAAGTAGGCACGTCACACAGTCCGTACTTATACTGGCAGGAAAAAGAGGCAATTTGGAGGCCCTTGCACAAACTGGCTTTATTCTACCTAAGTTGCCCTCCCACAAGTGTGTACTCCGAAAGAGTGTTTAGTGCCGCCGCTCACCTTGTCAGCAATCGGCGTACGAGGTTACATCCAGAAAATGTGGAGAAGATGATGTTCATTAAAATGAATTATAATCAATTCCTCCGCGGAGACATTGACCAGCAGCAATTGCCTCCACAAAGTACACAGGGAGCTGAGATGGTGGATTCCAGTGGGGACGAATTGATAATCAGTGAGGAGGGGGATGTACACGGTGATATATCGGAGGGTGAAGATGAGGTGGACATCTTGCCTCTGTAGAGCCAGTTTGTGCAAGGAGAGATTAATTGCTTCTTTTTTGGGGGGGGTCCAAACCAACCCGTCATATCAGTCACAGTCGTGTGGCAGACCCTGTCACTGAAATGATGGGTTGGTTAAAGTGTGCATGTCCTGTTTTGTTTATACAACATAAGGGTGGGTGGGAGGGCCCAAGGACAATTCCATCTTGCACCTCTTTTTTCTTTTCTTTTTCTTTGCATCATGTGCTGATTGGGGAGGGTTTTTTGGAAGGGACATCCTGCGTGACACTGCAGTGCCACTCCTAGATGGGCCCGGTGTTTGTGTCGGCCACTAGGGTCGCTAATCTTACTCACACAGTCAGCTACCTCATTGCGCCTCTTTTTTTCTTTGCGTCATGTGCTGTTTGGGGAGGGTTTTTTGGAAGGGACATCCTGCGTGACACTGCAGTGCCACTCCTAGATGGGCCCGGTGTTTGTGTCGGCCACTAGGGTCGCTAATCTTACTCACACAGCTACCTCATTGCGCCTCTTTTTTTCTTTGCGTCATGTGCTGTTTGGGGAGGGTTTTTTGGAAGGGACATCCTGCGTGACACTGCAGTGCCACTCCTAGATGGGCCCGGTGTTTGTGTCGGCCACTAGGGTCGCTAATCTTACTCACACAGCTACCTCATTGCGCCTTTTTTCTTTGCGTCATGTGCTGTTTGGGGAGGGTTTTTTGGAAGGGCCATCCTGCGTGACACTGCAGTGCCACTCCTAGATGGGCCCGGTGTTTGTGTCGGCCACTAGGGTCGCTAATCTTACTCACACAGCTACCTCATTGCGCCTCTTTTTTTCTTTGCGTCATGTGCTGTTTGGGGAGGGTTTTTTGGAAGGGACATCCTGCGTGACACTGCAGTGCCACTCCTAGATGGGCCCGGTGTTTGTGTCGGCCACTAGGGTCGCTTATCTTACTCACACAGCGACCTCGGTGCAAATTTTAGGACTAAAAATAATATTGTGAGGTGTGAGGTATTCAGAATAGACTGAAAATGAGTGTAAATTGTGGTTTTTGAGGTTAATAATACTTTGGGATCAAAATGACCCCCAAATTCTATGATTTAAGCTGTTTTTTAGTGTTTTTTGAAAAAAACACCCGAATCCAAAACCCGAATCCGACAAAAAAAATTCGGTGAGGTTTTGCCAAAACGCGTTCGAACCCAAAACACGGCCGCGGAACCGAACCCAAAACCAAAACACAAAACCCGAAAAATTTCAGGCGCTCATCTCTAGTCCCCACTCTCCCGGGTGGAGGTCGTGCTGAGGAAGTCTGCTTCCCAGTTGTCCACTCCCGGAATAAATACTGCTGACAGTGCTATCACATGATTTTCCGCCCAGCGAAGAATCCTTGCAGCTTCTGCCATTGCCCTCCTGCTTCTAGTGCCACCCTGTCTGTTTACGTGGGTGACTGCCGTGATGTTGTCCGACTGGATCAACACCGGCTGACCTTGAAGCAGAGGTCTTGCTAAGCTTAGAGCATTGTAAATGTCCCTTAGCTTCAGGATATTTATGTGAAGTGATGTCTCCAGGCTTGACCATAAGCCCTGGATATTCCTTCCCTGTGTGACTGCTCCCCAGCCTCGAAGGCTGGCATCCGTGGTCACCAGGACCCAGTCCTGAATGCCTAATCTGCGGCCCTCTAGAAGATGAGCACTCTGCAACCACCACAGGAGGGACACCCTTGTCCTTGGTGACAGGGTTATCCGCTGATGCATCTGAAGATGCGATCCGGACCATTTGTCCAGCAGGTCCCACTGGAAAGTTCTTGCGTGGAATCTGCCGAATGGGATTGCTTCGTAGGAAGCCACCATTTTACCCAGAACCCTTGTGCATTGATGCACTGAGACTTGGCTCGGTTTTAGGAGGTTCCTGACTAGCTCGGATAACTCCCTGGCTTTCTCCTCCGGGAGAAACACCTTTTTCTGGACTGTGTCCAGGATCATCCCTAGGAACAGAAGACACGTCGTCGGAACCAGGTGCGATTTTGGAATATTGAGAATCCAATCGTGCTGCCGCAACACTACCTGAGATAGTGCTACACCGACCTCCAACTGTTCCCTGGATCTTACCCTTATCAGGGAATTGTCCAAGGAAGGGATAACTAAAATTCACTTCCTTCGAAGGAATATCATCATTTCGGCCATTACCTTGGTAAAGACCCGGGGTGCCGTGTACCATCCATACGGCAGCGTCTGAACTGATAGTGACAGTTCTGTACCATAAACCTGAGGTACCCTTGGTGAGAAGGGTAAATTTTGACATGAAGGTAAGCATCCTTGATGTCCCGAGACATCATGTAGTCCCCTTCTTCCAGGTTCGCAATCACTGCTCTGAGTGACTCAATCTTGAATTTGAACCTCTGTACGTAAGTGTTCAAAGATTTTAGATTTAGAATCGGTCTCACCGAGCCATCCGGCTTCGGTACCACAACAGTGTGGAATAATACCCCGTTCCCTGTTGCAGGAGGGGTATCTTGATTATCACCTGCTGGGAATACAGCTTGTGAATGGCTTCCAAAACTGTCTCCCTGTCAGAAGGAGACATCGGTAAAGCCGACTTTAGGAAACGGCGAGGGGGAGACGTCTCGAATTCTAATTTGTACCCCTGAGATATCACCTGAAGGATCCAGGGGTCTACTTGCGAGTGAGCCCACTGCGCGCTGAAATTCATTGAGACGGGCCCCCCACCGTGCCTGATTCTGCTTGTAAAGCCCCAGCGTATACTGAGGGCTTGGCAGAGGCGGGAGAGGGTTTCTGTTCCTGGGAACTGGCTGATTTCTGCAGCCTTTTTCCTCTCCCTCTGTCACGGGGCAGAAATGAGGAACCTTTTGCCCGCTTGTCCACGAAAAGACTGCGCCTGATAATACGGCGTCTTCTCATGTTGAGAGGCGACCTGGGGTACAAACGTGGAATTCCCAGCTGTTGCCGTGGCCACCAGGTCTGAAAGACCGACCCCAAATAACTCCTCCCTTAATAAAGCAATACTTCCAAATGCCGTTTGGAATACGCATCACCTGACCACTGACGTGTCCATAACCCTCTACTGGTAGAAATGGACAACGCGCTTAGACTTGATGCCAGTCGGCAAATATTCCGCTGTGCATCACGCATATATAAAAATGCATCTTTTAAATGCTCTATAGGCAAAAATATACTGTCCCTATCTAGGGTATCAATATTTTCAGTCAGGGAATCCGACCACGCCAACCCAGCACTGCACATCCAGGCTGAGGCGATTGCTGGTCGCAGTATAACACCAGTATGTGTGTAAATACCTTTTAGGATACCCTCCTGCTTTTTATCAGCAGGATCCTTAAGGGCGGCCATCTCAGGCGAAGGTAGAGCCCTTACAAGCGTGTGAGCGCTTTATCCCCCCTAGGGGGTGTTTCCCAACGCACCCTAACCTCTGGCGGGAAAGGATATAATGCCAATAACATTTTAGAAATTATCCGTTGTTATCGGGGGAAACCCACGCATCATCACACACCTCATTTAATTTCTCAGATTCAGGAAAACTACAGGTAGTTTTTCCTCACCGAACATAATACCCCTTTTTTTTGGTGGTACTCGTATTATCAGAAATGTGTAAAACATTTTTCATTGCCTCAATCATGTAACGTGTGGCCCTACTGGAAGTCACATTCGTCTCTTCACCGTCGACACTGGAGTCAGTATCCGTGTCGGCGTCTATATCTGCCATCTGAGGTAACGGGCGATTTAGAGCCCCTGACGGCCTATGAGACGTCTGGACAGGCACAAGCTGAGTAGCCGGCTGTCTCATGTCAACCACTGTCTTTTATACAGAGCTGACACTGTCACGTAATTCCTTCCAACAGTTCATCCACTCAGGTGTCGACCCCCTAGGGGGTGACATCACTATTACAGGCAATCTGCTCCGTCTCCACATCATTTTTCTCCTCATACATATCGACACAAAAGTACCGACATACAGCACACACACAGGGAATGCTCTGATAGAGGACAGGACCCCACTAGCCCTTTGGGGAGACAGAGGGAGAGTTTGCCAGCACACACCAGAGCGCTATATATATACAGGGATAACCTTATATAAGTGTTTTTCCCCTTATAGCTGCTGTATAGTTAATACTGCGCCCAATTAGTGCCCCCCTCTCTTTTTTTAACCCTTTCTGTAGTGTAGTGACTGCAGGGGAGAGACAGGGAGCTTCCCTCCAACGGAGCTGTGAGGGAAAATGGCGCCAGTGTGCTGAGGAGATAGGCTCCGCCCCTTTTTTGCGGACTTTTCTCCTGCTTTTTTATGGATTCTGGCAGGGGTTAAATGCATCCATATAGCCCAGGAGCTATATGTGATGCATTTTTTTTGCCATCCAAGGTGTTTTTATTGCGTCTCAGGGCGCCCCCCCCCCCAGCGCCCTGCACCCTCAGTGACCGAAGTGTGAAGTGTGCTGAGAGCAATGGCGCACAGCTGCAGTGCTGTGCGCTACCTTGTTGAAGACAGGACGTCTTCTGCCGCCGATTTTCCGGACCTCTTCTGCCTTCTGGCTCTGTAAGGGGGCCGGCGGCGCGGCTCTGGGACCCATCCAAGCTGGGCCTGTGATCGTCCCTCTGGAGCTAATGTCCAGTAGCCTAAGAAGCCCAATCCACTCTGCACGCAGGTGAGTTCGCTTCTTCTCCCCTTAGTCCCTCGATGCAGTGAGCCTGTTGCCAGTAGGTCTCACTGAAAATAAAAAACCTAATCTAAAACTTTCACTAAGAAGCTCAGGAGAGCCCCTAGTGTGCACCCTTCTCGTTCGGGCACAGAGATCTAACTGAGGCTTGGAGGAGGGTCATAGGGGGAGGAGCCAGTGCACACCAGATAGTCCTAAAGCTTTCTTTAGATGTGCCCAGTCTCCTGCGGAGCCGCTAATCCCCATGGTCCTTACGGAGTCCCCAGCATCCACTTAGGACGTTAGAGAAAAAGGAGCTTTATGGTAGACTTACCATAGTTAAATCTCTTTCTGCGAGGTACACTGGGTTCCACAGGGAATACATCGGGGTGTAGAGATGAATCTTGATCCAGAGGCACCAACAGGCTAAAACTTTAGACTGTCCCAGGATGCATTGCAGGGCCTCCTCTATATAACCCCGCCTCCAGGTACTGTGAGCTCAGTTTTAGTTAACCAGTCCAATGCAGAAGCAGGTAAAAGAGAAGGCAGATGTTAGTCACATAGAACCACGTTCTCATGACAGGAGAAGGGTCTAACGGCTAATGCCATACAAAACCAAAGAAGCTAAGTGCATCAGGGTGAGCGCCTGTGGAAGCCAGTGTACCTCGCAGAAAGAGATTTAACTATGGGTAAGCCTACCATAAATCTCATTTCCTGCAGCGGGGTACACTGTGTTCCACTGTGTTCGGGGATGTCCTAAAGCAGTTCCTCAAGGGAGGGGACGCACCTTAGCGGGTATGAGAATTCAGCGTCCAAAGGAAGCATCCTGGGAGGCGGAAGTATCAAAGGCATAGAACCTAATGAACGTGTTCACTGAGGACAACGTAGCTGCCTTGCACAATTGTTCTGCAGACGCGACACGGCGGGCCACCCAAGAAGGTCACACAGAACGAGTAGAATGGGCCTTAATAGCAGCAGGAGACGGGAGCCCAGCCTGCGCATAAGCTTGTGCAATCACCATTCTAATCCATCTGGCCAAGGTCTGCTTATTCGTAGGCCAGCCACGTTTGTGGAAACCAAAAAGTACAAAAAGGGTATCTTTAAATCAGAATCAGAAAACAGAATCAGCTTTATTGGCCAGGTGTACTCGCGTACACTAGGAGTTCTTTGTGGTACAATGCATCGCCAAGCAGCAACTTGAAGGGGGAATACATAGCATAAGAAGGGGGAAAAACATAGCATACATTACAAACATTACACATATGAGTTCATACTGAACATTGCAACTGTACAATAGACTCGACATATTAGACATATTATACATGTAAGACTAAAAACAAAGGCTGCTTGGCAAAGCAGCACCGAGGCAGCCATCTGCGGCGCCAATTAGAACTCAAACAATGCACATGATACAGAATATTTAAGTATTACATCAAAAGATAAACCACACAGACAATAAAGACAGAAAGAATAATGCATGACTGGTGGAGGCATTTTGGGTAATAACCTCCAGGGGTTGTGTATTCCACCCTCACAAGGTACCAGGTGCGGCAGCCATCTTAGGCGCACTGCGTAGGATTACCCAGGGTGGAATAGTCCACTCCTAGAAGAGAACACAAAATGGGGAGATTGCAGAGTCCTTAAGTTCAGAGTAGGGTTCCACTAAAACCATCAGGTCCATGTATTTTTCATCCCATCCACAAGCGCACCAGATAAGGCAGCCATGTTGGGCGCACTACGAAGGTTACACAGTGGGAGATGAGCCATACAAGGGCCAAATGCATGTATGGGAAAACTGACACGTGTGTAGGAGTATGCTATGCCCTGCATGGAAAGATCCAAATGAAGCACACCCTGCCCACGGAGGAACCATCCAAGGCAGCCATGTGGGGCGCACTGCGTAGGTTACTGCTGGCAGGGTGTGCAACCAATGGAGGTACACATTACAGGAATAGCAAACAGTGGGGTGGAAGTACCCTGTAAGAAGAAAGAGAAGAGAAAAAAACACATTTGCAGGAAAACTGTAGTAACATTATTTTGTGAAAATTATAAATGACCTGGTCTCACGAGAGCAGTGCGGGTGGGTGTGAGAATGTAGGGAGCACACTAATGTCCAATGGAACTGACCCAGCAAAGTCTGGTCCTGGTGCGCACGTCCCTCAGTTCCCTGCTCAGCTTGAGGAGTAGTCCCGGGGGCAGTCATGATGTTCTTGGACAGAGGAGTAGTAGGCATTGGTCCTGGTGTTCTCATGGCAGAGGTGAGGAGAGACCACATGATGGTCCTGAGTTGCAGTGTTTGGGAAACTAGTTTAATTAGAGATTTTAGCGTAGTCTAAATCCAGTTCAAACTCCGGTTCTAATGGGCCCTACACACTGGCCGACCCGCCGCCAAGCTGCCCGACGGCGGATACGGCCGACGAGCGACCTGGCGGCGGGGGGGGAGTGAAGTTTCTTCACTCCCCCCGTCACCCGGCTGCATTGAAGTGCAGGCAAATATGGACGAGATCATCAATATTGGCCTGCATGTACAGCCGACGGGGGACCAGCGATGAACGAGCGCGGGGCCGCGCATTGTTCATCGCTGGAGCCTCCACACTGAAAGATATGAACGAGTTCTCGTTCATTTATGAACGAGATCGTTCATATCTTTCTAACAAATCGGCCAGTGTGTAGGGCCTATAACTCCAGTCTTAAAACACATTCTTAACAGATGCATTCTTCACAAATGAAGAATTCTTCACTGCAGGCCTTGCTAATATTGCTCTTAAATGCTTCAACTATATCAGCTGGCAAAGGGGGAGGTGTGCAATCAGAAGTTCAGCTAATTAACAGAGGGGATTTTGCATTGAAGAAGGATCACAGACATTTTCAGACAAACTTTCTTGGGGTGTGAAAAGTGTAGCCAGAGAGAGATGAGAGACTCAGATATACAAGCATGAGGATGTTGTTTTTACCTGTGAAGAGAGGAGAGATGGTTTTCAGTTCCGGTTTTAAGTCCATTCTTAAAATACATTCTTAACAGATGCATTCTTCACAAATGCAAGCAGGCCAAGTCCTGACTGCAGGCCTTGCTAATATTGCTCTTAAATGCTCCAACTATATCAGCTGGCAAAGGGGGGAGGTGTGCAATCAGAAGTTCAGCTAATTAATCTGACCTCCTGATAGAGGCAGTCCTCTCCACATAAACACGCAGAGCCCTTACCACATCCAAAGACCACTCTTTGGAGGAGACAAGTCAGAAGAGATGAAGGCCGGAACCACAATCTCTTGGTTAAGGTGAAAAGATGACACCACCTTAGACAAATAACCGGGACGAGTTCGGATAACTGCGCAGTCACGATGAAAAATCAAAAAGGGTGGACGACAGGACAAAGCACCCAAGTCCGACACCCGTCTGGCAGAGGCAATAACCAATAAGAAAAGGACCTTATCCGTAAGCCATTTAAGGTCCACTGACTCAAGAGGTTCAAATGGAGACTCTTGCAGGGCATTCAGGACAACAGACAAATCCCATGGAGCCACAGGAGGGACACAGGGAGGCTGAATCTGCAGTATGCCCTGAGTGAATATATGAACATCAGGTATAGATGCAATTTTTCTCTGAAACCACACAGACAAGGCAGATATGTGACCCTTGAGGGAGGCCAGACGAAGGCCTAAATCCAGGTCTTGTTGCAAAAAAGCCAGAAATCTGGAAGTATTAAACTTGTAAGCATCTTAATTCTTAGCAGCACACCAGGTAAAGTAAGAATTCCAGACCCTATAATATATCTGGGCAGAAGCCGGTTTGCGGGCCTTTAGCATAGTTTGAATAACCACCTCGGAGAATGCTTTGGCCCTCAGGAGTGAAGCTTCAAGAGCCACGCCATCAAAGCTAGGTCCGGTCCGGGTAGACACAAGGGCCCTGAATGAGGAGGTCTGGGCATTGAGGAAGTAGAAGAGGACGCTCTAACGAAAGACCCTGCAGGTCTGAGATCCAATGCCGTCTGGGCCATGCTGGAGTGACTAGAAGTAGTATTCCTCCTTCTTGCTTGAACTTCCATAAGTACCCCAGGCAGTAGTGACACTGGATGGAACACGTATGGCAGTCGAAAGTTCCATGGAATTGCCAGTATGTCCACGAACGCTGGTTGAGGATGCCATGTTCGGATCAAGATGACCGGAACATTGTGATTGTGTCGAGACGCCATCAGGTCTACATCTGGTAGGCCCAACTTGTCCACTAGGAGTTGAAAGACTTCTGGATGAAGACTCCACTCTCCGGCCTGCACGTCCTGATGACTGAGGATATTTGCTTCCCAGTTGAGGACTCAAGGAATGAACACTGCCGATATTGCTGGCAGATGGTGTTCCACCCAACAAAGGATTTTTGACACTTCCATCATTGCCTTGCAGCTTCGAGTGCCACCTTGATTTATGAAAGCCACCATGGTGGCATTGTCTGATTGTACTTGAACAGGGCTGTTCTGTATCAGAGGCAGGGCAAGGGTCAAAGCATTAAACACTGCCCGCAATTCCAGAATGTTTATCGGGAGGAGAGATTCCTCCGCGGTCCACCGACCCTGGAGAGAATGGTGCTCCAGCACCACGCCCCAACCCCGTAGACTGGTGTCTGTTGTCAGTAGGACCCAGTTGGAGATCCAGAAGGAACGGCCCCTGCTCAATCGTTGGTCCTGTAGCCACCAGCCCAGTGACAGACGAACCTCCGGAATCAAGGAGATCATTTGAGACCTGATCAGATAAGGCAGGCCATCCCACTTGGAAAGGATTAACCTCTGTAGGAGGGCAGGAATGAAATTGAGCGTACTCCACCATGTTGAATGCCGGCACCATGAGGCCTAGTACTTGCATCGCCGAGTGTATCGACACCCTTGGGCGAGAGAGTAAGCATCTTATCCTGTTCTGAAGTTTCAGGACTTTCTCTGGAGACAGAAACAGTCTTTGGCTGTGTTTGTCCAGCAGTGCCCCCAAGTGCACCATGCTCCAAGCAGGGACCAGCGAGGACTTCTTCCAGTTGACGAGCCACCTGTGGGCTTGTAGGAAGTGTACCGTCAGTTGCAGATGACTGAGGAGGACATCTGGGGAGTTTGCCAGGATCAGCAAGTCATCCAGATACGGCAGGATCCTGATTCCCTGACGACGAACATAAGCCGTCATCACTGCCATAACCTTGGTGAAGGTCCGAGGAGCTGTGGCCAGTCCAAACGGCAGAGCCTGGAACTGATAGTGAAGGTTGCCAATAGCAAACCGCAGATATTGCTGATGCGATATGGCAATAGGTATATGCAGATAAGCATCTTGTATATCCAAGGATACCATATAATCTCCGGGATCCATGGCCAGTACCATTGAGCGCAGCGTTTCCATACGGAACTTGGACACTCTCACAAATTTGTTCAGTGATTTGAGGTTGAGTGTAGGCCAGAAAGACCCATTGGGTTTCGGGACTAGAAACAGGGTTGAGTAGTATCCTCCGCCTCTCTGGGACAGGGGTACCGGCACTACCACTCCTGTATCCAGGAGGGAATACACAACCAGTTGTAGAGCTTGCGCCTTCAACGGGTCCGAAGGGATAAGTGTCATTTGGAACTGGCGAGTTGGACATCTCTTGAAAGAGACTGCGTACCCGTGAGAGACGACTTCTCGCACCCATGCGTCTGAAGTGATCTTTAACTAGACCTGGGTGAATTGCAGAAGTCAGCCTCCCAGCAGGATGACGGGCGGCCCAGGATTGTTTAGCTTTGGGCTTAGTGGTCTTGGAAGCACAAGCCTGTCTCAGGTATGCCTGACCCTTTGCTTTCCCTGGAGGTCGAATAAGTGGTACTCTTTGCCTTAAAAGGGAGCACCTCCAAGATCTTTTTGGAGTCCAGGTCCACCTTCCATGACCTCAACCACAGAATTCGGCGAGCCAGGATGGACGTAGTCGACCCCTTGGCCGCCTCCTGAATGTAGTGGGAGGCGGTGGCAATATGAGACAGATATTGTCTGGCAGCGTCAGATATATCCTGAGGCAGCTCCTCCTCTATTGCCTGAACCATCTCTCCTCTCTTCACAGGTAAAAACAACCCAGTATACTCCCCATCCTTATCAGAAGTATCATCTGAGATATTAGTGGATTGTGAGGAGGAGGTGGCCCGCTTAGATGACCCCTTGACCGCAGAGGGACGTGGGGTAGGTTTTTGTCTAACCAAAGATTGATTCAATTGTTGTATCTGGGTAGACAGAGTATCCGCCCAGGGAGGATTTACCGTAGGGACATTATGTGGCTGCAATGGCACAGGAAGTCCCATAAGGTGTGTCACAAGCGTATTAAGCATATTTGAGAACGCCGCCCAAGGTGGCTTCTGATTGGCTACAGGAGCAGCGGGCTGACTGGAAGATGTATGGCACATATTACACAGGCCATCCTTCAAAACTTCCCCCTCAGGCAAATCCTTTGTGCATGTGCTGCATGATGCAGGAGCATCCACGGATTTCCCGCCCTTTGTGGTAGACATTATAGTGAATGTAACCTTAGAGCGTAACAGTACGATATAGCCAGACAAATATAATACCTGCAAATAAATCCCCTATTTATGTGTCAGAAAATGCAAAACACAAACAGAGAATAAATGCGGTATGAGGTGACTAAAATACACAGTACAATACACTTAACTGTAAATACTGTGCAGTACTACATAATAGAACCGGACGCACCTCCTCTAGGGTACAGAATACAGTGATAGCTATAGCTTGTGATACACTGAAAGTGAAATTCACACAGCAGATACAGGCACACACGGTCACAGTGACAATGCAGATGATTATTTTAGTCAGACAATAAAACTGCACTGGACTAGTATATATATATATATATATATATATAACAATGCGCAGTTTGAGACCGGATGTACAGTATATATCAGAACACTCGTACAATATATTCTGGTAGAGGTACACTTGTTCTTAACTAATGCTGTCTTAAAATGACATGTATAATACTTAAGTGTCTGTAGAATCACAGCACAGACAAATCAGGCAGATTTACAGAGGAGACCTTGCCCTGCAGTCCCTCTGTAAATCCACCTGATTTATCAGTGCCGGAGACCAATCGCAGCTACTGTGATAAGATAGCGCCCAAAGTCTCAGTCAGGGAGTGAGGGAGAGTGTGAAGCAGCTCCAGGGCGTGAACAGTAGATGGCGCCCGGAGCTGGGGGAGGGGCTACACGTCAAGCGCCTTATCCCCTATGCTGGTCCTCACCACCGGGTACTATGGAGCCTTATTAAAAATGGATAATGTATTATCCGACCTGTGCTTCCCTGCCCTGGTGGATATAGTGGGGTCCCTGCTCGGCCACAGTGTCCATGCCAGCGTTGCGGTCCATCTCCTTAGACCGCAACCGGAACGCAATTTAATGGTGGGTCCCCTCTTACCTCCTCCCTTAGAAGCAGCCACGCGATTCAGAAGAGCGTCTGCGGTGGTGTGCCTACGAACTGGAGCTCCTCTGCCGCAAGTACCCGGGAATAGAGCCAGCGGGAGTATGCAACGCCGCTGGGGAGGTGATGGAGCCGCAGCACAGTATGTCACACTGACATATGAAGTGCTGCAGCCCTTGAAGTCTTCTAAATAGCTTTTTCAGGGCTGCCTGACGCAGCCCCCCTGTTAAGTGACCTGTTTATGCAGGCTCCAACTCTAAAACCGAGCTCACAGTGCCTGAAGGCGGGGTTACATAGAGGAGGCCTCGCAATGCATCCTGGGACAGTCTAAAGCTTTAGCCTGTTGGTGCCTCTGGATCAAGATCCATCTCTATACCCCGATGTATTCCCTGTGGAACACAGTGTACCCCGCTGCAGAAACACCAGGCATTGATAACTTCCCAGCCGAAGCTTTAAAAGCAGGAGGAGAGATAATGGGTGTAGTATGGTATGCCGGCGGCCGGGCTCCTGGCGGCCTGTATGCCGGCGCCGGAATCCCAACCGCCGGCATACCGACAGCTGGGAGAGACTGACGGAGGCTGTTAGTGCAGGGTCCTCCTGCAACTCCCTCCATCAGGAAGACATTGCCGCCATTGCCATTCTCTTGGTAAGTGCGCTCCACAGGCTGTCAGGGCAGGGTGAGCAATTACCTGCTTGATTCAGCAATTAGACCTACTTGTGACGCATGTGCTTTTTTACTACGTTTTTTATTGAATGATATCCTGATAAGAAGATACTCCCTTCTGTGAAGAATTCAAAGAGGATTTTACGTGCCTGATTGAAAGATTAATACAGGGATGTTTACAAGTAACTTTAACTGATTGATTATCTTGCACATATTCGATTGTGAATATTGGTTTGGATTTAGTCTAAAAGGGAGCGCTCAATACAATTCAAACAAACCGATTACCATTTTTGCTAAATAACACAGACTGACTCTCACTCTTTGTCAGTCTGTGTGTAATATGCAGTCGCCGGCCGCGTTTGACATCATGTGACTCTCAGTCAGTCACACATACAACAAGCCTAACACCCAGCGCATGAAACCCTTGGCAACAAGCATGACACCCTGAGCATGAAAACCCATGGCACCGTGCAAGGAACCAAGAGCATGAAACCCCTGGCAACGAGCAGGTAATTTAAAAGTAATTAGAAGTCTTACTGTAGGGCTTAATGTGTAATGGGCATTGCGGTGTGTGGCATAATGTATCATGGACATTGCAGTGTGTGGCATAATGTGTCACAGGCATTACGGTGTGTGGTATACTATATCACCGGCATTGAGGTATGTGGTATAATGTCTCAGGGGCATTGCAGTGTGTGGCATAATGTATAACAGGCATTGTGGTATGTGTAACAGGCAAGACGGTGTGTGGTATAATGTTTCACAGGCATTACGGTGTGTAGTATACTGTATCATGGGCATTGTGGTATGTTGTATAATGTCTCAGGGGCATTGCATGGTGTGGCATCATTTATAACGGGCATTGCGGTATGTGGCATAAAGTGTCACAGGCTCACAGGCATTACGGTGTGGCATAATGTGTAATGGGCATTATGGTGTGTGGCATAATGTCTAAGGGCCATTGCAGTGTGTGACATAATGTGCAAGGGGCATTACTATAAGGAGGAAAAATGACAAATAATGGGGGTAATTCCAAGTTGATCGCAGCAGGATATTTTTTAGCAGTTGGGCAAAACCATGTGCACTGCAGGGGGGGCAGATATAACATGTGCAGAGAGAGATAGATTTGGGTGTGGTGAGTTCAATCTGCAATCTAAATTGCAGTGTAAAAATAAAGCAGCCAGTATTTACCCTGCACAGAAACAAAATAACCCACCCAAATCTTACTCTCTCTGCAAATGTTATATCTGCCCCCCCCCCCCCCCTGCAGTGCACATGGTTTTGCCCAACTGCTAAAAAATATCCTGCTGTGATCAACTTGGAATTACCCCCAATGTCAGGGGCATGAATCAGGATTTTTTTTTTTCCTCTGGTGGCCAATGTCCCCGCGTACAGGTTGCAAAACTGGGGTATAAGGTAGTCTTTTCCTGCAATACCACGCCCCTTTCCATGGAGCCACACCCATTTTGTGGAGCCACACCCATTTTCCATTTCATCTTCACTTTTTTTGTGCCAATTATTGGGGGGCGCCAGAGAATTTTTTGGCTTGGGGGAGAAACATTTCTAGTTACGCCACTGGTTGCCACCATGATGACATTGGCTGTATGTTTGCCACCATGATGACATTGGCTGTATGTTTGGGGTCATGTAACCAACATTTGCTTTGTCCAGCTGTAACCAAGCTCTGCTTTACCTAGATAATTGTGACAGTTGGATCCTCGTGGCCTCAGAGGGGTTAAGCTGCCACTCATAAAAATGTTAAAGTTGCTGTGGCCCGTCACCCCAACCTTGGAAAGGATAGCTTTTTTTTTTAGGTGTGGATAGGAGTCTGCTTCTGACACTGGTAAATACACATAAGCCCTCTGAGCTTCTCCCATAAGAACAGGCAGCTAACATTCTGACCTACTGCTCTGCTGGTTATTTTAGCTTGGTAGCAGTGCATTTAAAGGTGGACAGAATGATTCTATATCATATGATGGTGTCAGTTTCTGCCGTACCTCTCGCTCCTGTCCACCTTTCCTGATCTCCACCAACTCCTCATGCGGCAACTGGATCTGGGTTTGCTGGCCAGCAGCCATATTAGCAAACCTCTTTCAAACCTCCTCCATTTTACATAGTGATTCAGCTTTATGAACAAACTTAACAGGCTTGACTAAATCTTTCTGCCTAGCCAAGTAAAAAAAAAAACAGCTATCTTTGTGTGTGCTTTACCTCTACTGGTCACACTGCCATAAGTAAACACACTATACAGTGTTTCTTGGTCTCAAAATCACATACACCATCATAAACTGTGAACAACTGCCGTTTAATGGCCAGCCTGCCCGGCTCACTTACCCAGCAGTGGTCAGTGCGGCTTAGTTTTACCAAACAGGTAGCGTCCTGCACAGGGACGGACTGTGACCTCTTCCCAGCCTTGGCATCTGTGGGCACGCGTGACTAGCAAGGGGCACGCGGACACAGCAAATGGGGGCGTACCGCAAGTCTGGGGGCATGGATTTACGGCACGCCCCCCATACTGCTAAGCAACAGGGCACACAGACACTGCAAGTGGGGGCGTGCCACGAGTCAGGGGGCGTGGACTCACGGCATGCCCCAATATTGCTAAGCAACGAGGCACTGCGGGCTGCGGCAGCAGGGGACAAACCAGAGAGCTGGAAGCTGCGATGCGTGCGGCCTTCCCGGCTCACTGTGGACTGGACCGTTCCACCAGCCCATCACCCCTTGTGGCATTTGCCAGAAGTGCCAGATGGGCAGTCCATCCCTCATACTGCAACATGTTTTGCTGCCGATGTGGATAGATCCAGTCACCTTTCAGGACTCTTTGCCACGTAACAACGTCCAGCAAAAGGGTCCCTGTTCGGGCACCAAATTTGACAAGGATCACATACACTGGGTAAAAGATCCACACTGTAGGTTTATTTTTCGCAGCTTTTCCACAGGTAAACAGTTCACAACTGAACAGAAGCAGTTGCCAGCAAGTCACAGGTTACAGAATAGTTCACAGCAGTTCTTATCATAAGTGTAGATTTTTAATCCAGGACCCCTAACAGTAGCCACCTCCCTGGCCTATCACCTGTGTGACTGGCAGGAGCGCTGTCTCTCATGAAACCATTTTAATAGCAGGCTGACAGGTGTCTGCAACCATGCTTGCTGTTGCTCAGACGTGAATTCCTGGACTGGATTCCACAACCTCCAGTTGCACATCCATGTCAAGCATGTTAATGCTGCCCTTGTGACACTATATATATATATTTATTTATTGATGTTGTGAGGACAAGTGAGCTTGCTATGGTGAGTGCTGAATTCTCTATTTTGTATATATATATATATATATATATATATAGAATGTGGTGTAACGGACGGCACTCCAGCATGTAAATGAATCCAACAAAAGCCAGAAATGATAGCCAACGTTTCGGAGCAGTGCTCCTTTATTAAGACTTAAAAGATACTGACAAAACATACATTTAAATACCTTACTGTATACTCACCACGTGCACAGGGAAACCGCCGCAGCCGCCCGCTCCGGAGTCCACATGACGTCATTGGCAGCCGCCGGCGCCCAGGATCCGTTGCAGGGGCGTGGGGAGTGAAAACCATCACCATGGTAACCAATATACACAGGCTGCGGAGAAACAGGCTAAATAGTAAACAATGATGCATGCCCTAATCGAATCCTAATGATGCTATAATCTAAACGGATAGCTCACTATACTATGTGTACAGCCTAAAAATGATGGCAAATACTAAGATATACTATATAAATGTCACATGCTGGTGAGAGCATATATAATGCTCAATACTAAACAACACGAAGTGCTGTCAATCAGATGAATAAAGTTAATAATAAATCAATGTAACATTAAACACATGTTAGAGCAATAAATCCATAGCTGTCAATCAGATAGATGGAAACAGTAACTAATCAATGTACCACTAGGCACACATTGGAACAATAAATCCCATGCCAATGTGTGAACATAGGACACATTAATGAAATAAATATCAAACCTGAGAAAACTCTGCAATCATACAATAATCTGTAAGAGAACAATTATAAGTGTACCAAACACATAAATTCATAGAAAACAGGTAAGTGCAAGAGATTCATTAAGTCCTAGTGGTTGAACAGTTTGTAAGACATGAATCCATCTAGTTTCTTTTTGTAGAAGGATACGGCCTCTATTGCCACCTCTAGGATTAGGGGGCACCCAATCAATGATGCGGTACCTAATGGAGGACAGGTTATGATGCGAATCCCTGAAATGGTGAGCAACGGGCTGATCACAATCTTTTCCTTCGAGGGCTGCACGTATGCTGGACCTATGTTGGGTCATGCGTTCCTTCATTTGTCTGGTGGTCTTGCCCACATATAACAAACTGCACGGGCACTTAATGTTATATACCACGAATCTCGTGGTGCAGGTGACCGGATGCTGTATTTTAAATATTTTACCCGACCTGGGATGCGAAAAAGTGTTACCTGTCTCCAAAAAGCTGCAAGTAGTGCAGCCCAAACACCGGTAATTACCCCCCTTCCTGGTCAAGAAATGGGTGGCTGTATCGGCCGTGTGCTGGGTGATGTCATTGTGGACCACTACATCTTTGATATTTCTACCTCGGAAGAATGAAGGTAGAATAGTTGTATCCTGGAGAGCTGGTAAACTGCGATCCTGTGATATTATGGGCCAAATGTCCTTGGCAGTTTTCATCAGTGCATTACCTGAGGTAGTGTATTGTTGAGTCCATACAACCCGGTCCTCACGTGCCATGGGATTAGTTTTGTGCAATGCCTGTTGTCTGGAAATGGCTAAAGCCTTATGTTTAGCTGTTTTCAATGCTCTAGGATGGTAGCCACGTGCCAGAAACTTGATGAGCATCATGTCGATTTGATTGATGGTGTCAATGGGGTCACTGCATATGCAAATGATTCTCAAAAACTGTGAGAACGGATTACCTTTGACCAAGGAGGGTGGATGGTGACTAGCTGCATGTAACACCGTGTTACGGTCTGTTGGTTTATAATACATGGTAGTATGCAGAGTATGGTCCTCCTGTTGTTTTACTGTCACATCTAAATAGTGGATGCACTCAAAACTGGTATCTGTGGTAAATTTGATGGGGCTGTCTTGGCCATTGATATCCCTCATCATGGCAAGGAATGATTCTTGAGTCCCATTCCAGAACAAGCAGATATCATCTATATACCTAGTATACCCGATGATATACTGATGTCGAGTGTCATCCGCAAAGAAAAGGTCCTTTTCCACCGCAAACATATAGATGTTTTCGGTGGAAAAGGACCTTTTCTTTGCGGATGACACTCATTTTGCAGGTACATTCCAAAAGATAGATCACGGATGATGTGTTACAGTTCATGAAGTCTTTTATGGTGTATTCTCTGTTGTCTTCCATGCCACTAAAAGTTTTTCTATTCAGATGTAGAAATTTACATATGTTGCATTTCCCACACTTATATGACCCTGTGCATTTCAGCATCGGGGTATTCCGGATGGGTTTCTTTCTTAGCATGCTGAGTGTAAGAAGGTCCTTCAGATTTCTTGACTTTTTAAAGATTAGTTCTGGTTCAGGCGGTAGGATTTCTTTGAGCACTGGGTCCATAAGAAGGATTCTCCAGTGGGTTTTAAGGGAATTTCTTATCACGTTCTCATGTTGACTGAAGGTGGTGATAAAGGCCACTGTATCCCTCTTCTCTTCTCTGGTTTTGTACATCAGGAGTTTCTCTCTGTCCAGGGTTCTTGTCTTTTCCAGTGCTTCATTTATAATAGACCCAGGATATAACTTTTCTTCAAACCTTCTCTTATATACCTCAAGTTGGTCTTCGCAGTCCTTAGAGCTGGTACAATTCCTCTTTATTCTTGAAAACTGGGATGCAGGGATGTTATTCTTCCACCTTTCTAGATGGTTACTTTGGTAGTGCAGGTAACTGTTCATGTCAACTTTTTTGATGAAGTTCTTGGTAGTAACCCCTCCTTTCTCTCCAGTTAAAACCAGGTCTAAATATGCAACAGATCTATTGTTCACAGTCGAGGTGAAAGCGAGGTTCATATCATTCTCTCCCAGCGTCATGAGGAATTCATTGAAAGTTTCTGTTGTGCCATCCCAGATAATCAGGATGTCGTTGATATATCGTTTATAAAGTACCACATTTTCGGGGCAAAAATATTTCCCATTGCTGTACCGAAGCATTGTAAATAAAACTGGTTTAAAAATGTAAAATAGTTGTGACTGAGGATAAAATACATAAGATCACATCACATATATATATATAAACTTTTTTTTCATGGACGTGCGGTGAGGTAAAAGGCTAAGGAGGCACTGACTGGTACCAGAGTCAGATTTAGACACAATATATGAGCCAGAGGACTGGGTGGAGCGCACTTGTGGAACGCAAGCTGACACTAGTGTGAGCACCTACTTCCAGGTGACATAACCTCCGCTTCGCTTTCAGGAAGTGGAGCGTTATTGAAACTCTGGTGTTTTGCATCAGATCAATGAGAGGGGCTTTATAAGGACCACAGACGGACACATTTACAACACTTCTGACGGACAACCCGGATTGGTGCAAAAAGCATTTAAGTGTGGTCTCCATGACATACCGTTCTGGACATCCACAGGCTCTGAGTATCATTATGGAGTGCTGTTGCAGATTCCGGAACTGCACCTGCTTATTACCACGCCAAACATCAGTGGGACTCTGTGAGGTATATAAAGTGTTCCTTGTTTGCCTATGAGGATGTTTTATATTTTTTTTTAATTTCTGTTTTGTAAGTGCAATCTGTATTAAATCCTCTTTCACTTGTAAAGACTACTGCACTATTGCCTCTTTCTGCTTTTGTGCTTATCCCTCTATTGCTGTAAATACATATGTGAGGGAGGCACAAATATTGTTTCAGATCCTTACTAGAGGACGTTCAATATACTGATATCCATCAACTGAACATTAGAAATGGGTTGGACTGATTCATCATAATCAAAAGTTCAGTATTTATTTTCCCCCTGATTGTGTGGTCCACGTTGTGTGAATCTATATGTAATACTTTTTTTTATCCCTGTGGTATATTGTATGTTTACATGTATAAACTAGTGATGAGCGCCTGAAATTTTTCGGGTTTTGGGTTTTGGTTTTGGGTTCGGTTCCGCGGCCGTGTTTTGGCTTCGACCGCGTTTTGGCAAAACCTCACCGAATTTTTTTTGTCGGATTCGGGTGTGTTTTGGATTTGGGTGTTTTTTTCAAAAAACCCTAAAAAACAGCTTAAAATCATAGAATTTGGGGGTCATTTTGATCCCATATTATTATTAACCTCAAAAACCATAATTTCCACTCATTTTCAGTCTATTCTGAATACCTCACACCTCACAATATTATTTTTAGTCCTAAAATTTGCACCGAGGTCGCTGGATGACTAAGCTAAGCGACCCTAGTGGCCGACACAAACACCTGGCCCATCTAGGAGTGGCACTGCAGTGTCACGCAGGATGTCCCTTCCAAAAAACCCTCCCCAAACAGCACATGACGCAAAGAAAAAGAGAGGCGCAATGAGGTAGCTGACTGTGTGAGTAAGATAAGCGACCCTAGTGGCCGACACAAACACCGGGCCCATTTAGGAGTGGCACTGCAGTGTCACGCAGGATGTCCCTTCCAAAAAACCCTCCCCAAACAGCACATGACGCAAAGAAAAAAAGAGGCGCAATGAGGTAGCTGTGTGAGTAAGATTAGCGACCGTAGTGGCCGACACAAACACCGGGCCCATTTAGGAGTGGCACTGCAGTGTCACGCAGGATGTCCCTTCCAAAAAACACTCCCCAAACAGCACATGACGCAAAGAAAAAAAGAGGCGCAATGAGGTAGCTGTGTGAGTAAGATTAGCGACCCTAGTGGCCGACACAAACACCGGGCCCATCTAGGAGTGGCACTGCAGTGTCACGCAGGATGGCCCTTCCAAAAAACCCTCCCCAAACAGCACATGACGCAAAGAAAAAAAAGAGGCGCAATGAGGTAGCTGACTGTGTGAGTAAGATAAGCGACCCTAGTGGCCGACACAAACACCGGGCCCATTTAGGAGTGGCACTGCAGTGTCACGCAGGATGTCCCTTCCAAAAAACCCTCCCCAAACAGCACATGACGCAAAGAAAAAAAGAGGCGCAATGAGGTAGCTGACTGTGTGAGTAAGATAAGCGACCCTAGTGGCCGACACAAACACCGGGCCCATTTAGGAGTGGCACTGCAGTGTCACGCAGGATGTCCCTTCCAAAAAACCCTCCCCAAACAGCACATGACGCAAAGAAAAATAAAAGAAAAAAGAGGTGCAAGATGGAATTGTCCTTGGGCCCTCCCACCCACCCTTATGTTGTATAAACAAAACAGGACATGCACACTTTAACCAACCCATCATTTCAGTGACAGGGTCTGCCACACGACTGTGACTGATGACGGGTTGGTTTGGACCCCCCCCAAAAAAGAAGCAATTAATCTCTCCTTGCACAAACTGGCTCTACAGAGGCAAGATGTCCACCTCATCATCATCCTCCGATATATCACCGTGTACATCCCCCTCCTCACAGATTATCAATTCGTCCCCACTGGAATCCACCATCTCAGCTCCCTGTGTACTTTGTGGAGGCAATTGCTGCTGGTCAATGTCTCCGCGGAGGAATTGATTATAATTCATTTTAATGAACATCATCTTCTCCACATTTTCTGGATGTAACCTCGTACGCCGATTGCTGACAAGGTGAGCGGCGGCACTAAACACTCTTTCGGAGTACACACTTGTGGGAGGGCAACTTAGGTAGAATAAAGCCAGTTTGTGCAATGGCCTCCAAATTGCCTCTTTTTCCTGCCAGTATAAGTATGGACTGTGTGACGTGCCTACTTGGATGCGGTCACTCATATAATCCTCCACCATTCTTTCAATGGTGAGAGAATCATATGCAGTGACAGTAGACGACATGTCCGTAATCGTTGTCAGGTCCTTCAGTCCGGACCAGATGTCAGCATCAGCAGTCGCTCCAGACTGCCCTGCATCACCGCCAGCGGGTGGGCTCGGAATTCTGAGCCTTTTCCTCGCACCCCCAGTTGCGGGAGAATGTGAAGGAGGAGATGTTGACAGGTCGCGTTCCGCTTGACTTGACAATTTTCTCACCAGCAGGTCTTTCAACCCCAGCAGACTTGTGTCTGCCGGAAAGAGAGATCCAAGGTAGGCTTTAAATCTAGGATCGAGCATGGTGGCCAAAATGTAGTGCTCTGATTTCAACAGATTGACCACCCGTGAATCCTTGTTAAGCGAATTAAGGGCTCCATCCACAAGTCCCACATGCCTAGCGGAATCGCTCCGTGTTAGCTCCTCCTTCAATGTCTCCAGCTTCTTCTGCAAAAGCCTGATGAGGGGAATGACCTGACTCAGGCTGGCAGTGTCTGAACTGACTTCACGTGTGGCAAGTTCAAAGGGCAGCAGAACCTTGCACAACGTTGAAATCATTCTCCACTGCGCTTGAGACAGGTGCATTCCACCTCCTATATCGTGCTCAATTGTATAGGCTTGAATGACCTTTTGCTGCTCCTCCAACCTCTGAAGCATATAGAGGGTTGAATTCCACCTCGTTACCACTTCTTGCTTCAGATGATGGCAGGGCAGGTTCAGTAGTTTTTGGTGGTGCTCCAGTCTTCTGTACGTGGTGCCTGTACGCCGAAAGTGTCCCGCAATTCTTCTGGCCACCGACAGCATCTCTTGCACGCCCCTGTCGTTTTTTAAATAATTCTGCACCACCAAATTCAAGGTATGTGCAAAACATGGGACGTGCTGGAATTTGCCCATATTTAATGCACACACAATATTGCTGGCGTTGTCCGATGCCACAAATCCACAGGAGAGTCCAATTGGGGTAAGCCATTCCGCGATGATCTTCCTCAGTTGCCGTAAGAGGTTTTCAGCTGTGTGCGTATTCTGGAAGGCGGTGATACAAAGCGTAGCCTGCCTAGGAAAGAGTTGGCGTTTGCGAGATGCTGCTACTGGTGCCGCCGCTGCTGTTCTTGCGGCGGGAGTCCATACATCTACCCAGTGGGCTGTCACAGTCATATAGTCCTGACCCTGCCCTGCTCCACATGTCCGTGGTTAAGTGGACATTGGGTACAGCTGCATTTTTTAGGACACTGGTGACTCTTTTTCTGAGGTCTGTGTAAATTTTCGGTATCGCCTGCCTAGAGAAATGGAACCTAGATGGTATTTGGTACCGGGGACACAGTACCTCCAACAAGTCTCTAGTTGGCTCTGCAGTAATGATGGATACCGGAACCACGTTTCTCACCACCCAGGATGCCAAGTCCTCAGTTATCCGCTTTGCAGTAGGATGACTGCTGTGATATTTCATCTTCCTCGCAAAGGACTGTTGGACAGTCAATTGCTTGGTGGAAGTAGTAAAAGTGGTCTTACGACTTCCCCTCTGGGATGACCATCGACTCCCAGCAGCAACAACAGCAGCGCCAGCAGCAGTAGGCGTTACACGCAAGGATGCATCGGAGGAATCCCAGGCAGGAGAGGACTCGTCAGAATTGCCAGTGACATGGCCTGCAGGACTATTGGCATTCCTGGGGAAGGAGGAAATTGACACTGAGGGAGTTGGTGGGGTGGTTTGCGTGAGCTTGGTTACAAGAGGAAGGGATTTACTGGTCAGTGGACTGCTTCCGCTGTCACCCAAAGTTTTTGAACTTGTCACTGACTTATTATGAATGCGCTGCAGGTGACGTATAAGGGAGGATGTTCCGAGGTGGTTAACGTCCTTACCCCTACTTATTACAGCTTGACAAAGGGAACACACGGCTTGACACCTGTTGTCCGCATTTCTGTTGAAATACCTCCACACCGAAGAGCTGATTTTTTTGGTATTTTCACCAGGCATGTCAACGGCCATATTCCTCCCACGGACAACAGGTGTCTCCCCGGGTGCCTGACTTAAACAAACCACCTCACCATCAGAATCCTCCTGGTCAATTTCCTCCCCAGCGCCAGCAACACCCATATCCTCCTCATCCTGGTGTACTTCAACACTGACATCTTCAATCTGACTATCAGGAACTGGACTGCGGGTGCTCCTTCCAGCACTTGCAGGGGGCGTGCAAATGGTGGAAGGCGCATGCTCTTCACATTCCAGTGTTGGGAAGGTCAGGCATCGCAACCGACACAATTGGACTCTCCTTGTGGATTTGGGATTTCGAAGAACGCACAGTTCTTTGCGGTGCTACTGCTTTTGCCAGCTTGAGTCTTTTCATTTTTCTAGCGAGAGGCTGAGTGCCTCCATCCTCATGTGAAGCTGAACCACTAGCCATGAACATAGGCCAGGGCCTCAGCCGTTCCTTGCCACTCCGTGTGGTAAATGGCATATTGGCAAGTTTACGCTTCTCCTCCGACAATTTTATTTTAGGTTTTGGAGTCCTTTTTTTACTGATATTTGGTGTTTTGGATTTGACATGCTCTGTACTATGACATTGGGCATCGGCCTTGGCAGACGACGTTGCTGGCATTTCATCGTCTCGGCCATGACTAGTGGCAGCAGCTTCAACACGAGGTGGAAGTGGATCTTGATCTTTCCCTAATTTTGGAACCTCAACATTTTTGTTCTCCATATTTTAATAGGCACAACTAAAAGGCACCTCAGGTAAACAATGGAGATGGATGGATACTAGTATACAATTATGGACGGACTGCCGAGTGCCGACACAGAGGTAGCTACAGCCGTGAACTACCGTACTGTACTGTGTCTGCTGCTAATATAGACTGGTTGATAAAGAGATGTAGTAGTATGTATAAGTATAAAGAAGAAAGAAAAAAAAACCACGGGTAGGTGGTATACAATTATGGACGGACTGCCGAGTGCCGACACAGAGGTAGCTACAGCCGTGGACTACCGTACTGTACTGTGTCTGGTGCTAATATAGACTGGTTGATAAAGAGATGTAGTAGTATGTATAAGTATAAAGAAGAAAGAAAAAAAAACCACGGGTAGGTGGTATACAATTATGGACGGACTGCCGAGTGCCGACACAGAGGTAGCTACAGCCGTGGACTACCGTACTGTACTGTGTCTGCTGCTAATATAGACTGGTTGATAAAGAGATGTAGTAGTATGTATAAGTATAAAGAAAAAAGAAAAAAAAACCACGGGTAGGTGGTATACAATTATGGACGGACTGCCGAGTGCCGACACAGAGGTAGCTACAGCCGTGGACTACCGTACTGTACTGTGTCTGCTGCTAATATAGACTGGTTGATAAAGAGATGTAGTAGTATGTATAAGTATAAAGAAGAAAGAAAAAAAACCACGGGTAGGTGGTATACAATTATGGACGGACTGCCGAGTGCCGACACAGAGGTAGCTACAGCCATGGACTACCGTACTGTACTGTGTCTGCTGCTAATATAGACTGGTTGATAAAGAGATGTAGTAGTATGTATAAGTATAAAGAAGAAAGAAAAAAAAACCACGGGTAGGTGGTATACAATTATGGACGGACTGCCGAGTGCCGACACAGAGGTAGCTACAGCCGTGGACTACCGTACTGTACTGTGTCTGCTGCTAATATAGACTGGTTGATAAAGAGATGTAGTAGTATGTATAAGTATAAAGAAGAAAGAAAAAAAAACCACGGGTAGGTGGTATACAATTATGGACGGACTGCCGAGTGCCGACACAGAGGTAGCTACAGCCGTGGACTACCGTACTGTACGGTGTCTGCTGCTAATATAGACTGGTTGATAAAGAGATGTAGTAGTATGTATAAGTATAAAGAAGAAAGAAAAAAAAAACACGGGTAGGTGGTATACAATTATGGACGGACTGCCGAGTGCCGACACAGAGGTAGCTACAGCCGTGAACTACCGTACTGTACTGTGTCTGCTGCTAATATAGACTGGTTGATAAAGAGATGTAGTAGTATGTATGTATAAAGAAGAAAGAAAAAAAAACCTCGGGTAGGTGGTATACAATTATGGACGGACTGCCGAGTGCCGACACAGAGGTAGCTACAGCCGTGAACTACCGTACTGTACTGTGTCTGCTGCTAATATAGACTGGTTGATAAAGAGATGTAGTAGTATGTATGTATAAAGAAGAAAGAAAAAAAAACCTCGGGTAGGTGGTATACAATTATGGACGGACTGCCGAGTGCCGACACAGAGGTAGCTACAGCCGTGAACTACCGTACTGTACTGTGTCTGCTGCTAATATAGACTGGTTGATAAAGAGATGTAGTAGTATGTATGTATAAAGAAGAAAGAAAAAAAAACCACGGGTAGGTGGTATACAATTATGGACGGACTGCCGAGTGCCGACACAGAGGTAGCTACAGCCGTGGACTACCGTACTGTACTGTGTCTGCTGCTAATATAGACTGGTTGATAAAGAGATGTAGTAGTATGTATGTATAAAGAAGAAAGAAAAAAAAACCTCGGGTAGGTGGTATACAATTATGGACGGACTGCCGAGTGCCGACACAGAGGTAGCTACAGCCGTGGACTACCGTACTGTACTGTGTCTGCTGCTAATATAGACTGGTTGATAAAGAGATGTAGTAGTATGTATGTATAAAGAAGAAAGAAAAAAAAAACCTCGGGTAGGTGGTATACAATTATGGATGGACTGCCGAGTGCCGACACAGAGGTAGCTACAGCCGTGAACTACCGTACTGTGTCTGCTGCGACTGGATGATAAATAATGATATAAAAAATATATATATATATCACTACTGCAGCCGGACAGGTATATATTATATAATGACGGACCTGCTGTACACTGTCTGTCAGCAGAATGAGTTTTTTATAGAATAAAAAAAAAAACACCACACAAGTGAAGTCACACGACGAGTGTTTAACTTTTTCAGCTAATCACAATATAGTATACTACTAACTATACTGGTGGTCAGTGTGGTCAGGTCACTGGTCAGTCACACTGGCAGTGGCACTCCTGCAGCAAAAGTGTGCACTGTTTAATTTTAATATAATATGTACTCCTGGCTCCTGCTATAACCTATAACTGGCACTGCAGTGCTCCCCAGTCTCCCCCACAATTATAAGCTGTGTGAGCTGAGCACAGTCAGATATATACATAGATGATGCAGCACACTGGGCTGAGCAGTGCACACAGATATGGTATGTGACTGAGTCACTGTGTGTATCGTTTTTTTCAGGCAGAGAACGGATATATTAAATAAAACTGCACTGTCTGGTGGTCACTGTGGTCAGTCACTAGTAAACTCTGCACTCTCTACACTTCTACAGTACTCCTAAGCTCCAGTAAATCAGGTCAATCTCTCTCTCTCTCTCTCTCTCTCTTCTAATCTAAATGGAGAGGACGCCAGCCACGTCCTCTCCCTATCAATCTCAATGCACGTGTGAAAATGGCGGCGACGCGCGGCTCCTTATATAGAATCCGAGTCTCGCGAGAATCCGACAGCGTCATGATGACGTTCGGGCGCGCTCGGGTTAACCGAGCAAGGCGGGAGGATCCGAGTCTGCTCGGACCCGTGAAAAAAACCATGAAGTTCGGGCGGGTTCGGATTCAGAGAAACCGAACCCGCTCATCTCTAGTATAAACAGGGAAGCGCTGGAGTTCGCACATAGAGCTTTATCCATATATCTGTACTACTTGGGGTGTTGGATGAATACCTTTTCTATGTGAATACCAGCTGCAAATCTTGTTTTTAACAGCGCACACCTGTAGCAAAATCTTTTTTACATGGTTGCTGAGACAAGCAGAATAGTTGGGGTGATGGAGCAATTACAGTGAAGACAACTGAACTTACAAGGGTGATACCAGCAGTAGCGCCGAGAGAGGTGGGAGAGGGTACAAATTACCTGGGCCCAGGTCTGATAGAGGGGCCCAGTGGAGACCAAGGACCACGCCTCCTGATTTTAGGCCATGTCCCCTGAAAAGTACCTGGGCGCAGACAGGCTCTCTACTGCCCTGGCTGGGATGCATGCCATGCTCCTGTGAGTGGGTACTTCTGATGTGCTAGACATGCCAACAAAGAAGAGCGGACATCCCCTTAGCATGCTGTGGTCACACCCCCTCCAGTGGGGGCAGGGAAGCCCAGGAAGTTGTTGTACCGGGGCCCAGGGTTTCTCTTGGCAGCCCTGCATACCAGTGACAAGTGTTGCAGGTAGGAATGCAGAGCAATTGCAAATCACAAAGCATCAGCCATAATCAAGGATGTTATATATATTTGTAAAAACAAGCTAACCAAATCTATCTCAGCCAAATTGACAATTTACAAAGCCTATGAAATATTCCTGCACACAGTTAGTTTTGGGTTTAGGTCAATTATGGCAGATATAAAGCACCAACATGGGAACTTGATTTTCACACATTTATGTCAGTATGTATAGGGAGAAATACTGTATATGGAACTATTTAACTGTATTAGTAGCATAATTGTGATACACAGACATCATGCTATTCATCTGGAAATGTTCTCAGGATTTACTATTCAAAATCACTGATCACATGGACAATGACAGGAATCTACAGTTCATTGCCACAGTCAGCACTATCTACACTATTTCTGTCAATTTATAGATCTCTACAAATTAATAATAGCATAAAAATAGTTAAAACCTGCATATTATAACATTTTCAAGCAAGCCACCTCCCTAATTGGCTCAATATTATTATAGTGGTTCAATTCACTAGAATTCGGAGAAACGGTTCACGCTTTGAATTCTTTATTGGCAAAAAAATACAACTAAAGAAAACACAATTAAACATCATTACAAGTAACCAATTTAAACCCTGGTATAACACAATTTCCCTAATCCTCAAAACAAACAAACCAATAATTCAGAAGCATTTGTACTTTCTTAAGATGAATTCTCTCCATATTTCTTCCCAATTAACTAATATTCTATTAAAAAAAACTGACAAATCAAAAAACATACCTCCCAACATGACCCTCTCTAGGAAGGACAGAATTCTCTGCTCCTGGAGTTCCCACTTAATTTATGATTGCCAACACCTGTGGTGAAACACCTTTCTTATCCATTAACCTGTTCAACACAGGTGCCGGGAATCACAAATTAAGAGAAAAGTCCACAAGCAGAGCATTGTGTCCCTCCTGGAGAGGGTCATGTTGGGAGGTATGAAAAAATATTCATCTCAAAATATAAAACTATAAAAAATAAATTCCGATAACAAAGATATAGACTTTCCATCACAAATGTCGTTAGAATTTTGTTCATCCCAGTCTATAATGTTTAAATCAGAGGTTTTCAAAGGTGGTCCACAAGACCACAAGGCACCCCAAATGTCCAGGTGTTAAGTTTATCCATGCTTGGCCACAGGTGACTTAATTAGCACCTCACTCAATTTGATTTAACCATCACTTCTAGTGCTGAGCCATGGATATACCTTAAACATGGACTGTTGGGGTGCCTTGAGGACCTTGGGGCTAATTCAGACCTGATCGCTAGGCTGCGTTTCGTATAGCGAGCAATCAGGTCTAAACTTCGCATGCGTATGCACCGCAATGCACAGGCGCGTCGCACAGGTACAAAGCGGATCGCCGCTCAGTGATGGGTTTGTGCGAAGAAGCCGTTCGCATGGGCATTTGCAAGGAGATTCACAGGAGGGTTCCTGACGTCAATTCTGGTCCCGGACAGGCTGAAGTTTTTGCAGCGGCTGAGTAAGTCCTGGGCTACTCAGAGACTGCACAAAATCTGTTTGTACAGCTCTGCTACACATACGTTCACACACTTGCAAAGCAAAAATACACTCCCCTATGGGCGGCGACTATGCGAACGCAGGACTGCAAACAAACCCTGGCGAGCAAACAGGTCTGAATTAGGCCCCATGTTTGAGAAACTCTGGTTTAGATACTCAGGTAGCCAAGAGAAACTGATGAAGCAGATATCACATCCAGTTGAAAAAAAAAAAGACTAGAGCCTCTCTAAATGAATTTAGATTCTAAAAACATTAGCAACCTCTTATTAGGTTAGAATTTTGCACATTAACAGATGCTGGCTGCAAATTAGTAACTGGTGGCTGTGTATATCGTCACCATCCTATATAATAAAGGCCAACTCTGCTCCTCACCTCTGTAAGCTGAGACAGCTCAAACTGAAAGTAAAACTGCAGGGAGATGTTACAGCCTTCTGCTGGTAATACTAATAATACTGATCTCACTGTTTCACACTTGCTACATACAGAGAGGGGGGCTGGGGAGAGAGAGTGGGGTTAGGGGCTGATAGGGATTGAGGTGTGGAGAGTGGGGTAGGGGAAAATAGGGACTGGGGGAGAAAGAAAGAGGCAGAAGGCTTGGAGCAGATAGGAACTGGGGAGAGAGGGGTGTAGGGACAGCTAGGACATGGGGGAGAGAGGGGGGAGGGGTTGGGTTAGATAGGGACTGTGGAGAGAGTGGAGTGGAAGGGGCAGATAGGGACAGTGGAGAAAGAGATGCAGATTTTTTCAATATAGTCCCCTCTGTGTGACACGGACACACACACTCCTTATGTACACTGCACCCCCCACCATATACTGCCCCTATATACATTGCACCCCCCACCAAATACTGCCCCTATATACACTGCACCCACATCATCTTCCATATGCTGCACCCCCCACAATATATACTTACCTACATTTCTTTTCTCAACTCCGGAGAGGAGAAGCAGTGAAGGGGCCGAGCCAATTGTGTCATTAGGCCCCACCCACTTGACAGGAAAATATCTTGATTTGGCAATATTTGCATAGGGGTAGAAATTCAATGACTCGATTAGCATATAATGGCATCATTAGGCCCCACCGCCTCCACAATTTCACCCTATTTACTCTAGGAAATGGGCAGAATGCGGGAGGGGTGACCACTCTTCCGGGTCTGTGGGGGACTACCCGAGAAACCGGGTGTCTCCCACAGAATCCGGTTGAGAAGGCAAGTATGCCCCAATGTACTGCCCCCATATACACACTGCACCCCCATACCCCTCCATATAGTGTCCCCTATACAGGGGCGGATCCAGAACAAAATGACAGGGGGGGCACAATGACAAGGAAAGAGGGGGGATCTTCTGTGCCTTTGGCATGAGCTCCACAAAAAGTGGGTGTGGCCTCATAACAAAGGGCGTAGCCTCAATGGGAAGAGGGTGACAGGTAGAGGCATTGGAAGATAGCAGGGAGAGGGTGACAGGCAAGTGGTTATGGGAGAGGTAGTAAGTGACAGGGAGAGGGTGATGCTTTGGAGAGGCAGAGGGTGACAGGAAAGAGAGGATGATGGGGAGATAGTGATGCAAGGGAGAAGTAGATGGTGAGTCAGTGGGTGACGGGGACAGATAGTGGAAGACAGAGAGGCAGTGGGTGACAGGGAGAGGCAGAGGGTGACACCAGGTAGAGAGTGGAAGGCAGTGGTGACAGGGAGAGGGTGACAGGGAGGTATGGCATCATGGAGGAGAGTATGGCAGAAAGGGAGAGAAGTATGGCAGCATAGTGGGGACTGGTATGGCAAAATTTGTGTCACGATCCGGGTATCTGGACGCCATTTCTTACCCATCAGATGCCTCCTAAGGCTGGCTCAGCGCTCCAGGACCGGATCCCATCTGTTATCCTGATGTGTACATTCCTGTATCCTCTCCTGTCTCTCTGAGACGCTGTCACAGTAACGCCTTATTACATCTGGCATGGCGTCTCCCGCGGCCTCCGCCGCCGTCCCTGAGCTTCTGCATGCAGAGTGTCAGAGTGGCGATTACGTCAGCCGCGGCCTCCGCTGTGTCCGCGTGGTTGGATGTGCACTTGTCAGCCTGGCGTCTCCTGTCTCCAGTGGCCGGCGCCGCCATTACTGTTTTCATTACCACATGGATTACAAACCAAACTTCCCTCCAAGTGTCTGCATGGGCGCAGCCATCTTGGATTCTGTCAGCTGATCATTTCCTCCAATCTGTTGTCAGTATTGTTAATCTGCATAATTGCCTAGCCAATCCCTTCCTTGCTGCAGGTATAAATACACTGTGCCTGAGCAAGGAAGGCGTCAGTGCTTTGGTTGTCAAACCTAGTTCCTGTTTGTCTCTCTCCTGTGATTGTCTTCCAGGTTCCAGCTCCTGTCTCAAGACTTCCACCATAGAGACCCGCACCAGCATTCCACCTGCGGTGTAGCCTGACTCTCCAATCCATTGTGGATTCATCTGTTTCCAGCTACAACATTACCTGCTTCCAGCTCAGCTTCCAGCAGAGTACAGCTTCCCTTAAAGGGCCGGTGTCCTTTCTACACTTTACCACTCTCCACCGGTATTATTATTTCTCCGCTCTCAAGTTCTACATTTCAGTTCATATTTCATCGCTCCCAAGTTCATTTATTATTTAACTGGTTCCAGCCAGTATCCACTCCGTGCTAACAACAGTCTGGTTCCAGCCAGTATCCACAGCAGCTGTTTTATCTTCAGCAACCCAGCTTTTCCTGGAACACCAGCTGGCACAATCCTGGGTTATCTCCATTGCTACAGTCGGGCCTGGTAAGGACTTTCCATCTAGAAGATCATAAGAACTATCTCACACTACCAGTGCCCTGTGGCTCCTGCCATCCTGTAGTACCCAGGAACTGTATTTATTCTTTGCTGACTTTTACGTTTTCTTTTACTGCTGCTGTGTTGCGGAGTTGTCATAATAAACATCATTGACTTTTATCCAAGTTGTCGTGGTCACGCCTTCGGGCAGTTATTATTCATGTTACTTACATGTCCAGGGGTCTGATACAACCTCCCAGGTTCCGGTACATCTCAGCCCCTACAACTGAGGCTGCCTCCCGTCAGCTCAGGCCCTCAGTTGTGACAGTAAGCACTGACCTAATGAATCCAGCCGGAGACCAGGATCAAGCAGCCAGGCCGATGCAAGAACTGGCAGCCCGACTAGAACATCAGGAGGCTGCACAGGGCCACATCATCCGCTGTCTCCAGGATCTCTCTACTCGGCTGGATGGGATTCAAACAACTCTCCGTGGATCAGGCGCGTCTGGTGCGTCAACCACAGTGACTCCAGCTATAACCCCACCCACCTTACCCATTTCTGCTCCACGTCTTCATCTTCCAACGCCAGCAAAATTTGACGGATCTCCAAGATTCTGCAGGGGATTTCTCAACCAGTGTGAGATTCAGTTTGAGCTACAACCTGGCAATTTTCCCAGGGACCGTACAAAAATTGCCTACATTATTTCTCTTCTCAGTGGCTCAGCCCTTGATTGGGCATCACCGTTATGGGAGAGGTCCGACACCCTGCTATCTTCCTACACTGCCTTCGTGTCAACATTCAGGCGCATCTTCGACGAGCCAGGCCGGGTAACCTCAGCTTCATCCGAGATTCTCCGTTTACGCCAGGGGTCACGTACTGTAGGACAATATCTGATACAGTTCCAGATCCTGGCATCCGAACTGGCATGGAACGACGAGGCCCTGTATGCTGCATTCTGGCATGGCTTATCTGAGCGTATTAAAGATGAGTTAGCTACCAGAGACTTACCTTCTAAGTTAGATGAGCTAATCTCACTCTGCACGAAAGTTGATTTACGTTTCAGAGAGAGAGCAACTGAGCGTGGAAGATCATCTGCTCCAAAATCTTCTGCTCCTCCTCCTCGTCAACTGTCACCATCTAAAGATGAGCCCATGCAACTTGGCCGTTCCCGTTTAACTCCTGCTGAGCGCCGAAGACGTCTCTCCGAGTTTCTCTGTCTCTATTGTGCAGCTCCGTCTCACACCATTAATGCCTGTCCCAAACGTCCGGGAAACTCCAAATCCTAGCTCGCCAAGGAGAGGGCCGGCTAGGAGTAATGATCTCCTCTCCATCTCCTCAAGATTGTAATCTCCCAGTCTCGCTTCAAGTTGCTCAACGTTATCGGAACGTCATTGCCCTCCTTGATTCCGGAGCAGCTGGGAACTTTATTACCGAAGCCTATGTTAAACGGTGGTCCCTACCCACCGAGAGACTTCCTTCGTCCATTTCTTTAACTGCCGTGGATGGCAGCAAAATTTTTGATGCAGTCATTTCTTTAAGGACTCTACCAGTTTGTCTGAGAGTGGGAGTTCTTCATTCCGAACGTATTTCTTTTTTAGTGATTCCAAGAGCCACACATCCTGTGGTCCTGGGCCTTCCATGGCTCCGTCTTCACAATCCTACAATTGATTGGACGACTACGCAAATCCTGGCATGGGGTTCCTCCTGTGCTGAGACATGTTTGTTTAAAGTATTGCCTGTCTGTTCTTCCTCCCCCAGGTCGTCTGATGTTCCACCTCCTCCATATCAAGATTTCACGGATGTGTTCAGTAAAGCTTCTGCTGATATCCTTCCTCCTCATAGAGAATGGGACTGTCCGATTGATCTCGTTCCAGGGAAGGTTCCACCTCGAGGCCGAACTTATCCGTTGTCTCTGCCTGAGACGCATTCTATGGAGGAATATATTAAAGAGAACCTAGCAAAGGGGTTCATTCGACCTTCTTCTTCTCCAGCCGGCGCAGGCTTCTTTTTTGTAAAAAAGAAAGATGGTGGTCTGCGGCCGTGCATCGACTACAGAGGTTTGAACGACATTACCATCAAGAACCGTTATCCTTTACCCCTGATTACTGAGCTCTTTGACAGAGTTAGCGGAGCTACCATCTTTACAAAGCTGGACTTGCGAGGTGCATACAATCTCATCCGGATCCGTGAGGGTGACGAGTGGAAGACCGCCTTTAACACCCGTGACGGACATTATGAGTACCTCGTCATGCCCTTCGGATTGAGCAATGCTCCAGCTGTCTTCCAGCATTTTGTCAATGAGATCTTCAGAGACATTCTATACCGTCATGTCGTGGTCTATCTAGACGATATCCTCATTTTTGCCAACGATTTAGAGGAACATCGTTTTTGGGTTAAAGAGGTTCTGTCCCGTCTCCGTGTCAATCATCTCTATTGCAAATTAGAAAAATGCGTCTTTGAAGTCAAGTCCATTCCGTTTCTAGGGTACATTGTGTCCGGTTCCGGACTAGAGATGGATCCTGAGAAACTACAAGCAATCCAAAATTGGCCGGTACCCTTAACCCTCAAAGGGGTCCAGAGGTTCTTAGGGTTCGCCAACTATTACCGAAAGTTTATACGAGACTTTTCCACCATTGTGGCGCCTATTACTGCTTTCACTAAGAAGGGTGCTAACCCGTCCAAGTGGTCTGAAGAAGCCATGCAAGCATTTCATCTTTTAAAACAAAGGTTCATCTCTGCGCCTGTTCTGAAACAGCCTGACATCGACTCTCCTTTCATCTTAGAGGTGGATGCCTCCTCCGTTGGAGTAGGAGCGGTGTTATCTCAGAGGGCTAAAGATGGCCATTTACACCCTTGCAGTTTCTTCTCCCGGAAGTTCTCCCCAGCTGAGCGCAACTATGCCATTGGCGACCAGGAGTTGCTAGCCATCAAGCTCGCTCTAGAAGAGTGGAGGTATCTGTTGGAGGGAGCTTCTCATTCAATCACCATACTTACAGACCACAAGAACCTTTTATACCTGAAGGGCGCACAATGTCTCAACCCTCGTCAGGCCAGATGGGCACTTTTCTTTTCCAGGTTCGACTTTAAACTCCAGTTCTGTCCGGGCTCTCAGAATCGCAAGGCCGATGCCCTTTCCCGCTCATGGGAGCAAGAAAATGAGTCAGAGTCTTCAGACAAGCATCCTATTATAAATCCGTTGGCATTCTCCACGGTAGGGATGGACTCTACGCCCCCATCAGGGAAAAGTTTTGTGAAGCCGATGCTAAGGAAGAAGCTCATGCATTGGGCCCATGCTTCCCGTTTTGCCGGACATACAGGTATCCAAAAAACCCTGGAGTTTATCTCTAGGTCCTATTGGTGGCCAACTCTGAAAAAGGACATCTTGGAGTTTATTGCATCTTGCCCAAAGTGTGCCCAACATAAAGTATCCCGCCAGTCGCCTGCGGGGCAACTGGTTCCACTATCCGTTCCCCGTCGACCATGGACCCACTTGTCGATGGATTTCATTACAGACTTACCCATGTGCAACAAGTTCAATACCATCTGGGTGGTAGTTGACCGGTTCACCAAGATGGCACACTTCATTCCTCTCACCGGTCTTCCGTCAGCTTCCAAGTTGGCTCAAGTATTCATACAAGAGATCTTCCGACTCCACGGTCTTCCTGAAGAAATTATCTCAGATCGAGGAGTTCAATTCACAGCCAAATTCTGGCGAAGTTTATGTCAAGTCCTCCAAGTCAAGCTAAAGTTTTCCACGGCTTACCATCCTCAGACCAATGGTCAAACCGAGAGGGTGAATCAGGACTTGGAGGCCTTCCTCCGCATCTATGTGTCCTCCTCTCAAGATGACTGGGTTCAATTACTTCCCTGGGCCGAGTTCTGTCATAACAACCAGTATCATTCTTCATCTGCTTCAACACCATTCTTCACTAACTTTGGATTCCACCCTAAAGTTCCTGAGTTCCAACCGCTTCCAGCAACTTCTGTTCCCGCAGTGGATATCACCTTGCATCAGTTTGCCAATATCTGGAAGAGCGTACGATCAGCTCTGCTCAAGGCATCGTTCAGGTACAAGAAGTTTGCGGATAAGAAGCGTCGAGCAGTTCCTGCTCTCAAGGTGGGTGATCGGGTATGGTTATCCACGAAGAATTTGAGGTTAAGAGTTCCCAGTATGAAGTTTGCACCTCGCTATATCGGTCCTTTCAAGATTGAACAAGTCATCAATCCTGTTGCTTACAGACTCCAGTTGCCTCCCTTCTTAAAAATACCCAGGACATTCCATGTTTCCCTGTTGAAACCGCTGATCTTGAATCGGTTTCATTCCTCACTTCCTCCAACTCCGAAAGTCCAAACTCAACGAGGCGTTGAGTATGAAGTGGCCAAGATCCTGGACTCACGTCACCGTTACGGTCAACTACAATATCTTATTGACTGGAAGGGTTATGGTCCTGAGGAACGTTCATGGACCAATGCTTCTGATGTCCATGCTCCTGCCTTGGTCCGGAGATTCCATTCCAAGTTTCCTCAAAAGCCAAAGAAGTGTCCTGGGGCCACTCCTAAAGGGGGGGGTGCTGTCACGATCCGGGTATCTGGACGCCATTTCTTACCCATCAGATGCCTCCTAAGGCTGGCTCAGCGCTCCAGGACCGGATCCCATCTGTTATCCTGATGTGTACATTCCTGTATCCTCTCCTGTCTCTCTGAGACGCTGTCACAGTAACGCCTTATTACATCTGGCATGGCGTCTCCCGCGGCCTCCGCCGCCGTCCCTGAGCTTCTGCATGCAGAGTGTCAGAGTGGCGATTACGTCAGCCGCGGCCTCCGCTGTGTCCGCGTGGTTGGATGTGCACTTGTCAGCCTGGCGTCTCCTGTCTCCAGTGGCCGGCGCCGCCATTACTGTTTTCATTACCACATGGATTACAAACCAAACTTCCCTCCAAGTGTCTGCATGGGCGCAACCATCTTGGATTCTGTCAGCTGATCATTTCCTCCAATCTGTTGTCAGTATTGTTAATCTGCATAATTGCCTAGCCAATCCCTTCCTTGCTGCAGGTATAAATACACTGTGCCTGAGCAAGGAAGGCGTCAGTGCTTTGGTTGTCAAACCTAGTTCCTGTTTGTCTCTCTCCTGTGATTGTCTTCCAGGTTCCAGCTCCTGTCTCAAGACTTCCACCATAGAGACCCGCACCAGCATTCCACCTGCGGTGTAGCCTGACTCTCCAATCCATTGTGGATTCATCTGTTTCCAGCTACAACATTACCTGCTTCCAGCTCAGCTTCCAGCAGAGTACAGCTTCCCTTAAAGGGCCGGTGTCCTTTCTACACTTTACCACTCTCCACCGGTATTATTATTTCTCCGCTCTCAAGTTCTACATTTCAGTTCATATTTCATCGCTCCCAAGTTCATTTATTATTTAACTGGTTCCAGCCAGTATCCACTCCGTGCTAACAACAGTCTGGTTCCAGCCAGTATCCACAGCAGCTGTTTTATCTTCAGCAACCCAGCTTTTCCTGGAACACCAGCTGGCACAATCCTGGGTTATCTCCATTGCTACAGTCGGGCCTGGTAAGGACTTTCCATCTAGAAGATCATAAGAACTATCTCACACTACCAGTGCCCTGTGGCTCCTGCCATCCTGTAGTACCCAGGAACTGTATTTATTCTTTGCTGACTTTTACGTTTTCTTTTACTGCTGCTGTGTTGCGGAGTTGTCATAATAAACATCATTGACTTTTATCCAAGTTGTCGTGGTCACGCCTTCGGGCAGTTATTATTCATGTTACTTACATGTCCAGGGGTCTGATACAACCTCCCAGGTTCCGGTACATCTCAGCCCCTACAACTGAGGCTGCCTCCCGTCAGCTCAGGCCCTCAGTTGTGACAGTAAGCACTGACCTAATGAATCCAGCCGGAGACCAGGATCAAGCGGCCAGGCCGATGCAAGAACTGGCAGCCCGACTAGAACATCAGGAGGCTGCACAGGGCCACATTATCCGCTGTCTCCAGGATCTCTCTACTCGGCTGGATGGGATTCAGACAACTCTCCGTGGATCAGGCGCGTCTGGTGCGTCAACCACAGTGACTCCAGCTATAACCCCACCCACCTAACCCATTTCTGCTCCACGTCTTCATCTTCCAACGCCAGCAAAATTTGACGGATCTCCAAGATTCTGCAGGGGATTTCTCAACCAGTGTGAGATTCAGTTTGAGCTACAACCTGGCAATTTTCCCAGTGACCGTACAAAAATTGCCTACATTATTTCTCTTCTCAGTGGCTCAGCCCTTGATTGGGCATCACCGTTATGGGAGAGGTCCGACACCCTGCTATCTTCCTACACTGCCTTCGTGTCAACATTCAGGCGCATCTTCGACGAGCCAGGCCGGGTAACCTCAGCTTCATCCGAGATTCTCCGTTTACGCCAGGGGTCACGTACTGTAGGACAATATCTGATACAGTTCCAGATCCTGGCATCCGAACTGGCATGGAACGACGAGGCCCTGTATGCTGCATTCTGGCATGGCTTATCTGAGCGTATTAAAGATGAGTTAGCTACCAGAGACTTACCTTCTAAGTTAGATGAGCTAATCTCACTCTGCACGAAAGTTGATTTACGTTTCAGAGAGAGAGCAACTGAGCGTGGAAGATCATCTGCTCCAAAATCTTCTGCTCCTCCTCCTCGTCAACTGTCACCATCTAAAGATGAGCCCATGCAACTTGGCCGTTCCCGTTTAACTCCTGCTGAGCGCCGAAGACGTCTCTCCGAGTTTCTCTGTCTCTATTGTGCAGCTCCGTCTCACACCATTAATGCCTGTCCCAAACGTCCGGGAAACTCCAAATCCTAGCTCGCCAAGGAGAGGGCCGGCTAGGAGTAATGATCTCCTCTCCATCTCCTCAAGATTGTAATCTCCCAGTCTCGCTTCAAGTTGCTCAACGTTATCGGAACGTCATTGCCCTCCTTGATTCCGGAGCAGCTGGGAACTTTATTACCGAAGCCTATGTTAAACGGTGGTCCCTACCCACCGAGAGACTTCCTTCGTCCATTTCTTTAACTGCCGTGGATGGCAGCAAAATTTTTGATGCAGTCATTTCTTTAAGGACTCTACCAGTTTGTCTGAGAGTGGGAGTTCTTCATTCCGAACGTATTTCTTTTTTAGTGATTCCAAGAGCCACACATCCTGTGGTCCTGGGCCTTCCATGGCTCCGTCTTCACAATCCTACAATTGATTGGACGACTACGCAAATCCTGGCATGGGGTTCCTCCTGTGCTGAGACATGTTTGTTTAAAGTATTGCCTGTCTGTTCTTCCTCCCCCAGGTCGTCTGATGTTCCACCTCCTCCATATCAAGATTTCACGGATGTGTTCAGTAAAGCTTCTGCTGATATCCTTCCTCCTCATAGAGAATGGGACTGTCCGATTGATCTCGTTCCAGGGAAGGTTCCACCTCGAGGCCGAACTTATCCGTTGTCTCTGCCTGAGACGCATTCTATGGAGGAATATATTAAAGAGAACCTAGCAAAGGGGTTCATTCGACCTTCTTCTTCTCCAGCCGGCGCAGGCTTCTTTTTTGTAAAAAAGAAAGATGGTGGTCTGCGGCCGTGCATCGACTACAGAGGTTTGAACGACATTACCATCAAGAACCGTTATCCTTTACCCCTGATTACTGAGCTCTTTGACAGAGTTAGCGGAGCTACCATCTTTACAAAGCTGGACTTGCGAGGTGCATACAATCTCATCCGGATCCGTGAGGGTGACGAGTGGAAGACCGCCTTTAACACCCGTGACGGACATTATGAGTACCTCGTCATGCCCTTCGGATTGAGCAATGCTCCAGCTGTCTTCCAGCATTTTGTCAATGAGATCTTCAGAGACATTCTATACCGTCATGTCGTGGTCTATCTAGACGATATCCTCATTTTTGCCAACGATTTAGAGGAACATCGTTTTTGGGTTAAAGAGGTTCTGTCCCGTCTCCGTGTCAATCATCTCTATTGCAAATTAGAAAAATGCGTCTTTGAAGTCAAGTCCATTCCGTTTCTAGGGTACATTGTGTCCGGTTCCGGACTAGAGATGGATCCTGAGAAACTACAAGCAATCCAAAATTGGCCGGTACCCTTAACCCTCAAAGGGGTCCAGAGGTTCTTAGGGTTCGCCAACTATTACCGAAAGTTTATACGAGACTTTTCCACCATTGTGGCGCCTATTACTGCTTTCACTAAGAAGGGTGCTAACCCGTCCAAGTGGTCTGAAGAAGCCATGCAAGCATTTCATCTTTTAAAACAAAGGTTCATCTCTGCGCCTGTTCTGAAACAGCCTGACATCGACTCTCCTTTCATCTTAGAGGTGGATGCCTCCTCCGTTGGAGTAGGAGCGGTGTTATCTCAGAGGGCTAAAGATGGCCATTTACACCCTTGCAGTTTCTTCTCCTGGAAGTTCTCCCCAGCTGAGCGCAACTATGCCATTGGCGACCAGGAGTTGCTAGCCATCAAGCTCGCTCTAGAAGAGTGGAGGTATCTGTTGGAGGGAGCTTCTCATTCAATCACCATACTTACAGACCACAAGAACCTTTTATACCTGAAGGGCGCACAATGTCTCAACCCTCGTCAGGCCAGATGGGCACTTTTCTTTTCCAGGTTCGACTTTAAACTCCAGTTCTGTCCGGGCTCTCAGAATCGCAAGGCCGATGCCCTTTCCCGCTCATGGGAGCAAGAAAATGAGTCAGAGTCTTCAGACAAGCATCCTATTATAAATCCGTTGGCATTCTCCACGGTAGGGATGGACTCTACGCCCCCATCAGGGAAAAGTTTTGTGAAGCCGATGCTAAGGAAGAAGCTCATGCATTGGGCCCATGCTTCCCGTTTTGCCGGACATACAGGTATCCAAAAAACCCTGGAGTTTATCTCTAGGTCCTATTGGTGGCCAACTCTGAAAAAGGACGTCTTGGAGTTTATTGCATCTTGCCCAAAGTGTGCCCAACATAAAGTATCCCGCCAGTCGCCTGCGGGGCAACTGGTTCCACTATCCGTTCCCCGTCGACCATGGACCCACTTGTCGATGGATTTCATTACAGACTTACCCATGTGCAACAAGTTCAATACCATCTGGGTGGTAGTTGACCGGTTCACCAAGATGGCACACTTCATTCCTCTCACCGGTCTTCCGTCAGCTTCCAAGTTGGCTCAAGTATTCATACAAGAGATCTTCCGACTCCACGGTCTTCCTGAAGAAATTATCTCAGATCGAGGAGTTCAATTCACAGCCAAATTCTGGCGAAGTTTATGTCAAGTCCTCCAAGTCAAGCTAAAGTTTTCCACGGCTTACCATCCTCAGACCAATGGTCAAACCGAGAGGGTGAATCAGGACTTGGAGGCCTTCCTCCGCATCTATGTGTCCTCCTCTCAAGATGACTGGGTTCAATTACTTCCCTGGGCCGAGTTCTGTCATAACAACCAGTATCATTCTTCATCTGCTTCAACACCATTCTTCACTAACTTTGGATTCCACCCTAAAGTTCCTGAGTTCCAACCGCTTCCAGCAACTTCTGTTCCCGCAGTGGATATCACCTTGCATCAGTTTGCCAATATCTGGAAGAGCGTACGATCAGCTCTGCTCAAGGCATCGTTCAGGTACAAGAAGTTTGCGGATAAGAAGCGTCGAGCAGTTCCTGCTCTCAAGGTGGGTGATCGGGTATGGTTATCCACGAAGAATTTGAGGTTAAGAGTTCCCAGTATGAAGTTTGCACCTCGCTATATCGGTCCTTTCAAGATTGAACAAGTCATCAATCCTGTTGCTTACAGACTCCAGTTGCCTCCCTTCTTAAAAATACCCAGGACATTCCATGTTTCCCTGTTGAAACCGCTGATCTTGAATCGGTTTCATTCCTCACTTCCTCCAACTCCGAAAGTCCAAACTCAACGAGGCGTTGAGTATGAAGTGGCCAAGATCCTGGACTCACGTCACCGTTACGGTCAACTACAATATCTTATTGACTGGAAGGGTTATGGTCCTGAGGAACGTTCATGGACCAATGCTTCTGATGTCCATGCTCCTGCCTTGGTCCGGAGATTCCATTCCAAGTTTCCTCAAAAGCCAAAGAAGTGTCCTGGGGCCACTCCTAAAGGGGGGGGTGCTGTCACGATCCGGGTATCTGGACGCCTTTTCTTACCCATCAGATGCCTCCTAAGGCTGGCTCAGCGCTCCAGGACCGGATCCCATCTGTTATCCTGATGTGTACATTCCTGTATCCTCTCCTGTCTCTCTGAGACGCTGTCACAGTAACACCTTATTACATCTGGCATGGCGTCTCCCGCGGCCTCCGCCGCCGTCCCTGAGCTTCTGCATGCAGAGTGTCAGAGTGGCGATTACGTCAGCCGCGGCCTCCGCTGTGTCCGCATGGTTGGATGTGCACTTGTCAGCCTGGCGTCTCCTGTCTCCAGTGGCCGGCGCCGCCATTACTGTTTTCATTACCACATGGATTACAAACCAAACTTCCCTCCAAGTGTCTGCATGGGCGCAGCCATCTTGGATTCTGTCAGCTGATCATTTCCTCCAATCTGTTGTCAGTATTGTTAATCTGCATAATTGCCTAGCCAATCCCTTCCTTGCTGCAGGTATAAATACACTGTGCCTGAGCAAGGAAGGCGTCAGTGCTTTGGTTGTCAAACCTAGTTCCTGTTTGTCTCTCTCCTGTGATTGTCTTCCAGGTTCCAGCTCCTGTCTCAAGACTTCCACCATAGAGACCCGCACCAGCATTCCACCTGCGGTGTAGCCTGACTCTCCAATCCATTGTGGATTCATCTGTTTCCAGCTGCAACATTACCTGCTTCCAGCTCAGCTTCCAGCAGAGTACAGCTTCCCTTAAAGGGCCGGTGTCCTTTCTACACTTTACCACTCTCCACCGGTATTATTATTTCTCCGCTCTCAAGTTCTACATTTCAGTTCATATTTCATCGCTCCCAAGTTCATTTATTATTTAACTGGTTCCAGCCAGTATCCACTCCGTGCTAACAACAGTCTGGTTCCAGCCAGTATCCACAGCAGCTGTTTTATCTTCAGCAACCCAGCTTTTCCTGGAACACCAGCTGGCACAATCCTGGGTTATCTCCATTGCTACAGTCGGGCCTGGTAAGGACTTTCCATCTAGAAGATCATAAGAACTATCTCACACTACCAGTGCCCTGTGGCTCCTGCCATCCTGTAGTACCCAGGAACTGTATTTATTCTTTGCTGACTTTTACGTTTTCTTTTACTGCTGCTGTGTTGCGGAGTTGTCATAATAAACATCATTGACTTTTATCCAAGTTGTCGTGGTCACGCCTTCGGGCAGTTATTATTCATGTTACTTACATGTCCAGGGGTCTGATACAACCTCCCAGGTTCCGGTACATCTCAGCCCCTACAACTGAGGCTGCCTCCCGTCAGCTCAGGCCCTCAGTTGTGACAATTTGTGGGGAGTATGGCAGTAAAGGGTGGGAGTATGGCAGTAAGGGAAAGAAGTATGGCTGCATGGGGAGTACTGGCAGTAAGGGGGGTGGGGGATATGGTACAGTAAGAGGGAGGAGTATGACAGCATAGTGGGGACTAGCTGTAAGGGGGAGAAGTTTGGCAGGATGGGAGGACGGGCAATAAGGGGAGGGGGAATGACAGTAAGAGCGTGGAGCGTGGCACCATGGAGTATGGCAGTAAGGCAGGGGTGGCCAAACAGTCGATCGCGATCGACTGGTCGATCGCGATCCGCCACCCGAAGCCGCGCCTCTCCTGCCTGCCGCTCTGCCTCCTAAGTCTGGTCTGCGGCAGTGACGGCCGTGTGTATAGCTCAAATCAGGCGCCGGTTCGTTAGCCAATGAGAGCTCGCGGACCGGCCCCTGATTTAAGCCATACACGCTGCCGTCACCGCCGGAGATTAGACTGAGAAGCAGGGCGGCAGACAGGAGAAGCGCGCGCTGCGCTCTCCACTCCGGTGAGCTCTACTATGGGGGCATATCTGGCATTGTGGGCACATGGCTCAGTTGGGGCATATCTGGCAATGTGGGGCCTATCTGGCACTGTGGGGTCATATGTGGCACTGGGGGCATATCTGGCTCTGCGGGCACATAGCACTGTGGGGGCATATCTGGCACTGTGGGCACATGGCACTGTGGGGGCATATCTGTAATCTGGCGCTGTGGGGGGCATATCTGGCACTGTGGGCACATGGCACTGTGGGGGCATATCTATATCTGGCACTGTGGGGGCATATCTGGCACTGTGGGGCATATCTGGCACTGTGGGCACATGGCACTGTGGGGGCATATCTGTATCTGGCACTGTGGGGGCATATCTGGCACTGTGGGGGCATATCTGGCACTGTGGGCACATAGCACTGTGAGGGCATATCTGGCACTGTGGGCACATGGCACTGTGGGGACATATCTGGCACTGTGGGCACATGGCACTGTGGGGGCATATCTGGCACTGTGGGGGCATATCTGTATCTGGCACTGTGGGGGCATATCTGGCACTGTGGGGGCATATCTGGCACTGTGGGCACATGGCACTGTGAGGGCATATCTGGCACTGTGGGCACATGGCACTGTGGGGGCATATCTGGCACTGTGGGGGCATATCTGTATCTGGCGCTGTGGGGGCATATCTGGCACTGTGGGCACATGGCACTGTGGGGGCATATCTGTATCTGGCACTGTGGGGGCATATCTGGCACTGTGGGCACATGGCACTGTGAGGGCATATCTGGCACTGTGGGCACATGGCACTGTGAGGGCATATCTGGCACTGTGGGGCATATCTGGCACTGTGGGGGCATATCTGTAATCTGGCACTGTGGGGGCATATCTGGCACTGTGGGCACATGGCACTGTGGGGGCATGTGTATCTGGCACTGTGGGGGCATATGTGTTTGAGGTTTTTACCTGTGGGGGCCAATGTGTTATTTTGTGTGAGGCAGTCATTACACTCTGTGCAGCAAGGCTATGTCCCTTTTTTTTGTTATACCACGCCCACTTTTTGTTATACCGTGCCCACTTTTTGTTATACCACGCCCCTTTTTTACGCGCGCGCCTGCGGCGCGCTGTTATTCCTCCTAGGTAGATCACAAAAGCTTTTTAGCTTTCAAAGTAGATTGCCGACTCCAAAAGTCTGGCCGCCTCTGCAGTAAGGGGAGGGAGTATGTCAGTAAGGGAGAGAAGTGTGGCATGGCAGTAGTATGGTTAGTAGCAAGATGGGAGGTGTCTGGCAGCAGGGAAAGGTGGTGTTTGGAAACAAGGAGGGGTACCGTTTGTGGTACTGGCGACAGGAGTGGGGGTTGTTCTAGAGGCAGGGAGGGAGGGAAGGGGGTGTCTGGAGCCAGGTAGTGGAGGGATGGCTAGTGCCTGGAGGCAGGGTATGTGAAAGCAGGGGAGAGGTAGGTTGGTGGGGTGGTGTATGAAAGATGGAAGAGGGTGGATTGAGGGAGGGGGGTTCTGTTTGGGGGCACGGGTGGTGAGGAGGTGTCTGTATTGCAGGACACATGCACAAGTCCTTATAGTATATTAGCTAGCACATTTCACTGACCTTGTATAATGCCTGTGTACTGGAGATGGTACCCAGGGACTAGGGCCCTTACTCTGCTAAGGGTGAGAATTTGTGGTATATGCTGCAGAACTAGTCCTAGAGCTGCAGCAAGGACGGAGACAGAGAGGGTCCTTTGTTCTGCTGCTCTGCCTGTCACCATGTGTCTGCAGCTGGATACGGGGACGGGCGGCTCCAGATCCCTGCACTGGGGAACTTTTCCTTGGTGCTGTACAGCGCGGTGCTTCCCAGATCGGCATGAGAAAAGGGTTTCAGTAAGGAGGAGACTAGTCCAGCAATGAAAGCCAATCAGGATCAAGCCCGGCCCGCGAATCAGAAGCTGGAGGGCGGAGCTGGGCTGATCATTCGTCTATGCCCAGGGATGAGCAGACAGGCTGGTGCCTAGAGTGCAATGTGCAGCACATGATAAAATAGCAAAAATATATATTCTTAATGACAGGGGGGGCACGTGCCTTGGTGCTTCCCCCTGAATCCGCCATTGCCCCTATATACATGGCACCCCCTCCTCCATATACTGCTCACGCCATATACCACATACTCTGTATCCCCTCCTCCATATACTATGCTGCAACCGCAGGTTACTTGCCATCCTGGGAATCAGCAACAAGTAGCAGCAGTAACCAGGAAACAGATGCAGGAACCACCAGCCAGTCCCACAGTGCTCAGAGCAGAGGCATCTGAGACTCGTGTGGCCACTTACCAGCCGTGGAAGAGGGTGAATTCATCTAGCAGGAAGGGGTGAGACCCTGTGTTGGGTGAGCAGTGCAGTGACTGGGAGGAGGAGGGGTCGATGCTGGAGCTGCAGATGATGCGGGTGAGGAGGAGGCAGATAACCAGCTCAGCTGCTTTATATTAGTGATGTGCACCGGAAATTTTTCGGGTTTTGTGTTTTGGTTTTGGGTTCGGTTCCGCGGCCGTGTTTTGGATTCGGACGAGTTTTGGCAAAACCTCACCGAAAATTTTTTGTCGGATTCGGGTGTGTTTTGGATTCGGGTGTTTTTTTCAAAAAACCCTAAAAAACAGCTTAAATCATAGAATTTGGGGGTCATTTTGATCCCATAGTATTATTAACCTCAATAACCATAATTTCCACTCATTTTCAGTCTATTCTGAACACCTCACACCTCACAATATTATTTTTAGTCCTAAAATTTGCACCGAGGTCGCTGGATGGCTAAGCTAAGCGACACAAGTGGCCGACACAAACACCTGGCCCATCTAGGAGTGGCACTGCAGTGTCAGACAGGATGGCCCTTCAAAAAAATACTCCCCAAACAGCACATGACGCAAAGAAAAAAAGAGGCGCAATGAGGTAGCTGTGTGACTAAGCAAAGTGACCCAAGTGGCCGACACAAACACCTGGCCCATCTAGGAGTGGCACTGCAGTGTCAGGCAGGATGGCACTTCAAAAAAATTGTCCCCAAACAGCACATGATGCAAAGAAAAATGAAAGAAAAAAGAGGTGCAAGATGGAATTGCCTTGGGCCCTCCCACCCACCCTTATGTTGTACAAACAGGACATGCACACTTTAATAAACCCATCATTTCAGTGACAGGGTCTGCCACACGACTGTGACTGAAATGACTGGTTGGTTTGGGCCCCCACCAAAAAAGAAGCAATCAATCTCTCCTTGCACAAACTGGCTCTACAGAGGCAAGATGTCCACCTCATCATCATCCTCCGATTCCTCACCCCTTTCACTGTGTACATCCCCCTCCTCACAGATTATTAATTCGTCCCCACTGGAATCCACCATCTCAGGTCCCCGTGTACTTTCTGGAGGCAATTGCTGCTGGTGAATGTCTCCACGGAGGAATTGATTATAATTCATTTTAATGAACATCATCTTCTCCACATTTTCTGGAAGTAACCTCGTACGCCGATTGCTGACAAGGTGAGCGGCTGCACTAAACACTCTTTCGGAGTACACACTGGAGGGAGGGCAACTCAGGTAGAATAAAGCCAGTTTCTGCAAGGGCCTCCAAATTGCCTCTTTTTCCTGCCAGTATACATACGAACTGTCTGACGTGCCTACTTGGATGCGGTCACTCATATAATCCTCCACCATTCTTTCAATGGTGAGAGAATCATATGCAGTGACAGTAGACGACATGTCAGTAATCGTTGCCAGGTCCTTCAGTCCGGACCAGATGTCAGCACTCGCTCCAGACTGCCCTGCATCACCGCCAGCGGGTGGGCTCGGAATTCTTAGCCTTTTCCTCGCACCCCCAGTTGCAGGAGAATGTGAAGGAGGAGATGGTGACGGGTCACGTTCCGCTTGACTTGACAATTTTCTCACCAGCAGGTCTTTGAACCTCTGCAGACTTGTGTCTGCCGGAAAGAGAGATACAACGTAGGTTTTAAATCTAGGATCAAGCACGGTGGCCAAAATGTAGTGCTCTGATTTCAACAGATTGACCACCCATGAATCCTGGTTAAGCGAATTAAGGGCTCCATCCACAAGTCCCACATGCCTAGCGGAATCGCTCTGTTTTAGCTCCTCCTTCAATGTCTCCAGCTTCTTCTGCAAAAGCCTGATGAGGGGAATGACCTGACTCAGGCTGGCAGTGTCTGAACTGACTTCACGTGTGGCAAGTTCAAAGGGTTGCAGAACCTTGCACAACGTTGAAATCCACTGCACTTGAGTCAGGTGCATTCCACCTCCTTTGACTATATCGTGGCCAGATGTATAGGCTTGAATGGCCTTTTGCTGCTCCTCCATCCTCTGAAGCATATAGAGGGTTGAATTCCACCTCGTTACCACCTCTTGCTTCAGATGATGGCAGGGCAGGTTCAGGAATGTTTGGTGGTGCTCCAGTCTTCTGTACGCGGTGCATGAATGCCGAAAGTGGCCCGCAATTCTTCGGGCCACCGACAGCATCTCTTGCACTCCCCTGTCGTTTTAAATTCAAGGTATGTGCAAAACATGGGACGTGATGGAATTTGCCCAGATGTAATGCACGCACAATATTGCTGGCGTTGTCCAATGTCACAAATCCCCAGGAGAGTCCAATTGGGGTAAGCCATTATGCGATGATCTTCCTCAGTTGCCGTAAGAGGTTTTCAGCTGTGTGCCTATTCTGGAAAGCGGTGATACAAAGCGTAGCCTGCCTAGGAACGAGTATAGATGTGCGTACCTTCCAATCTACCTGGACGTGCACCGTCCGCCGGTAGAGACCAACGTGGGGAGCGCTGGAAGTGATTGCCGTGTCCGTGCGGCATCTGCAGTTGATCGTGCGGCCACGTAGAAAGCCGTCCACGGCTGTTGTTAGTAAGGCCGGGTGGAGTGGCTATGGCTTGAGTGCGTCCTGGAGAAATGTTCAGTGATTTCCAAAAAGGAGGAGGAGTCCAGGTAGATTGGAAGGTACGCACATCTATACCCGGGCTCAATACATCACCCGATCCAGCAGCCACACTACTTGCTGTTACGATCACCCGCACGAAGCACCTGCAAGGTGTAACAAGCAGGGTAACCAATAATCGGTGCAGCTGGCTGAAAGATCCAGATATCCCACGTACCTTCCAGCTTTTTCAATTACTGGGCAACTTTTGGACTCACCCGGGGACGCTCGGGTTCACCAGCCCTTGTGGAGAGGTATTTCATACATTTATCCATGCTGACTATCAATTAATACGTGCAGTCAATGTGACACATTTAGGATTCACCTGTAGCAGCTGTGGCAACAGTGATTCTCCAAGAGACTGCAACATTCTGATACATACCATTTTGAACCATACTGTTCAGTGATTTCTCAAGTATAATAATACACTCTGGATTTAGATAATCCATGCTATTTTTAAATTTTTGTATATTATATATTCTGCTAAAATCATATGGAATATTGAATTATCCATTATGAAATAGTATTTCTATATCACTATTAATAAACATATGTATTTTATATTTTCTTATTATCATTACTATTTATTCCTTGGCTGATATTGAACCTGTGATATTTTGGTATGTGATTCTCATGAGCACCTCTATTTTCAATTTATAAACTGCTAAACTAGTCTAAAAAAATGCACCACAGGTATACAATGTAGATGGATAGTATACTTAATGGATGACGAGTGACAACACAGAGGTAGGTACAGCAGTGGCCTACCGTACTGCTATATATAGTATACTGGTGGACACTGTCAGCAAACTGCTAAACTAGTCTAAAAAAATGCACCACAGGTATACAATGTAGATGGATAGTATACTTAATGGATGACGAGTGACGACACAGAGGTAGGTACAGCAGTGGTCTACCGTACTGCTATATATAGTATACTGGTGGACACTGTCAGCAAACTGCTAAACTAGTCTAAAAAAATGCACCACAGGTATACAATGTAGATGGATAGTATACTTAATGGATGACGAGTGACGACACAGAGGTAGGTACAGCAGTGGCCTACCGTACTGCTATATATAGTATACTGGTGGACACTGTCAGCAAACTGCTAAACTAGTCTAAAAAAATGCACCACAGGTATACAATGTAGATGGATAGTATACTTAATGGATGACGAGTGACGACACAGAGGTAGGTACAGCAGTGGCCTACCGTACTGCTATATATAGTATACTGGTGGACACTGTCAGCAAACTGCTAAACTAGTCTAAAAAAAATGCACCACAGGTATACAATGTAGATGGATAGCATACTTAATGGATGACGAGTGACGACACAGAGGTAGGTACAGCAGTGGCCTACCGTACTGCTATATATAGTATACTGGTGGACACTGTCAGCAAACTGCTAAACTAGTCTAAACAAATGCACCACAGGTATACAATGTAGATGGATAGTATACTTAATGGATGACGAGTGACGACACAGAGGTAGGTCCAGCAGTGGCCTACCGTACTGCTATATATAGTATACTGGTGGACACTGTCAGCAAACTGCTAAACTAGTCTAAAAAAATGCACCACAGGTATACAATGTAGATGGATAGTATACTTAATGGATGATGAGTGACGACACAGAGGTAGGTACAGCAGTGGCCTACCGTACTGCTATATATAGTATACTGGTGGACACTGTCAGCAAACTGCTAAACTAGTCTAAAAAAATGCACCACAGGTATACAATGTAGATGGATAGTATACTTAATGGATGACGAGTGACGACACAGAGGTAGGTACAGCAGTGGCCTACCGTACTGCTATATATAGTATACTGGTGGACACTGTCAGCAAACTGCTAAACTAGTCTAAAAAAATGCACCACAGGTATACAATGTAGATGGATAGTATACTTAATGGATGACGAGTGATGACACAGAGGTAGGTACAGCAGTGGCCTACCGTACTGCTATATATAGTATACTGGTGGACACTGTCAGCAAACTGCTAAACTAGTCTAAAAAAATGCACCACAGGTATACAATGTAGATGGATAGTATACTTAATGGATGACGAGTGACGACACAGAGGTAGGTACAGCAGTGGCCTACCGTACTGCTATATATAGTATACTGGTGGACACTGTCAGCAAACTGCTAAACTAGTCTAAAAAAATGCACCACAGGTATACAATGTAGATGGATAGTATACTTAATGGATGACGAGTGACGACACAGAGGTAGGTACAGCAGTGGCCTACCGTACTGCTATATATAGTATACTGGTGGACACTGTCAGCAAACTGCTAAACTAGTCTAAAATGCACCACAGGTATACAATGTAGATAGATAGTATACTTAATGGATGACGAGTGACGACACAGAGGTAGGTACAGCAGTGCACTCTGCACTGTACTACTCCTATATAATATTAATTATACTGGTGGTCCCCAGTCCCCACAATAAAGCAGCACACTGTGAGCACAGATATGGAGTGTTTTTCAGGCAGACAACGTATACTGGTGGTCACTGTCAGCAAAACTCTGCACTGTACTCCTGCTATAGCTGCTCCCCAGTCCCCACAATTAAGCAGTGTGAGCACTCAGCACAGATATATCACGCAGCACACTGAGCACAGATATGGTATGGAGCGTTTTTTTCAGGCAGAGAACGGATAAAAAAACTGGTGGTCACTTATCAGCAAAACTCTGCACTGTACTCCTAACAGCTGCTCCCCAATCCTCCCCACAATTAAGCAATAAAAAACAAACAAGAATCAACTGTCTTCTACAATAAACGGAGAGGATGCCAGCCACGTCCTCTCCCTATCATCTCCAATGCACGAGTGAAAATGGCGGCGACGCGCGGCTGCTTATATAGAATCCGAATCTCGCAAGAATCCGACAGTGGGATGATGACGTACGGGCGCGCTCGGGTTAGCCGAGCAAGGCGGGAAGGTTCGAACCTGCCTCGGACCCGTGTAAACAAGGTGAAGTTCGGGGGGGTTCGGTTTCTCGGAAACCGAACCCGCTCATCACTACTTTATATATACTGCGCACCAACGGAGAGACAGGGTTCTCTGCTCGCCTCTCCCCCACCCTGGACAGGCCATGGCCAGACCCCTTCAGACAGCTGCTGGTGGCTTCTGGTGTCCTCCACCCACCAGACTGCCGAGAGCTGTGCAGGGACTGGTGAGCTTACATGTACCAATACTGGTGTATATAGTGCAGCATCATTATAGCCTGCCCACTACAGATATACAGCATCTATATTTATAAAAGGTTAACACTACACACACACTCACACACACACAATCAGCATGACAGAGCCCCGGCTTTCAGCAGCGGGACGTTATTAAACCTAGCAGCTCCTATGTGACTAGCGCCCGCCCTCCCAATTTAATCCAGCCCTGGTGTCTGTCATTTTGACGGGCTTTTAACTAGTATAACATAATTATAAATAATTTTGTTCCTCTTATCCTGTATTAGACATGGCTAATTATGGTATCTCCTTAATACCATCTGCAATTCACTTAATTCATTTAATTAGTTTATATCAGTATTCCTCAACGCCTGTTCTCCTGCACCCTAAAACAGCTCATAGTTTGAAGATTTCTGTCTCTAGAAACAGGCAGGATAAATACGGAGAAAGAAAGTACAGTATAGTGCTTATCACACTGGCCAAAAAGTATACCAAGAATCTCATGGAGTGTGCATCAGCACTATAATTTCTTTGTGGAACTACAAGTCTCAGCATGGTAGCACCTCCAGCTACAGATGGAGCCAAACTAATCGTGCCTATCGCTGCGTCTGGGGCATGCACGCGTCCATGACGCTCACGCGCCCCATTCACTATTATGGGAGCGTCTCTGTGAACTCCCGGCGGGTCTAGACGAACGGATTACTAGATAAGTGTGGCTCCATCTATATATATGTAACTAGGGTGTGCAGTCCAAGATCCCCTTCCCCCATACATTCAATATTGTGTACAAAGTACACATGAAGGCTGGGACTCCTTTGCTTGGAGTAGCACCCCTCCCAACTGCTCTGATTGATTTTAACTAGCATGGGTCTCTTTGGTACTCACAGACTGCATATTGATTCTAAAGGCACAACGCGGGACCCCTGGGATGGTGGGACTGGGTTGCCTTAGGGTGGCACACTATCACATATAATTTAGCGCTTTTTAACACTCTGAATGATTTCTTTCACATTTTTCTATTAATACTACACTTTTTTATTTATTTATTTTTTATTTCACTTGTATAACACTTTTTTAAAATACTTTATTGGACAACTGCACATTAAAAATACAGTACAACATGCAAACATCGGAGAAATCAGCATGTATAACGAACAATATTACAAAAAACATAAATGACAAATCGAAGTGTTGTAACACGGGTAATGAAAGAATACCATACACCTCAAACAAATACAACATACAGTACATCGAGCATCAAAAACATAGGAAATATCTACAGTATATCCCTAAAATGGGGTATGTCCCAAAGAGAGTGATTCAAGGTTGTACCCAGAGGTTAACCAGTTCCGACCTCCTCCAGCTCACCTAACCCAGGATGTCAGCCCACGAGCAGGGAGATGTCAGGCGCTCGCTGAGATTTTGTTAGCAGAGGGCGCCTGGCGCCTTCCCCACAGCAGCAGCCGGAGGCAGGAGTTCACTCCTGAGCTCCTGCTTCCGGGTTTTTCAGTGTGCTGTGCCCTATGGGAGAGCCGTCATGATGTCTCTCCCATAGTTCCGACGAGCGGACGGAAAGGAAGGATGGCAGCGGGCGGATGCAGGCGCAGGGCTTAAGGTGAGTATATTTTGTATTGGGTTTTTTTTTAACTAGCATGGGTCTCTGGTACTCACAGACTGCATATTAAAACTAAAGGCACAATGAAGGTAAGCCCTACAAAGTTGTATAATTTGTCAGTTTTTATTGTATGGTTCCACGGAAATCAAAATAAAATATACAGGGCATCAACCTTACAGGCAATACGATGAATTGATTACACCAATTATTATAGCTACATATATTAATTCTTGTATATAAAAATAATTTTAATACACTTGAAAATTAAGGGAAGATAAGGGAATTCCCAGGGGTAGATCTAGGGGTGGCAAGCAGGGCAATCTACCTGAGCGCTGTGGCCTGAGGGCGCGACTGCAGTCACCCAGCCGGTGCAGTCAATCTTATGGCACCTGCCCGCTCTCGCTAGCCACCAGCACCATATTCTGGGACGGCTTTTGACACTTTACAAGTGGTGCCTGTCACCAGCCAATCAGAGCTCACTGTCCAGCAGCTGCGGCTCCTGATTGGTTGCCAGACTGCAAACTTTGATTGGCTCAGGAGCACCATATTTAAAATGGCTACCGGAGACTGGACTCAGCAATGGTGCAGGAGAGGCGCACACGGCTCTCTCCTGCTTCCAGTCACACCAAAGGAAGCAACCCAGCAGCATGGTGGCGGAGGTGAGCACTGCTGGGGTATATGTCGGGAGGGGAAGGCAGAGAGGACACATGCAGTAGGGAAACTGTAGTATGTCAAGAGGGCAGAGAGGACACAGGCATCAGGGAAGCTGGGGTACATGTCAGGGGACAGAGGAGACATAGGCACTGGGGGAGCTGGGGTATATGTCAGGGGTGGGAGGGCAGAGAAGACACATGCAGCGGGGGAGCTGGGGTATGTCAGGGGGGCAGAGAGGACACAGGAACCGGGGAACTAGGGTACGTGTCAGTGGGGCAGAGGGGACACAGACATGGGGGGGAGCTGGGGTATATGTCGGGGGGGCAGAGAAGGGTCACAGACGGGGGGAGCTGGGGTATATGTCATGGAGGGGGCCAAGAGGACACAGGTAGGGGGGAGCTTGGGCATATAGAAACTGAGAATTTAACGGCAGATAAGAACCTCTTGGCCCATATAGTGTGTCCCTTTTTACCATATTTGATCCTTATTTCTTTGTAAGGATATCCTTGTGTCTATCCCATGTTTACATTGCTCTGCTGTCTTAGCCTCTACCTCCTCTGAAGGGAGGCTATTTCAATTGTCCACTATCCTTTCTGTGAAATAATTTTTCCTCAAATTCCCCTGAACGTACCTCCCTCCAGTTTCAGTGCATGTTCTCATGTTCTAATACTTCTCTTCATTTGAAGAATCTTTCCCTCCTGGACTTTGTTAAAATCCTTGATATATTTGAAAGTTTCTATCATGTCCACCCTTTCCCTTCTCTGCTCCAAACTATGACAATATATGTCAGGGAATGGGGCAGAGATGACACAGGCAGAGGGAGCTGGGGCATGTAAGGGGGCACCTAGGACACAGGTTGGGAAGAGCTGGGGTATATGTGAGTGGGCAGAGGGAACACAGGCACCAGGTATGGGTGACGTCACTTCCACATGCATCATCAGGATGGTTACCTTTACCATGGAGATGGAGAAATAGCCCCACATAGCTCATGGGTGAGTTATTTGTGTCTTATCTTAAATCCCATGTGTGGTGTAATATAGAGGCTGTGCCCAGTGTATAGTGTAATATTGAGCTGTGTATAGTGTATTATAGAGGTATCTAGACCTGTGCCCTGTGTATAGACAGGAGTATTAGATGCAATCACTGGGATATGCAGCAGGAAGCTACAATCACCTGTGGGCCCCTGTCTCTGCTAATCACTCCCCCTATCATGTAGTGTTGGGTATAGAGAGGTCATTGATATAGTGTGGGGTATAGAGGGGTCAGTGTCAGTGATATAGTGTAGGGTATACAGGCGTCAGTGATGTAGTGTAGAGTATAGAGGGATCAGTGATGAAGTGGAGGGTATAGAGAACTCAGTAATATAGTGGAGGGTATAGAGAAGTCAGTAATATAGTGAAGGGTGTAGAGGGGTCAGTAATGTAGTGTAGAGTATAGAGAGGTCAGAGATTTTAGTGTAGGGTACAGAGGGGTCAGGGACGTAGTAAAAGGTAAAGAGGGGTCACGGGGTCTCTTAAGAAGTGTAGGGTATAGAGGGGTCAGTTAACATACTAATCCCAAGTACTCAGTACACCATTATGCAGGAAAAAGTATGCTATCTGGAGGGGGGGGGAGGGAACAAATAGGTCAGAGTGTCAATTTGACCTGCACCACATATCATTCTGCTTAAGCTATGTTAATTTTTTTTTTTATTATTATTATTTTTTAGGGTGGGGGGTAGGGGGAGCCAAAGGAAATTTTCGCCCTGGGTTCCACTTGGTTTACAACTATTCTACAACTTACCTGCCCATATGGTTCTATGTTCATGGTGAAACCTTCTTTTGCACAATTAATTATGACTACACATTGGTGGTCATTCCGAGTTGTTCGCTCGTTGCCGATTTTCGCTATGCTGCGATTAGTTGCAAATTGCGCATGCGCAAGGCACGCAGGGCGCATGCGCTTAGTTATTTAACACAAAACTTAGCAGTTTTGCTGTGGCTTCTGCGGCGCTTTTCAGTCGCACTGGTGTTCAGTAAATGATTGACAGGAAAGGGGCGTTTCTGGGCGGCAACTCTGCGTTTTCCCGGCATTAGCAAAAAAACGCAGGCATGTCAGGGAAAAACGCGGGAGTGTCTGCTGAAACGGGGGAGTGGCTGGCCGAACGCAGGGCGTGTTTGTGACGTCAAACCAGGAACTAAACGGACTGAGCTGATCGCAATCTGTGAGTAGGTCTGGAGCTACTCAGAAACTGCAAATAATTATTTAGTAGCAATTCTGCTAATCTTTCGTTCGCTATTCTGCTATGCTAAGATACACTCCCAGAGGGCGGCGGCCTAGCGTGTGCAATGCTGCTAAAATCTGCTAGCGAGCGAACAACTCGGAATGAGGGCCATTGTCATCTGTTAAAAAAAATGCAGAATATGGTGGAGCTACTACTGTATTATACTGTAAATGATAACTATTGTTAATTTCCATGGTCCATGGTCCATGGTCAAACTTTTGTATTGACGAACAATATATTTGTACATATTAGTTCAGTCACAACAAAAAACCCTCTTTTCCAAAGTTAACCTAGTTTTTATAATCACTATAATGTTAGCATTCCATTTCCTATATTGAGGTTGTCCACCTCAGTCTGTACTCCCTTCTGATGAATTGGGTTGTTGCACTGTCCCACTGTATCTTCTGCGCGCTAAAAAGGGCAATTCCATGGACAATGCGGTATTGTTATATGAAGCATATAGTGCAATATAATGTCATTATACCATACATTATGAAGTGTGTATGTAATGTTATATATTGTTATATCTCATCACCGTGTCGTTGGGTCGCACTGTCGCTTAGGTGTGTACTTTAAATATTTTTTTAATTCATCAATTAGTGGGCCAAAATAATTTTTTCTTATTAATTGGGAGTTAGATTAGAACTGCTGTATTTTATGATTCTGATTCTGCATATTCAACTTTGACCTTTGCAGAACTGATTTCCTTTTAAGATGCATTATTTTGCTTTTCCTTTGCATTTTATTACAGAATTTACTGTATTAAAATGTATTTGCTCCCCTAGCATGGCAACATGGTTTGTTCCAGACATAAAGGGCCTAATTCAGACCTGATAGCTCGCTAGCATTTTTTGCAGCGCTGCGATCAGGTCAGAACTGCGCATGCATATGCACCGCAATGCGCAGGCGCATCGCACAGGTACAAAAGGGATCGCCGCTCAGTGATGGGTTTGTGCGAAGAATCCATTCGCACAGGCGATCCGAAGGAGATTGAAAGGAAGAAGCCAATTGTGGGTGGTAACTGACTGATTTCTGGGAGTGGTTGGAAAAACGCAGGCGTGTCCAAGCGTTTGCAGGGAGGGTTCCTGACGTCAATTCCGGTCCCGGACAGGCTGAAGTGTTCGCAGTGGCTGAGTAAGTCCTGGGCTACTCAGAGACTGCACAAAATCTGTTCGTACAGCTCTGCTACACATGCGTTCGCACACTTGCAAAGCGAAAATACACTCCCCTATAGGGGGCGACTATCAGTTCGCAGCAGTGCAAAAACCCCTAGCGAGCGATCAGGTCTGAATTACTCCTAAAGTTACTTGCTTTTCTCATACGTCCTAGAGGATGCTGGGGTCCACTTCAGTACCATGGGGTATAGACGGTCCCGTATTAGCCATGGGCACTTTAAGACTTTTCAAGGGAACTGGCTCCTCCCTCTATGCCCCTCCTCCAGGCCTCGGTTTTAGAAATGTGCCCAGGCAGACTGGATGCACTCCAGAGGAGCTCTACTGAGTTTCTCTGAAGAGACTTATGTTAGGTTTTTTATTTTCGGGGAGAACTGCTGGCAACAGTCTCCCTGCTTCGTGGGACTGAGGGGGCAGACAGAGCCGGCCTTAGGCATAGGCAAACTAGGCAATTGCCTAGGGCATCTGGTATGCCTAGAGGCACAAGCAGCTTCTGCTGATTAAAATGATATGTGGCATGCCTATATTCTGTGTGTAGCATTTCGTATGCAGATACAGCCACAGTCTCAAACAGTATAGGCATGCCACATATCATTTTAATCAGCAGAAGCTGCTTGTGCATCTTAGCCACATAGCAATGCAAAGAAGATGCATTTTCATTAAAAAAATAGGCACCCGACGTTAGCAGAGCTGCCAGTTGACTCACACCAGGAACTATATGTGTCATTATGTGTATAAGGGTATTAATAATGTATAACATATGTGTAAGGGGCACTATGTGTGTCATTAAGTGTATAAGGGCACTAATAATGTGCGGCATATGTGTAAGGGACATTATGTGTGTCATTATGGGCATTAACAATGTGCGGCATATGTGTAAGGGAAATTATGTGCATAAGGGCATTAATAAGGGTTGGCATAATGTGTAAGGCGCACTATGTTTATAAGGACATTAATAATGTGTGTCATATGTGTAAGAGGCATTACTGTGTGGTATTATGTGTATAAATGCATTACCAATGTGTGGCATTATGTGTATAAGGTGCTCTACTGTGTGGCGTAATGTATAGAAAGGGCACTACTGTGTGGTCTAATGTGAATAAAGAGCAATATGGTGTGGGGTAATGAGAATAAAGAACAATATGGTGTGGTGTAATGTGAATAAGGAGCAATTCAGTATGATGTTATGTGAATGAGGGGCACTACTGTGAGGAGTAACGTATATAAGGTAAAGTGGTACTACTGTGTGATGTAATGTGAATAAGGGACACTATCGCATGGTAAATTGTGAATAACGTTGCACTACTGTGAAGCATAATTTGAATTGGGGGTACTATTGTGTGGCCATGCCCCTTGCCAGCAAAAACACATACCTTTTTGGGTTGTGCGCCGAATGTGCACACTGTTCTTATTTAAATTACAGGGGGTAGGAAAACAAAAAAAAAGGACTGTTATGGGTGAGGGGTGATGGTGCTGGGAAATGCGTGCAGGGTCAGAGGCGGAACTAGCGGTGGTGCTAGGGGGCACCAGCCAAAATCTTGCCTAGGGCATCATATTGGTTAGGGCCGGCTCTGAGGGCATAAGTAGGAACCAACTTCCTAAAGAGTTTCATGGCTCTGCTTCCGGCTGACAGGACACCATTAGCTCCTGAAGGGAACTGAACGCTAGCCGTGCCTAGATGCTCACTCCCACAGCACGCCTTCACCCCCTTCACAGAGCCAGAAGTCAGAATACAGGTGAGTGTTAGAAGACAGATCTTCAATCAAGGAAGTGATGGTTAAAAGGTACCGCGCGGCTAGCGGGAGCGCAGCACGCCATTTTGCCCACACATATACAGGCACTGCAGGGTGCAGAACATGGGGGGGGGGGGCAACCTGGGAAGCATGAAACCTGTGGAAACTGGCATAAATAAAGGGCATAAGTTGCTGAGGCACAGCCCTTTCCCCGCCAGTATAAAAAATGACCTCATAAAAGCTGAGGAGAAACACACCAATGAAGAGTGGAGCTTCCTCCTCAGTCAGCCAGCACACTGCTCAGCGCCATTTTCTCTCTCTCCTCAGACTGCAGAGACAACGCTGGTCCTACTCCACTACTGAACAAGTATCAGGATGCAAAACAGGGGGGGCCACAGTGAATTTGGTGCTATATAATTGTGTGATTAGCATTATAAAAGCGCTGCATGTCAGTGGGCATTTTGTGTTCACAGACATTGTGTTACTGGCGCTGGGTTGTGAACTGGCAAATCCTATCTGTGTCCCTCTGACAGATTTTACTGTGGGTCTATCCCCTATAAGTCCCGGAGTGTCTGTGGTGTGGTTGTGCACGTGTGTGACATGTCTGGAATTCTTCCTCTGTGGGAGACATGTTAGAGACACAGAGGTGTAATATGACACAAAGAGCCTGACTGGGTAAAAGGTTACATGATAGTGTGAATCATATCAGTAAGGGTTGGACTGAATCTCATACAGAAAACTGAATATAATCTGTTGAAGATGTGATTTTTAATAGTTCTGCCATTCATCCACAGGGACCCCTCTGGGTCACATACAAATTTGCACAAGTAGTACAAACTGATACCGACACGGACTCTGATTCCTGTGTCGACACTAGTGATTCCAGGGGAATAGGTCCTAAGTTAGCAAAAAGCATTCAAAACATGTTTTAGCTATAAAGGAGGTGTTAGAAGTTACGAAGCCCCCTCTTTTACCACAAGGAGAGGGTTTACTTTAGTAAAGAAGTAATGTAATTTTCCCTTCACCTCAGGAGCTGAACAGTCTCGTAGAGGGAGTCTGATTTAACCTGAAAAGAAATTTCAGATTCCCAAAAGGAATTCAGGCAGCTTACCTTTTTCCAAAAGGTGGGAGTCACTCCGCATTTTAGACAGGGCCCTGTCATAAAAGAGAAAAGGTGTTTCTCCCTGCGCCTGGAATGGCTTCACTTAAGGAGCCGACAGACCGCAAGTGAGTGAGGTGATCTATTGATGTGGCCAATGGGACACTACTCAGGCTTACTCAGGCCTACCATTGTCTGTGCGTGGCTGAGTAGTGCTATTGAAAAGTGGTCAGAAAACTTGTCATTAGATATGGACACAATAGATGGAGATGAGATACTCCTAACGTTAGGTCATATCAACGACGCTGTTGCGTACGTACTAGAAACCATGAAATATATTGGTCTCTTGGGATCAAGAACCGCTACCATGGCAGTATCGGCTCGGAGGGCGTTGTGGATTCGCCAGTGGAATTCTGATGCAGATTCCAAAAGAAATATGGAGGCTCTCCCGTATAAAGGTGAGGCCTTGTTTGGTGATGGGCTGGATGCGTTAGTCTCGGTGGCTACCGCAGGTAAGTCGACATTCTTGCCTTATGCTCCTAAGCCGGCGAAAAAGAAAGGTGAAAAGGAAAGAAATCCGCAGTGTCTCCCGGATCGCAGAAGCAGAAGTCCACCCCTGCTTCTGCCAAATCTGCAGCATAACACTGGGGCTCCCTTGCGGGAGTCTGCTCGGGTGGGAGCACGTCTGAAACTTTTCAGCCAAATCTGGATTCAATCTGGCCTGGACCAATGGATCTTACAAAGAGTGTCCCATGGGTACAAACTAGAGTTTCAAGACGTCCCCCCATGCCGATTTTTCAAATCGACCTTGCCAGCTTCTCTTCCGGGAAGAGAGGCAGTAACAACGGCAATTCAAAAATTATGTCAGGATCAGGTCATTGTCCTGGTACCCTTGGCACAGTAAGGAGAAGGTTTTTTATTCAAGCCTCTTCCTAGTTCCGAAGCCGGATGACTCGGTCAGACCGATTTTAAACCTGATAAATCTGAATCTCTACCTGAAAAGGTTCAAGTTCAAGATCGAATCCCTGAGGGTAGTGATTTCCAGTCTGGAAGAGGGGGACTTCATGGTGTCAGTAGACATAAAAGATGCTTACTTGCATGTTCCCATTTATCCTCCTCACCAAGCTTATCTGAGATTCGCAGTACAGGATTGCCATTACCAGTTCCAGATGTTGCTGTTCGGACTCTCCACGGCACCGAGGGTATTCACCAAGGTGATGGCGGAGATGATGGTCCTCCTTCGTTAAAAAGGAGTCAATATAATTCCTTATCTGGACAATCTCCTGATAAAAGCGAGATCCAGGGAACAGTTGGTGCAGAACATTGCACTCTCCCTGTCAATACTCCAACAACACGGTTGGATCATGAATTTTCCAAAGTCGCAGTTGGAACCGACGACAAGATTGCCCTTTTTAGGGATGATTCTGGACACAGAAGTACGGAGAGTATTTCTTCCAGTGGAAAAGGCTCTGGAAATCCAGAAAATGGTCAAACAAATATTGAAACCAACAAGTGTGTCGATCCATCAATGCATTCGGTTGTTGGGGGAAATGGTAGCGGCCTACGAGGCCATACAGTTTGGCCGATTCCATGCCAGAGTATTCCATTAGGACCTGTTGGACAAGTGGTCCGGATCCCACCTACACATGCACCGGAAAATAATCCTGTCCCCCAAAGCCAGGATTTCGCTCCTGTGGTGGCTACACAGTTCTCACCTACTAGAGGGGCGCAGGTTTGGGATTCACGACTGGGTCCTAATAACCACGGATGCAAGTCTCCGATGCTGGGGAGCTGTCACACAGGGGGAAAGCTTCCAAGGAAAATGGTCAAGTCTGGAAGCCTGCCTTCACATAAACGTTCTGGAATTGAGAGCCATTTACAACGGCCTTCTACAAGCGGTACATCTTCTTCAAGATCCCGTGCAGATCCAGTCGGACAATTTAACAGAAGTCGCGTACATTAACAGGCAAGGTGGAACAAAAAGCAGAACGGCAATGGCAGAGGTGACAAGGATTCTCCTCTGGGCAAAAAGACATGTTAGAGCTATGTCAGCAATTTTCATTCCGGGAGTGGACAACTGGGAAGCAGACTTCCTCAGCAGACACGATCTCCATCCAGGAGAGTGGGGCATCCACCAAGAAGTCTTCGCAGAGGTGACAAGTCTTTGGGGAGTTCCTCAAGTAGACATGATGGCATCTCGTCTAAACAAGAAGCTTCAGAGATATTGTTCCAGGTCGAGAGACCCTCAAGCAATAGCAGTGGATGCACTGGTGACCCAGTGAGTGTTTCGGTCGGTATACGTTTTCCCTCCACTTCCACTGCTTCCAAAAGTTCTCAAAATAATAAGAAGAACAAGAGTTTGAGCAATCTTCATTGCCCCAGACTGGCCAAGGAGGGCTTGGTATCCAGATCTTCAGGAGTTTCTCATAGAAGATCCTCAGCCTCTTCCTCCTCGAGAGGACCTACTACAGCAGGGGCCATGTGTGTATCAAGACTTACCGCGGCTACATTTGACGGCATGGCTGTTGAGCGTCGGATCCTAACCCAAAAGGGTATTCCCAAAGAAGTCATCCCCACTCTTATTCAGGCCAGGAAAGGAGTAACGTCTAAACATTACCACCGTATTTGGAGAAAATATGTGTCTTGGTGTGAATCCAAGAAGGCTCCTACCCAAGAGTTTGAGTTGGCACGTTTTCTCCATCTTCTGCAGGCTGGTGGATGCGGGCCTTAGATTGGGGTCAATCAAGGTCCAGATTTCGGCCTTATCAATTTTCTTTAAAAAACAACTGGCCTCCTTTCCCGAAGTTCAGATGTTCGTGAAAGGGGTTCTGCACATCCAGCCTCCATTTGTGCCTCCAGTGGCACCATGGGACCTTAATGTGGTGTTGCAGTTCCTTCAATCAGATTGGTTTGAACCTCTGCAGGAGATAGAATTGAAGTTTCTCACTTGTAAAGTGGTGATGCTTTTGGCCTTGGCATCCGCAAGGCGGGTGTCTGAGTTGGGGGCCTTGTCTCACAAGAGCCCTTACCTGATCTTCCATGAAGATAGGGCAGAGTTAAGAACTCATCAACAATTTCTTCCAAAGGTGGTTTTGTCCTTCCACATAAACCAACCTATTGTGGTGCCAGTAGCTACTGACACTTTCACTGAGTCACAGTCTCTAGATGTGGTTAGAGCTTTGAAGATTTATGTTGCAAGAACAGCTCGCATACGGAAAACAGAGGCTCTGTTTGTCCTGTATGCTCCCAAAAAGATTGGGTGTCCTGATTCTAAGCAGACTATTGCGTGCTGGATCAGAGGGACAATTCGGCACGCTCATTCTACGGCAGGCTTGCCGGTACCGAAGTCGGTGAAGGCCCATTCTACTGGGAAAGTGGGCTAATCCTGGGCTGCTGCCCGGGGCGTCTCGGCTTTACAACTTTGCTGAGCAGCTACTTGGTCAGGGTCAAACACATTTGCTAAATTTTACAAGTTTTACACCTTGGCCGATGAGGACCTCAAGTTCGGTCAAGCGGTACTGCAGAGTCATCCGCACTCTCTGCCCGTACTGGAGCTTTGGTATAACCCCATGGTACTGAAGTGGACCCCAGCATCCTCTAGGATGTATGAGAAAATAGGATTTAATACCTACCGGTAAATCCTTTTCTCCTAGTCCGTAGAGGATGCTGTGCACCCGACCCAGGGGGTCATTCCGAGTTGTTCGCTCGTTGTCGATTTTCGCTATACTGCGGTTAGTCGCTTACTGCGCATGCGCAAGGTTCGCAGAGCGCATGCACTTAGTTATTTTACACAAAAGTTAGGTATTTTACTCACGGCATAACGAAGTTTTTTCATCGCTGTGCTGATCGTAGTGTGATTGACAGGAAGTGGGTGTTTCTGGGCGGAAACTGGCCGTTTTATGGGAGTGTGCGGAAAAACGCAGGCGTTTGAGTTGCAAAACGCAGGAGTGGCTGGAGAAACGGGGGAGTGGTTGGGCAAACGCTAGGTGTGTTTGTGACATCAAACCAGGAACGAAAAGGACTGAGCTGGTCACAATGGCTGAGTAAGTCTGGAGCTACTCAGAAACTGCTAAGAAATTTCTATTTGCAATTCTGCTAATCTTTCGTACGCAATTCTGCTAAGCTAAGATACACTGCCAGAGGGCGGTGGCTTAGCATGTGCAATGCTGCTAAAAGCAGTTAGCGAGCGAAAAACTCGGAATCACCCCCCCCCCCCCCCCCCCAGTGCGTACTTTACCTGCAGTTTGTTCTTTATAGTTACACAAGTTGTGTTTCATTTGTTTTCAGCATGTTGCTGTAAATGGTTCATGCCTGTTGGCGTGTGTCATGTTGAATGCCATGTTGTGCGGCATGGTTGAGGTGTGAGCTGGTATGATTCTCACCATTAGTATAAAAGTAAATCCTTTCCTCGAAATGTCCGTCTCCCTGGGTACAGTTCCTATAACTGAGGTCTGGAGGAGGGGCATAGAGGGGGAGCCAGTTCACACCCTTGAAAAGTCTTAAAGTGCCCATGGCTCCTGCGGAACCGTCTATACCCCATGGTACTGAAGTGGACCCCAGCATCCTCCACGGACTAGGAGAAGAGGATTTACCGGTAGGTATTAAAATCCTATTTTTTTTGCTTTACTTACAAACATGAATCAAACCCATAGTATTCTAGCAATAGCAGATCAATGTTGTTTTACATATTCTCTTGTATTTACTTTTATTAAAAAATAGGCTTTCCCATTTCAGTTCTCATTTAAGATGATTAAATTAAGCCCTAGAATTTTGAAGCTTTTATTTTCTTGAAATAAAAATCACCTATACCTTAGATATAATGGCCAGGATGTAATAGGAGCAGAGTTTGTAAAATGCCAGATTTTACCACAAAAGTTGGACATTTTGCAAACTCGGCCAATGTAATAGCGTCCAAGTTCATGAAAAGTCAGATGTTTTCTACTCTGAATATGAGTACTTACTTAAAAGTTGGATTCAGGGCAGTGGCGTAACTAGAAATTTTTCTCCCCCAAGCCAAAAAATTTTTGGCGCCCCCCCCGCTGCATAACTGGGAGCAAGAAAGGGACAAATATGCGCGCGCCTTCGGCGCGCGCTGCAAAAAAAGGGGCGTGGTTTTGTTGGAATGGGCGTGGTTTCTCGTAAAGGGGCGTGGTATTGCAGGAAAAGACTACCTTATACCCCAGTTTTGCAACCTGCACGCCCAGACGTTAGCCACCACAGGAAAGAAAAATAATCCTGATTCATGCCCCTTACATTATTTGTCATTTTTCCTCCTTATAGTAATGCCCAGTATACATTATGCCACATACTGCAATGGCCCTTAGACATTATGCCGCACACAACAATGCACATGACACAATATGCACACACTGTAATGCCCCCGACACATTATGCCACACACCGTAATGCCCCCGACACATTATGACAGGAATCGCAATGCCCGTTATACATTATGCTACACACTGCAATGCCCCTGATACATTATAGCACATACAATGCCTGTGACACATTATGACACACACCGCAATGACCTTGAGACATTATACCACAATGCCCGTGATATAGTATACCATACACCGTAATGCCTGTGACACATACCGCAATGCCCTGCCCGTTATACCCTATGCCACACACCGCAATGCCCGTTATGTATTATGCCACACTGCAATGACCCTGAGACATTATACCACATACCACAATGCCCGTGATATAGTATACCACACACCGTAATGCCTGACACATTATGACACACACCGCAATGTCCGTGATACATTATGCCACACACTGCAATGACCCTGAGACATTATACCACATATCACAATGCCCGCGATATAGTATACCATACACCGTAATGCCTGTGACACATTATGACACACACCACAATGTCCGTGATACATTATGCCACACACCGTAATGCCCATTACACATTAAGTCCTACAGTAAGGCTTCTAATTACTTTTCAATTACCTTCTCGTTGTCAGGGGTTTCATGCACTGGGTGTCATGCTCGTTGCCAGGTGTTTCATGCACTGGGTGTCATGCTCGTTGTCAGGTGTTTCATGCACTGGGTGTCATGCTCGTTGCTAGGAGGTAGTCCTTGTTGCTAGGGCTGTGCTCCCAGTGCCACATATGTCCCCAGTGCCAGATATTTCCCCACGGTGCCAGGTACTCACATGCCCCCGGTGCCAAATATAGCCCCCCCCCCCCATGTGCCAGGTACACATATACCCCCCCAGTGCCAGATATGCCCCCAGTGCCAGATATTCCCCCCCAGTGCCACATATGCCCCCAGTGCCAGATATTCCCCCCATGCCAGATATGCCGCCAGTGCCATATATTCCCCCCCAGTGCCACATATGCCCCCAGTGCCAGATATTCCCCCAGTGCCAGATATGCCGCCAGTGCCATATATTCCCCCCGAGTGCCATATATCCCCAGTGACAGATATTCCCCCCCAGTGCCAGATATTCTCCCCCAGTGCCATATAAGCCCCAGGGCCAGATATTCCCTCCCAGTGCCAGATATCCCCCCCCCCCCCAGTGCCACATATCCACCCCGTGCCAGATATCCCCCCCCCAGTGCCATATATGCCCCAGTGCCAGATATCCCCCCCAGTGCCAGACATCCCCCCCCCCCAGTGCGATATGCCCTAGTGCCAGATATCCCCCCCCCCCCCCCAGTGCCATATATGCCCCAGTGCCAGATATCCCCCCCCCCCCTTCCCCAGTGCCAGATATGCCCTAGTGCCAGATATCCCCCGCCCCCCCCCCACAGTGTCATATATGCCCCAGTGCCGGATATCCCCCCTAGTGCCTGACATCCCCCCCCCAATGGCCATATATTCCCCGGTGCCAGACACCCTCTCCTCTCTCCCCCCCCCCGTGACAGATATGCCGCAGTGCAGCCGCCGCTTGTTGGAGAACTTGGAGGGACACGGCGGGCGCAGCGTGTGCCTCTCCTGTGTCCCTCCTGAGTCCTGCATCATCTCCGGCGGCCGCGGGTCTGATAGGGGGAAGTGCCGTCCGTGAGCTCTAATTGGCTCACGGACGGCACTTCCCCCTATTAGACCCGCGGGCCGCCGGAGATGATGCAGGGCTCAGGAGGGACACAGGATAGGCACACGCTGCGCCCGCCGTGTCCCTCCAATAAAGCAGACTGACATGCGGACGTTCGTCCGCATGTCAGTCTGCTGTAATCAGTGGCGCCCCCGCAGCCCCTCGCCCCCAAGCCACCGCGAGGACTGCGGGGGCAGTAGTTACGCCACTGATTCAGGGGTTTTCCCCATGTTAAACATACAACTTGGGTAGTGTAATCGAGTCCGAGTTTGAAAATCTCACACAAGACAGCTCTACAAAGTCAGTCATAAATAGAGCTTTTTTTGGGGGGTAGTTGTATTTGTCAATGTTGAAAACCAATTACAAGTACACAATTACAGCACATTTACAACAAATAAACATTTTTAAAATGATTTCTAACCTCAAAATTATACAAAAATACTTTAATCTCTCAAAATAGTCCATGTACTATACATGTCATTTTTGCAAATTTTTGTAAAGTGCATCTTATTCACAAAGGAATGTAACAAGACACACAAACTGATCCTGCTGATTAAAATGATATTAGGCATGCCTATATTCTGTGTATATTAGCGGATGTATCTGCATATGAAATGTTATGCTACAGTGTTTTCCTGCCAAACAATATAACATGGGGGCAAATTCAGTATGAATCGCAAGTAGTGATTCGTAGGGAATTTTTGCTGAGGGGCCGCGGGCTCATGCGCAGCAGGCCCTATTGCGCATGTGCCCGCAATTTCTGAGGGGAGCCGCAGAAATTACGATCGCCTCTGTCTGTCAATCAGGCAGGGGTGGGAGGGGGGCGGCAACGCTCCGTTTTCTGGGTGGAAACGGAGCGTTGCGGGGGCGTGCCAACCCAAACGGTGGGCTGGTAAGTGCGAACGGGGGGGTGTCGGGGGTGCGGCCGCAGCAGCTGCGTGACGTCACACGCAGCCGCTGCGACAACAAAAATGGCGCCGGGACTCCTGCGGCCGCAGCTAAGCAGCAGGAGTCATCATTAATTTCTGCTAACAAGCAGAAATTGCGTGCTGTTTGCAATTTCTGCTTGAAGCAGCGTGGAGGTGTCGGTCAAATGTTTCCACTAAATCCTGTTCTTGTGTGTGTTTTGATACTAAATTCCCTAATGTACCCGCTAAATAGTGTACGTACTTAAACATACAATTAAAACACATTAGCCCTAAATAAGTGTTTAAAATTAACTTATGTTTTCTAAACAAACCACATACACATTTTTTGGGAAAACACTTTACTTAGGGGAACATTTACTAAGCAGTGATGAGAACAGAGAAGTGAGCCAGTGGAGAAATTTCCCCTCTGTATCATTTTATAGTATGCAAATTATAGATGTTACTTCAGTGCTGATTGGTTGCCATGGGTAACTTCTCCACTGGCTCACTTCTCCGCTCTTATCACTTCTTAGTAAATGTATCCCTGAAACACAAAAAAACTGACAAATTCCAACAAAATAATTAGAGGGAAACAAAGAGAAAGACGGGCAAAAAAAAAAAAAAATTATTGAATGCGGAAGACAATACACCAACCCCTCTCTCTCTATCACAAACCACTTCCTCCTCCTCTCCAAAATGCCTACTACCTTTCAAAGAAGAAAATGGTGGACTGGGGTTTATATAGGTGTGTGATGCTTCAATCATGGGACTTTTGGGTACCAATGGGTGACTTTCTGTCACACTGTGCAGCTGTTATATTATAAGACACTTTCCGGTTGGTCCGAACAAAATCGGACACTTCCTGGTCTTAAAATTCGTAAGAAGTCGGATCCGATTTGCATTGGGAACATAAAAGACTTGCGCCATGACATTGGCCAAGTTACGGGAAAAAGTCACACATTATAATGTCTGAATTTGTGGGTCTTTTTCCTGGACGTAAAACTCGTCTCCCATTACATCACGGACAAAATCCGTTCTTCTACCACTTGTGAAAGGTATTTGTCTTTAAAAAAGATAAATCATCTTCTTCTAATACAGAAGGACTAGTTAGAGAATCCTCTATATTATCTGGATGGTTAAACTCACCCATGAGCAGGACCTAATTAATTTGCATTAATAATGGAACTCCAGTGCACTCTTTTATACTAAATGGCTTTTACTTTTGGAAGAGTTCAATATTATTCTTTTTGCAAAATCCCCCGTCTCTTAGTGTTAATAAAACATACCATAAACATTTTTTAAACTTCACATAACATGCTGTGCTATTTTAAAATAAATCTTGTTACAATCAAAGACTCAAGGTAGGAGAGTAAAAAAGAGGGATTCAGGAGAGAGTGTGGGGTGCCAGAAGATAGCATGCCAAAAGATGACATTGTGCCAGTGAAAGGCATTAGGGTTCCAGTGAACAGGGTCGCAGGGGTGGAAGAGCATGGAGGGTATTCCAGGGAGAGCAACTAATCTCTATTGACTGCGGAATCTCTGGTCCCACCCCTCCATTATCCTTCTCAATACACTTGCTTCCTTTAGGCTTCCACAGCACAGACATAACAGCATCTCGATTCCCCTCTCCTCCCATGGTCGCCAAAAAGAGGTAATCAAATACAGTATATTTGAAAAAAGCACAATAAGGGATAGAGGTGAGATAGGGCCTGATTCAGACTGATCGCTGCAGCGGCAGCGATCACAGTCTGAAGCCCTTTGGGCGCACTGCGCATGCGCACCCTGGGAGCCCAGTGAGATGCTAACAGCATCTCAGGGCTGCGATTGCCTCTGCCTGATTGACAGGCAGAGATGGTCGCGTGGCAGGAGGGGGCGTGCCAACAGCATTAGAACGCCATTGGCAGGGTGCAGTCCGGACAATGCAGGCGTTTCCGGACCATTGCGGGGGGTGGGGGGCGGTGGCTGCATGATGTCATAAATTTAGCACATCTACGATCAGATCTGAATTACCCCCTTAGTTCAGTAGGTGAGGATGGGGCAAAAGGTGACTAAGGTGAAGAGGAGATTTAGGAGACAGAAAATGATAATAGAGATATTAGAGAAAAAGAAGATATGTAGAGAAGAAACTGGAAACAGGCATAATGGTAAGATATGCACCTGTTACCTTATGTGACATGAAATTTCTCTACAATTTTATAGCTGTACCTATAGGCCAGTTACAGAAGTGCTGACATTATGTTTTACCTGGCACCTCTATAGGATGTGAGGGAAAGAAAACTTGGAACATTTGGAATGTCACATCACGTCCATCACTTAAATTCCCTCTTTTGTCCTCCCATAGAATGTGTACCTGTCACTTTTTTCTTCCATTTTCTGTGTGCCTCCAATTGTCACAACAGACCATCTGTCCTCCCTCCTTTATCTCACATCTGTTCTTATAACACACTGTCTACTTGCACCCCACATTTTACCTCCTCACCTTCCGCTTCACCACTATTCATACCTCTAATTCCAGGATTCGGTCAAAATACCAGTAGCTGGGAACCCGACAGTGGGATCCAGCCAGCCAGAATCCTGACACATCCAGGAGGTAAGTACAGGGGTTGGGGTTAGTTTCCAGGGGAAGTTATAGGATTGGCTGTGAGGGTGGCAAAATTATGGTTAAGCTGCAGGAGGTGTGGGTTAGGATAGATGATAGGGGTAGAGTAAAAATACCGGGATGTGCCGGGATTCTGCACTGGCAATATCTTACCCAGAAATCCTGTTTTATACCTGCAGGCTGGATCTCATTGGTCCTGCTGGAACTTGCTGGTCATTGGGTCTTACAGGTCAGCTGACCCATCCAAGATGGTGGTGCCATTCCCGGACTTCCACAGCTGGAGCCTGCACCATGGGACACCTCTGCTCCCTGTTTCCTCAGCCGTGCCTGCAGCCTGTGCCCGCCGCCAGCACCCCATGCCCCCTTCCCCCTGGAGGGACCTCGCCAGAGCATCTGGACAGTTAAGTGCCAGCGCTCCCGCAGTCTGCCCCACTGAGCCGTAACAGCAACTCTGATAAAATGAGTTCAGCTAATTCTACAGGTAATAACGCAGCAAAAAGTTTAAGTCTGGGTACAGTGTGCTCTGGATGTTGTGATAGCTTTACTTTGCCCATGACATATCCAATGTGACATTGTCCTTTAATGCCTAATGCCTACAGTTTTAACTAAGACATGCAACAGCAGCAATTGCTTGGATTGAAGCATCAGAGAATACAAAGTCTCTTGGAATGTACTTCTGTAGAAAGCACAGGATCATATGGACATGTAATATAAAGGTTGGCTAAGTAAGGTGGACAGAGAATTTTTCTACTCCTCCCACAAATTGTTTTTCTGTGAAAGCAGTGGAGTATCCCAGTCGGATTACTCACAGGTTAGGTCTCTGAGCAGAGCTTTACCTTGGATAGTGACAGGAGCTGCAAATCCTAAAGGATCGTACAAACTGTTTATAGCAGACAAGATGACACCTCTGGAAGTGAAGGGCCTTTTCTCACTGTTCACTTGAAAAGTAAAGTCAGATTTCAAGTTCCGTAAGAGTCCAAAGCTATGTTGGGCTGGTAGAGAATCAGTTTCCAAATCCAAATCCTTTAAGTCACTGGTATGATCTTGGGAAGGGAAGGCTTCAATCACTTCTTTGCTGTTGGAGGCTATTTTGTGAAATATGAGGTTAGAACATGCAAGTATTTCCTGAGCTCTCTTGAGGAGGCTAATTGCAGTCTCATTTGTTGGCATAGATTTTAAACAGTCATCCACATAGAAATCTTTTTCTATGAGTTGCCTAACAGCAGAAACATACTCTAGCTCACCCTCCTGAGCTGAATGTCTGAGTCCGTAGATGGCAACTGCAGGGAGGGCTGTTACCAAAGATGTGTACCCTCATGTGGTACTCTGCAATATCTTTAGAAGGGTGTAGTACTGCTGACCGGCGGTCAGGAGACCGCCGGTCAGCTTACCGACGCCGGGATCCCGGCAGCATACCGACGCCGGGATCCCGGCAGGGAGGGGCGAGTGCAGCAAGCCCCTTGCGGGCTCGCTGCGCTCGCCACGCTGCGGGCTCGGTGGCGACCTGCGGTCGCCATGGGTTCTTTTCCCACTCTATGGGTGTCGTGGACACCCACGAGTGGAAATAGTCCCTGTTGGTCGGCATGCCGACCATCGGGATAGTGAGCCGTCGGGCTGGTGGATGAGGTCATGTGACTCAGTCAGCTGACCGGCGGTCACATGAATACCACCCCTTTAGAAGGGTCATTGTCTCTGAACCAAAGGAATCTAAGGGAATTCCTGTCTCTTTCTCTGATGATGAAGCAGTGGAACATTTGTTGAATAATTGTAGTGAAGGCAATAGAGTCCTTTTGGGAATGCATGAGTACTCCAAGGAGTTTGTTGTTAAGGTCTGGTCCTGTTAGAAGAACATCATTTAACCACTTAACTGACAAAAAAATTTCCCCAAAAACCACACAGAAATTGTAAAAAAATTTTAAGTGAATTAGGTGAAGAACACGTATTTGATCTTATTCAAAATAATTTTATTTAAAAAACAGAAGAAAAATAGTTTTTGATATTTGTAACCCCCCCCCCCCCCCCCAAAACATCGAAACATCAGATGGTACCATTGTACCATCGGGAACATAGAAAACATCATGACCATCGCGACTGATTTTAATAGCCCGGGCAGCCACCAGGTCAGGCAGCCACCAGGTCCACAGGGGGTGCTTGTGGGGGTTAAGTTAAACTTTCCCAGCTGCTGCTATTGTCTGCAGCCGCTGGGTGAGGGGTCCTGCCTTGCTGACCAATCAGTAGTGATGGAGGCAGAGGGACCTTCTGGTCCCTTTGCGAGCTGCAGCTGTGGGTAGTTTCCCTTCTCTACAGTTGCAGATGCTGTCTATCTGACTGGTCACATCCCCTGCGACTAGGTCAGATAAAGCAGTTGCTAGTGTGGTCGCATCTGATGTAACCATGGCAGGCAAGCGGTTAAGGAGATGCCTTCAAACTTGGCACTGAAGTTAAAAACAACTCTGATCTGGTCTGATCTGGTGTCTTTGGGTGATATACTCCAAACATTAGCAGGTACCAGCATTCTTCTGTGTCTTTATGAATGGGAGCTTTCTCAGCATGACCGTTCTCAAATATTTTGCCCATGAAAGAGAAGAAATTATCTTTCATCTCTGGTTCCTGTGAAACTTGCGTTTAAGTGAAGAGAAGCATTTAAGTACTTGTTCTCTATCATTATGTACAATCGTAAACTGGCAATGCCTCGCTTATTCAACCTGCAAACTCATTTACACAATACTATCACGAAGTACAACAATCTTGCTGTACCACTTCAATGGCCAATTTGCCCAAATGCAAGCTTTTTGCAATGTCAAACACTCATTAGAGAAAGCAAATCTCCAGTGGGATGCTTTATTTTTGCCTTTTAGTAATGTTAGAAAATAAACTTTAGGGTAATTTTAAACATAACAAAAAAAATTATGTTTAATAGAATACACAAATTATATAAAACCCTTTTAAACAATCACTTAAAAAAATTCTCCATAAACAAAAACTGATTTCCACGGTGTCAAAGATCTGTCAAATGTCATAGAGAAGTCATCTTCATGTCTTGCGGTAGAGCCTGTACTGATTCATACCCACATCCTACAAGGAAACCACATTATTTGTTTTCATTTTTTTTTTCTTATTACACATGATCCTTAGCCATGATTCAGTGGGTATATTACTGTAATATAGTCATGACATAAAGCAACAATTACAATATTAAACTCCTACACAAAATGACAGTATACCAATATCTGCAATGCTAAATAAAAGGTAATTTCTCTGACGTCCTAGTGGATGCTGGGGACTCCGTCAGGACCATGGGGATATAGCGGCTCCGCAGGAGACAGGGCACAATAATAAAAGCTTTAGGATCAGGTGGTGTGCACTGGCTCCTCCCCCTATGACCCTCCTCCAAGCCTCAGTTAGATTTTTGTGCCCGACGAGAAGGGTGCAATCTAGGTGGCTCTCCTGAGCTGCTTAGAATAAAAGTTTAAGTTAGGTTTTTTATTTTCAGTGAGTCCTGCTGGCAACAGGCTCACTGCTACGAGGGACTTAGGGGAGAGAAGAAAACTCACCTGCGTGCAGGATGGATTTGCTTCTTAGGCTACTGGACACCATTAGCTCCAGAGGGAGTCGGAACACAGGTCTCACCCTGGGGTTCGTCCCGGAGCCGTGCCGCCGACCCCCCTTGCAGATGCCGAAGTTGAAGAGGTCCAGAAACAGGCGGCAGAAGACTTTCAGTCTTCATAAGGTAGCGCACAGCACTGCAGCTGTGCGCCATTGTTGTCAGCACACTTCACCAACAGTCACCAACTGTCACTGAGGGTGCAGGGCGCTGGGGGGGGCGCCCTGGGCAGCAATGTATAATACCTTTTTATGGCTAAAATACATCACATATAGCCCTTGAGGCTATATGGATGTATTTAACCCCTGCCAGATCTCACAAACTCCGGGAGAAGAGCCCGCCGAAAAGGGGGCGGGGCCTATTCTCCTCAGCACACGGCGCCATTTTCCTGCTCAGCTCTGCTGTGAGGAAGGCTCCCAGGCTCTCCCCTGCACTGCACTACAGAAACAGGGTTAAAACAGAGAGGGGGGGCACTTATTTGGCGATATGATTACATATATAAAAATGCTATAAGGGAAAACACTTGTATAAGGGGTTGTCCCTGTATAATTATAGCGTTTTTGGTGTGTGCTGGCAAACTCTCCCTCTGTCTCCCCAAAGGGCTAGTGGGGTCCTGTCCTCTGTCAGAGCATTCCCTGTGTGTGTGCTGTGTGTCGGTACGTGTGTGTCGACATGTAGGAGGACGATGTTGGTGAGGAGGCGGAGCAAATTGCCTGTATTGGTGATGTCACTCTCTAGGGAGTCGACACTGGAATGGATGGCTTATTTAGGAATTACGTGATAATGTCAACACGCTGTAAGGTCGGTTGACGACATGAGACGGCCGGCAAACAAATTAGTACCTGTCCAGGCGTCTCAGACACCGTCAGGGGCTTGTAAAAACGCCCATTTACCTCAGTCGGTCGACACAGACACGGACACTGACTCCAGTGTCGACGGTGAAGAAACAAACGTATTTTCCTTTAGGGCCACACGTTTCATGTTAAGGGCAATGAAGGAGGTGTTACATATTTCTGATACTACAAGTACCACAAATAAGGGTATTATGTAGGGTGTGAATAAACTACTTATAGTTTTTCCTGAATCAGATAAATTAAATGAAGTGTGTGATGATACGTGGGTTTCCTCCGATAGAAAATTATTGGCGGTATACCCTTTCCCGCCAGAAGTTAGGGCGAGTTGGGAAACACACCTTAGGGTGAATAAGGCGCTCACACGCTTATAAAAACAAGTGGCGTTACCGTCTCCAGATACGGCAGCCCTCAAGGAGCCAGCTGATAGGAAGCTGAAAAAATATCCTAAAAGTATATACACATATACTGGTGTTATACTACGACCAGCAATCGCCTCAGCCTGGATGTGCAGCGCTGAGGGGGCTTGGTCGGATTTCCTGACTGAAAATATTGATACCCTTGACAGGGACAAGATTTTATTGACTATAGAGCATTTTAAGGATGCATTTCTATATATGCGAGATGCGCAGAGGGATATTTGCATTCTGGCATCAAGAGTAAATGTGATGTCCATATCTGCCAGACGACAGTGGTCAGGTGATTCAGATTCCAGACGGCACATGGAAGTATTGCCGTATAAAGGGGCGGTCCATCGGACCTGGTGGCCATGGCAACAGCTGAAAAATCCACCTTTTGTTACCCCAAGTCACATCTCAGCAGAAAAGGACACAGTCTTTTCAGTCTCAGTCCTTTCGTCCCCATAAGGGCAGGCGGGCAAAAGGGCCAGTCATATCTGCCCAGGGGTAGAGGAAAGGGAAGAAGACTGCAGCAGGCAGCCCATTCCCAGGAACAGAAGCCCTCCACAGCTTCTGCCAAGTCCGCAGCATGACGCTGGGGCCGTACAAGCGGACTCAGGTGCGGTAGGGGGTCATCTCAAGAGTTTCAGCACGCAGTGGGCTCACTCACAAGTGGACTCCTGGATCCTACACGTAGTATCCCAGGTGTACATTGGAAATTCGAGACGTCTCCCCCTCACAAGTTCCTGAAGTCTGTTTTACCAACGTCTCCCTCCGACAGGGAGGCAGTATTGGGAACAATTCACAGGCTGTATTCCCAGCAGGTGATAATCAAAGTACCCCTTCTACAACAAGGGAAGGGGTATTATTCCACACTATATTGTGGTACTGAAGCCAGACGGCTAGGTGAGATCTGAAATATTTGAACACTTACATACAAGCGTTCAAATCAAGATGGAGTCACTCAGAGCAGTGATAGCGAACCAGGAAGAAGGGGACGATATGGTGTCACTGGATATCAGGGACGCTTACCTACATGTCCAAATTTGCCCTTCTCACCAAGGGTACCTCAGGTTCGTGGTACAGAACTGTCACTATCAGTTCAGACGCTGCCGTTTGGATTGTCCACGGCACCCCGGGTCTTTACCAAGGTAATGGCCGAAATGATGATTCTTCTTAAAAGAAATATGGACGCTTTCCTGATAAGGGCAAGGTCCAGAGAACAGTTGGAGGTCGGAGTAGCACTATCTTAAGTAGTTCTACGACAGCATGAGTGGATTCTAAATATTCCAAAATCGCAGTTTTTTCTGACGACACGTCTACTGTTCCTAGGGATGATTCTGGACACAGTCCAGAAAAGGATGTTTTCTCCCGGAGAAGAAAGCCAGGGAGTTATCCGAGCTAGTCAGGAACCTCCTAAAACCAGGAAAAGTATCAGTGCATCATTGCACAAGGATCCTGTGAAAAATGGTGGTTTCTTACAAAGCAATCCCATTCGGTAGATTTCACGCAAGAACCTTTACGTGGGATCTGCTGGAAAAATGGTCCGGATCGCATCTTCAGATGCATCAGCGGATAACCCTGTCTCCAAGGACAAGGGTGTTTCTTCTGCGGTGGCTGCAGAGTGCTCATCTATGAAAGGGCCGCAGATTCGGCATTCAGGACTGGGTCCTGGTGACCACGGATGCCAGCCTGAGTGGCTGGGGAGCAGTCACACAAGGAAAAAATTTCCAGAGAGTGTGATCGAGTCTGGAGACTTCTCTCCACATAAATATACTGGAGCTAAGGGCAATTTACAATGCTCTAAGCTTAGCAAGACCTCTGCTTCAAGGTCAGCCGGTATTGATCCAGTGGGACAACATCACGGCAGTCGCCCACGTAAACAGACAGGGCGGCACAAGAAGCAGGAGGGAAATGGCAGAAACTGCAAGGATTCTTCGCTGGGCGAAAAATCATGTGATAACACTCTCAGCAGTGTTCATTCCGGGAGTGGAAAACTGGGAAGCAGACTTCCTCAGCAGGCATGACCTCCACCCGGGAGAGTGGGGACTTCATCGGGAAGTCTTCCACATGATTGTAAACCGTTGTGAAAAACCAAAGGTGGACATGATGGCGTCCCGCCTGAACAAAAAACTAGATATTGCGCCAGGTCAAGGGACCCTCAGGCAATAGCGGTGGACGCTCTGGTAACACTGTGGATGTACCAGTCAGAGTATGTGTTCCCTCCTATGCCTCTCATACAAAAAGTACTGAGAATCATAAGAGGGAGATGAGTAAGAATGATACTCGTGGTTCCGGATTGGCCAAGAAGGACTTGGTACCCGAAACTTCAAGAGATGTTCACGGAAGACCCGTGGCCTCTACCTTTAAGAAAGGACCTGCTCCAGCAGGGGCCTTGTCTGTTCCAAGACTTACCGCGGCCGCGTTTGACGGCATGGCGGTTGAACGCCGGATCCTGAAAGGGCATTCCAGATGAAATCATCCCTACCCTGGTCGAAGACAGGAAGGATGTAACCGCAAAACATTTTCACCGCATTTGGCGAAGATATGTTGCGTGGTGTGAGGCCAAGAAGGCCCCTACAGAGGAATTCCAACTGGGTCGTTTCCTACATTTCCTGAAAACAGGACTGTCTATGGGCCTAAAATTAGGGTCCATTAAGGTTCAAATTTCGGCCCTGTCGAATTTCTTCCAGAAAGAACTGGCTTTAGTGCCTGACGTTCAGATGTTTGTAAAAGGGGTACTGCATATACAGCCTCCTTTTGTGCCCCAGTGGCACCTTGGGATCTCAATGTTGTTTTGAGTTTCCTAAAGTCACATTGGTTTGAACCACTCACCACTGTGGACTTAAAATATCTCACATGGAAGGTGACGATGCTATTAGCCCTGGCTTCAGCCAGGCGTGTGTCAGAATTGGCGGCTTTATCATATATAAAGCCCTTACTTAATTTTTCATTCTGACAGGGCAGAATTGAGGACTCGTCCTCAATTTCTCCTTAAGGTGTTTTCTGTTTTTCACATGAACCAACCTATTGTGGTACCTGCGGGTACTAGGGACTTGGAGGACTCCAAGTTACTTGACGTTGTCAGGGCCCTGAAAAATATGTTTCCAGGAAGGCTGGAGTCAGAAAATCTGACTCGCTGTTTAGCCTGTATGCACCCAACAAGATGGGTGCTCCTGCTTCTAAGCAGACGATTGCTCGCTGGATTTGTAATACAATTCAGTTTACACATTCTGTGGCAGGCCTGCCACAGCCAAAATCGGTAAAAGCCCATTCCAAAAGGAAGGGGGCTCATCTTGGGCGACTGCCCGAGGGGTCTCGGCTTTACAACTTTGCCGAGCAGTTACTTGGTCAGGGGAAAACACGTTTGCTAAATTCTACAAATTTGATACCCTGGCTGAGGAGGACATGGAGTTCTCTCATTCGGTGCTGCAGGGTCATCCGCACTCTCCCGCCCGTTTGGGAGCTTTGGTATAATCCCCATGGTCCTGACGGAGTCCCCAGCATCCACTAGGACGTCAGAGAAAATAAGATTTTACTTACCGATAAATCTATTTCTCGTAGTCCGTAGTGGATGCTGGGCGCCCATCCCAAGTGCGGATTGTCTGCAATACTTGTACATAGTTATTGTTACAAAAATCGGGTTATTCTTGTTGTGAGCCATCTTTTCAGAGGCTCCTTCGTTGTTATCATACTGTTAACTGGGTTCAGATCACAGGTTGTACGGTGTGATTGGTGTGGCTGGTATGAGTCTTACCCGGGATTCAATATCCTTCCTTATTATGCACGCTCGTCCGGGCACAGTATCCTAACTGAGGCTTGGAGGAGGGTCATAGGGGGAGGAGCCAGTGCACACCACCTGATCCTAAAGCTTTTATTATTGTGCCCTGTCTCCTGCGGAGCCGCTATATCCCCATGGTCCTGACGGAGTCCCCAGCATCCACTACGGACTACGAGAAATAGATTTATCGGTAAGTAAAATCTTATTTTTACCTTTCTTCAGTATAACTGCAGTATTTGACGAATGTTTCTGAAGACACTAGTGATGAGTGGAAACAAACTTACCTTTTAGGTAATAACTTCAGTATATATTTTATTAAGTAACAGCATTTTATAAGTGGGAGATGTAAAAAAAATATGATAGAAAAACATGTTTTTTCACTTTTCTGAAAGAAATTTCAACAAAAAAATGAAACAGCACATTTTGAATAGATTTGTTGTCTGTACTTGTAGTTTCTTGGTTGTGAAAGGTGTTTCATCTGTGGCCCACGTGTGCGGCCAACTTCCTGTTACGCACACCAGTGCTAACGGTGTATGAACAGAGAGGGAAGCGAAGCAAACGAACTCACAGACAGTATAACATAACATACACAGGAGGTGATGGAATAACTAATAAACACAAAGTGAACGGAGAAGCCCAAAGGCTCAGGAATTGGGTGTCTCCCTAGTGTCAGGAATGCTCAGATGGAATAGAGCGGACAATGAAGCGATGTGTAGTGATTTAACATGTGGAGCACCTGAAATGATGTTGCTAAGAGCAACAGAAAAAAACCCAAAGGGTTACCAACGGGTGTGGGAATAAACTCCTTGGTCAGAGATAGAAATATAGACACAAGGAGAGTATCCACAATCCTAACCCCCACTTGCAGGGCACAGGTTCAGCTTACTGCCACTAAACTGACACCTGAACGCCCTGCACAGTGAGGGAGGATTAAGCAAGCAGGTCTGAGAGTACAGCCGCAAACCTGCTGGGTTCACAGAATAGCAAAAGAACCCCAGCAGGTCAAACAACTGACTCCAGTCTTACTGCTAGGTCCGGATTGGCAGAATGAAGTACCGAATCCCGAGGCCTATTCGCAGTAAGCAACAAGTTAATACAAAGTCACACAGTACTAGCTAACTCTCTGGAACTGACTAACAAACAAAGATTCAGCAGCATTTGCCTAGCCTGAGAGGATGGTTTATATAGCAGGTGCTGTCCACGCCCCACTCAGACCTCACAGACTGTGAGCACAAAACCAGCGCCGGATTCCCTGCCGTGCATAGAGCCTGTAACCACTACACAGTAAAAACCCGGACCGGAGTATCAGCTGCGCTCAGGTTACTTCACTAACACTTGCCTCCCGGTTGCCATGGCGACGTGGCAGCACAGAGCAGGAGATCCTAACAGTACCCCCCCTCTGACGAGGGGTCAAAGAACCCCTACCACTGGGTTTATCGGGGAACTGCGAGAAGAAAGAGCGTATCAGTCTGGGGGCATGAAGATCACAACTGCGCACCCACGACCGCTCCTCCGGGCCATACCCCTTCCAGTGCACCAAAAATGACAGCCGACCCCGAACCATCTTGGAGTCAAGAACCCTTTCAACCACAAACTCCCTCTGACCCCGTATCAGAAGAGGAGAAGGTCTTCCACTGGAAGAAGGATTACTAACCGCCAGTTTTAAAAGGGAACAATGAAATGTTTTATTGATACCCAATGAACGGGGCAGATCTAACTGAAATGCCACCGGATTGATAACCCTGGTGATCTTATAAGGGCCAAACTTATGAGATGGCTGTCTCAACTTCAAATTCTTGGTGGACACCCAGACGAAGTCTCCTAATTTGAAGCTGCAGGGTCTTCTCCGCTTATCAAAAACCCTTTTGGTCACTAATGACACAGACACAAGGGCTTTCTTCACTTTCCTGCAAATACCCCTAAGGACCGAAACAACAGAAGAACCACCAGACGTGGAATCCAGGGGGTCAAAAGAATTGGCCTTAGGATGATGCCCATACACACAAAGGAAGGGAGAGATCCCTGTAGCAGAGTGAGCCGCGTTGTTATAGGCAAACTCCGCCATGGACAGATGAGCAACCCAGTCAGTATGACACTTGGAGACCTAACACCTGAGGAACTGCTCCAAGGACTGGTTCACCCTCTCAGTCTGCCCATTAGACTGTGGATGGTAGCCTGACGACAAGCTCACAGAAATCTGGAGATCAGAACAAAATGCCCTCCAGAATTTGGCCACAAACTGGGATCCACGGTCAGAGACCACATCAAGTGGCAACCCGTGGAGGCGCACAACATGCTGCATAAATAACTCAGACAGGCGTCTGGCCGATGGCAACCCAACCAGTGGAACGAAATGCGCCATCTTCGAAAACCTGTCAACGACAACACAAATGGCTGTCATCCGCGAGGATTTGGGCAAGTCCACCACAAAATCCATGGAAATGTGGGTCCATGGCTTAGACGGAATAGAGAGTGGATGTAATGGGCCGACAGGAACCCCTCTAGAAGTTTTATTTCGGGCACAAACGTCACATGCCCGAACCCACTGATCCACATCCCTAGCCACCGAGGGCCACCACACCGCCCTAGACAGCAACTCCCGAGTTCTGGCAATACCCAGATGCCCTGCCGACCTCTTGGCATGGAATTCCAGGAACACTCGCTGTCTTAACCTAGGAGGCACAAACAAGAGACCTACCGGAAGGTCTGGAGGAGCCTGCTCCTGTGCTCTAAGGACTAATGACAAGAGGTCCTGGGTAATGCCCACTTTAATACATGATGGGGAGACAATGGGCAATGGCTCCTCTGTGGTCTCTTGAACTGGAGCAAAACTCTGCGAGAGCGCATCAGCCTTGATGTTTTTTGACCCAGGGCGATATGTTATCAAAAAATTAAAGCGAGCAAAAAACAAAGCCCATCGTACCTGCCTGGCATTGAGCCGCTTCGCTGACTCTAAATATGCCAGATTCTTATGGTCGGTGAGAATTGAGACCACAAACTTAGCCCCCTCAAGCCAGTGTCTCCACTCCCCGAGTGCATCCTTTATAGCCAACAGTTCCCGGTTACCCACATCATAATTCATCTCGGCAGACGAAAATTTACAGGAAAAGTAAGCACAGGGATGAAGGCGATTATCAGACACCCCCATCTGAGAGAGCACTGCCCCAATACCTATCTCAGAGGCATCCACTTCTACCACAAAAGGACGCTCTGGATCTGGGTGTCGCAGCACCTTGGCCGAGACAAATGCCCTTTTGAGACGGGCAAAGGCCGCTTTGGCCTCACAAGACCAGTGAGCAACATCCGCCCCTTTCTTAGTGAGTGCCACCAAGGGGGCCACTATAGACGAAAATCCAGCGATAAACCGTCTATAAAAATTTGCAAAGCCCAGAAAACGCTGAAGCGCCTTCAAACTAGTGGGCTGCACCCAATCCAGGACTGCCTGTACCTTAGAACCCTCCATTTGGAAACCTTCTGAGGAGATAATATACCCTAGAAATGCGATTTGCTGGACTTCAAACTCGCACTTCTCCAGCTTCGCCCCAAGCTGGTGGTCTCTGAGTTTCTGGAGGACTAAGCGTACATGCTTCCGATGTTCCTCCAGGGAATGAGAGAAGATTAGGATGTCATCTAGATAAACAACTAAGAATCTATCCAAATATTCCCTGAGCACATCGTTCATGAATTCCTGGAAGACTGCCGGGGCATTAGAGAGCCCAAAAGGCATCACCAAATATTCATAATGCCCTGAGTGGGTATTAAAGGCAGTCTTCCATTCATCCCCCTCTCTTATTCGGATTAGATTGTAAGCACCGCGTAGGTCAATCTTAGAAAAAATGGTGGCAGTACGAAGCTGGTCAAACAAAACCGAAATGAGAGGCAGTGGGTACGAGTTTTTAATCGTGATATGGTTCAATTCCCTGAAGTTGATGCAGGGTCGCAACGAACCGTCCTTTTTACCCACGAAAAAGAACCCCGACCCAACTGGGGACTGTGAGGGTCTGATAAATCCCTTAGCCAAGTTCTCCTGAATGTACTCTGCCATAGCCTGAGTCTCAGGACGTGACAGGGAGTACAACCTGCTCTTGGGAAGCTTAGCATCCGGCAACAAATCAATGGCACAGTCATAGGGGCGATGGGGAGGTAGTACCTCCGCAACTTTTTTGGAGAACACATCCGCAAAATCTGCATAACATCCTGGCAATCCTGGCAAATTTAGCTGCGAGAGCCTGACTGGAAGGCTCAAGCAACTCCTGAAACAATCACTACCCCAACTAAGAATCTCCCCAGAGACCCAGTCAAATTGAGGGTTATGGGCCCTTAACCAGGGTAACCCCAAAACCAATGGGGCAAAAGAACAGACAGTCACATAAAAAGACAATTTTTCAGAGTGTGTGGCTCCAATAAACAAAGGAATTTGGCTGGTGCAGGAGGTAATTTTACCCTGGAACAATGGTTCCCCGTTTAACCCACAGATCTCAATCTCTGATGCCAAAGGTACTGAGGGAACAGAGTGTTTCAGGGTGAATTGACGGTCCATGAAAACCCCATCGGCCCCACTGTCAACAAAGGCCTCAGTCTTGACAGTTTGACCGAGGAAAGTCTTTTTAGGAAATTCTGACTTCTGGCCTGACAGGATATTTCCCATCACCCTCAGGCCCTGAAGTTTTCTGGTTTTTCTGGGCATGATACTACAACATGACCTTTATTCCCACAGTACAAACACAAACCCTGCTGTCTCCTCCGCGTCTTCTCACGTGAGGAGAGGCGGGTAGCCCCAATCTGCATAGGCTCCTCGGAATATTCCTCAGAGTCTGAGGTTCCCTTGGGAAAAAAGGAAACTGCGGTCTCCCTTTGAAGCCTACGCTCTCTCAGCCGTCTATCCACCCGGATGGATAACTGCATGAGCTGATCTAAGCTATCAGGCGAGGGATATTGTACCAGTTGGTCCTTTATCTGGTCAGAAAGGCCCCTTCGGTACTGGTTTCTCAGGGCTGGGTCATTCCACTGGGTATCATGAGCCAACCTCCGAAACTCCGTACTATAAACCTCAGCTGGCCGTCGCCCTTGCTTAAGAACCGTAATCTGAGCCTCGGCTGAAGCCATCTTGTCAGGGTCATCATACAAAATGCCCAGTGCCGTAAAAAAAGCATCAACACTTTTAAGCGACGGACAGTCAGGCTGTAACCCATATGCCCAGACCTGTGGGTCTCCTTGTAGCAAGGAAATCACCATGCCCACCCGCTGAATCTCCGACCCAGAAGACTGGGGCCTAAGCCTGAAATATAGCTTACAGCTCTCCTTGAAACAAAAGAACTGCGAGCGATCTCCAGAAAAACGATCCGGGAGATTTACTTTCGGCTCCTTAACCCCTGAACTTGCCGCTGCTGCTGCGGGAGCTCCGCTAGCGGCCTGCGGGTGCGGGGTGTTCATTTTAATGGACATCTCATTAAATTGTCGAGTCAGGACCTGCACCTGATCGACCACCTGTTGCAAAGTATTTTGAGGGGTATGCTCCATATTCCCACAAAATTTCAACAGGAGTAGGGCTGCTGAATATGTTACGCCCACCAGTGCTAACAGGAGTATACCGGTGTATGAACAGAGAGGGAAGCGAAGCAAACGAACTCACAGACAGTATAACATAACATACACAGGAGGTGATGGAATAACTAATGAACACAAAGTGAACGGAGAAGCCCAAAGGCTCAGGAATTGGGTGTCTCCCTAGTGTCAGGAATGCTCAGATGGAATAGAGCGGACAATGAAGCGATGTGTAGTGATTTAACATGTGGAGCACCTGAAATGATGTTGCTAAGAGCAACAGAAAAAAACCAAAGGGTTACCAACGGGTGTGGGAATAAACTCCTTGGTCAGAGATAGAAATATAGACACAAGGAGAGTATCCACAATCCTAACCCCCACTTGCGGGGCACAGGTTCAGCTTACTGCCACTAAACTGACACCTGGACGCCCTGCACAGTGAGGGAGGATTAAGCAAGCAGGTCTGAGAGTACAGCCGCAAACCTGCTGGGTTCACAGAATAGCAAAAGAACCCCAGCAGGTCAAACAACTGACTCCAGTCTTACTGCTAGGTCCGGATTGGCAGAATGAAGTACCGAATCCCAAGGCCTATTCGCAGTAAGCAACAAGTAAATACAAAGTGACACAGTACTAGCTAACTCTCTGGAACTGACTAACAAACAAAGATTCAGCAGCATTTGCCTAGCCTGAGAGGATGGTTTATATATCAGGTGCTGTCCACGCCCCACTCAGACCTCACAGACTGTGAGCACAAAACCAGCACCGGATTCCCTGCCGTGCACAGAGCCTGTAACCACTACACAGTAAAAACCCGGACCGGAGTATCAGCTGCGCTCAGGTTACTTCGCTAACACTTGCCTCCCGGTTGCCATGGCGACGTGGCAGCACAGAGCAGGAGATCCTAACACTTCCTGCATCAATGTTTTCTGGATAGACGATCAATATCCAACAAAACTTACAGAGCACTGAATTTAGAGGTGGAGACAGGCCCTTAGAAGTCTCCAGTGAAAAATGCAAGTAATATGGTTCTTTATTTTGCCAATACCAGGCCGTTGCCTAGTGAATACCCTATCACCTGACTTGTAACGATATGTGGTCAAAATATTGTCAGGCGTGATCTCGACACATAGGATTAGGTTGCAGGTGTGGGGAAGGTTAGGGTTAGCTGAGAGAGGGGGAGGTTAGGGTTAGGCTGTTGGAGGGAATGGTTAGGGTTAGGTTGCGGGAGCATTAGGTTAGGGTTGGACTGTGGGAGGGGTGGGTTAGGGTAAAAATACTTACGGGGATGTCTTTATATTCTGTCCATCAAGATCCCATTATCAGTTTTCTGATTGCAAGGATTTCATACATAGGGCCTAATTCAGCAAGGATCGCAAATCAGCAAAATTAGCAAAAAAAAGCGTAAAAACGCAAATTCTGCAACTTAAATGGCAAAAACTGAGACATTTTTTTTTTCTGAAACTTAGCAAAAACTGCGTATGCACTACGAAAAGTAGGCATGTAGGGGGCATACTAAAGTGCTTGACTCGCAAAAACTACGATCAGGGGCGTGTTGTGGGCGTATGCTGATGGTCGGTGGGCGGTGCGATCGCAACTCTTACAACAGATCGCACATTTCTGATGTGCAGTTTCTGAGTGACTACAGGTCTACCTTAAAAATTGCACAAGCTGACCTCAGTTGTAGACGGCATGTATACTGCAATCATTGCTACATTACACCCAGCTGAAGAAGCTCACACTTCAGACCACAAATCACTTCATTCAGCTCTATTGGAACTTATAAACATGTATGGTATTGTTTAACTCTGTAACACATGTTGATTGTGAAAATATATGTAACTAATCGATTTGTGTTTACACTTACTAACAATCGAGGTTTGACAACCACACTATTTGATAGAAGCAAATGTAAAATAACCTTTACAAGCATTTTGCTTAGTAATATCTGCTGAATGACATTTAACTTCCTAACATTTTTTTTAAACAAAACATACCCACATACATTTTTTTTATTTTTGAAATTTTATTTGTGTGCTACACACATAAACATATGTTGAAGAACAGCAACACCATCTTTTTGTTTTCAAGTTTTGCAAATTCTGCTCCATTTGTATACTTATTGAAACAAATATTTACACATAATTCCTTAAAGTAAGGTACTGTATGTAAATAAAAGCAAAGAAACAATAATATGTAATGTTTGACCACTTCACAATCAAAAAACACTTTTTTTTAATGAAAATGTTACTGTTGATTCCGAATTAAAATATTTTGACTCCAAAAAAAGTGTTTGTTAAAACATATACCAATAATTGCTGTTGTGTAGGGTTTAGAGGCTAGAATTCACTCTCTCTCTAGTTGAATATATTTGAACACAGTTATGGGCATTAGTCAATGTTTGAAGAAAAACACTTTGGTGTCTTTCAGATAATAATTGCTAAATTACCATAAGATCATTTGACCAATTAAGTGATGATTGAATTGATTTACAATTGTTGAGTAGTTTCTTTAAATTGGGCGCAGGAAAGTAGGTTGTGCCATTTTTAAGGGAAAAGCACTGTTGTTAGCAAAAAATGCAACATCAGAAACATGTATGCAAAAATTGCGTACATTTGTAATATGTACGCAAATATTGCGATTATTAGGATGGTTTTCGCAATATTTGCACATTTCACAAGGCCACCTTCTTTTTGTTAAATTAAATTAGTGTTGCAGTTTTTCCGTTTGGGTGTGCTTTCGCAATTTTGCTTTTGCTCGCAATTTTTGCTAATTTGTAATTTTTGCAATCCTTACTGAATTTGCCCCATAACCCATTTTTCTCTATTTGATGAAAGGGGTTGGGATTGAAATGCCAGCAGTTGGGATGCCTGTGTCAGAATACAGATGTCGGCATCCCGATCAGAATTCCGACAGGAGTATACTTACCTTCCCCCAATAGCCCCCTAACCATAACCCTCACTTACAGCAGCCTAAACCTAACACCCCCCGCAGTCTACATGTAACCCTCCCCCTGAACCAAAACCTAACCTTACCTTCCCCCAGCCTAACCCTTACCCTCCCTGCAGCCTAAACCTATCTCCCCTGGCTCGCAGCCTACAATTAACCCTCCCCCCACGGCTTACCTCTCCGGCGGGCCGGCGGCTGCTCATTCGGAGTCACGGTGGTAGGTTTCCGGGGCCAGGCCTGTGACCCTAATCTGGATGCCAGTTTTGGCATTCTAAATAGTAGTGTCGGGATTCTGGCGTTGGTATCTGACTGCCGGGATCCTGACCGGATCCCGATGAAAGACCTGAATCAGATGGATATGAGAAGCTTGTGGATGCTCCAAAAGCACGAATATACAGTAGCTGACCGAATATATACATTTCTTTCATGATGGCAGCCCCATCTGTTTTTTTATATTGAAAAAATCCTGATCTACATACAATGACATGGTTGGTTTTTTTACATCTGCATTTAGAACTTTTCAAACTCTGTAGCCTTAGCCAATTCATGTCTCCCTAGCAGCACCACCCCAACCTCTTCACTTTTATTTATATAAGCTCTCAGTAGTAAGCTCTTCCTTTCCTTTCTCATGTCTCCCTCCAATGTAATTGTAACTACGTTGTTACGTATATACATGTCTTATGTACAACTATGCTACTTACTCTGTCATTAGTTGCTATGTCAACCAAAAGACAGACTAGATGGATCAAAGTGGTTTTTATCTGCAGTCTAATTCTGTGTTTCTTTGCAACCCTTTCTGTATCGGATCTGGATGATAGGTCAACTATCAATAGATTGACCCCATATGAATATGCATTAGGCAACAGGTACAAAATGTCAACATATAAAAGGTCGACAATGTTTAAGGTCACCAGGTTCAAACATTATTTTTCACAGGAGAGGGGAAGGGGTGTATTCCGGAGCACACGAATGTACAGGTAACTATTCAACAATCACAAATACACCCAGTCCGTGAAATCACAAATCTCACAGGGGTGGGATTGGGGGAGGCTGCCTATTAAAGCAATGAGGACGGAGGGGAGAAATACAGTAAACTCAGTCTCATAAATATCTTTAGACTTTCGTAATTTGAAAAGCCACATGTGTAAAAGTAGCATCTTGTTACGCCAGATATTTATGATTCAGTGGGTGAGGGTTTTCCTCACAAGAAGGCCGGAGCTCACGAGGGTCTTCTGTGCAATGACCCTTGTATACCCCAGGATGAGATGTGTAGAACTCTACAGCAGGTCTTCTAGCCTATACTAGCTGTTTTTCCCTTAAGGAGCGATGTGCCCACCGGTACTGAGATGCCACCAGTACTTACGCCACTGAAGGCAGTACAACCTCAACCAGGAGTGACCCGACTCAATGCCGGTAGGGGAAAACACAAAGTAAAACAAGAAAAGAAGACTAGAGAAGGACTGGACAAAGGGAAGGCAAACAATGGAGACCAGGACGATACTGAGGAGCAAGGAAAGAATTAACAAACAAGTCAGAGAGAATAAAGAAATAACAGAGACAATACACACATGGTACCCCAAAACAGGGGATTACCTCCAGAAAAGGAGGAACAATTAACTATTACCCACTGGTGCACAAGTGTAAAGCAGAGAAATACAGTAAGAATAGAGAAAATACAAATATTTTACACTAATTAGCCCTTTAAACTATAATGCAAAACCTGGGCTGGATACAGGAACGCTACCAGAACTTAGACACAGACAAAAACAGGGGGAGATATCTACAGGCTGGGATAGTTCCAAAAGACACGGGCTCCCGCTGCGACTAGTTACTATGACCAGCAGGGAGAGAGAGGCAGGAACAGAATATAAAGGAGGCATAAGTCTATAGGCTGCCAGGCACAGCCAAGTCTTCCTAAATAATAAACTGTGTGTAGCTGCCCCACTGCACATTCACAGGAGCAGTGCAAACCCCCTTCCTCCAGCGTCCCTGGTTGCTAGTCACTAAGGAAGCGGTGGCCAGGGAGCAGAAGCTCACAAGTGTCTGGTCGCTTGGCAACAACCAGACACTGCAGGAGTCATGGCCCGCTGCGGCTTGTGACATATCTAGAGCTTTTTTTTATAATTTTGACTGTATATCTGTGTACATGTCTGAGTCTGTATATGAAGCACAGAAGAGCCTGATTTGGGAAAATTCTAAAAATAAATGCGAATGCTTCTTTTTACACAGATATAAAATACAAAGATGTTCTTTGTGCAAATCGAACTCTAGCTCAAAGGTATCGTAACCATCGGCAATACCACAATGCCAAGAGAGCCATGGAGCAAGTGACTGACACCTGCAGTGACATAGTGATGTCGCTCATAGCAATTTTTTTTATAGTGCTGTGTGTACCAACTCTATTGCTGATTGTAATGATGTATTTCCTTTAGAGAGCTGTGTAGAACTCTGAACTTTTATTTTCTTTGTGTGTGATGGAGACTCTGAGCAAATCTTTTTCTGTGTTCATGTTTTTACTTAATGTTGGGGTCATTTTATACAGCTCACCAAGGGAGATTTCAGTTGTAAGGCATATTGTCGCTGGATGCCTGCAGTTCCGTTGACTTCATACTCTGCCCTACAGTATTATTGTATTTATTTATTATTTATTAGCAGTTTCTTATATAGCGCAGCATATTCCGTTGCGCTTTACAATTAGAACAGTTATAGAACAAAACTGGGCAAAGACAGACAGACAGAGGTAGGAAGGCTCTGCTCGCAAGCTTACAATCTATAGGGAAATAGGTATTGATACACAAGGATAGATGCTACCCGTTACATAATGGTTCCCCAGATTGCTAGGTTCTTAATGGGTTGTATGATATGATCACCCATCAATGTTAGAAGACAAAATGTGAGGTTATGTGGACTGTACAGAGGGGATGTAACTGGATAGGGAAGCATTGAAGGTTATGTGTGTGGGTCTGAAATTTGGTAGGCTTGTCTGAAGAGATGAGTTTTCAGGGAATGTTTAAAGGTTTGGAGACTAGAGGAGAGTCTTATTGTGCATGGGAGTGCATTCCACAGAGTGGGTGAAGCCCGGGTAAAGTCCTGTAATTTTGAGTGGGAACAGGTAATACATGTGGATGAGAGACGCAGATCTTGGGCAGAGCGGAGAGGTCTGGTAGGGAGATATTTTGAGATGAGTGAGGAGATGTATGATGGTGCAGTTTGGTTAATAGCCTTGTATGTAAGTAAAAGTATTTTATATTTGACACAAACTACTATATTTACTGTGCACTGGCTCCCTTGTCAGGGCTTGCTACATTATTCAGTATTCAGTAGTGCCATATCCATCTGTTGCTGTTCAGCTCTGTACTGTAGTTTTCATTACTGGAACAATCGCCCAGTGGTAAAGCTGTGTATTGCATGCTGTGGATCCCCTTGTGCGTTATCTCTGTGGCACAACTAGGACATCTGTATGTTGCAGCAGCAGCAACGATGGTCCGGGTGTAGACAGGAACCCTGAGACAACTGGTCTGCTCACAGTGGAAGTGGAAAGGGATCGTCTATGGAGAAACTCTGTAAATCTGTGAACCAATGGCGCCTGGACCAGGCTGGAGCTCCTGACATCACAGTGACACCTTTCAGTTTAAATTTGCAAAGCACTCTTGGAAGGAGGGAAACTGGAGGAAAGAGGTACGCCAAGTTGAAATTCCACTTCACTGCCGGGATGCCCATGAAGGCTGCTTCATGGTCTCTTGACCTGGACCCGTACACCGGAACCTTGTGGTTGTGTCATGAGGCGATGAGGTCCACTTCAGGTAGGCCCCATTTTTACACCAGGAGCTGGAAGACTTCTGGATGTAGAGCCCACTCTTTGGTGTGTATGTCATGATGCCAGAGAAAGTCCACTTCCCAGCTGAGTACCCCTGGGATGAACACCACCGAGATGGCCGGGAGATGATGTTCGGCCCATCTGAGAATGTTGCTACCGCCTACATCACCAACAGACTGTCAGTGTCTCCCTGATGTTATCGTAGTGGACTTGGGCAGACCTCCCCTGGAGAATATTCTGTGCTAGAGTGAGTGCTCTGTAGACAACTAGGATCTCCAGGGCATTGAATGGCAAGCAACTTTTGGTGGGAGTTCAACGGGCGTGTAAAGGAGTGTTGGCCATTCACCACGCCCCACCCACAGAGACCTGCATCAATGGTAAGGTGTACCCAAATCGGGATCCAGAAGGGGAGACTCTTGTCCAAGTGGGGCATCTGTAACCACAAGGATAGGGACAGGCGTACTTTTCTGGAGAGAGAACCATTGTCTGGGATCTGATCGATGATGCTTCCCATTCCAGGACAGGATTAGGTGTTGAAAGGGCCTGCAAAAGAATTGGGCATACTCCACCATGTAGAAGGTGGAGACTATGGACCCCAAGACCTGTATTGCTGAGTGTACTGACACCCGGTGACTGTGAAGTAACTTGTGTACTGATAGTTGTAGTACAGATTTTTTTTTGTGCTGGCAGGAAAATTCTTTGTACCTGGGATTCCAGTAGAGCTCCCAGATGTAACATTCTTTGAGAAGAAGTCAGGGAGGACTTTTTCAAGTTGATGAGCTAGCCATATGTTTGCAGGAAGGTAATGGTCAGCTGAAGATGGTGGAGAAGGACCTCTGGAGAGTGTGCCAGAATCAGCAGATCACCTAGGTATGGGAGTATTCTGACCCCTTGACGATGAAGCTGGGCCATCACAGTGATGATTTTTGTTAAGTCCCGGGGAGCTATAGAAAGACCCAAAATTGGAAATGTTGCTGGAGGACAGCAAACTGAAGAAACCGTTGATATGAGGGCACTATAGGCACATGCAGGTAAGGGTCCTGAATATCCAGAGATACCATAAAATCCCCAGGTTCTATTGCCAGGACAATAGAGCAGAGGGTTTCCATATGAAACCTGGTCACTTTTATAAACCTGTTTAGTGTTGAGATTGAGGACAGGCCGATGAGCCCCATTGAACCAGGAAAAGGGTAGAGTAAAAACCCATCCCTCGCTGTGACGAAGGGACAGGCATTACTACCCCTGAGTGCTGTAGAGACTGAATGGCCTGCTGTAGAGCCTGGGCTTTACTCGGGTCTGATGGAGGGCCTGTGTAAAAGAACTGCTGGGGGGGAATCTCAGGAATGAGAGAGTGTACCCAGGAGTCCACCTCTTGCACCTAGGCATCTGTGGTGGACTGATGCCAGGCCTGTGCGAACTGAAGAAGTTGGCCTCCCACACTGGGATCCCCCAGGTGAAAGGCTGCCACGTCAGGCTGAGGGTTTATCTTCAGACTTGGTCGCTGGATGTCTGGTAGCCCAAGCCTGTTTGACCCTGGGCTTGGAGGCCTTTGTGGAAATCAACTGCTGAGGGAGGGACTGTCCTTTAGTTTTGCCTTGGGGGCAAAAGGACCGAAAGGAGGATGTCCAAAGCTTTGGGGTAGATGCTGAGTGCTGGGAAATGATTTTAGAGGCTGCCAGAGTAGCTACTATTTTATCCAATTCTGCATCAAACCGGTTCTCGCCAGTGTAAGGCAATAATTTGAGAGCTTTTTTGGAGTTAGCAGATGCCTTGGAAGCCAGGAGGCCAGTATCCAATGCTACTTCACCTAAGTAGGAGGCTGCATCCCTTATATCCGTGATGTGACACAGCTGTCCCGTGTAACATCAGAGGGAAGGCTTTCCTCTAGAGCCTCTGCCTAGCCTTTCAATAGCCTTAGCCACCCCGGCAGTGGCCACAGCCAGTCATGTAATGGCTCCTATAAGAAAATAGACAGATTTAAGGCAAGCCTCAATTTTTCTATCCATAGTCTGCTTCAGGGAAGATGCAGTTGGGATAGGCATGGTAGAGCTTTTAACCAGGCGTGCCACGCAGGAATCCACTCTAGGAGGAACCTCACACTTGGCACAATTACCAGATGGGATAGGGTAAAAAGAAGCAAGGCATCTGGAACTTTTTACTAGGGGTACTCCATTCTTCACGCATGAGGTCATTAAGCTGATCTGACGGGGGAAATTCAGCCTTTACAACCTTCTGACATTTGAATAGCGTTTTCGGCTTAGGAACAGGCTCCTCCTCCTCTGTTTAAAGAATGGACCTAACTGCTCACACCAGCACAAGTACATCTAAGGTAAAATGACGCTCTTCCTCACCTGAGGGGGATTCAGAGAGAGAGGCGTCTGCCTCATCAGCCTCCCCAGATGATCCCTCAGAATCTGAAAGCTGTGTAGACTGTGAGGATGGCACAGGATGCCTAGATGGTTTAGGGGGTAAGGGTCTGCCACAGAAAAGGGGGATGATATTAATCTATGTCCAAGGCGCATACAAAACATTAAACATAACAGAATAAATCCCTTATTAATGGGGATAGATGGTCTCAGATGAAGAATAGAAATGTCTCTGTTCAGAAGATTCTGCTTCTATTGTGTCGTAGCTGTACTGTGAGTAGCCTTGCACAAGGAAATCTGGATTTATTTGTTGTTTTTTATTTTTTATTTTTGGTTTTATGTTTTTATATGGTTGTATTTTTCTTATATCAATTGGACGTTTTTGTTTTTTTATAAATTCCCTTTAAACAAAGAGGAAAATATTCCTGTTTTTTTGGACTTTGAAATACACTCTTCCTCAAGCATACAATTCAAGACAAAGATACCTTGATAGGAGTCATCTATTTGTTATCGAGTGAGTTGTGGTACGCATATGATTGTTTTCTGAAAAGATACCTTTATATGAACATTTATTATTGTGTAAGTTGTAAGTAGAATTGTGTAAGTTGTGTAAGTTGGGGTACGCATTGAGTTGGTTATAAAGATACCTTTATAATACTTTCCATCCCACTCTGTCACTGACCTAGGTTGGGGGTGTTGTGAACTCGGGGGTTCTCCCGATGGTAGGGGAGAGGAACCACAGTTGGGTCGGAACAGGGATGGCTTGATATAGGTCTTCCTCATACAGGACTCTGACAGAAAAACTTGGTGAAAATATTAAAGGACTTTATTGCAGGAAGAGAGCAACACAATGTCACATAACAGAGAAGGAGTGTATGGAGAAATGTCCAGGAAGTACTTGTGAGTGACAGTAAAAGATACTGGTGACTGAAGAACTTGAGAGCGGTGATTAAAAGACACTGATGATTTGAAGAACTTAAGAGCGGTGGTTAAAGACACTGATGATTAGAAGAACTTGAGAGCGGTGGTTAAAGACACTGATGATTTGAGGAACTTGAGAGCGGTGGTTAAAGACACTGATGATTTGAAGAACTTGAGAGCGATGGTTAAAGACACTGATGATTTGAAGAACTTGAGAGCGGTGGTTAAAGACACTGATGATTTTAAGAACTTGTGAGCGGTGGTTAAAGACACTGAAGACTTGTATACCTTGAGAGCGAGGGTTAAAGACACTGAGGACTTGTATAACTTGAGAGCGAGGGTTAAAGACACTGAGGACTTGTATAGGTTGAGAGCGAGGGTTAAAGACACTGAGGACTTGTATAACTTGAGAGCGAGGGTTAACCTGCAGCCCACGCTGACTCCAAGAAGCACTGGTGACTAGAGCGCAGTGGAATCCAGCAGCGGCTGGGAACGCTGGAAGCTGTGCAACAACTGACACCTGGAAATGCCGGAGACACTGGGGTATGCTGCAGAGAGATCCGCCGAGGACAGAAGCACTGGCATCCACTTCAGGGGAAAATACGATACTCAGGCGCCGAGGCGCTGCCCGGCATCTGCCTTTGAATCTCCCGCCTCCGCTGGATTGGCGGAACAGTCTGATGACGTCACCTGCTCCCCGCCCACGTGATGCCGGGTGTCATGGCGGCGCCCCTGCCCCGGAGAACCGCCAGGAGCCGCGCCAGCCAGGCGCCGGAGCCCGTGGACCAACGAAGGGTGGAGGCTGCAACACAGACCAGCAGGCACGCAGGGGTAAGCGCGGTGAACGCCGCCTATGGCGTGTGACACACTCCTAGTGTGAGTTTCGGGTACGCCCAATCATCTGATTCTAAATTGAGAGGAAAACAGACGCTAATAAAGATACCTTTATGGGTCTCCACACACTTGTTTTTGTGTGAGTGGGGTACGCCTTTCTTTTCTTTCTGTGGAGGTTTTTAGACACGTGAAATTGGTCTACACATGTTTTCTTGTTTTTTTCTTTATGCATGAATTGAGAGAAATTAATGACAGATAGGGAGAAGAATAGTCTGAATAGAGACATCCCTGACCCCCACCAGATATTCTTATCTCCACTGAATTGGCCATAAAGATACCTTTACGGGACTTTCCATTTAATCTCCAGTGTGAGTTCCGGGTACGCCCTTCTATGAGAGTCTGCGTTTAATTTAAAAGGAATACAGACGTATACAAAGATACCTTTACGGGTTTCCACTCACTTGTTTCTGTGTGAGTGGGGTACGCCCTTTTGTCGCAATTTCTGTGGAAATAATTTTATTCATATGAAACTGTTCTACACATTTATTCTTTTGTCATCTTCTATTCCTCTGCATAAACTGGGAGAAATCTACGACACAATAGAAGCAGAATCTTCTGAACAGAGACATTTCTATTCTTCATCTGAGACCATCTATCTCCATTAATAAGGGATATATTCTATTATGTTTAATGTTTTGTATGCGCCTTGGACATAGATTACTATCAACCCCTTTTCTGTTACATATTGTTTTTGTAAAAACTGTGAGTTTTATGTTGATATTGTCAGTGTACGGGCAGCTTTGCGCCAAATAGGTGAACCATTCTAATTTCTCTTTTTACTGGTAAGGGTCTGTCACCCTGTAACATCTTTTGAAAGGCAGCCAAGGTATTAGCAAGAGTCTGCACTGAGTTAGACAGCACATCCACCCAGGGAGGGGGCATAGAAGTGACTGGTATAGCAGGGTGTATCTGCTGTGGAAACCTATAGGGTGAGGTAAAGAGGGGGCTGTTAAGCGGTCCGCTAACTGCAAAACGGAAGACACTCATGGGGGATCCTGAACAGGGGCCAGTGGGGCCGGCTGGTTAGGTGGGTTTTAGCAAGATGCACACAAACACATCCTGTACAATGTCCTGTGGGGATAATCCCACTGCACAGGACTTGCATTAGACCAGCAAAGGAACAGTAGCCTCCTTGTTACCCTTGCCTTTGCAAGACATAGCTGCAGTAACAGTATAACACATTATAGTACAACAGTGTGTAACAAATATATCAATGTGACAGCTTTCACAAATATAGGTAGATGCAAAGTACAATATACCCCTATACACTGGTATTTTAGGGTTATAAAAAGAAAAGGGAAAAGTATAAGCTGACAGCGAAAAAAATCAAATCAGACCACATAGCCAGCAGAAGTCACATGCAATACAATATATATATATATATATATATATATATATATATATATAACTGCAAAGGGCACTAAAATCAACTACACAGACTGCATGGCTAGTAGGACATAGTGCTGTATAGCCTGGCTCTTAGGAGTGGTATACAGGGAGACAGAACCCAGCTGTAGATGTTGTGTAAAATGGCTGCTGAGTGTCTCTGAGGGGGAGGAGGGTGAAGGAGGAGCAGCTCAAAGGTGGGAAGCTACAGTGGAATTCTGCTCTGAGCTGGGGAGGGCCGGCTGGGAATGCGCTGACCACCCCTAGGCTGACATCAACCTCCAGTGCCACTGGCCTCAACTAACTCCCAGCATTAACTCGGTATTAACCTGCCCCAGGAGCCTAGAGGGGTCCTGGACGAACCGGAGCACACATCAGCACCTCTGGTCTCTCTCCAAAGACCGGAAGTAGGACTGCATAAAGACGCGGGGACCCGCCTTACCTGTCCACCCGTGCTCCAGCTTCAGTCTGAGGTGCCCCAGGGAGCCATGCTACCAATACTCCAAGGTGCCCCGCCATCGCCATAGTCACCAGACCAGAAACTGGTGTTGCAACACCGGTGGGGAGTTGATGGAGCAGCAGAGCTGGCGTCTTCATGGCTACCTAGAGCTCCTGGATCTATCTGAAGTAAAATAAATTAAATCATAAAATAAAATCTTGGTGCTGCTTAATAGCAGGCCCACTGTTAAAAGGTGCAACCGGCTCCTGCCGGCATCAAAACTAAACTGAATGACCTGGGCTGGGGGCAGGGTATAAGGGGGAAGGACCGGAACATCCTGGTCTAGCAAAAACTTAACTGTTTGGTGTCTGGTCCTATCCTACCGCATACACCCCATTGTTATCACTCTGAATGCCTATGAACCCTGAAGTAGAAATATAGTTGGCCAGTATCAGCATAGAGATAGCGCTGCACACCATGTGAAATCAATGGTATCCGTACTATAGATCTACACTAAAAAGGTCTACAGTCAATAGGTCTACCACTAATGGTAGACGTGCATTAGGTTGACAGGGTCAAAAGGTCGACATGCAAAAAGCAGACAGTACAAAAGCTCGACAAGGTCAAAATGCCGACATGACAATCTGATAGACACAAGTTTTTGAATGTTTTTGAACTTTTTCATACTTTACCATCCGCGTGGACTACGATTGGGAATAGTAACCTGTGCCGAGCATCGGGTTACTGTCAACCTATTCTGTATCAAAATTTTGACCTATTCGACCTATTGACCCTTTCGATCTAATGCATGTCTACCATTAGTGGTAGACCTATTGACTGTAAAACTTTTTAGTGTAGATCTAATAATCCACACCCGAAATCAGTGAATGGCGTGTGAGTGGACCTCAGTCCTGGTAGGCACGAAGGAAGAGACATAGAAATCAGTATCTCAGAAAAATGTAAACAAAATTTGGTATGACTAATGTCACCTGTCTTTCCCACATAAAATCCCTGCTACAGGACGTAGTTTTACTGCTAATGTAGGACAAACTATCATGGCAAATTCATTATCTAGCAAATGTATCTTTAGCTATATGATATGCACTTATTTTAGCTTAGAGAATTCCAAATTGATTATGATTTGGTTTATAAATCATTTTGACGTATTGTACAACGGACTGTAATGAAGGCATTCTCATGCATTAATGCTCTGTGATGGATCACTGGACAGTTTTGTGCATGCCATTACTAGAGAATGATTATCTGCAACTGGTCAAATAAGGACATTATTTCTCTCAAAGTGAAACTTTGATCACAGATGTCAAACTGGATTTTTGGCAGGTCATTTCTATGAAGCAACAGAAACACTGTGTCAGGTTCATGGTGAGTTTTCCTGCCGACTGTTTAGGTTTAACAGAGCGAACTGAAGCTCAGAAGATAACAGTTGATGAACACAATTCCACACAATCTAAAGATTGTACATTTACAGACACTGGGGGTAATTCTGAGTTGATCGCAGCAGCAAGTTTGTTAGCAATTGGGCAAAACCATGTGCACTGCAGGGGGGACAGATATAACATTTGCAGAGAGAGTTAGATTTGGGTGGGTTAATTTGTTTCTGTGCAGGGTAAATACTTGCTGATTTATTTTTACACTGCAATTTAGATTTCAGTTTGAATACACCCCACCCAAATCTAACTCTCTCTGCACATGTTACATCTGCCCCTCCTGCAGTGCATATGGGCCCTCATTCCGAGTTGTTCGCTCACTAGCTGCTTTTAGCAGCATTGCACACGCTAAGCCGCCACCCTCTGGGAGTGTATCTTAGCATAGCAGAATAGCGAACGAAAGATTAGCAGAATTGCTACTAAATAATTCTTTGCAGTTTCTGAGAAGCACCAGACCTACTCACAGATTGCGATCAGCTCGCTCCGTTTAGTTCCTGGTTTGACGTCACAAACGCCCTGCGTTCGGCCAGCCACTCCCCCGTTTCTCCAGACACTCCCGCGTTTTTCCCTGACACGCCTGCGTTTTTAGCACACTCCCGGAAAACGCTCAGTTACCACCCAGAAACGCCCCTTTCCTGTCAATCATTTACGGATCAGCAGAACGACTGAAAAGCGCCGCAGAATCCACAGCAAAACTGCTAAGTTTTTAGTTAAATAACTAAGCGCATGCACCCTGTGTGCCTTGCGCATGCGCAATTAGCAACAAATCGCAGCATAGCGAAAATCGGCAATGAGCGAACAACTCGGAATGACCCCCATGGTTTTGCCCAACTGCTAACAAATTTGCTGCTGCGATCAACTCAGAATTAGGCCCACTGTTCTAGCAAATACTTGAAACAAGGACCTGTTAAAGACAGTCCCCTTTCCATCTCAATCTCAGGAGATTAAAAATATTAATGATGTTAAACAGAAAAGTATTTTAGTAACAAAATAAAGTTTAAAATGAACGAAGGATATAGTCCTAAAGAGGCGCTAGGGCGGAGACAGATGTAACATGTTTACCGATGACAATGAAGTGTATTAGGCAGTTAAGAAAGAATTATTATTATTATTATTATTATTATTATTATATTATCATCATTAAAGGTGCGGTATAATATTCTGCAGTGCTTTATATTTAACTAGTTACCATACCGTCAAAATGACGGAACACAACAGTAATACCAACGCCGGCAACTGTGCACATCCAAACAGAGCAACACTTGAATTGCTCAGTCAGTCGACATCTAGTAGTTGCTGGCGAGCAAAACAAGTAAATTCACCCCATACAGGTGAGGAGCAGTGTCAGGGGGAGATGTACAGTACTAAGCAGTGAAAAGAGTGGAGAAGTTGTCCATGGCAACCAATCAGCATTGAAGTAACATTAATAATTTGCATATTATGGGGGTAATTCAGATCTGATCTAAGATGTGCAGATCAGGCAGAGGCGATCGCAGCCCAGAGATGCTGTTAGCATCTCACAGTGGAATTCAGACTGCGATCGCTGCAGCGATCCAGTCTGAATTACTCCCTATAAAATTATACAGAGCAGTTGATTGGTTGCCATGGGCAACATCTCCACTGGCTCATTTCTTCACTCTTATCACTGCTTAGTACATCTCCCCCTTAGTCTTTTATTATGTATACTAGTTAAAAGCCCGTCAAAATGACGGACACCAGGGCTGGATTATATTAGGAGGGCGGTTGCTACACACACAGGAGCTGCCGGGTTTCCGGAAGTTCTGCTACTAGGAGCCGGGGCTCTGTCATGCTGAGTGTGTGTGTGTGTGTGTGTGTGTGTGTGTGTGTGTGTGTGTGTTAAGGACGAGCAGTGAGGTAAATGGCTCAGGAGATGATGGCTAGTACCATAGCCAGATTTGCACGCAATATATGAGCCTAAGGGTGCATATGGGCATTATACACAGGTGCAGCAGTATATACTGCTGAAAATTTGGTGAGCTTTGATCAGAGATGTGCAGAAAATATAGGCAGTGCCTCCCCTGTCAGACTTTTTATTCCAGTTTTGACTAAAAATTATTAGAATAATAGGAAGAAGATATTTCTAATATGTCACTGGTGTGTGTAGTGTTAACCTTTTAGAAATATACTGTAGATGCTGTATATCTGTATTGGGCAGGCTATAATGATGCTGCACTATATACACCAGTACTGGCGCATGTAAGCTCACCAACCTCCGCACAGCTCCTTGTTAGTCTGGGGGGTAGAGGACACCAGTAACCACCAGCATCCTGCCAGAGGGGTCTGGGCATGTCCTGTGCTGAGTGTGGGAGGGACGAGCACAGGACCCCACCCTTCCATCGGCGAACAGTATATATAAAGCAACCAAGATGGTTATTTGCCTCCTCCTCACCCGCAAAATCTGTAGCCCCAGCACCGACCTCTCCTCCTCCCGGTCACTGCACTGCTCACCCAACACAGGGTCTCACTTCTTCCTGACAGACTGATTCACCTTCTCTCCCCGACAGTAAGTGGCCACACGTTTCCCCGATGCCTCCGCTCTGAGCGTAGCGGGACCATCTGGTTGTTCCTGCATCTGTTTCCTGGTTACTGCTGCTACTTGTTGCCGAGTCCCAGGATGGCAAGTAACCTGGGGTTGCAGCATAGTATATGGAGGCGGGGATGCAGAGTATGCTGTATATGGCAGGAGCAATATATATGGAGGAGGGGATGCCCTGTATATAGGAGGCACTATATGGAGGCGCAGTGTGTGTATATAGGGGCAGTATATGGTGGGGGGTGCAGAATATGGTAGAGGATAGGGGTGCAGTCTATATAGGGCCAGCATATGGTGTGGGGTGCAGCGTAAAAAGGGAGTGTATGTGTGTGTGTCCATGTCACACAGAGGTGACTATAATGAAAAAAGTCAGCATCTCTCTCTCCACTGTCCCTATCTGCCCCTACCACTCCACCCCCAGTCCCTATCTAACCCAACCCTCCTGCCCTCTTTCTTTCTCCCCCAGTCCCTATCTGCCCCTACCCCACTCTACACCCCCCAGTTACGGGTGTGGTTCATTAGGTCGACCATGTTTGGTCGACATGCATTAGGTCGACATGATCACTAGGTCGACATGAGTTTTTTTTACTTTTTTGGGTGACGTTTTCTCCGTACAGTAACTGGGAACCCCAATTAGTGCACCGTGTCCCCTCGCAGCTTCGGGCAAGGTTACCGTTCCCAATTGTAGACCACGTGGATTGTTAAGTATGAAAAAGGTCAAAAAATGGGCAAAATTGTGAAAAACTCATGTCGACCTTTTTCCACGTCGACCTAATGATCATGTTAACCTAATGCATGTCGACCAAGCGTGATTGACCCAATGTATGTCGACCTAATGACCACCATCCCCAGTCACTAGCTGCTTCTACCTCCACTCTCTCTCCCCAGGCTCTCTCTCTCCGTTTGCAGTAAGTGTGAAACAGTCAGATCAGTATTATTAATATTAGCAGCTGCAGGGTTGGAGGCTACAGCATAGGTCTTCAACCTGCTGTGGAACTACACATCCCAGCATACCCTGCCTCAGTTTACGCATACCTTAATAGCAAAACTGGCAGGGCATGCTGGGATGTGTAGTTTCACAGCAGCTGGAGGGCCACGGGTTGAAGACCCATGCCCTACAGTATTAGTTTCACTTTGATCTGTGTCAGGGTAATGCGGGGGTTGGTAGGGTAGGTGCCAGGTGACCTCTGACGGGGTGCAGGCAGGGGGACACAGCTGCTGCGGGTGGTGAACACTGTTGGGGTGCGACAGTGCAGCAGGGGCACTGAATCATCTCCTCCCGCTCAACTGCTGTGTCTGACAGGGATCCTGATGAAGAAGTAGGCAGACACTCACGGTCAAAGTGTCCGCCTACTTATCGTTCAGTTAGGGGGAAAGTTTTCCCTACACTAGAACGATTAGTTGGGAAAATCAAACCGGTTTGATTGCATTGTATTATTTTCAGGAGTAATTTTAACTGTTGTTAAAGTCGGCCATTGTGCTGTATTTCCTCATTTTATTATAACTATGGTACGTGATCTATCCACCATAACCCTGTATATCCTTATGCATTAGGAATTTATCTAGGCCATTCTAAAAAGTATTGACTGAGTCTGCCATTACTACTTTCTCAGGCAGGGAATTCCAAACTCGTATTGTCCTTACTGTGAAAAAACCTTTCCGCCTCTGTGTGCGGAATCTCCTCTCCTCTAACCTAAGTGGGCGTCCACATGTTTTCTGTGCTGGTCTTAACAAAAACAGATCCCTCGAAAGCTCTGTGTATTGTCCCCCTAAATACCTATAAATGTTGATCATGTCCCCTCATAATCTCCTCTTTTCTAGTGTGAACATGTCAAGCCTTGCAAGTCTTTCCTGGTATTCCAGCGTCTCCATCCACTTAATTAGTTTGGTCACCCGCCTCTGAACTTTTCTAGTTCCAGGATATCCTTTTTGTAGTAGGGTGCCCAAAATTGTGCGCAGAATTCCAGATGGGGCCTCAATAGGGCTTTATTTAGTGAGAGTCTAACACTCTCATCCCTTGCATCAATACCCCTCTTTATGCATGCTAGTACCTTGTTTGCCGCTATCCTACATTGGGTGCTGCTGCTAAGTTTGTTATCTATATGAACACCTAAATCTTTTTCCAGTATGGAGTCCTATAAAATCACCCCATTAAGTATGTAGGTGATATTTTTGTTCTTGCTACCGAGGTGCATTACCTTACACTTGTCTGTATTGAACCTCATTCTCCATTTTGCTGCCCATGATTCCAGTTTAAATAAATCATTCTGGAGAGACTCAACGTCTCCCTCCGAATTTATAACCTTACATAGTTTGGTATCATCTGCAAAAATTGACACCATGCTCTCTAGACCTTCCGCTAGATCGTTAATGAAAATGTTGAATAATAGCGGTCTGAGTACAGATCCTTGTGGCATAACACTTAGCACTTCAGTCCAATTTGAAAAAGTTCCATTTACCACAACGCGCTGCTCTCTATTATCTAACCAGTTACTAACCCAAGTGCATATTGTGCTCCCTAGCCCTAGTTCATGTAACTTATAAATGTATCATGTGTGGCACTGTGTCGAAAGCTTAAGCAAAGTCTAAAAAGATTACATCCACCGCCTTACCCTGATCAAGGCTTGTGCTGTTTCATAAAAGCCTAGTAAGTTTGTTTGACATGATCTATCCTTCACAAATCCATGTTGGTTCCTATTAATAGTCTTTTTGGCTTCAAGGATCTTATGTACACTATCCCTCAGAATGCTTTCTAGGACTTTCCCCACTACAGATGTAAGACTAACTGGTCTATAATTGCCTGGCTCAGCTTTACTTCCCTTTTTGAAAATTGGCACTACTTCCGCTATATGCCAGTCTTTGGGAACCATACCTCATGAAAGTGAAAAATAGAGGTCTTGCTAATTTGGAGTGTAGCTCCATGAGAACCCTTGGATGAATGCTGTCTGGACCAGGTGATATATTAATCTTAATTTTTTTAAATCGGTCACTGACTTCCTCCTCACGTAAATGAACACTAAGCAGTGGGACATTATCCTTATTGGGGTTGGGTGTTAGTTCATGCATCTGGTCCTCTATTGTAAATACAGAGAAAAACTCGTTTAATGTATCCGCTATGTCGTTATCATTTTTATTAAACCTCCCAGTTTGTCCTTCAAAAGGCCTATACTCTCCTTCTTTAATCTTTTGCTGTTGATATATTTAAAAAAATAAATAACTGGGGTTTGATTTACTTTCCTTTGCTACTAGCTTTTCAGATTCTACTTTAGCCGTTCTTATTTCTTTTTTGCATATTTTGTTGCAAACCTTATAGTACTGCAATGACTCAGCCTTCCCATCTGATTTGTATTTTCTGAATGCTCGCCTTTTTCTGCCCATTAATTCCTTAATATTTTTATTAAGCCACATTGGTTTGGAGTTTTTAGTCCTTTGTCTGCTGCCCATGGGAATAAATTTACGAGTAATCTCATCGAGCAGTGATTTTAACGCCTCCCATTTCTCCATACTGTTTTTTCCTTGAAACAAAATTTCCTATTCATTGTCCCTTAATGCTTCTCTCATCATGTCAGAGTTGGCTTTGCTGAAGTTCAGAGTCCTAGTTGAACCTATATAGGACTGCTTATGAAAATTGATATTGAATGTGACCATATTGTGGCCGTTGTTTCCTATGGGCTCCCCTACTATAATATTTGATATCAAATCCCCATTGTTTGTCAATAACAGGTCTAAGATTGCGTTGTACCTAGTTGGTTCCTCGATTAGTTGAAGTAGTTATCCTTTAGTGTGTTTAAAAACATATTACCACTAGTAGTATCACATGAATCGTTTGTCCAATTTATCTCCGGATAGTTAAAATCTCCCATCACTATTATGTCGCCTGCTCGTGCCGCTTTATCAATTTGCTTCAGCAACATTTCCTCGTCAGATATATTAATGCCAGGGGGCTTGTAGCATAACCACACTACTATCTTTTTCTTTTCCTTTCCCTGACATGTAATTTCAACCCATAACATCTCAACAGTGTTTAGTTTCCTCCTGAATATCCTCCTGTACAGTACATCAGGTTTTAAAAATGCCTTTACGTAAAGACAAACCCCTCCACCCCGTTTGTTTGATCTGTCTCTCCTGAACAGCATATAACCCTCCATATTAACTGACCAGTCATAAGATCCGTCTCACCAGGTTTCAGTAATGCCTATAATATCATACTGATTGCTTGCGGCAAGGATTTCTAGTTCCCCCTTTTTACCTGTTAGGCTTCTAGCATTTACATACATACAATTAAGATAAGTATTTCTCCTTGCGCTAGGGATATCATTTTCTGTATGCAGCAACGGTGACCCATAAACGTCACTAGTCAGTGATTTGGCAATACCCTTGGTATTACCCTTATTAGTACCCATATTAATGGCCGTGTAGTCTGCTCTTTCCCTCCGCCCTTCTCCACCCCCATTTGGTTCACTACCACCATCTTTACTATTCTCACTGAATGGCCAGTAGTTTCTAACTAAACCCTCCCCCCAGGCACCTAGTTTAAAATCTCCTCCAACCTTCTAACCATCCTTCCCCCCCAGCACCGCTGCCCCCTCCTCGTTCAAGTGCAATCCATCACGACAAAAAAGATGGCGCGTGACTGAGAAGTCCGCCCAGTGTTCCAGGAACACAAACCCCTCTTTCCTACACTAGTCCCTAAGCCACACATTTACCTCCCGAATCTACCTCTGCCTCCTTGGGCTAACGCGTGGCATGGGTAATATTTTGGAGAATATTACCTTAGATGTCCTTGCCTTGAGTTTCTTGCCTAAGTCCCTATAATCTTTCTTAAGGACATCCACTTACCACTAACTTTGTCGTTGGTGCCAACATGCACCCAAGACCGCCAGGTCGTTCCCAGCCCCTCCCAACAATCTATCTACCCGGTCCACGATGTGCCGCACTCGGGAGACAACAGACTGTACGCGATCACGGTCCCGGTAGGCGATTGCCCTATCTTCCTGATAATAAAATCCCCTACCACCACAATCTGACTAGGTACCTCACTATTTTTTATCCCAGCTGCACCAGAGGGACCGCTCCTCTGGTTGCTAGAGGGAACAGTCTCCTCCGGCACCGTCATTTCCTCACTACCATCCACCGAATCTACGTCCAATCGGGCGAACTTGTTGGGGTTTGGTAGTTCAGAGATATCGTGCTTCCCCCTCTTTTTCTTCCTCCTAACTGTGACCCAGCTGGCTACCTGGTCATCCTCATCTACCGGTGACCCCTCCTGCAACTCCTCCACTGTTCTATCTAAGCCTTGCTTGAGACTGTGAATCTCCCTCAGACGCGTGACGGTTTGCTCTAGATCAGTTACCTGGGCTTCCAGGGCAGCCGTTCGCACACACCCCGCGCAGATGTATCCACACTGGGATAGTTGCTCCAGGTGCGCATACATCTTGCAGGACATGCACTGAGTGAGATCCTCAATCACGGCCCCTCTAATTTTTTTTTATTAAAGCTAACTCCCTGTTACCTTTAACTAAACAATACAAACAATACAGTTCTCTTGCCTAGCTGTGAAGAAAAACAATAATCACTACAGTACAATAACAATTACAGAACAGTAATTGGTAAAGGACAGGGGGAGAGAGAAAAGAAGAAAAACACTTATGTACTATACAATACACAAATTCAAAACAGTAATATAAAGTTGGTAGTCTGATACTTATTTGTGGGGGCCCTCTCCTGTGGCACCCCTGTGCCTCCTCCTATCGGTGGGTTTGCTGTCCTGCTCAGTCAGCACCTCCGTCTTCTGCTGTGTCACCACTGGCTACCCCTGCGTCGGCTCCCACTCTGTCCCCTCTCTGGCACCTTTACTTGTTCACCGGTCTGTCCCCTCTCCGCCGGCGGCGCCCGCGCAGTCCCATTTCCGGCACCTTCACTAGCTCCTGCACTGCTGTCTCCTCTCCGATGGCGGCACCCGCTCAGTCCCCTCTCTGGCTCCGGCACCAGCTTCCCCTCACCGGCACCGCTCACACACAGGCACACACGTGTGATCCACCAACCACTTCCGGTTCACAGCTTCCTCCTGCTCCTCTCCTCCCGTCAGCATCTCCGTGTTTCTGCCTCTCCAATGACTCCTCCTCCAGCAAGTAGCAAGGCCCAGGTGATGGTGTGCTGAGTGATGACACATGAGGAGGTGATGGTGTGCTGAGTGACGACGCAGGGGAAGGTGATGGTGTGCTGAGTGACGACGCAGGGGAAGGTGATGGTGTGCTGAGTGACGACGCAGGGGAAGGTGATGGTGTGCTGAGTGACGATGCAGGGGGAGGTGATGGTGTGCAGAGAGACAACTCAGGGCAGGTGATGGTATACTGAGAGAAGTCGCAGTGGGAGATGGTGTGCTGAGTTACTGAGCAGGGTGGGTGATAATGTGCAGAGTGACAATGCAGGGGGAGGTGATGGTGGGGCTTAGAGACGCAGGGGGTGATGGTGTGGCTGAGAGATGCATGAGGGAAATGGTGTGGCTGAAAGACGCAGAGGGCAGGATGTGAGTCTGGTTGAACCGCTAATGTATGATGCTGACCTTGTTAATATTCCTACACAACCAGGCATCTTCTGGACGATGTGCTCTCCTACATGAATAGTGAATACCAACTGAAGACGCCGTCTGCCTTAGCGGATACATTTCTCCAGCGGTTCCACATTGTGAGAAACCATCATACAGGTAAGGTGCGTGTGCAATTGAAAAGAATGTTTCCATTGTGATGTGAAACAGGTGGCGTGTCATATCGGCACGCCCCATTTTCAGTGGCGTGGCATGTCATATCGGCACGCCTCATTTTCAGTGGCCATGCCCCCTCTGGCGCAAGACCACGCCCATCTGGTGCATGACCACGCCCATTTTTTGGGCGCACATGTCTTACTTTATGAATCTTTGGGGGGCACCATTCATAATCTTGCCCTGGGCTCCAAAAACCCTTGTTACGCCTCTGCAGCTGATATCAGATTGGGTAAGCGACACCCAGGTGCTGGCAGATACAACGCAGTTTGGGTGGTCACCCTTGCAAGAAGCAAGTTTGGAGTTCATCTGGAGCTGGTTTATTTAGCCAGCTGTGCATATTAAAAATCCTGCATCACCCCCCTTAGGGAAAAGGCGCCGACTAGTTCACTTATTTCCCATCCCTTTGCAATGGTTTGATTCATTTAAATACCTTGGGATAACAAGTGACTAATGACTCCCGACACTTTGTTTCGATGAACATTCTCCCACAGGTAGCTTACCTTTGATCCAGGGGGAAGTTACCCTTAACTGTTGCTGGTAGACTTAACCTGGTCAAAACGTTTTTTCAACCTAAGCTGCTATACATTCTTCAGCAATCACCGGTTTATTTTCCTCTCAGAATTTCTAAACAGATAGATAGCTTGATGTCCTCATTGGTTTGGGATAATAAGCAGGCACATTTGAAACTTGCCACACTGACTAGGTCAAGAGCTTCTGGGTGCCTGGCCCTCCCAGCTTTTCAGATTTATTATTATGCTGCTCAATTTGCGCATCTATGGGACTGGTTGCATGTGTCTGATCCATCAACCTTGCTCTGTCAGATATTAGCCCAGGCCCTTCCAGGCATGACTCCCTTGCTCTGCGGGAACATTAACTTATCTACAGTCCCAATAATCAAGCAGGCATTATGTATTTGGAAGTCAGCACATATTATGTTAAACGGTCGGGATCCAGACTCACCTCTACATAATCCTTCTGGCCTCCCACAGTTCTCTGCCTTGCAGGTTCGGGAAATCTGGGGTCGTTGGGGTATAGTTACATTTGGGAATCTATACCAGGGAGGCATCTAAGTAATTTCAGGAACTCCAGTTAGACTTCTCTGTGCCAAATTAGTTTTTCTACAGATATCTTCAACTGAGGCACGCTATTAATGCACAGTTTACTAAGGCTCCTCCAGTGCTTAATGACTCTCCTGTCAAACGCATACTACTGGATAGAATGAATAGTCATTTGGTCTCTGGCGTCTATGTAGACATTCAAACGTCACTGCATTCTGATAACATGGCCTTGCTTAAATCTAAATGGGAATCTAACCTGGGAGATCTGTCAGAATAGATATGGGTGACAGCCTTAGGTGCCCTACGCTTTTTCACTACAACAGTTTGTTATCAACAAATAAATTTTTTTATACTCCATAGGATTTATATGACGCCAGACAGATTGTGCCATACAGCAGGTACTAATGCCCTGCCCTATCCTAAATGTGATTCTGCTGATGGAACCTCTTGGCACTTACTGTGGTCATGTTCCCAACTAGCTATATTTTGGAACAAAGGAATTACTATTTTGGTACGCACTGGAATTCTGAAGGATAATCTCTCACCCTTGGTTTGTACATTGTCTGCTATTGATGACGAGTTACTTGACGCACCCACTAGACAATATATTGTTAACGTACACACTTGCCAAGATGTGTATTGCTCGGCTGTGGATGGCTAAAGATGTCCCAACCTCACATTCTTGGAAACTGTCTCGCATGAGAAATTTGTGTACCTAGCTAGGAAGGCGGAGAGAAAGTATTTGGCTATCTGGGCTAAATGGCCAGATTTCTCTTACTCTGCTGGTTCATAGCGATCATATCCTTTGTGTCGACTGATGGGCGCGGTGGTGATTGTATGAAGTGGTAGATTTATTTACATTTTGTATATCTACTGGTAATATCTCCCCCCCCCCCCCCCCCTTCCTTTTATATTTATGTTTGTGAAGCGTACATGCATCCTACGGCCAGCCACGGTCAGTGTTCCCATGTGATATTTTGTGTTGTGCCATTGCTGTGACGGGTGCAACATCAACATTCACTAAACTTTATAATTGGGACAACATACGACATCATTATACCGTGATATCTGATATGACATACTTTTATTTTTCTTTCTGTCTGTAATGTTCTTTTGTTGTTGTTCAACTTTACAAATTTCAATAAAAATGATTGCATTTTAAAAAAAGATAGTGGACAACCAGTGGCCACTAATATATTGTCTGAGGACATATGAGACTTGGGGAACCTTTGATGTTGGGAACCTATGCAAGCACAGGCACTTACACATTTCAATCACATCTATAACTATGACTGAAGAAGTGGAAATCTGGCTACAATGGTGCATACTTACATTGGTGATGGTGTGTAAAATGCAACTACTGGTTTATGCAGAGCTGGAAGCATAAATACAGTGTTTTGAGGTGTATATTTTGCACTTAGTATATGGAAGGTGCAAGTGCTCGATGATGACTAATAGCGACCCAATCATACCGCTCTAGATGGGGATAGGGGAATAGACACATTCTTTCTGAGTACACAGTGCAGGAGCCCCAACACCCACTTTTCATCCAACTCTTTATAATGTCCAGTACTGTGCACAGCTGCAGAAATGACTAGTAGTATGCCTAGGGATAATGTAAAGCAGTAGTAAATCTGAGACAGTGTAGTTAATGGGAAATACCCCTTCCCTATGTGATTAGCTATGAAATTGCTATGTACAACCTTTTCTGCACGTTCCTTGTGTCACCATGAGAGGAATTGTAGCTGAACAGAGCATGAGTGTGACTCCACCCTCACTTTGCAACTATGCTTTACACTGCATAAGGGGGGTAAGACCTGATCGCAGCAGCAAGTTTGTTAGCAGTTGGGCAAAACCATGGGGGTAATTCCAAGTTGATCGCAGCAGGAAATTTTTTAGCAGTTGGGCAAAACCATGTGCACTGCAGGGGGGGCAGAGATAACATTTGCAGAAAGAGTTAGATTTGGATGGGTTATAGTGTTTCTGTGTAGGGTAAATACTGGCTGCTTTATTGTTACACTGCAAATTAGATTGCAGATTGAACACACCACACCCAAATCTAACTCTCTCTGCACATGTTAAATCTGCCTCCCCTGCAGTGCACATGGTTTTGCCCAACTGCTAAAAAAATTCCTGCTGCGATCAACTTGGAATTACCCCCCATGTGCACTGCAGGTGTGGCAGATATAACATGTGCAGAGAGATAGATTTGGGTGGGTTATTTTCTTTCTGTGCAGGGTAAATACTGGCTGCTTTATTTTTACACTGCAATTTAAATTTCAGTTTGAACACACCCCTCCCAAATCTAACTCTCTGCACATGTTATATCTGCCCCCACCCCCCCCTGCAGTGCACATGGTTTTTCCCAACTGCTAACAAATTTGCTGCTGCGATCAACCCTGAATTAGGCCCAATGTGCATACACCTTCTACACAATGGGGGTCATTCCGAGTTGATCGCTAGCTGCCGTTGTTCGCTGCACAGCAATCAGGCTAAAAATCGGCATTTCTGCGCATGCACCGCAATGCGCACGCGCGACGTACGGGTACAAAGGCCTTTGTGGTTTTGCACAGGTTCTAGCGATGTTTTCATTCACACTGGCGGCCGCAAGAAGATTGACGGGAAAGGGGCATTTCTGGATGTCAACTGACCGTTTTTAGGGAGTGCTTAGAAAAACGCAGGCGTGCCAGGGAAAACGCAGGCGTGGCTGGGCGAAAGCCAGCCCTCCAACGTTAGAATCAACACACACGAAGAGTAAGTTCAAGCTGGTCTTGTTTTGCACAAAGCGAAAATACACTCCCCAGTGGGCGGCGACAATGCATTTGCACGGCTGCTAAAAACTGCTAGCGAGCGATCAACTCGGAATGACAACCAATGAACTAAATGCTTATTTTGTGGCTGCACCAAGCAAACCGAGCGCTTACTCTTTGTACTGAAGTACAGGTAAACATTATATACAAGCTAGCAGGTCTGCAATATATTGAATGCAAACTAGTTAACTTTGTGTACAACTAGCATTAAAGTGTTCAGTGAAAAAATAAACCTGTAAGAAAGAAAACAATACACCACTTGGTAAAGCTGCATAGTTACCCTAAGCATTATGGTAATCCCTATTATGTTCCAATTCTGTATATATAGACAAGTGTATTAACATATAAATTGGTGTTGCATTTCTGTATATCAAATTTCACAATAAAGATTTATTTTCTAAGAAAAAGACATTTATTTCAGTATGTTTTTTTATCAGTTTGTAAACTGTGTAGGTTTGATCATTTCACAGATATCAGCTTCCTTTCCACTAACAGCTCCCATACAACTATAGGCTAAAGGAAACTTAGGACTGAAAAGGTAGGTGAGAGAGACAGACAGACATAACTACCAAAGAAATGTAAAAGTCGCACAAGCATGCATGTATATTTTTGTTCAACTGTAAAAGTTATGTTTGCTTATTTTTATTTTATTTTTGTACTTAAGAACATACATTGTTATAGGCGCAGGATACTCGTCAATTGTACAGTCCATCCATTCTGACCCAGAAAGGCTGATTTGATGTATTGCTTCTTGTCTTCTATTTTTCAGCATGCATGCTATATATGACTGATATAGTTATAACTATATAGTTTAACTGATAGTGGAGTCATTAGTTCACTGTAGTCACACACTGCAGGCCCTCTTTACTAACAGTGTGCTAGGTTAGCATACAAGGAAACTATATCTTGCTGACCACTCAACCACCTATTAGTGATTCATCTTTACGGTTAGCCACCCAAGTGTGAAAAGCAGAACACAGCAAAGCGCTACTCCTGCATAAAAATAAACGCAAAAGTCTAAACAAAGCTTCAGTTTCAAAGAAAGCACTTCAGTGCAGACGCAAATATAGTCACACACCTATTTGTTATGGCTCCACACAGACAAATCTTTTTAGTGGCGAGTAATAAAAGAAAGAGAGGAAAAAAAACAGCCCACTTCTTGTCTTAAGAGAGAGAGAGAGGATTTTAGGAATGTAAAACAAATGAAAAGCAACAGATGAGCTTCAGATGTGGACAGGCTCAACAGAACGCCAGAGCCTTCCAAACCAGTCAGGTCCTTTGGGCTTAGCATAACTGGCCAGGGTTAGACCAATAACAAACCACAAAGGGCTTTTGCATGATACACTGCTGTAAGAAGACAAAGCAAGACTGTGTGTGTGTTTAATGTGTATCAATTACAAACAATAACAAATGAAAGCAATCTTCCTAATGAGGGACACTTCATCACCCTTACATGTTAAGAACAAATTCCCGAGGTTGGAGACTGAAAAGCAAACAGTACAACTTCCTTCTGTGAAAGACAGATGCAGCAGCCAGTGAGCCGCAGTTCTGTGGCCACTTAGCAGTGCTAATTCCCATTAAAAAGTCCATAAATACAGAGCACCGGTTTATATACAATAAAAAAGGAGAATGTAAACCAGAACCCTTGTAGCCCTCCAAACGAATATGAAACTGTTCTTGCTGTTAGTTTAACTCTTTCATAAAGTCTGTGATTGGAAGGTGCGCCCACAGGGTCGAACGCCGGTTAGAAGTCCTTTCAAAAACACCAATGAGAAATCTTGTTTAAAGCCATATCAGTCATTTTCTTTCACTTCTTCTGCAGCCAGCATGACTGCGCGTAATTACAGAGAGCCCAGTTCCTCCTCCTAATAATGGTCAAAGTAACTTTACTAAAAATGGTCCCTTTGCATGTCAGCTAATCATCTGTACAATGAGAACTGAGCATGTGTTTCTGTGTGTGGGCCTGACACACCTGTCAATTATTTAACACGGCATGGAAATACATTTATAACTTGACTGTCTCTTTTAAGAGTTTGAGACCTGTTAAGCAATACTCACCTGATTGCAACATGACCATAAAGATATTTGGAAAGCATCAAGAGAGCTGCTTATTACATTTCTGACATAGGATTGCGTTCCTTATTACATTGCACGTGTTGATGGCGTGCAAAGTTCTTTATAGTTCATCAGGGAGATGCATTGCATTTATTACGCATGGCTTGGTGGTACCAGACATCACACTGCACCTCTCCGGGCTGCCTAGTCTTTAGAGTTATCCTCCCCGGCTCTGGCTCTCTCTTCTCTGGCGATTCTCTTTGTTAGGCCACTAAAATACTTCTCACGAAAACAGTTGTGACCTTGGTATGGTGAATACTGTCCTTCCTCAAGATGAGCATATCGGTCCTTGTCCTTTCAAACAGTGCAGTGGGGAGAAAAAAGAAATCAAAGTTACTGAACAAGATTTATCGAATTATATTCATGTGCAAGTGCACTCAATCTGAAAGAATGCAGGTAAAAATGTAATACTCCCATGCTGCATTCAAGTGTTTTACATCATGCTGATACCCAATGGCAGGAATAGAAACTATAGCTCTCCCACTGCAGGTAAACTACTGAGAAACCATTCTGTAGTCTCCTGAGGCGCCTCCACCTGGTCATGTTTTGATGATTTCTTTAATCATGTACAGATCAATTTATCTAACTGGGTCCGTGATTACAACATGTGCTAAAACAGAAAAATACGCAACTTAAGCCTAATTAGGGCGTGACTGGCCAATCTATTGTTCTCCAGCTGTTGTGAAACTACAAGTCCAAGCATGCTTAACCAGCTAATCTGTGGGAGGGTAAAATGGGACATGTAGCCATCTTCCCTCATATGCTTATCCTTTTCTTACTTTAATAATCTTCGCCTGCACCAATTCCCGCGGTCTTCTGCCACCTGATACTTATTCCAGTGTCATCTGCTGATGTAGCTATGTTTAGTTACCCTGTACTTGTCCTATATTGTCTTCAACTGTAAGTTGCTGTTTTCCTGTTTTGATTATTTATGTACTCTGTAACTGGGCGCTGCAGATCCCTTGTGGAGCCATATAAATTAAGGATAATAACAATAGTTTCACAACAGCTAAAAGAGCTATAGGTTGGACAGGATTGAATTAGGGGTACGGGAAAAGAGGGCCAACAATTTCCCCATGGGTTTTTCTGTCAGCTAGAATACTCCTCACATTTTTCATGGAATGTCAACATTCAAAATGTGTACACTGTAATGTCGACACTGATAAAACTCTGGGGTCTATTCATGAAGCAGTGAAGTGTGTGGAGAAGTGAGTCAGTGAAGAAGTTGTCCATGGCAACCAACCAGCATTGAAATAACATTTATAATTTGCATACTATACAATTGTACGGAGCAGCTGATTGGTTGCCATGGGCAACTTCTCCATATGCTCCCTTCACTACTCTTTTCACTGCTTTATGAATAGACCCCTAAATTGGGGTTAAGTTGGAGATAGGCTGAAAAATGAGCATCGTCATTCTAGCTGCTGACATCAGGGTCGACACAACAGGTCACTTATCGACATTATGGTGTCGACGTAATGAAGATTGCCCTGAACCCATATAACATGCTTTTAAATATAACATTTGTATTGCTTTAGAGGAATGTTTATAAAGGAATACCTACACATACTGGCTTCCCTGTTACAGTTCATGTATACCAGTATGGAATCACCCCACATGACATCATCTACTTTAAAGTCCCAATGCTGAGACATTGAATGCGGTCATGTTGGATGGATGACACATGGTGGGAGTACTCCTGCTTTCAGCTCTATGCCAGAGGTTGTGTTTTTCATTTGAAAAGAAAGGGTGTCTCTCTCTAATTCTACCCTACGCTGATACTGGATGCATCTATAGCAGATCCATAGGTGGGTGCATATGTGTGGTGGTGGGGGGGGGGGGGGGGGGGGATGTGTTAGCAGAAATGATATGCTCAGCTTGTCATTCTTCATAAACACCTTGATTCTCCCCATGCTTGGGTGGGTTTCCTCCGGGTACTCCAGTTTCCTACCACAATCCAAAAAATATACTGGTAGGTTAATTGTCTCTCAACAAGATTTCCCCTAGTGTGTGTGCGCATGTGATCAGTGATCGCGCTGAGCCAAAAAAAAAGTGGGTCCCAGGGACCCCTCACTTTTGAAAATTGGGGTCCTACCGGTCTTTTTCTGGGTCCCATCGGAATGAAGGTTTTAATTAATCTTAAGCTTATTTGGACACTACAAAAGTGGTGCAAGGTGGGGAGGATGGGGTGACAGTGCTGCTGGGCTGTGTAGCATGCAGGACACCCTGCACCAGAGCTGTAAATAGACATTTTGTGGCCTTAGGCAGAAAGTGAATTGGTGTCCCACCTCCCAGACCGTAAAGCATAGGGAAGGCGCGCCGCAAAATTTTAGGGGCGTGGCTTCACGGGGAAGGGGCGTGACCACATAAGTGCCAATTCACATTACACCACACAGTAGTGCCGCTTATACACATTGCACCAGGTAGAACCTCCTATGCACACTACACCAGGTACAGCACGTTATACACATTGCGCCAGGTAGAACCGCCTATACACACTGCACCAGGTACAGCACGTTATACACATTGCACCAGGTAGAACCTCCTATACACACTGCACCAGGTACAGCACGTTATACACATTGCGCCAGGTACAGCACGTTATACACATTGCGCCAGGTAGAACCTCCTATACACACTGCACCAGGTACAGCACGTTATACACATTGCACCAGGCAGAACCTCCTATACACACTGCACCAGGTACAGCACGTTATACACATTGCGCCAGGTACAGCACGTTATACACATTGCGCCAGGTACAGCATGTTATACACATTGCGCCAGGTACAGCACGTTATACACATTGCGCCAGGTACAGCACGTTATACACATTACACAAGGACAACTAACATTTAATGATGTGAACGTAAATCCGAGGCTGTTAGCAGATGGTGACCTCAGTAGTATATTATGGAGAAAATTAAAACCTTTCCTTACCATATTAAAAAATAAAAATAAAAAAAATAAAAAGACTTGATCAATTGTAATTTTGAAACAAATACTCCTGCTGCTAGCTAGGTAATGCCAACCTAAACAACATGGCATGTAATAAATGCATTTAAAAGCTGAAACCCTCCACAAAACACCTAACCCCCCCCCCCCCCCCCCAACTATCAGGCAATCCATCACCACATCACCTGTGGTGATGGGGAAAAACACAGCCGACCACAGCTCCAGCCCCCCTCCCTCCGAAGACGCCAGCCAGGGAACCTTTACAGCTGCAATAAAGCTAGTAGTCACCGACCACTTCTTACTCCCGGCACCAGCTGCACTGTCGCCGCGGGAACCCCGGACCCCTCAGCAAACCCAGGCAGACACTCACACGGCCGTGACTAACACGCGTCACGGCCGCAGCTATACATAATACCGCCACCAATACTTCACCGGGTGGCCATAGCGGACTGACTCACGGGAACGCACCATACGTCAGCAGGGATCGGCGTCCGTGATCTAGTGGGTAAAGCTGGACAAAGTGACTGGGGCTTCCCGCGGTGCCGTCTGAGGCAGTGGCCGCGCTGCCGCTCTTGCTTTGAGAGAACACCTCAAAGGCAAGAGCGGCAGCGCGGCCACTGCCTCAGACGGCACCGCGGGAAGCCCCAGTCACTTTGCCCAGCTTTACCCACTAGATCACGGACGCCGATCCCTGCACATTGCCAGCACCTCTCAGAGGCCCTGTGGCAACCCCCGTCCCCCATCCACCAGCCGCAATATACACTCACCGACACAGAGTCACCCGGCCTCCGCAAGCAGCCAGGCGCCAAAGAGGAGGGGAAACTGGCTCCACCTCCTCTTTATATCATTCAGCCCGAGGCCAGCGTGTCAGTTAAACAAATCCCCCTTACAGATTGGCTAATAAGGAGCGCGTCCCCGGGGACCCTCCCACTTTGTAAACTGGAGTCCCATGTCTTCAAAAACGGGTAAAAAACGCGCTATAGCGCGTTTTTGCGATCACTGGTGATAGGGAATACAGATTGTAAGCTCCACTGAGGCAAGGACTGATGTGAATGCAGAATATGTGTGTGCTAGTTAAGTAACTAGTAATAAAGTAATAAGACTAGATAAAGGTTTGGGGTTTTTTGTTTTTCTCTTCTATTTGTCATTCTGCAGGTGACAACCATTCTGTCAATTATACAATGGTATTGGTGTTTAATAAATAAGATAATAATCTCTGCCTTGTGGATGGAAAATAAGTACCAGGTGTGAGGAGACAGAAACCACTTCAGTTAACAGTCTAAAGCAGACAGAAATATACAAGATCCCTTGTTCAAATGTTGTATAATTGAGAGCAAACACCACTGCTTTCTGATTAAAAAGAGCCTCTTAGACTACAAGTGACATAATTCCCCATTTAGTGGATTAGGAGGAGAGCTGGAAATGAAGTCCTGACTAACAGCTTTATCCTGCAGTCAAATCAACAACTGTGAAATTAGAGAGTGTGAGGGAGGATCGCTGCTGAGAGCCAATTCCAAAGTGTGTCTAAAGATTTGGATCTTGACATAAGGCAGAAGAGAAAGTTTCTATACTAAGTGAATGGTTTCCAAACAATCTGGTGCAAACAAATGTTTAAATCTACTGCAGCTAAGTAGTACAGTCAATTACCAAGAGGGTCATACAAATCTCACTTCTTTCACAGCCAAATTAGGCTCTGGCAATATAAAGAGGGTTATTGCCTCCCAGCATACTGACCTAAAAAATGATCTAAAATGCCACGGAACGTAATGACATTAGAAATATGGTTTAATTGCAGAAGTAGGAGACCATGGCACACAGTGTGCTGCTAGTCAGGGCTAACTTCTTAGAGAACTCTACAGAAACACAAAACTAAACCTAAAGGCTCATATACTGCACTGACAAGAGTATTTACACTTATACATATACAAATACTTATACACACACACAGTCTATATTATATTATATATTATATTATATTAGCAGTCTGGGTATATTAATATGGAGGGATGTCTAGTCTACTGAATGTGCATTCACTGGTAGCCAAAATGAGAGCCCCAACAGTTCCCACGGCAAGGGAAACGGGACAAGCCCAGCACCGCAGGACCTGACCAGCCAGCAGGGGTGGGTAACAGAGTGGGTGGGGAGGCCATATCAAGATGGAGCGGGAAAGAGCAGCAGTCACAGCGGGAAGCAAGGCCGGAGACAGCAGGGGCGGACTGAGGTCACATTTCGTAGTCTGTGTGTTTGTGTAGTATATACATATATATATATATATATATATCACACACAATGATACTTGATATGTGAAGACATTCTGAAATATGATTACATAAACATATATGTAGCAGAATGTTGCTAGTCCATTACTTTATACAGTTTACACCACTGTGATATTTAGCTTACTCCGTTTTTAGTTTACATGTTGTGAAGAAATGGACAGGTCTCTAATGAGAAAACATACAGCGAGCGCTCAATAACTACATAAGAAAGTTTTATCCGTGTACAACAGAGGACAGTCATGATAAAGAGGAAGTCATTCATAGCTCCAAGTACCCTTGAGCAGAGCGTGCAATGTAACGTTCTGGTGTCAATGTGCAAAGTATCTGCAAACCATCTGGTCTGAGAATTAGAAGCACCTGCCTGCTCGCCTGCCAAAGAGCAGAAAGTTATTTGTTTTGGAGCCAAGATCAGGTGCTGTAATCCAAACACTTAAAACCACAAAGAGTTGCTCAGCTAAAGAGCCAACAAAACAATAAAAACAAATGCAAACACAAAATATTAGACTGAAATTAACACAGGAACCACGTGTGGCCCTCAAGGGGTTAATGTGAAATAAACTACTGGTCCTAAAAAGACGCTGGGATTTAAAACCTGCTCATGATATACAAACAAAAAACAGAAAGAAAATAAACAAGCGCCAAGGGTTTAAAGTGGAGAAAAACACTGCAAGCTTTTTGTTTGCGCCAAAGTCAACACTGTTGATCTGAGACGTAACAAGCACAATTTGTTATGTTAATGCTATGGCTATTTATCATTTCTACTCTTGTTTTATCCTAGCACTGACTGAGATGTGGTTGCTTGTTGCGTACATCACAGATACTGGTGACCTTGCAGTGGGTTCCCTCAAGATGTGATGTTTTGACAAATCAAATATAAACCACAGATGGCCAAATCTTTGTATGCGGAACAGGTTTTAGAATGCTTGCCAGAAATGTAGCCTTCTAAGATATCCAGGAGGAAAAAAATCCATATTGATAAACTTCTTGACCTACATATCAGTTTCATCTCTACCTGTCAGCAGTTCACAATTGGAGCCCTCAAAGAGCCTTGTCAGAGCTTAGCTTAAAGGGCAGTTACAAAATGTGTATGAACCAAATACTCTGCACAAAGAGCAGCTCCTTGATAGATATAGTCCTGATATTAACCTAAAAGCAATGTTAAATCCTTTGCTGGAATCATGCTTTCAGTGATAACAGGGCTCGGGCTCCCTTAATCTTGTAATTAATAACAAGGACACCCACATGATCTGAAGTATGTTCAGACAAAAGGACCCATGTCATTATTCCTTTGGCATATTAAATGAAGCAAAGCTGTGTTTGGAAAATGTAACCACTGACCATATATGATCTGTGCAAACGTCACTATGGGGCAACCTGGAGAAGGCATAACGAAGTAACAAAGCAGTGATAAGTGCAAGGTGATAAACGCACCAGCCAGTCAGCTCCTAACTGTTAATTTACATATTGGAGCTGACTGGCTGGTGCGTTTATCACCTTGCACTTATCACTGCTTTATCACTTTCTTATGCCTTCTGGTTAATACATCTGCCCTTATGTTTGTAAACTGCACACTCAAAAGTACATATAGCTATATCATTCAATATCCAAAAACCAGTGTATGCGAGGGTGGCATAAATTGGCAAATTATGTAAAATCTGAAGGTGACTCACAAGAAAGCAGCAAATATACCACAGTAGAAGCACAAGCCATGACTTTCTGGCTGTTCAGAATGCTCATAAAAAGAAGACATGGAATGTTCCACAGACATATGGAACAATTTCATTATGCTGCTCCATAACAGCAAAACGTGGTCAGCAACATACAGATGTGTCATCATACATCTATTCTTTTGGCGCCATACGGCATGAAATGTCAGATGATCAGCCATGGTTAGCGATTCCCGTGCTTGAATACTTTCTCCCAACTTTTTTTTTATTTACATTTGCTAATATTGTACTGAGTAGCTAATAGTGCTCTAAGCACTTTGGATTAATGTGTTTGTTGTGACTAAGCAAATTGATAGAAAGTAGCAGATTAAGCATAACAATATGTGGCATAAATCACTCATATAAAACCTTTGTATTTTGGCTTTTTACTCAGATTACTACTTTTTCCTGGATATTGCATCTTGATTCCCTAACAGTGTTGTAAGTATTGGGGGGGGGCTTGGACTGCACACCCTAATTCTAAACATAAAGGGAGGTGCTACCATGCTGAGACTCTGAAACCCCTTTTACATTGCACAAATAACACGGTATCGACCTGGTATTTTTTGTGTGAAAGGGGTAAGGTCCGATTTCCTGGGATGCCTGACCAGGTGTTTTACCTCAGGTTAAAAGAAGGGTTTAACAAGAGTTATTACCGAGTCAGGTGCAGTGTGAAAGGGTTACCCGGGTCGATGTAACCCGAGACCCGTGTACACTATAGATGTCATCAGCCCCGGCTCCGCCCATGATGGCAACCTGACCCGGCATATTGTCAGGTCGGCAAGCCAGTGTGAAAGGGTCCAATGCCAAGTTGCATTCGGGAAGGACCAATTTCCAAATTCCAGGTGTGACCTGGCATTGCGATTTGAAAGCGGTATTCGTTCCACACAGAAAAAAGAGTAAATGCAAGTGCACCCTCTAAATACTAAACGCTGTTAATCAGAATAATTATAATAAACTCTGCAATATAACAGAGTAAATTTGAGATGCTTAGCATATTTTTACCAAAAATATGGGCCCACCAACATATTCTGATGTGTCCCTAACACTTCGGTTTAAATCCTTTGTTGGCATAAAGCAATTTATATCAAGTAGCAGATTAAGCATAAAAATGCATGTCATAAATCACTCCTATAGGACCTCTGTCTTTTGCCTTTTACCTCAGATTACTACCTTTTACTGGATATTGAATCTTGATTCACTTACAAAGCAATAAGTATTTAAGATCAGTATTTTTGCTGCAAAATAGTGTCAAATAGGTCTGATGGGTGCAATTTGAGAATAGGTATAAGTGTACGCGTCTGGAGCTGGCTTTTATTCGCATCCCAAAGAGATGAGCAGGAAATATAGCGATGTTCCTCCAACCATAATGGGAACATGCGTGCAGACATATATATATAAGGCAGTACATCACCCCTGATTGAATTGGCCACATGGACTGTTTCATAGCAGAGGTACAGAGATGGTACAAAGCAATAATGCAATGTTACCTATGATACTCTGTCAGTGGTGGAGCAAAGTGAATTTTGTCTCATCTGTTAAAATGAGGCATCACTTAGAGCAGAATGGAAAAAAAACAGGACAGATGTAAACATGCTTAGTTACAGCAATTCTGCAAGATGAAAATGTGAAAATACATCCCTTCAGCAGCCCCAGCCCGGTCTCAGTACTCTTACCTCAAACTCCTTCACCTTTTCCATTGTTATCAGGCGGCGAGACGTGTGGCTGGAAAGCATCTGTTCACAGTTGCTAATAAGTTTCAGGCATGGGTGCCGAGGTACAACCTCCTCTGAGTATCTAAAATTATGAAATGAACCATAAGAAATTAGTCTATTCAAAGTCATTTAGATCCTGTCCACTTTAACAAATCTAAGTAGTAAAAGAACAAAATGGAATTATAGGTCACACCGCTGCAACACGAGACAAACTGGAAATGTGCAGTAAAGATTGTAACTCTCAGCAAAAAAATGGCAGAAATTTGCCAATAATATTGGCAACGTCTGCAGAAAGATAAAAACGGAGCTATTTGTTTACATTAGCAGGGCTTAATTGTGTATTGGATACCATTGCCACCAAACTGCCTCACGGTGTCAGTGATGATACTAGCTCCTAGTGCACAGGTCAGCTGAATATTGGTTTGGGCTAATTTGTTCTGCAGTAATGAATGGACAGGTGCCTTTCACAGCCAAAACAAGGTTTAACTGAGTAGAAGAGAAGATCTCCTCCTTGGGCCAGTATACACATCAGAGAAAAGGAAAATGCAGATTATTTTATTGCACAAAAGTAAATACATATTTTTTGGGTGTAGTTAATTGTTAAAAAAAAAAATTCTGGGAGCCGATGTTAAGTCATTATAGAGAACAAAGCTTGCAAGAAGGGACATTCGATTTGGGAATGTTACAATTTTTCAAAATTACACTGCAAGTTTTATTTAAAAATCCTTGGACAAGAACACCTTCTACTTTTGGTTTATATTCCAGTACTCTATAAACTGTTAAATTAAGTTTTACGACAAAGAAAAAAATAGAATGCTATAGTGATAAGACAGATAAGAAGTGATAAGACAGATAAGAGTAGTCATGACATTGAAAAATAAATAGATTACAGAAAAATAATACATGAAGGAACTATACTGAATAAATACACCAAGTAGTTTGGCTTTAGAATGGTGATAAATCAGTTGCTGGTGTTCGATTTTAAAACATCAGTAATAAGAAATAAAAATTTAGGTATATTGCTATGTGTGCTGGATAATGTCTGATGTAGTGGTTTAATTGGGTCCGGGATGTAATACCGGCAGTCAGGAGACTGACACCGAAATCCCGACGGCAAGCGCAGCATGTCTGCTCGCCACACTATTATATTTCTCCTCCTGGTCCACGCCACCACCCGAGTGGGAATTCTGGGCTCTGGTTGGGATTCCGACCGGCTGCATTTTCCCGGCTGTATGGATTCCGGCGTCGGTCTCCTGACCGATGGGATCCCAACAGCCGGTAAATGAACTGCATCCCGTTTCATTTTATATGTATCCTCTTTAAGTTAAGGATGTAAAAAATATAAAAAAATTCTATCAATGTCTTCTCACAAAATATTCACTTGCTGACACTGCGATAATTTAAGTACTACCTTTGGAAGGATTGATCTTCTAGTCCACAAAAATTACCTCAGTTTAAATACACTTATTCATTTGTTTGGAGTCTAAGCAAAACAGAAATACTCTGGGATGACAGTTGTTGGGGTGAAAGAAATATTAGACTTCTAATTCATTTTACATCACAAGTCTAGGATTTTCGGTTTCTGAGAATTCTAAAATATGTCTTATTCAGCCATGTTTGTGGCCTTTCCTTGCTGTTATAACGCTGTCTGCTCTCTGGATTTGTTCACTGCACGTTCTAAGCATCCCACATCCAGACTGATTTCTTACTCTCAGCAATAAACCAGAACAAGCACCTAATCCCTTTATCCAATACTTGTCAAACAATATTAACTTCTAAAAGCTGTTGAAAATGAGTGTTTGGTTTTAAAATATGGCAACTTGTCATAGGGTGAACTTCATGGAAAAAAATAAAACCGCTGCCAGGTTTAGAATTAAGGGAGCAAAAATCTGCCCTTTATACGTCTATAGAATAAAGACATTCTGTCACTGTCATAAACCTGCTCCCGAGTACCATGCAAAAATATTTCAGCGTTAGATTTGCAATGTAAGCTCAGTATACCATCTATACAAGTATTTAAGTGATAGTAACAGCAGTGACAGCTAAATCAGCAGTAGGTCTGCAGGCACTACTATTAAAGGTGACACGTTAACATCTTTATAAGTGTGCCAGGTTAAAACAAAGACCAAAAGTGGTATAAAAGCAAGGGTGAAGTTATAAAGAGGGTGACAGAATACAAAATACAAATTATAACGTAGTTCACTAGGGATTCAGTGAAACAGAATGTAAGGGGAAAGGCAAACACTGTGCAGCAGGAGAGGAAATCAGACAAGCAGCAGTGTAGAGAATAGACTGAAGTGGGGAGAGGCGCAAGAGAGGGAGACTAGACATGAGGCTGTTACAATAGTGGGAAATGAAGGGAGCATGAGTGAGAGTTTTGGTGGCATCGGGGGTACAGAAGGGTTGGATTCTGGCGATGTCCACAGCTGTAAATGACAAGATTGAGAGATGGCCTTAATGGGCCTGATGGTTTGCAGACAAATATGATGTTTGGGGCCTGCTTAGGCGCAAGACCCATTCTGCACAGGTGAAAGACCTGTGCTGCATATGTGCAGAACGGGTTTTGCGATGTTGTTCACAACCCTGTCAGCCACAGCATGTCCATTTGTGGGGTGAAGCATGGGCAGCACCTGGCACTGTTCTTCAAAACAGGGGTGTGACGGGTCCAGGATCTGCGTCGTCGGATGCTGACTTATTGGACCCTTTGTCCGGATCCTGGCCGGTGCCTGTAACCATTGTGAATCGCAACTGATGTTTGCGATGGCTATCCGAGGCTGCGTCCTCAGACACAGCACTCGGTTAATCACTAATGCTAATAGGAGGCATCTGTCTCCTACAGATGCCTCCTGCTGCATTAGAATTTTTATTAGACAGAATTGCACAGCCGCTTCCTTGCGGCTGTGCAATTACATACAAACATGAATCGGGCGCAATGTGTGGAGTAAAGGAGAGAGTGGAGTCAATGATAACACAGAGGCAGGGGACTTGGGGTACAAAAGAGAGGGCAAGGTCATAAACAAAGATACAGAGATGAAGGGATCCTGAAAGGAGAAAAACTATATCTATCTTGGCCATGTTAAGCTTCAGGAAGCGCTGGGTCATCCTGAAGTAGATGGCAGAGCGACAGTTGGAGACAGGTGAGAGGATGGAGGGAGGGAGGTAGATTTGAGTGTCATCACTGTGTATGTGATTAGCAGACATGACTGGTTTTGCGAGAGAGTCACAATAATTTTGAGGACTGAACATAGTCTGACAAAGTTGTGAAACATTGTACAGATAACATGGGGTAAATTTACTAAGATGGGAGTTCTATTTAAGATGGGATGTTGCCCTTAGCAACCAATCAGATTCCACTTCTCATTTATCTAGCACCTTCTAGAAGGTAATACCTGGAACCTGATTGGTTGCTATGGGCAACATCCCATCTTAAATAGAACTCCCATCTTAGTAAATTTACCCCCATGAGTTAATTATATTTATTATATAATAAATTTTAAACATGCTACCAAATTTTCCTAAACTTAGTTAGGTCAGACCTAATCAGCGAATGGCGGACATTTCTCATAGTAGTAACCAGCTCCATCATTACCTCAAAGGTTGTTTTTTTCTTCTTAATGTATTATTAAAAAGTGTGTGGAAAAAATATATGGTGTTTTACATAGGGTTTTGTTTGTTCACATGAAAACATCCATTATTTTATTTTCAGCTGCAGTTAAGTACTGATAGGTCATGTTTATGCTTTCTTTTATTTAAAATTCTTTGTATTGAAATATTTGTAGCAATGTTTTAGTTTTGTATATGTATCAGCCATATAGTAAAAATGAAGTTAATAATTAATATAAGAAAAGGTATAAAACTGACTTTCTGCCAAGCGTTTTAATGTATAGAGGCAATGAAAAGTGGCAATCTGAGGAACTGGTTGCATACAGCTTGATCAGAAAGGAAATGTTCTCCTTTATTTCCAGGGGTAATTTGAACCTTATTGTCCATAAGCTTGCTATGTTGCCGACTTCAATAGGGGCAACTTTTTCTTCTGTTTTTAATTTCAAAGTTTTACCAATGTTTACAATGTATTCCTCTCAGGAGAGACAAAGTTTCCACTTGGATTACAGCCCCAGAGGCGTAACTAGGGATTTTGGAGCCCAGGGCAAGATCAACCATGGCGGCCCCCCCCACCGGAAATAAAAAAAACCTACAAAGGAAAGTTTGTGCGCACGCCACCAGCACGCACTAATAAAAATGGCCATGGCCACAAACCAGAAGAGGGGCGTGGACACTGAAAATGGGATGTGTCAACATGACACGCCAGCTGTTTCATGTTATACTGCAGTGGTGGCCAACGCGTGGCTCTTTCTTCATTCAAATGTGGCTCCCAACACTCAAAGTCACGTGACCACAAGAGATCTGTAATCCGCTCAGGCTCGGACCGTCCCACAGGGGTACAGGGGAAACCACCGGTAGGCCCCACTGCCTCAGGGGCCCTCTAGGGATCAGGTTCTGGACCAGTGGTGGCCAACACGTGGCTCTTGAGCCACATGCGGCTCTTTCTTCATTCAAATGTGGCTCCCAACACTCAAAGTCACGTGACCACAAGAGATCTGTAAACTGCTGCACTCCAGCCAGACATGCAGCAGCACTACGTAGACTGAGAACTGAGGGAGCCAAATACACACGGGGGAGCTGGCTGGAGTGACACAGGCGGGTGCTGGCTGGAGTGACACAGGCGGGTGCTGGCTTGAGTGACACATGGGGGAACTGAAGTGTATTATGTGAATCTGGCTTTTCAATATATTTTATGCTGATTTGGTTTTTTCAATTATTTGATGTAGAAGTGGCTTTTTCATTTTATTTTTTGTTGGATCTGGCTTTTTCAATGTATTTTATACCAGGGGTGTGGCCTAGCAGGCACAAGGTCACACCCCATTTTTGCAAGTGCGCCTTCAGCTCGAAGTTGGCTTTTTGATGTACCTAACAAGATTTCTTGGCTCTTTGTCTCTGACTGGTTGGCCACCCCTGTCATACTGGGAACATTCTTTTTCAATTCCACATGCACCTTACCATCATCATCTCCTGCCCAAATAGGTGTAATTTTTTTAAGAGGGGTATGGAAAAGTGAAGGGTGAAATCATGCGCGCGCCTAAGGCGCGCACGCTCTGGAAAAGGGGGGTGTCCTTCAGTGTAGTAATACCCCTTATACTCTCTAGTACTGGTGCCCCTTTCAAGTTTTAGCACACGGTACGAGCCGAAATTCACATTGTAGCACACTGAACGAGCCGAAATTCCAATTGTAGCACACTGAATAAGCCAAAATTCACATTATAGCACACTGAATAAGCCAAAATTCACATTATAGCACACTGAATGAGCCGAAATTTACATTGTAGCACACTGAACGAGCCGAAATTCACATTGTAGCACAGTGAATGAGCCGAAATTCACATTGTAGCACACTGAACGAGACGAAATTCACATTGTAGCACAGTGAATGAGCCGAAATTCACATTATAGCACACTGAACGAGCCGAAACTCACATTGTAGCACACTGAACGAGCCGAAATTCACATTGTAGCACAGTGAATGAGCCGAAATTCACATTATAGCACACTGTACGAGCCGAAACTCACATTGTAGCACACTGAACGAGCCAAAATTCACATTGTAGCACACTGAATGAGCCGAAATTCACATTATAGCACACTGAATGAGCCGAAACTCACATGTAACACACTGAACGAGCCAAAATTCACATTATAGCACACTGAATGAGCCGAAATTCACATTGTAGCACAGTGAATGAGCCAAAATTCACATTGTAGCACACTGAACGAGACGAAATTCACATTGTAGCACACTGAATGAGCCGAAATTCACATTATAGCACAGTGAACGAGCCGAAACTCACATTGTAGCACACTGAACGAGCCAAAATTCACATTGTAGCTCACTGAATAAGCCAAAATTCACATTGTAGCACAGTGAATGAGCCGAAATTCACATTGTAGCACACTGAATGAGCCGAAATTCACATTCTAGCACATGGTATGAACCAAAATTCACATTCTAGGACACGGTATGAACCGAAATTCACATTCTAGGACACAGTATGAACCGAAATTCACATTCTAGGACACGGTATTCTAGAGGGGGGACATGGGGGGAGATAGCAAGGGGGCATGGAGAGAGAGAGAGGCATACAGAGAGAAAGGAGGTATGAAGAGAGATGGGGCATTAGGAGGGGGCTTAGAAGAGAGGGGCATGAGGCAAAAGTGGCATATGGGGGGAGAGAACGCAAGGAAGAGAGGAAATGGGGAGAGATTTTAGCAGCAGCACAATGAGGAGGTGCTCCGGAGAGCAGTTACACATGCAGACACAGTACTTTCAGGTCGGGAGGCAGCTCCGTGGTGTCACAAGCTGGGCGATCCGGTATTTGCAGTGCTCTCAAAGGCTTCTAGACCCCGCAGCCCAGCAAAACATTAGGCGGCCATGGGGGGATATAAGATAAGCGGGAGGAGGAGACGCGGGAGGTAGGAGGAGGAGACGCGGGAGATTGAGCGGGATAGGCAGAGAGAAAGGGAGATTGACGGGGAAAGGCACCGCAGAGTTGCGCAGCGGCTGATCCAGGACAGACTCTTCAGACTTATACTGTCCTGGACTCCTGGATCAGCCGCTGTGCAACTCTGCCTATCCCCGTCAATCTCCCTTTCTCTCTGCCTATCCCCGTGACGTGAAGAGGAGCCGAGCACGCTTGCCTTTACAGCTCCGGGAGCGTGACACTGTCACTGCGGTCACACTCCCGTCTCCCAGTAGCAGCACACATAGGACGGAGGTGGGGAAAAGGGGGGTGTCCTTCAGTGTAGTAATACCCCTTATACTCTCTAGTACTGGTGCCCCTTTCAAGTTTTAGCACACGGTACGAGCCGAAATTCACATTGTAGCACACTGAACGAGCCGAAATTCCAATTGTAGCACACTAAATAAGCCGAAATTCACATTATAGCACACTGAATAAGCCAAAATTCACATTATAGCACACTGAATGAGCCAAAATTCACATTGTAGCACACTGAACGAGCCGAAATTCACATTGTAGCACACTGAACGAGCCGAAAGTCACATTGTAGCACACTGAATGAGCCGAAACTCACATTGTAGCACACTGAATGAGCCGAAATTCACATTGTAGCACACTGATTGAGCCGAAATTCACATTGTAGCACACTGAACGAGCCGAAATTCACCTTGTAGCACACTGAACGAGACGAAATTCACATTGTAGCACACTGAACGAGCCGAAGGAAATTCACATTGTAGCACACTGAATGAGCCAAAATTCACATTGTAGCACACTGAATGAGCCGAAATTCACATTGTAGCACACTGGATGAGCCGAAATTCACCTTGTAGCACACTGGATGAGCCGAAACTCACATTGTAGCACACTGAATGAGCCGAAATTCACATTGTAGCACACTGAAGGAGCCGAAATTCACATTGTAGCACACTGAATGAGCCGAAATTCAAATTGTAGCACACTGAATGAGCCAAAATTCACATTGTAGCACACTGAACGAGCCAAAATTCACATTGTAGCACACTGAATGAGCCGAAATTCACATTATAGCACACTGAATGAGCCGAAACTCACATTGTAGCACACTGAACGAGCCAAAATTCACATTGTAGCACACTGAATGGGCCAAAATTCAAATTGTAGCACACTGAACGAGCCGAAATTCACATTGTAGCACACTTAACGAGCCGAAATTCACATTGTAGCACAGTGAATGAGCCGAAATTCACATTGTAGCACACTGAACGAGACGAAATTCACATTGTAGCACACTGAATGAGCCAAAATTCACATTATAGCACACTGAACGAGCCGAAACTCACATTGTAGCACACTGAACGAGCCAAAATTCACATTGTAGCACACTGAATGAGCCGAAATTCACATTATAGCATACTGAATGAGCCGAAACTCACATGTAACACACTGAACGAGCCAAAATTCACATTATAGCACACTGAATGAGCCGAAATTCACATTGTAGCACAGTGAATGAGCCGAAATTCACATTGTAGCACACTGAACGAGACGAAATTCACATTGTAGCACACTGAATGAGCCGAAATTCACATTATAGCACACTGAACGAGCCGAAACTCACATTGTAGCACACTGAACGAGCCAAAATTCACATTGTAGCACACTGAATGAGCCAAAATTCACATTGTAGCACAGTGAATGAGTCGAAATTCACATTGTAGCACACTGAATGAGCCGAAATTCACATTCTAGCACATGGTATGAACCAAAATTCACATTCTAGGACACGGTATGAACCGAAATTCACATTCTAGGACACAGTATGAACCGAAATTCACATTCTAGGACACGGTATTCTAGAGGGGGGACATGGGGGGAGATAGCAAGGGGGCATGGAGAGAGAGAGGCATACAGAGAGAAAGGAGGTATGAGGAGAGATGGGGCATTAGGAGGGGGCTTAGAAGAGAGGGGCATGAGGCAAAAGTGGCATATGGGGGGAGAGAACGCAAGGGAGAGAGGAAATGGGGAGAGAGATTTTAGCAGCAGCACAATGAGGAGGTGCTCTGGAGAGCAGTTACACATGCAGACACAGTACTTTCAGGTCGGGAGGCAGCTCCGTGGTGTCACAAGCTGGGCGATCCGGTATTTGCAGTGCTCTCAAAGGCTTCTAGACCCCGCAGCCCAGCAAAACATTAGGCGGCCATGGGGGGATATAAGATAAGCGGGAGGAGGAGACGCGGGAGGTAGGAGGAGGAGACGCGGGAGATTGAGCGGGATAGGCAGAGAGAAAGGGAGATTGACGGGGAAAGGCACCGCAGAGTTGCGCAGCGGCTGATCCAGGACAGACTCTTCAGACTTATACTGTCCTGGACTCCTGGATCAGCCGCTGTGCAACTCTGCCTATCCCCGTCAATCTCCCTTTCTCTCTGCCTATCCCCGTGACGTGAAGAGGAGCCGAGCACGCTTGCCTTTACAGCTCCGGGAGCGTGACACTGTCACTGCGGTCACACTCCCGGCTCCCAGTAGCAGCACACATAGGACGGAGGTGGGGAGCTGCATAGTGCGCAGGTGCGGCGCAATGGTAACGGGCAGCAGCAGCGATATGGTAACGGGCAGCAGCAGCGCTATGGTAACGGGCAATAGCGGGGGCGGGTGGGCATGATGCCCTGACCGGCAGCGCCCCCCTCTGCTGGGCCTGCTACGGCGCCCAGGGCACATGCCCTGCTCGACCCCCCTTAGTTATGCCTCTGCTCCCCCCGCATTGTCTCTCAGCACACTGTCATCTCCCCCCGTGTCATCTCACTGACAGGGTGAGGGTGACAGCAGTGATTTACAAGGAAAGGGTGACGCCATGGAGAGGGTGAAAGCAGTGGGAAATAGAAAGACAGACAAACAGATAGAAGATAATATAGACAGAATAGTGAATTAAGCATAAGATCCTGTGTCAGTGTGTGTATGTCAGTGTATGTCAGGTGTGTATGTACAGGTGTCAGTGTGTGTATGTCAGTGTATGTCAGGTGTGTATGTACAGGTGTCAGTGTGTGTATGTCAGTGTATGTCAGGTGTGTATGTACAGGTGTCAGTGTGTGTATGTCAGGTGTGTATGTACAGGTGTCAGTGTGTGTATGTCAGTGTGTATGTACAGGTGTCAGTGTGTGTATGTCAGTGTTTGTCGGTGTGTATGTACAGGTGTCAGTGTGTGTATGTCAGTGTTTGTCGGTGTGTATGTATTATATACAATAGCAGCCCCAACAGGTTATTATTACAGACATTACACACACATATATACATGATACATATGATACATGACATAAACAGACATGATAGATACATACATGACACAGTACATGATACATACAGTACATGAAACATGCATGATGCAAACACGAGACAGACCTGGGCTGGTGATGAGGCAGCTGGATCCCAGGCAGTGCATCAGGGGCCCTCTCCAGTGTCCAGACGTAGGTGAGGAAGGCAGCGACCATCCCCAGCTTGGCTGTCCTTATCCAGGCCTCCAAGAAGCTTGTCTCGTTCCCCAGCAGCAGGGCCACAGTGTCCTCGGGGTGGAGGCCAGGCGGGGAGAGCCGCAGCCAAGGATCTCAACACGCCCAGCAGCCGGTAATTAAGCCCGGGCGGCTGCGGAGCTGTGGCTAAAAGTTTACAGGGAAGGAGAGTGCACCCTGTCCTTCCAGCGCCGCACACATTGGAGGGGCCAGCATACATAACAAAACATCCGCGTTGCAGGGACACACTCTTCCCGGGGCAGAGGCTGGACGGGGAGCGCGACGCTGCAGCCCTGGAGCTCCGCATTTCCAGCAGCAGGTATTAAGCCCGTGCGGCTGCGGAGCTGAAGCTTGAAGCAACCAGGAAGGGAGGGTGCCCAATGTCCATTAAGTGCCGCAAACTGGGGAAGCCGGCACCGTGAACCGCAGCAGAGTAATAAATACTCCCACAGCATGGCCAAACATAGTCCTCGGGGCTTTGGCCGGCAGGCGAGATCGACGCTGCAGCCCGGGAGCTCCTCACTGCCAGTAGCCAGTATGTCCGGGCGGCTGCACATTTGCAGCTAGAGGATACTTGGAGGGAGAGCGTCTCCTGTCCATCCAGCGCTGCACACTCCGGTTCTGTCAGGAGGTCCGCAGCAAGAACTGCAGCAACTGCGGACATTAAGAAAATAACTTTGGATGCACCTCACTAGTGGCGCCCCCCTCTTCCTGGTCTGTAATGGCGCCCAGGGCACGAGCCCTACTCGCACCCCCCTAGTTACGCCTCTGTACAGCCCTTTCTTATTTTATGTTTGTTATATAGGAAAATATTGTAAACTCCACAAACTGCCTTTAATATTGATCACCAAGGTCTTATAATGATTCGGCCTATACTTGGCAGCATGTAACTGTGAGGAGTAATCAAGGGTTGCAAAGTAAGAGGAGGATTGTTGGTGGCTGCTAAAATATAGCAACCTCACACAAAATGAATACTGTCCTTTTTACATAACTTTATTTGCAGTGTGATAGGATAGTTGTGAAATACGTCTTTTTTTTTTTTTTTTTTTACTCCATCCAAGTTTAATTTTCATTATTATTATTTCCCCCCCCCCCCCAAGGCAAGTGAAGTCTCTTTTGGTAGCATGAGGGAAAGTAATGACTGGAACAGGCTGTTATGGAAAGTGAAGTGTCCGGTGATGGTGGTATACTTGGCAGGGTTTAGTCATTATTTTTAATGGACACTTCACAATACTTATTTCGAGATATGGGGGTATATGCAATTGCGGTCGAATTGCCGCAAATGTCGAAAAACGGGGCATTTTCGACACCAAAAAAAAATTCGACAATGCAATACAGTACTTTTCGACCAAAAAACGGCAGTTACAGATTCGACTTTTTGAAATTCGACAGTTGTCAAATTCGACATGTCTGCAATGGTAAAAATGCGGCTTTTCGACAAAAGTATATTCAATTGAAGAATGTCGATTCGACAACTGTGCTTTTCGACAGTCATTTTGTCAATTTCAGTCCGCCTCATTTTGGTGGCGGAATCTAATAAAAAAATTTAAAAACATGGTTTTTGTGTGTTTTTTTTTTGTTGCTAATAGCATATCTATTTATATTAGAAGGGATTATCTACTTGGTTTGTCTATTAGGAGCCACAAGTATTATTTATATATTTTTTAAAAGAATATTTTTTTTTTTTTTTTTTTACTGACTAAAATAATATGAAGAGATCAGAGCATGTTTTTCAGTGGGAAGGGGTGGGAATGGGTTAAAAATCTTGAAAAAAAATGCGTGGGGTCCCCCCTCCTAAGCATAACCAGCCTCGGGCTCTTTGAGCCGATCCTGGTTGTAAAAATACGGGGGGGAAATTGACAGGGGATCCCCCGTATTTTTACAACCAGCACCGGGCTCTGCGTCCGGTCCTGGTGCAAAAAATACGGGGGACAAAAAGCGTAGGGGTCCCCCGTATTTTTAACACCAGCACCGGGCTCCACTAGCTGGAGAGATAATGCCACAGCCGGGACACTTTTATACTGGTCCCTGCGGCCGTGGCATTAAATCCCCAACTAGTCACCCCTGGCCGGGGTACTCTGGAGGAGTGGGGACCCCTTAAATCAAGGGTTCCCCCCCTCCAGCCACCCAATGGCCAGGGGTGAAGCCCGAGGCTGTCCCCCCCATCCAAGGGCTGCGGATGGGGGGTTGAAAGCCTTGTGTCAAATAAAAGAATATTGTTTTTTTGTAGCAGAACTACAAGTCCCAGCAAGCCTCCCCCGCAAGCTGGTACTTGGAGAACCACAAGTACCAGCATGCGGGGGGGAAACGGGCCCGCTGGTACCTGTAGTTCTACTGCAAAAAAATACCCCCAAAAAAACAGTACACAGACACCGTGAAAGTAAAACTTTATTACATATATGCATACCGACACACACATACTTACCTATGTTGACACGAGGCTCGGTCCACTTCTCCAAGTTGAATCCATGGGGTACCTGAAAATAAAATTATACTCGCCAAAATCCAGTGTAGATCTGTCCTCTTCTCTTTATAATCCACGTACTTGGCAAAAAAACAAACCGCATTACCCGGACCACGCACTGAAAGGGGTCCCATGTTTACACATGGGACCCCTTTCCCCAAATGCCGGGACCCCCCGTGACTTCTGTCACAGAGGGTCCCTTCAGCCAATCAGGGAGCGCCACGTCGTGGCACTCTCCTGATTGGCTATGCGCGTCTGAGCTGTCAGACGGCACATAGCACAGGCGCTCCATTATCTTCAATGGTGGGAACTTTGCGGTCAGCGGTGAGGTTACTCGCGGTCAGCCCCTGTCAATTTTTTCCCCGTATTTTTACAACCAGGACCGGCTCAAAGAGCCCGAGGCTAATTATGCTTAGGAGGGGGGACTCCACGCAATTATTTCTGGGTTTTTTAAACACTTTTGTGCCGTCCAAAAAGTCGAATCCAGGACGCACACTATCCGTCAATTGGTCCGTTTTTCGACAGCGGGACTGTCGAATCCGTTTTTTATTGAATATGTCGAACTCAGGTCCCGGCGGGAGGGTATGAGACTGTCGAATTGTGTTGAATTTAAAAACGGTCGACGCAATTGCATATACCCCATGGTATCTTAAGATTGTCATTTATAAGTAGCCGATACAGTAGGTCAGAATAACTGTGTAAGATAAAAAGAAAATCAAATTTGCCATGATTTCTGCATTTGTTATTTCAGCATACTAAGCGCAACCCCAAAACATTCACCTGAATTTAATCCATAACTTCTAGCAGTTCTGATTTTAGAGGGATGTATTTGTGCCTTAAAATAAAATTCCAGCAAAATAGAAAATTCAATAATATTTCAATACTCTGAAACCAGGGTGGGCAATAAGCAAGCCTGCAGCTACTGTAGAACTACACATCTCAGCATGCCCTGTCACAGTCTTGCTATTTGGCCATGCTTAAATTTTGCAGGACATGCTGGGATGTGTAGTTCAACAGCGCCACTTATTGCCCACCCCTGCTCTAAAAGGTTACTTACCTATGATCTAGTGATCAAGCTCTTTGCCAAGTTCCCCTATATCCCAAACACGCCTGCCACTGCCTCACTAGCTCCTTCAGGCAATGTGTTGCCAATGCCTTTACAAAAAAAGCATGGGAAATAAGAAGCGAAGAGAGCAATGCGGATATCGCAGATGCAAACAGGGGGATACACTGAGCAGCCTGATTCCTGCAGCCAAGGTAATGGGTTTTATTTAGTATATAGATCCAGATTTAAGATTTGAGTGGCATCATCTATTAGCTTTCATTTCAATTTCAATATTAAGCACAAGGGTTACTTATAAGTGGAAGAATGCTAAAAATTCAGACACAGTACTGTCAATGTAAGACTAATCTTCTCTGTAGCTTGATGTTATCTTTCAGACAGAGATGGTTATTGCTTCTCGTTAAAACTGTGCCTGTCTTTCGCCGATGCTGAATATATACTGCTCTTTACAAGTAATGAAGAGCAAGTCCTAAAGATTATGTTGAAAAAGTGGGCAAAAATCCGCAGGTGCACTGGGAATAACTTACATTTCCTTATTACCTAATACTTTCTTTTCAAAATCCCAGCACCTAACACATTCACGGAGCAGAATTCTTGCTTCACCCTTGCAATTACGAATATAAATTTCTATTTCGTCCTAGCGAATGTTGGGCTACTCAAAGAACCATGGGGTATAGACGGGATCCGCAGGAGACATGGGCACTTTAAGACTTTCAAAAGGGGCGTGACCTGGCTCCTCCCTCTATATCCCCCCACCAGACTCAGTTTTAGAAATGTGCCCGGACGAGACACAGGGCACTAGGAGGAGCTCCTAGAGTTTCTCTGAAAGACTTAATGTTAGGTTTTTTATTTTGGGGAGATCTGCTGGCTACAGACTCCCTGCTTCATGGGCAAGAGGGGAGAGCAGTCTAGACCCACTTCTGATGAGTTCCAGGGCTCTGCTGCTGCTGACAGGATGCCTTCAGCTCCTGAGGGGAGACGAACGCCGGGCTCTCCTGGATGCTCCCTCCCACAGCTTGCCGTCCCACCTCTTCAAGCCAGAAGACAGGTGAGTATAAGAAGAAAGAAGACTTCTCTTCATCTTTCAAGACGGCATTGTAGAGGCTCTATGCACAGTGCGCGCCGAGCTCCCGCTGAGTACACACTGCTGGGTGCAGGGCGCTGGGGGGGCGGGGGGGGGGGGGGGGGGGAAGGGGGGCTCCCTGGGGAGTATATATTACCTCATATATAAGGCTGGCTTAATCCTACAGTGCCCTGGCACTGACCCCTAAACCCCGCCGGCATGTAATTAAATAATAAAGGCGGGAAGAAGCGCGCCATGTTGGGGGCGGAGCTTCTTCCTCACGGCTCACTGGCGCCATTTCCTCCTCCACAAGCTGAAGTCGCTGGGCCTTCCTCTTCGCAGCAAGTACAAGGGGGCTAAACAGACATAAGGGGGGGCATATTTATTTAGGTAAAACAAGCGCAGACAGCTCTGGGACATCTTTGGTGTTCACAGACCTGCTTATTTGGCGCTGGGGTGTGAGCTGGCTTTTTCCCTTTGTGTTCCCTCACTGCTTGGTGTGTGTGCTGTTTCTCAGGTATCGACATGTCGCAGGCTGATTATTCCTCTCCGGGAGACGATTTGTTGGGGACACCAAATGTTTTGGGAGTGGCCATGTCGGCACCGCCGACTGCAGATTGGTTAAATACTTTGAATGCTTTGCATGCTAGTGTCACATCATTAAATCAAAAGTTTGACGAGTCTGCGTCTCAATCCCAGGTGTGGAAGAGAACAGTAGAGGACGCTTTATTACAGTTGCAAGACCCTGCAGGGTCACACAAACGTAGTTTTGACCAATTAGTTGACACAGGTATCGACACGGACTCTGATGCCGATGTCGATTATGCTGATTCCAGATTAGATCCAAGATAGGCTAAGAGTATTCAGTATATGATTGTAGCTGTTAAAGATATCTTGAATATTAATGAGGACCCTATTACACCTGAAACCAGGGTCCTGATTTACAAAGAGAAAAGGCGCTCGGTTACTTTTCCTCCTTGTTTTGAACTGAACGCTCTCTTTGATAGCATTAGGAATAACCCTGATAAAAAGTTTCAGATTCCTAAAAGAATCAACGTGGCATACCCTTTTCCCAAGTCGGATAGGGACCCGTGGGAGAATCCCCCCACTGTAGACAAAGCCCTGGCGCGTTTGTCAAAACAGGTAGCCCTCCCTGCAGCTCAGTCGACGACTCTTAAGGAGCCGGCGGACCGTAAGCAGGAGGCTACCCTGAAGGCTATTTTCACTACTACAGGGACGTTGCTTAGGCCTCTTATTGCGTCCGTGTGGGTCAGTAGTGTTAATTGAAAAGTGGGCAGACACTTTATCTTCTAATTGGGAGAATCTAGATAGAGATTCCATCCAGGTGACGCTGGGTTATATGAGAGATGCAGCTGCATACTTGAAAGAGGCTGTACGTGACGCTGGCCTCCTTAGTGCTAAGGCGAATGCTATGTCCATTGCGGCTAGACGTGCGCTTTGGACTAATCAGTGGAATGCTGACGCTGATTCCAAAAGGAACATGGAATCCCTTCCCTTCAAGGGAGGAGAACTTTTCGGTGAAGGCCTTGCTGATTTAGTATCAGCAGCTACCGCGGGTAAATCTACCTTCTTACGCTTGGTTCCTACGCAGCAAAAGAAACAGCCAAATTATCAAATGCATTCCTTTCGGCCCAACAAGTATAGAAGTGGCCGAGGCAACTTCTTTCTGGCTACCAGAGGTAGAGGTAGAGGAAAAAGGGCACCCGCCTCCTCGGGTGTCCAGGAGCAGAGGTCCTCCCTGGCTCCTCCTAAACCCACCGCATGACGCCGGGTCCCCATTACAGGGACCCGCTCAGGTGGGGGCACGTCTCAGGTTTTTCAGTCAGGTCTGGGTTCGCTCGGGTCTAGACCCTTGGGTGTTGAAGATTGTATCCCAGGTGTACACACTGGAGTTTCAAGACGTGCCCCCTCACCGGTTTTTCAAATCAGCCTTGCCAGCTTCACTGCAGGAAAGGGAACTAGTCTGCGGTGCAGTACAAAAATTGTGTCTAAATCAGGTTGTGGTCTCGGTACCCCTAGATCAGCAGGGGCAGGGCTTTTATTCAAGCCTGTTCATGGTGCCGAAGCCGGACGGCTCGGTGAGACCTATTCTCAACCTGAAATCTCTCAACTTATTCCTAGAGAAATTCAAATTCAAGATGGAGTCTCTCAGAGCGGTGATCTCCAGTCTGGAGGAAGGAGAGTTCATGGTCTCCTTGGACATAAAAGACGCTTACCTTCATGTCCCCATTTATCCTCCTCACCAAAGATTCCTGAGGTTTGCTATCCAGGATACGCACTACCAGTTTCAGACGTTGCCGTTTGGTCTGTCCACGGTTCCGAGGATTTTTACCAAAGTAATGGTAGAAATTATGGTTCTCCTGCGCAGGCAAGGAGTTACAATTATCCCGTACTTGGACGATCTCCTGATAAGGGCGAAGTCCAAAGACAAGTTGTTACAGGACATTGCACTGTCCATGTCAGTTCTGCAACAGCACGGCTGGCTCCTGAACTTGCAAAAGTCACAGTTGATCCCGACAACCCGTTTGGCGTTTTTGGGTATGATTCTAGACACGGTCTAGCTGAAGGTTTTTCTCCCTGTGGAGAAAGCTCTGGAAATTCAGAGTTTGGTAAAACGCTTATTGATACCGAAAACGGTTTCCATTCATCAATGCATTCAATTGCTGGGAAAGATGGTGGCGGCATACGAGGCCCTCCAATTCGGGAGGTTCCATGCCAGAGTGTTTCAGTGGGATCTGTTGAACAAGTGGTCCGGATCCCACCTGCATATGCACCGGAAGATAATTCTATCTCCCAACACCAGGATCTCCCTCCTGTGGTGGCTCAACAGCTCTCACCTCCTTGCAGGACGTCGGTTCGGGATCCAGGACTGGATCTTAGTGACCACGGATGCAAGTCTCTGAGGTTGGGGGGCAGTCACTCGGGGGGTGACTTTCCAGGGAAGATGGTCAAGTCCAGAAACTCATCTTCACATCAACGTTCTGGTACTGAGGGCCATTTACAACGGCCTCCTACAAGCGGAACATCTTCGAGACCTGCCGGTTCTGATTCAATCGGACAATGTCACGGCAGTAGCTTACATAAACCGCCAAGGCGGCACAAGAAGCAGAGCAGCAATGGCAGAAGCCACAAAGATTCTTCGCTGGGCGGAGAGGCATACAAGCGCTCTGTCGGCAATATTCATTCCGGGAGTGGACAACTGGGAAGCGGACTTCCTCAGCAGACATGACCTAAATCCAGGAGAGTGGAGCCTCCATCCGGAGGTCTTCACGCTGCTGTCAAAGCGATGGGGGGTTCCCCATATAGATATGATGGCGTCTCGCCTCAACAAGAAACTTCCGAGGTATTGTTCTTGGTCCAGGGACCCTCAGGCGGACGCGGTGGATGCACTGACAACACCCTGGGTGTTCCCCTCAGTGTATGTGTTCCCTCCGGTTCCTCTCATCCCAAAGGTGCTGAGGCTTCTAAAAAGGACAAGCATTCCGGCGATCCTTGTGGTCCCGGACTGGCCAAGGAGAACTTGGTACCTGGATCTTCTGCCGTTACTGATCGACGATCCCTGGCCTCTTCCTCTGCGCGAGGACCTGCTGCAGCAGGGGCCGTTCGTCTATGAAAGACTTACAGCGGCTACGTTTGACGGCATGGCGGTTGAACGCCAGATTTTAGCCCAAAAGGGTATTCCCAGTGAAGTCATACCTACTCTTATCCTGGCCAGGAAGGGTGTGACGTCGAAGCACTATCACCGTATTTGGAGGAAATATATTTCCTGGTGCGAGTCCAAGAAAGCTCATGTGGAGAAATTTGACCTTGGCCGTTTTCTCCATTTTCTACAAAATGGTGTGGATGAGGGCCTTAAATTGGGCTCCATTAAAGTACAGATTTCTGGTTTGTCCATTTTCTTTCAGAAACAACTGGCCTCACTTCCTGAGGTGCAGACCTTTGTGAAAGGGGCGTGGCATATCCAACCTCCTTTTGTGCCCCCTGTGGCGCCTTGGGACCTTAACGTGGTGTTATCATTCCTGCAGTCACATTGGTTTGAACCTTTATGTAAAGTGGAGTTGAAATTCCTCACATGGAAGGTTGTCATTTTATTGGCATTGGCATCCGCTAGGCGGGTGTCAGTGTTGGCGGCCTTGTCTCACAAGAGCCCTTATTTGATCTTCCATGAAGATCGTGCTGAGTTAAGAACTCGGCAACAATTTCTGCCAAAGGTGGTTTCCTCTTTTCAGATTAACCAACCTATTGTGGTGCCAGTGGCTACTGGCGCTTTGGCTGCGGATAAGTCTCTGGATGTGGTCAGAGCCTTGAAAATCTATGTAGCCAGGACGGCTCCATTGCGGAAAACAGAGTCTCTGTTTATTTTATACGCTCCCAATAAGATTGGATGTCCTGCTTCCAAGCAGACCATTGCACGCTGGATTTGTCAAACAATTCAGCAGGCACATTCCGCGGCAGGCTTGCCGTTACCGAAATCGGTGAATGCCCATTCCACTAGGAAGGTGGGCTCCTCCTGGGCGGCTGCCCGGGGTGTCTCGGCATTGCAACTTTGCCGAGCTGCTACTTGGTCGGGGTCAAACACGTTTGCTAAGTTTTACAAGTTTGATACCTTGGCCGATGAAGACCTTAGTTTTGGTCTATCGGTGCTGCAGAGTCGTCCGCACTCTCCCGCCCGTTTTTAGAGCTTTGGTATAATCCCCATGGTTCTTTGAGCAGCCCAACATCCTCTAGGACGAAATAGAAAATAGGATTTCTCTGACGTCCTAGTGGATGCTGGGTACTCCGTAAGGACCATGGGGAATAGACGGGCTCCGCATGAGACTGGGCACTCTTAAAAGAAAGATTAGGTACTATATCTGGTGTGCACTGGCTCCTCCCTCTATGCCTCTCCTCCAGACCTCAGTTAGAATCTGTGCCCGGCCAGAGCTGGATGCACCTAGTGGGCTCTCCTGAGCTTACTAGAAAAGAAAGTATTTGTTAGGTTTTTTATTTTCAGTGAGATCTGCTGGCAACAGACTCACTGCTACGAGGGACTGAGGGGAGAGAAGCAAACCTACCTGCTTGCAGCTAGCTTGTGCTTCTAAGGCTACTGGACACCATTAGCTCCAGAGGGATCGAACACAGGGCCCGAACTCGATCGTCCGTTCCCGGAGCCGCGCCGCCGTCCCCCTTGCAGAGCCAGAAGACTGAAGAACCAGGAGAAAATCGGCGGCTGAAGACTCCGGTCTTCAATAAGGTAGCGCACAGCACTGCAGCTGTGCGCCATTGCTCCCACAGCACACCACACGCTCCGGTCACTGGTGGGTGCAGGGCGCTGGGGGGGGGGGGGGGGGGGGGCGCCCTGGGCTGCAATATGTATACCTTTTTGGCAAATGTGCATATAATACAGTTATAAACTGTATATGTGCCTAATCCCCCGCCATTAATATTATTAAAAAAGCGGGAGAAGCCCGCCGCGGAGGGGGCGGGGCTATCTCCCTCAGCACACCGGCGCCATTTTTTCTTTACAGCTCCGCTGGAAGGACGCTCCCCAGGCTCTCCCCTGCAGTATACACTACGAGAAGGGTAAAAAAGAGAGGGGGAGCACATAAATTTAGGCGCAAAAAGGTGATATAAGCAGCAATTGGGGGAAAATTCACTTTGTATTTGTGTAAATCCCTCTGTTATATAGCGCTCTGGTGTGTGCTGGCATACTCTCTCTCTGTCTCCCCAAAGGACTTTGTGGGGTCCTGTCCTCAGTCAGAGCATTCCCTGTGTGTGTGTGCGGTGTGTCGGTACGGCTGTGTCGACATGTTTGATGAGGACGCTTACGTGGAGGCGGAGCAGGAGCCGATAAGTGTGATGTCGCCCCCTGCGGGGCTGACATCAGAGTGGATGGATATGTGGAAGGTATTAACCGACAGTGTCAACTCCTTGCATAAAAGGTTCGATGACGTAACAGCTTTGGGACAGCCGGCATCTCAGCCCGCGCCTGCCCAGGCGTCTCAGAGGCCATCAGGGGCTCAAAAACGCCCGCTACCTCAGATGGCAGACACAGATGTCGACACGGAGTCTGACTCCAGTGTAGACGAGGATGAGACAAATGTACAGTCCACAAGGGCCATCCGATGCATGATTACGGCAATGAAAAATGTGTTGCACATTTCTGACATTAACCCGGTTACCACTAAAAAGGGTATTATGTTTGGGGAGAAAAAGCAGCCAGTGACTTTTCCCCCATCTGATGAGTTAAATGAATTGTGTGAAGAAGCGTGGTGTTCCCCAGATAAGAAATTAGTGATTTCTAAGAGGTTACTAATGGCGTACCCTTTCCCGCCAACGGACAGGTTGCGTTGGGAAACATCCCCTAGGGTGGACAAGGCGCTCACACGCTTATCAAAAAAGGTGGCACTGCCGTCTCAGGATACGGCCGCCTTAAAGGAGCCTGCAGATAGAAAGCAGGAGGCTATCCTGAAGTCTGTGTATACACACTCAGGTACTATACTGAGACCTGCAATTGCTTCAGCATGAATGTGTAGTGCTGCAGCTGCTTGGTCTGATACCCTGTCAGATAACATTGATTCCCTTAACAGGGATACTATTTTGCTAACCATAGAGCATATTAAAGACGTAGTCTTATATATGAGGGATGCACAGAGGGACATTTGCCGGCTGGCATCTAGAATTAATGCAATGTCCATTTCTGCCAGGAGAGTATTATGGACTCGGCAGTGGACAGTTGATGCTGATTGTAAAAGGCACATGGAGGTTTTGCCTTATAAAGGTGAGGAATTGTTTGGGGACGGTCTCTCGGACCTCGTATCCACAGCAACAGCTGGGAAGTCGACTTTTTTACCTCAGGTTCCCTCACAGCCTAAGAAAGCACTGTATTATCAAGTACAGTCCTTTCGGCCTCAGAAAGGCAAGCGGGTCAAAGGCGCGCCTTTCTGCCCAGAGGCAGGGGTAGAGGGAAAAAGCTGCACCAGACAGCCAGTTCCCAGGAACAAAAATCCTCCCCTGCTTCCACTAAGTCCACCGCATGACGCTGGGGCTCCACAGGTGGAGCCAGGTGCGGTGGGGGCGCGTCTCCGGAACTTCAGCGACCAGTGGGTTCGCTCACAGGTGGATCTCTGGGTTCTACAAGTGGTATCTCAGGGATACAAGCTGGAATTCGAGACGTTCTCTCCCTCGCCGTTACCTCAAATCAGCCTTGCCAGCTGCTCCCAAGGAAAGGGAGGTAGTACTGGCGGCAATTCACAAGCTGTACCTTCAGCAGGTGATAATCAAAGTTCCCCTCCTTCAACAGGGACGGGGTTACTATTCCACAATGTTTGTGGTACCGAAACCAGACGGTTCGGTGAGACCCATTCTAAATTTGAAATCCTTGAACACTTATATAAAGAAGTTCAAGTTCAAAATGGAATCGGTCAGGGCGGTTACTGCAAGCCTGAAAGAGGGGGATTTTATGGTGTCACTGGACATCAAGGATGCTTACCTACATGTCCCCATTTACCCACCTCACCAGGAGTACCTCAGGTTTGTGGTACAGGACTGTCATTACCAATTCCAGACGTTGCCGTTTGGCACCAAGGGTATTTACCAAGGTAATGGCCGAAATGATGATACTCCTTCGAAAGAAGGGAGTTATAATTATCCCGTACTTGGACGATCTCCTTATAAAGGCAAGGTCCAAGGAGCAGTTGTTAGTCGGAGTAGTACTATCTCGGGAAGTGCTACAACAGCACGGCTGGATTCTAAATATCCCAAAGTCGCAGCTGATTCCTACAACGCGTCTGCTGTTCTTGGGCATGATTCTGGACACAGAACAGAAGAAGGTGTTTCTCCCGGAGGAGAAGGCCCAGGAATTGTCATCTCTGGTCAGAGACCTCCTGAAGCCAAAACAGGTGTCGGTGCATCACTGCACGCGAGTCCTGGGAAAGATGGTAGCTTCTTACGAAGCAATTCCCTTCGGCAGGTTCCATGCAAGGATCTTTCAGTGGGATCTGTTAGACAAGTGGTCCGGATCGCATCTTCAGATGCATCGGCTAATCACCCTGTCCCCGAGGGCTAGGGTGTCTCTGCTGTGGTGGCTGCAGAAGGCTCATCTTCTCGAGGGCCGCAGATTCGGCATATAGGACTGGGTCCTGGTGACCACGGATGCAAGCCTCGAGGTTGGGGGGCAGTCACTCAGGGAAGAAACTTCCAAGGACAGTGGTCGAGTCAGGAGACTTCCCTACACATAAATATTCTGGAACTAAGGGCCATTTACAATGCCCTAAGTCAAGCAGAACCCCTGCTTCAAAACCAACCGGTGCTGATTCAGTCAGACAACATCACGGCGGTCGCCCATGTAAACCGACAGGGCGGCACAAGAAGCAGGATGGCGATGGCAGAAGCCACAAGGATTCTCCGATGGGCGGAGAATTACGTGCTAGCACTGTCAGCGGTGTTCATTCCGGGAGTGGACAACTGGGAAGCAGACTTCCTCAGCAGGCACGACCTCCACCCAGGAGAGTGGGGACTTCATCCAGAAGTCTTCCAGCTGATAGTAAATCGTTGGGAAAGGCCACAGGTGGACATGATGACGTCCCGCCTCAACAAAAAGCTAAAAAGATATTGCGCCAGGTCAAGGGACCCTCAGGCGATAGCTGTGGACGCTCTAGGGACACCGTGGGTGTACCAGTCGGTTTATGTGTTCCCTCCTCTTCCTCTCATACCAAAGGTACTGAGGATAATAAGAAAGAGAGGAGTAAGAACTATACTCATCGTTCCGGATTGGCCAAGAAGAACTTGGTACCCAGAACTACAAGAAATTATCTCAGAGGACCCTTGGCCTCTGCTGCTCCGACAGGACCTGCTACAGCAGGGGCCCTGTCTGTTCCAAGACTTACCGCAACTGCGTTTGACGGCATGGCGGTTGAACGCCGAATCCTAATGGAAAAGGGCATTCCAGTTGAAGTCATTCCTACGCTGATAAAAGCTAGGAAGGATGTGACAGCAAAACATTATCACCGCATATGGCGAAAATATGTTGCTTGGTGTGAGGCCAGGAAGGCCCCAACAGAGGAATTTCAGCTGGGTCGATTTCTGCACTTCCTACAGTCAGGAGTGACTATGGGCCTAAAATTGGGATCCATTAAAGTCCAGATTTCGGCCCTGTCTATTTTCTTTAAAAAAGAACTGGCTTCACTGCCTGAAGTTCAGACGTTTGTTAAGGGAGTGCTGCATATTCAGCCCCCTTTTGTGCCTCCAGTGGCACCTTGGGATCTCAACGTAGTGTTGGATTTCCTAAAATCACATTGGTTTGAGCCACTTCAGACCGTGGAGTTGAAGTATCTCACGTGGAAGGTAGTCATGCTGTTGGCCTTGGCCTCAGCTAGGCGTGTGTCAGAATTGGCGGCTTTGTCATGTAAAAGCCCATATCTGATTTTCCATATGGACAGGGCAGAATTGAGGACTCGTCCCCAATTTCTCCCAAAGGTGGTATCAGCGTTTCATTTGAACCAACCTATTGTGGTGCCTGTGGCTACTCGGGACTTGGAGGATTCCAAGTTGCTGGACGTAGTCCGGGCCCTGAAAATCTATGTTTCCAGGACGGCTAGAGTCAGAAAACTGACTCGCTGTTTATCCTGCATGCACCCAACAAGCTGGGTGCTCCTGCTTCAAAGCAGACTATTGCTCGCTGGATCTGTAGCACGATTCAACTTGCACATTCTGCGGCTGGACTGCAGCATCCTAAATCAGTAAAAGCCCATTCCACGAGGAAGGTGGGCTCTTCTTGGGCGGCTGCCCGAGGGGTCTCGGCTTTACAACTTTGCCGAGCTGCTACTTGGTCGGGATCAAACACTTTTGCAAAATTCTACAAGTCTGATACCCTGGCTGAGGAAGACCTTGAGTTTGCTCATTCGGTGCTGCAGAGTCATCCGCACTCTTCCGCCCGTTTGGGAGCTTTGGTATAATCCCCATGGTCCTTACAGAGTACCCAGCATCCACTAGGACGTCAGAGAAAAATAAGATTTTACTCACTGGTAAATCTATTTCTCGTAGTCCGTAGTGGATGCTGGGACTCCGTAAGGACCATGGGGAATAGCGGTTTCACAGGAGACTGGGCACAACTAAAGAAAGCTTTAGGACTACCTGGTGTGCACTGGCTCCTCCCTCTATGACTCTCCTCCAGACCTCAGTTAGGATACTGTGCCGGGAAGAGCTGACACAATAAGGAAGGATTTTGAATCCCAGGTAAGACTCATACCAGCCACACCAATCACACCGTATAACTCGTGATACTATACCCAGTTAACAGTATGAAATATAACTGAGCCTCTCAACGGATGGCTCAACAATAACCCTTTAGTTAGGCAATAACTATATACAAGTATTGCAGACAATCCGCACTTGGGATGGGCGCCCAGCATCCACTATGGACTACGAGAAATAGATTTACCGGTGAGTAAAATCTTATTTTCTCTGACTTCCTAAGTGGATGCTGGGACTCCGTAAGGACCATGGGGATTATACCAAAGCTCCCAAACGGGCGGGAGAGTGCGGATGACTCTGCAGCACCGAATGAGCAAACTCTAGGTCCTCCTCAGCTAGGGTATCAAACTTGTAAAATTTAGCAAATGTGTTTGACCCCGACCAAGTAGCTTCTCGGCAAAGTTGTAAAGCCGAGACCCCTCGGGCAGCCGCCCAAGAAGAGCCCACCTTCCTCGTGGAATGGGCTTTCACTGATCTAGGATGCGGCAGTCCAGCCGCAGAATGTGCAAGCTGAATCGTACTACAAATCCAGCGAGCAATAGTCTGCTTTGAAGCAGGAGCACCCAGCTTGTTGGGTGCATACAGGATAAATAGCGAGTCAGTTTTCCTCACACTAGCTGTCCTGGAAACATAAATTTTCAGGGCCCTGACTACGTCCAACAACTTGGAATACTCCAAGTCCTTAGTAGCCGCAGGCACTACAATAGGTTGGTTCAAATGAAAAGCTGATACCACCTTAGGGAGAAACTGGGGACGAGTCCTCAATTCTGCCCTATCCATATGGAAAATCAGATAAGGGCTTTTATATGACAAAGCCGCCAATTCTGACACACGCCTGGCCGAAGCCAAGGCCAACAGCATGACCACTTTCGACGTGAGATATTTCAAATCCACGGTTTTTAGTGGCTCAAACCAATGTGATTTTAGGAGATCCAACACCACGTTGTGATCCCAAGGTGCCACTGGAGGCACAAAAGGGGGCTGAATATGCAGCACTCCCTTAACAAATATCTGAACATCAGGCAGTGAAGCCAGTTCTTTCTGGAAGAAAATCGACAGAGCCGAAATATGGACCTTAATGGAACCCAATTTTAGGCCCATAGTCACCCCTGACTGTAGGAAGTGCAGAAAACGGCCCAACTGAAATTCCTCCGATGGGCCTTCCTGGCCTCACACCACGCAACATATTTTTGCCATATGCGGTGATAATGGTTTGCGGTCACTTCTTTCCTAGCTTTAATCAGCGTAGGGATGACTTCCTCCGGAATGCCCTTTTCCTTCAGGATCCGGCGTTCAACCGCCATGCCGTCAAACGCAGCCTCGGTAAGTCTTGGAACAGACAGGGCCCCGCTGCAGCAGGTCCTGTCTGAGCGGCAGAGGCCATGGGTCCTCTGAGATCATTTTTTTTTTAAGTTGTGGGTACCAAGCTCTTCTTGGCCACTCCGGAACCACGAGTATAGTTCTTACTCCTCTCCTTCTTATTATCCTCAGTACCTTGGGCATGAGAGGCAGAGGAGGGAACACATACACCGACTGGTACCCCCACGGTGTTACCAGAGCGTCCACAGCTATCGCCTGAGGGTCCCTTGACCTGGCGCAATATCTTTTTAGCTTTTTGTTGAGGCGGGACACCATCATGTCCACCTGTGGCCTTTCCCAATGGTGTACAATCATTTGGAAGACTTCTGGATGAAGTCCCCACTCTCCCGGGTGGAGGTCGTGCCTGCTGAGAAAGTCTGCTTCCCAGTTGTCCACTCCGGGAATGAACACTGCTGACAGTGCTAACACATGATTTTCCGCCCATCAGAAAATCCTTGTGGCTTCTGCCATCGCCCTCCTGCTTCTTGTGCTGCCTTGTTGGTTTACATGGGCGACCGCCGTGATGTTGTCTGACTGGATCAGCACCGGCTGGTGTTGAAGCAGGGGTCTAGCCTGACTTAGGGCATTGTGAATGGCCCTTAGTTCCATAATATTTATGTGTAGGGAAGTTTCCTGACTCGACCATAGTCCTTGGAAGTTTCTTCCCTGTGTGACTGCCCCCCAGCCTCGCAGGCTGGCATCCGTGGTCACCAGGACCCAGTCCTGTATGCCGAATCTGCGGCTCTCTAGAAGATGAGCACTCTGCAGCCACCACAACAGCGACACCCTGGCCCTTGGAGACAGGGTTATCAGCCGATGCATCTGAAGATGCGACCCGGACCACTTGTCCAACAGATCCCACTGGAAGATCCTTGCATGGAACCTGCCGAATGGAATTTCTTCGTAAGTAGCTACCATCTTTCCCAGGACTCGCGTGCATTGATGCACCGACACCTGTATTTGTTTTAGGAGGTCTCTGACTAGAGATGACAACTCCTTGGCCTTCTCCTCCGGGAGAAACACTTTTTCCTGTTCTGTGTCCAGAACCATACCCAGGAACAGTAGACGCGTCGTAGGAACCAGCTGCGACTTTGGAATATTCAGAATCCAGCCGTGCTGTTGTAGCACTTCACGAGATAGTGCTACTCCGACCAACAACTGCTCCCTGGACCTCGCCTTTATAAGGAGATCGTCCAAGTACGGGATAATTATAACTCCCTTTTTTCGAAGGAGTATCATCATTTCGGCCATTACCTTGGTAAATACCCTCGGTGCCGGGGACAGACCAACGGCAACGTCTGGAATTGGTAATGACAGTCCTGTACCACAATTTTGAGGTACTCCTGGTGAGGAGGGTAAATGGGGACATGCAGGTAAGCATCCTTGATGTCCAGTGATACCATGTAATCCCCTTCATCCAGGCTTGCAATAACCGCCCTGAGCGATTCCATTTTGAACTTGAACCTTCGTATATAAGTGTTCAAGGATTTTAATTTTAGAATGGGTCTCACCGAACCGTCTGGTTTCGGTACCACAACCATTGTGGAATAGTAACCCCGGCCTTGCTGAAGGAGGGGTACCTTGATTATCACCTGCTGGAGTACAGCTTGTGAATTGCCGCCAGTATTACCTCCCCTCGAGGGCAGCAGGCAAGGCTGATTTGAGGTAACGGCGAGGGGGAGTCGCCTCGAACTCCAGCTTGTATCCCAGTGATACTACTTGCAGAACCCAGGGATCCACCTGTGAGCGAGCCCACTGGTCGCTGAAGTTCCCGAGACACGCCCCCACCGCGCCTGGCTCCACCTGAGGAGCCCCAGCGTCATGCGGTGGACTCAGAGGAAGCGGGAGAACATTTTTGATCCTGGGAACTGGCTGTCTGGTGCAGCTTCTTCCCTCTTCCCTTGTCTCTGTGCAGAAAGGAAGCGCCTTTGACCCGCTTGCTTTTCTGAAGCCGAAAGGACTGTACCTGATAATACGGTGCTTTCTTAGGCTGTGAGGAAACCTGAGGTAAAAAAATTTCTTTCCCAGCTGTTGCTGTGGATACGAGGTCCCAGAGACCATCCCCAAACAATTCCTCACCCTTATAAGGCAGAATCTTCATGTGCCTTCTAAGTCAGCATCGCCTATCCACTGCCGGGTCCCTGTCAGAATGGACATTGCATTAATTCTGGATGCCAGCCGACAAATATCCCTCTGTGCATCCCTCATATCAAGTTCAAGTTTATTGTCATCAGCCAAAACAAGTTGACAGACGAAATTACATTGTACAAAGCATCAAGTAGTAGCAGGCGATAACATAAAACAAACATTAAAAAAAAAAAAATCATTCATTTAACATACGTACAGCAGATGGAATAAAACTAACCCTAAACCGGTTGGTACGAGCTATCAGAGAACGAAATCTCTTTAGCGATGGAAGTTTTACAAAAAGCATATTAAAAGGATGCGCACTATCTAATAGAATACACCTGACTTTGCTTAAAACCCTACTCCTATACAAATCATCAAAGCTAGGCAGTGGCGAGCCAATAATTTTACTTGCCGTTTTCCTTATCCTTTCTAATGCCCATCGATCTTTTTGAGTACAGCCACCATACCATGCCACGATCCCATAACTAAGAATGCTCTCTATCGAGCACCTATAAAAATTTAACATGGTCTGAGCACCAACACCTGCGGCCCTTAAACGCCGCAGGAAAAAAAGTCGTTGCTGGGCCTTTTTTCCTATCAATAACAGGTGCTCAGACCAAGTCAAACATGACGAGATCTGAATGCCTAAAAACCGGAATGAGGTGACCATTTCCACTTCCTGATCACCAACAAACACTGGTAACTTCGGCAGCTGCCTTCTCCTAAAATCAATAATCAGTTCTTTTGTCTTCCCACTATTTAAAAATAAATGATTTTCATTACTCCAATTGACTAACTTTGCAACTTCCGTCCTATATGCCAGCTCATCATCACCACTAATTAACCCAATAACGGCAATATCATCCGCAAATTTAATCAATTTAACTGATACGTCCGCTGATACACAATCATAAGTAAACAATGAATATAAAAAAGGACTAAGAACACAACCCTGGTGTACACCTGTATTAATTTGTGCCTCGTCAGACCTAATACTGCCCATTTTGACCACTTGAGGACGATTTGTCAAAAATGCTAAAATCCAATTACAAGTAAAACAATCAAGGCCTAATGCGGATAATTTATTAATCAAGGAGATTGGAATCACTGTGTTAAAAGCCGAACTAAAATCAACAAATAAGATCCTAACATAGGCATTACTCTCTTCCAAATGAGACAAAGTAAAGTGCAACAGTGAAATAATCGCATCATCAGTGCATCGGTTTTGTCTGTAGGCAAACTGAAATGGGTCAAAATCGGCAGGGAAAAAAGATTTAATATGATTCAGTACCAGTCTCTCAAAACATTTCGTTATAAGAGATGTTAATGCTATAGGCCGATAGTCATTTAAGCCTTTTACTAACCCTTTCTTCGGGACGGGGACAATACTAGTCATCTTAAAGCACCTCGGCACTACACAGTGCATGAGTGATAAATTAAACAAAACTGTCAATATTCCACACAATTGCTCCGCACAACCATGGAGAACCTTCCCTTGAATGCCATCAGGCCCTGCTGCCTTACCAGGATTTATTTGACGCAGACATTTAGCCACAGTGTCCTCATCAAGTATTAGGGGGGTATCACCCATACTAGGACACAGCGGTAACTGGGATAAATTGTTACTCTCCTCAAATCTACAATAAAATAAATTTAAATCCTCCACCAGTGCCTTGCTGGTCTCACCATAATCACGCTTCTTAACTTTACACCCCGTCACCTCATATATCAGCTGCCACAAACTCCTCGGGTTCCTATTCAGGGAACTAAGATCTTCGATCTTTTTTGAGTAGCACATTTTCGCCTTTTTTATACCTACCCTAAGTTGAGCCCTAGCAAGTCTTAAAGCAGCCTGATCACCAGCCCTAAAAGCTCTATCCCTGGCTTTAATCAAAGCACGAACCTCCCCGTTTAACCAAGGTTTCTCATTGGGGAAAGTTTTTATTACCTTCTTTATAGTAACACTCTCTATACATGTGTTAATATAGCAAAAAATCAGAGAAGCCAATAAATCAGTCTCAATTGATCCATTGATCAAACTCTCTTCAATAAACAATTCCCAATTTGTAAATTCCAACATATCCTGTAACTTCATCATTGCCCCATCAGGCCAGATAGTAACAGTTTTAACCTCAGGCTTTGCTCTTTTAACCTGTGGTTTATAAATAGGCCGCAAAAATAGGGACAAATGATCAGAGTTGCCAATATGAGGACAAGCGAAAGTCTCAAATGCAAAACTTAGATTAGAATAGACCTGATCTAAAGTGTGCGTACCCCTCGTGGGAACCAACACATACTTATGAAATCTTGGCATAACTTTATTAAAATCCGCCTGATTAAAATATATAAGACGACGTCTTTAATATGCTCTATGGTTAGCAAAATAGTATCCCTGTCCTGACAGGGTAATAGACCACGCTGTAGCAGCACTATCCATGCTGAGGCAATTGCAGGTCTCAATATAGTACCTGAGTGTTTATATACAGACTTCAGGATAGCCTCCTGCTTTTTATCAGCAGGCTCCTTCAAAGTGGCCGTATCCTAAGACGGCAGTGCCACCTTTTTTGACAAACGTGTGAGCGCCTTATCCACCCTAGGGGATATCTCCCAACGTGACCTATCCTCTGGCGGGAAAGGGTACGCCATCAGTAACTGTTTAGAAATTACCAGTTTCTTATCGGGGGAACCCACGCTTCTTCACACACTTCATTCACTCATCTGATGGGGGAACAAAACACTGGCTGCTTTTTCTCCCCAAACATAAAACCCCTTTTTTGTGGTACTTGGGTTAATGTCAGAAATGTGTAACGCATTTTTCATTGCCGAGATCATGCAACGGATGTACCTAGTGGATTGTGTATATGTCTCAACCTCGTCGACACTGGAGTCAGACTCCGTGTCGACATCTGTGTCTGCCATCTGAGGTAGCGGGCGTTTTTGAGCCCCTGATGGCCTTTGAGACGCCTAGGCAGGCGCGGGCTGAGAAGCCGGCTGTCCCACAGCTGTTACGTCATCCAGCCTTTTATGTAAGGAGTTGACACTGTCGGTTAATACCTTCCACCTATCCATCCACTCAGGTGTCGGCCCCGCAGGGGGTGACATCACATTTATCGGCATCTGCTCCGCCTCCACATAAGCCTCCTCATCAAACATGTCGACACAGCCGTACCGACACACCGCACACACACAGGGAATGCTCTGACTGAGGACAGGACCCCACAAAGCCCTTTGGGGAGACAGAGAGAGAGTATGCCAGCACACACCAGAGCGCTATATATACACAGGGATTAACACTGTAACTGAGTGATTTTCCCAATAGCTGCTTGTATACACAATATTGCGCCTAAATTTAGTGCCCCCCTCTCTTTTTTACCCTATGTAGTCTGGAAACTGCAGGGGAGAGCCTGGGAGCGATCCTTCCAGCGGAGCTGTGAGGGAAAATGGCGCCAGTGTGCTGAGGGAGATAGCCCCGCCCCTTTTTTGGCGGACTTCTCCCGCTTTTTTGTAGGTATATCTGGCAGGGGATTTTACACATATATAGTCTCTATGACTATATTATGTGTAGTTTTGCCAGCCAAGGTACTTAATATTGCAGCCCAGGGCGCCCCCCCCCCCAGCGCCCTGCACCCATCAGTGACCGGAGTGTGAGGTGTGCATGGGAAGCAATGGCGCACAGCTGCAGTGCTGTGCGCTACCTTGATGAAGACCGAAGTCTTCTGCCGCCGATTTCCAGGACCGTCTTCTTGCTTCTGGCTCTGTAAGGGGGACGGCGGCGCGGCTCCGGGACCGGACGATCGAGGTCGGGCCCTGTGTTCGATCCCTCTGGAGCTAATGGTGTCCAGTAGCCTAAGAAGCCCAAGCTAGCTGCAAGCAGGTAGGTTCGCTTCTTCTCCCCTTAGTCCCTCGTAGCAGTGAGTCTGTTGCCAGCAGATCTCACTGAAAATAAAAAACCTAAATTAAACTTTCTTTTTCTAGGAGCTCAGGAGAGCCCCTAGTGTGCATCCAGCTCAGCCGGGCACAAGATTCTAACGGAGGTCTGGAGGAGGGTCATAGAGGGAGGAGCCAGTGCACACCAGGTAATCCTAAGCTTTCTTTAGTTGTGCCCAGTCTCCTACGGAGCCGCTATTCCCCATGGTCCTTACGGAGTCCCAGCATCCACTTAGGACGTCAGAGAAATAAGAATTTACTCACCGGTAATTCTATTTCTCGTAGTCCGTAGTGGATGCTGGGAGCCCGTCCCAAGTGCGGACTTTCTGCAATACATGTATATAGTTATTGCTTAACTAAAGGGTTATTGTTATGAGCCATCTGTTGAATGAGGCTCAAGTGTTGTTCATACTGTTAACTGGGTATAGTTATCACAAGTTGTACGGTGTGATTGGTGTGGCTGGTATGAGTCTTACCCTGGATTCCAAATCCTTTCCTAGTAATGTCAGCTCTTCCGGGCACAGTTTCCCTAACTGAGGTCTGGAGGAGGGGCATAGAGGGAGGAGCCAGTGCACACCAGATATAGTACCTAATCTTTCTTTTAAGAGTGCCCAGTCTCCTGCGGAGCCCGTCTATTCCCCATGGTCCTTACGGAGTACCCAGCATCCACTACGGACTACGAGAAATAGAATTACCGGTGAGTAAATTCTTATTTTTGAATACCTACCGGTAAATCCTTTTCTATGAGTCCGTAGAGGATGTTGGGCGCCCGTCCCCGTGCGTACTGTTTCTGCAGTGTAGTTTTGATTAAACACAGTTGGTGTTATGGTTGTTTTTTTTTCAGTTTCTTGGTGAATCTGGTTCATGTCCGTTGACATGTGTTCAGTTATCTGCCATGTTGTACGGCATGCTTATGGCGTGAGCTGGTGTTGTGCTCACCTTTGTTGTTAATTCCTCTCCTCGAAATGTCCGTCTCGCCGGGCACAATTCCAAACTGAGTCTGGTGGGGGATATAGAGGGAGGAGCCAGGTCACGCCCCTTTTGAAAGTCTTAAAGTGCCCATGTCTCCTGCGGATCCCGTCTATACCTCATGGTTCTTTGAGCAGCCCAACATCCTCTATGGACTCATAGAAAAGGATTTACCGGTAGGTATTCAAAATCCTATTATTTTACTCCTTCACTTGTCCTGTTTCTCGCGTGAATGGGCAACACCTTAAATAAAATTTGCATCTCAAATATATCCTATGGTAGACGTTTATTAGAATTTCAGCACCCACCTCTGGGCCTAATTCTGAGTTGATCGCAGCAGTAAATTTGTTAGTCCAGCCGCAGAATGTGCAAGTTGAATCGTGCTACAGATCCAGCGAGCAATAGTCTGCTTTGAAGCAGGAGCACCCAGCTTGTTGGGTGCATACAGGATAAATAGCGAGTCAGTTTTCCTCACACTAGCTGTCCTGGAAACATAAATTTTCAGGGCCCTGACTACGTCCAACAACTTGGAATACTCCAAGTCCTTAGTAGCCGCAGGCACTACAATAGGTTGGTTCAAATGAAAAGCTGATACCACCTTAGGGAGAAACTGGGGACGAGTCCTCAATTCTGCCCTATCCATATGGAAAATCAGATAAGGGCTTTTATATGACAAAGCCGCCAATTCTGACACACGCCTGGCCGAAGCCAAGGCCAACAGCATGACCACTTTCGACGTGAGATATTTCAAATCCACGGTTTTTAGTGGCTCAAACCAATGTGACTTTAGGAGATCCAACACCACGTTGTGATCCCAAGGTGCCACTGGAGGCACAAAAGGGGGCTGAATATGCAGCACTCCCTTAACAAATATCTGAACATCAGGCAGTGAAGCCAGTTCTTTCTGGAAGAAAATCGACAGAGCCGAAATATGGACCTTAATGGAACCCAATTTTAGGCCCATAGTCACCCCTGACTGTAGGAAGTGCAGAAAACGGCCCAACTGAAATTCCTCCGATGGGCCTTCCTGGCCTCACACCACGCAACATATTTTCGCCATATGCGGTGATAATGGTTTGCGGTCACTTCTTTCCTAGCTTTAATCAGCGTAGGGATGACTTCCTCCGGAATGCCCTTTTCCTTCAGGATCCGGCGTTCAACCGCCATGCCGTCAAACGCAGCCTCGGTAAGTCTTGGAACAGACAGGGCCCCGCTGCAGCAGGTCCTGTCTGAGCGGCAGAGGCCATGGGTCCTCTGAGATCATTTTTTTTTGAAGTTGTGGGTACCAAGCCCTTCTTGGCCACTCCGGAACCACGAGTATAGTTCTTACTCCTCTCCTTCTTATTATCCTCAGTACCTTGGGTATGAGAGGCAGAGGAGGGAACACATACACCGACTGGTACCCCCACGGTGTTACCAGAGCGTCCACAGCTATCGCCTGAGGGTCCCTTGACCTGGCGCAATATCTTTTTAGCTTTTTGTTGAGGCGGGACACCATCATGTCCACCTGTGGCCTTTCCCAATGGTGTACAATCATTTGGAAGACTTCTGGATGAAGTCCCCACTCTCCCGGGTGGAGGTCGTGCCTGCTGAGAAAGTCTGCTTCCCAGTTGTCCACTCCGGGAATGAACACTGCTGACAGTGCTAACACATGATTTTCCGCCCATCAGAAAATCCTTGTGGCTTCTGCCATCGCCCTCCTGCTTCTTGTGCTGCCTTGTTGGTTTACATGGGCGACCGCCGTGATGTTGTCTGACTGGATCAGCACCGGCTGGTGTTGAAGCAGGGGTCTAGCCTGACTTAGGGCATTGTGAATGGCCCTTAGTTCCATAATATTTATGTGTAGGGAAGTTTCCTGACTCGACCATAGTCCTTGGAAGTTTCTTCCCTGTGTGACTGCCCCCCAGCCTCGCAGGCTGGCATCCGTGGTCACCAGGACCCAGTCCTGTATGCCGAATCTGCGGCTCTCTAGAAGATGAGCACTCTGCAGCCACCACAACAGCGACACCCTGGCCCTTGGAGACAGGGTTATCAGCCGATGCATCTGAAGATGCGACCCGGACCACTTGTCCAACAGATCCCACTGGAAGATCCTTGCATGGAACCTGCCGAATGGAATTTCTTCGTAAGTAGCTACCATCTTTCCCAGGACTCGCGTGCATTGATGCACCGACACCTGTATTTGTTTTAGGAGGTCTCTGACTAGAGATGACAACTCCTTGGCCTTCTCCTCCGGGAGAAACACTTTTTCCTGTTCTGTGTCCAGAACCATACCCAGGAACAGTAGACGCGTCGTAGGAACCAGCTGCGACTTTGGAATATTCAGAATCCAGCCGTGCTGTTGTAGCACTTCACGAGATAGTGCTACTCCGACCAACAACTGCTCCCTGGACCTCGCCTTTATAAGGAGATCGTCCAAGTACGGGATAATTATAACTCCCTTTTTTCGAAGGAGTATCATCATTTCGGCCATTACCTTGGTAAATACCCTCGGTGCCGGGGACAGACCAACGGCAACGTCTGGAATTGGTAATGACAGTCCTGTACCACAATTTTGAGGTACTCCTGGTGAGGAGGGTAAATGGGGACATGCAGGTAAGCATCCTTGATGTCCAGTGATACCATGTAATCCCCTTCGTCCAGGCTTGCAATAACCGCCCTGAGCGATTCCATTTTGAACTTGAACCTTCGTATATAAGTGTTCAAGGATTTTAATTTTAGAATGGGTCTCACCGAACCGTCTGGTTTCGGTACCACAACCATTGTGGAATAGTAACCCCGGCCTTGCTGAAGGAGGGGTACCTTGATTATCACCTGCTGGAGTACAGCTTGTGAATTGCCGCCAGTATTACCTCCCCTCGAGGGCAGCAGGCAAGGCTGATTTGAGGTAACGGCGAGGGGGAGTCGCCTCGAACTCCAGCTTGTATCCCAGTGATACTACTTGCAGAACCCAGGGATCCACCTGTGAGCGAGCCCACTGGTCGCTGAAGTTCCCGAGACACGCCCCCACCGCGCCTGGCTCCACCTGAGGAGCCCCAGCGTCATGCGGTGGACTCAGAGGAAGCGGGAGAACATTTTTGATCCTGGGAACTGGCTGTCTGGTGCAGCTTCTTCCCTCTTCCCTTGTCTCTGTGCAGAAAGGAAGCGCCTTTGACCCGCTTGCTTTTCTGAAGCCGAAAGGACTGTACCTGATAATACGGTGCTTTCTTAGGCTGTGAGGAAACCTGAGGTAAAAAATTTTCTTTCCCAGCTGTTGCTGTGGATACGAGGTCCCAGAGACCATCCCCAAACAATTCCTCACCCTTATAAGGCAGAATCTTCATGTGCCTTCTAAGTCAGCATCGCCTATCCACTGCCGGGTCCCTGTCAGAATGGACATTGCATTAATTCTGGATGCCAGCCGACAAATATCCCTCTGTGCATCCCTCATATCAAGTTCAAGTTTATTGTCATCAGCCAAAACAAGTTGACAGACGAAATTACATTGTACAAAGCATCAAGTAGTAGCAGGCGATAACATAAAACAAACATAAAAAAAAAAAAAATCATTCATTTAACATACGTACAGCAGATGGAATAAAACTAACCCTAAACCGGTTGGTATGAGCTATCAGAGAACGAAATCTCTTTAGCGATGGAAGTTTTACAAAAAGCATATTAAAAGGATGCGCACTATCTAATAGAATACACCTGACTTTGCTTAAAACCCTACTCCTATACAAATCATCAAAGCTAGGCAGTGGCGAGCCAATAATTTTACTTGCCGTTTTCCTTATCCTTTCTAATGCCCATCGATCTTTTTGAGTACAGCCACCATACCATGCCACGATCCCATAACTAAGAATGCTCTCTATCGAGCACCTATAAAAATTTAACATGGTCTGAGCACCAACACCTGCGGCCCTTAAACGCCGCAGGAAAAAAAGTCGTTGCTGGGCCTTTTTTCCTATCAATAACAGGTGCTCAGACCAAGTCAAACATGACGAGATCTGAATGCCTAAAAACCGGAATGAGGTGACCATTTCCACTTCCTGATCACCAACAAACACTGGTAACTTCGGCAGCTGCCTTCTCCTAAAATCAATAATCAGTTCTTTTGTCTTCCCACTATTTAAAAATAAATGATTTTCATTACTCCAATTGACTAACTTTGCAACTTCCGTCCTATATGCCAGCTCATCATCACCACTAATTAACCCAATAACGGCAATATCATCCGCAAATTTAATCAATTTAACTGATACGTCCGCTGATACACAATCATAAGTAAACAATGAATATAAAAAAGGACTAAGAACACAACCCTGGTGTACACCTGTATTAATTTGTGCCTCGTCAGACCTAATACTGCCCATTTTGACCACTTGAGGACGATTTGTCAAAAATGCTAAAATCCAATTACAAGTAAAACAATCAAGGCCTAATGCGGATAATTTATTAATCAAGGAGATTGGAATCACTGTGTTAAAAGCCGAACTAAAATCAACAAATAAGATCCTAACATAGGCATTACTCTCTTCCAAATGAGACAAAGTAAAGTGCAACAGTGAAATAATCGCATCATCAGTGCATCGGTTTTGTCTGTAGGCAAACTGAAATGGGTCAAAATCGGCAGGGAAAAAAGATTTAATATGATTCAGTACCAGTCTCTCAAAACATTTCGTTATAAGAGATGTTAATGCTATAGGCCGATAGTCATTTAAGCCTTTTACTAACCCTTTCTTCGGGACGGGGACAATACTAGTCATCTTAAAGCACCTCGGCACTACACAGTGCATGAGTGATAAATTAAACAAAACTGTCAATATTCCACACAATTGCTCCGCACAACCATGGAGAACCTTCCCTTGAATGCCATCAGGCCCTGCTGCCTTACCAGGATTTATTTGACGCAGACATTTAGCCACAGTGTCCTCATCAAGTATTAGGGGGGTATCACCCATACTAGGACACAGCGGTAACTGGGATAAATTGTTACTCTCCTCAAATCTACAATAAAATAAATTTAAATCCTCCACCAGTGCCTTGCTGGTCTCACCATAATCACGCTTCTTAACTTTACACCCCGTCACCTCATATATCAGCTGCCACAAACTCCTCGGGTTCCTATTCAGGGAACTAAGATCTTCGATCTTTTTTGAGTAGCACATTTTCGCCTTTTTTATACCTACCCTAAGTTGAGCCCTAGCAAGTCTTAAAGCAGCCTGATCACCAGCCCTAAAAGCTCTATCCCTGGCTTTAATCAAAGCACGAACCTCCCCGTTTAACCAAGGTTTCTCATTGGGGAAAGTTTTTATTACCTTCTTTATAGTAACACTCTCTATACATGTGTTAATATAGCAAAAAATCAGAGAAGCCAATAAATCAGTCTCAATTGATCCATTGATCAAACTCTCTTCAATAAACAATTCCCAATTTGTAAATTCCAACATATCCTGTAACTTCATCATTGCCCCATCAGGCCAGATAGTAACAGTTTTAACCTCAGGCTTTGCTCTTTTAACCTGTGGTTTATAAATAGGCCGCAAAAATAGGGACAAATGATCAGAGTTGCCAATATGAGGACAAGCGAAAGTCTCAAATGCTAAACTTAGATTAGAATAGACCTGATCTAAAGTGTGCGTACCCCTCGTGGGAACCAACACATACTTATGAAATCTTGGCATAACTTTATTAAAATCCGCCTGATTAAAATATATAAGACGACGTCTTTAATATGCTCTATGGTTAGCAAAATAGTATCCCTGTCCTGACAGGGTAATAGACCACGCTGTAGCAGCACTATCCATGCTGAGGCAATTGCAGGTCTCAATATAGTACCTGAGTGTTTATATACAGACTTCAGGATAGCCTCCTGCTTTTTATCAGCAGGCTCCTTCAAAGTGGCCGTATCCTAAGACGGCAGTGCCACCTTTTTTGACAAACGTGTGAGCGCCTTATCCACCCTAGGGGATATCTCCCAACGTGACCTATCCTCTGGCGGGAAAGGGTACGCCATCAGTAACTGTTTAGAAATTACCAGTTTCTTATCGGGGGAACCCACGCTTCTTCACACACTTCATTCACTCATCTGATGGGGGAACAAAACACTGGCTGCTTTTTCTCCCCAAACATAAAACCCCTTTTTTGTGGTACTTGGGTTAATGTCAGAAATGTGTAACGCATTTTTCATTGCCGAGATCATGCAACGGATGTACCTAGTGGATTGTGTATATGTCTCAACCTCGTCGACACTGGAGTCAGACTCCGTGTCGACATCTGTGTCTGCCATCTGAGGTAGCGGGCGTTTTTGAGCCCCTGATGGCCTTTGAGACGCCTAGGCAGGCGCGGGCTGAGAAGCCGGCTGTCCCACAGCTGTTACGTCATCCAGCCTTTTATGTAAGGAGTTGACACTGTCGGTTAATACCTTCCACCTATCCATCCACTCAGGTGTCGGCCCCGCAGGGGGTGACATCACATTTATCGGCATCTGCTCCGCCTCCACATAAGCCTCCTCATCAAACATGTCGACACAGCCGTACCGACACACCGCACACACACAGGGAATGCTCTGACTGAGGACAGGACCCCACAAAGCCCTTTGGGGAGACAGAGAGAGAGTATGCCAGCACACACCAGAGCGCTATATATACACAGGGATTAACACTGTAACTGAGTGATTTTCCCAATAGCTGCTTGTATACACAATATTGCGCCTAAATTTAGTGCCCCCCTCTCTTTTTTACCCTATGTAGTCTGGAAACTGCAGGGGAGAGCCTGGGAGCGATCCTTCCAGCGGAGCTGTGAGGGAAAATGGCGCCAGTGTGCTGAGGGAGATAGCCCCGCCCCTTTTTTGGCGGACTTCTCCCGCTTTTTTGTAGGTATATCTGGCAGGGGATTTTACACATATATAGTCTCTATGACTATATTATGTGTAGTTTTGCCAGCCAAGGTACTTAATATTGCAGCCCAGGGCGCCCCCCCCCCCCCCAGCGCCCTGCACCCATCAGTGACCGGAGTGTGAGGTGTGCATGGGAAGCAATGGCGCACAGCTGCAGTGCTGTGCGCTACCTTGATGAAGACCGAAGTCTTCTGCCGCCGATTTCCAGGACCGTCTTCTTGCTTCTGGCTCTGTAAGGGGGACGGCGGCGCGGCTCCGGGACCGGACGATCGAGGTCGGGCCCTGTGTTCGATCCCTCTGGAGCTAATGGTGTCCAGTAGCCTAAGAAGCCCAAGCTAGCTGCAAGCAGGTAGGTTCGCTTCTTCTCCCCTTAGTCCCTCGTAGCAGTGAGTCTGTTGCCAGCAGATCTCACTGAAAATAAAAAACCTATATTAAACTTTCTTTTTCTAGGAGCTCAGGAGAGCCCCTAGTGTGCATCCAGCTCAGCCGGGCACAAGATTCTAACTGAGGTCTGGAGGAGGGTCATAGAGGGAGGAGCCAGTGCACACCAGGTAATCCTAAGCTTTCTTTAGTTGTGCCCAGTCTCCTACGGAGCCGCTATTCCCCATGGTCCTTACGGAGTCCCAGCATCCACTTAGGACGTCAGAGAAATAAGAATTTACTCACCGGTAATTCTATTTCTCGTAGTCCGTAGTGGATGCTGGGAGCCCGTCCCAAGTGCGGACTTTCTGCAATACATGTATATAGTTATTGCTTAACTAAAGGGTTATTGTTATGAGCCATCTGTTGAATGAGGCTCAAGTGTTGTTCATACTGTTAACTGGGTATAGTTATCACAAGTTGTACGGTGTGATTGGTGTGGCTGGTATGAGTCTTACCCTGGATTCCAAATCCTTTCCTAGTAATGTCAGCTCTTCCGGGCACAGTTTCCCTAACTGAGGTCTGGAGGAGGGGCATAGAGGGAGGAGCCAGTGCACACCAGATATAGTACCTAATCTTTCTTTTAAGAGTGCCCAGTCTCCTGCGGAGCCCGTCTATTCCCCATGGTCCTTACGGAGTACCCAGCATCCACTACGGACTACGAGAAATAGAATTACCGGTGAGTAAATTCTTATTTTTGAATACCTACCGGTAAATCCTTTTCTATGAGTCCGTAGAGGATGTTGGGCGCCCGTCCCCGTGCGTACTGTTTCTGCAGTGTAGTTTTGATTAAACACAGTTGGTGTTATGGTTGTTTTTTTTTCAGTTTCTTGGTGAATCTGGTTCATGTCCGTTGACATGTGTTCAGTTATCTGCCATGTTGTACGGCATGCTTATGGCGTGAGCTGGTGTTGTGCTCACCTTTGTTGTTAATTCCTCTCCTCGAAATGTCCGTCTCGCCGGGCACAATTCCAAACTGAGTCTGGTGGGGGATATAGAGGGAGGAGCCAGGTCACGCCCCTTTTGAAAGTCTTAAAGTGCCCATGTCTCCTGCGGATCCCGTCTATACCTCATGGTTCTTTGAGCAGCCCAACATCCTCTATGGACTCATAGAAAAGGATTTACCGGTAGGTATTCAAAATCCTATTATTTTACTCCTTCACTTGTCCTGTTTCTCGCGTGAATGGGCAACACCTTAAATAAAATTTGCATCTCAAATATATCCTATGGTAGACGTTTATTAGAATTTCAGCACCCACCTCTGGGCCTAATTCTGAGTTGATCGCAGCAGTAAATTTGTTAGTCCAGCCGCAGAATGTGCAAGTTGAATCGTGCTACAGATCCAGCGAGCAATAGTCTGCTTTGAAGCAGGAGCACCCAGCTTGTTGGGTGCATACAGGATAAATAGCGAGTCAGTTTTCCTCACACTAGCTGTCCTGGAAACATAAATTTTCAGGGCCCTGACTACGTCCAACAACTTGGAATACTCCAAGTCCTTAGTAGCCGCAGGCACTACAATAGGTTGGTTCAAATGAAAAGCTGATACCACCTTAGGGAGAAACTGGGGACGAGTCCTCAATTCTGCCCTATCCATATGGAAAATCAGATAAGGGCTTTTATATGACAAAGCCGCCAATTCTGACACACGCCTGGCCGAAGCCAAGGCCAACAGCATGACCACTTTCGACGTGAGATATTTCAAATCCACAGTTTTTAGTGGCTCAAACCAATGTGACTTTAGGAGATCCAACACCACGTTGTGATCCCAAGGTGCCACTGGAGGCACAAAAGGGGGCTGAATATGCAGCACTCCCTTAACAAATATCTGAACATCAGGCAGTGAAGCCAGTTCTTTCTGGAAGAAAATCGACAGAGCCGAAATATGGACCTTAATGGAACCCAATTTTAGGCCCATAGTCACCCCTGACTGTAGGAAGTGCAGAAAACGGCCCAACTGAAATTCCTCCGATGGGCCTTCCTGGCCTCACACCACGCAACATATTTTCGCCATATGCGGTGATAATGGTTTGCGGTCACTTCTTTCCTAGCTTTAATCAGCGTAGGGATGACTTCCTCCGGAATGCCCTTTTCCTTCAGGATCCGGCGTTCAACCGCCATGCCGTCAAACGCAGCCTCGGTAAGTCTTGGAACAGACAGGGCCCCGCTGCAGCAGGTCCTGTCTGAGCGGCAGAGGCCATGGGTCCTCTGAGATCATTTTTTTTTGAAGTTGTGGGTACCAAGCCCTTCTTGGCCACTCCGGAACCACGAGTATAGTTCTTACTCCTCTCCTTCTTATTATCCTCAGTACCTTGGGTATGAGAGGCAGAGGAGGGAACACATACACCGACTGGTACCCCCACGGTGTTACCAGAGCGTCCACAGCTATCGCCTGAGGGTCCCTTGACCTGGCGCAATATCTTTTTAGCTTTTTGTTGAGGCGGGACACCATCATGTCCACCTGTGGCCTTTCCCAATGGTGTACAATCATTTGGAAGACTTCTGGATGAAGTCCCCACTCTCCCGGGTGGAGGTCGTGCCTGCTGAGAAAGTCTGCTTCCCAGTTGTCCACTCCGGGAATGAACACTGCTGACAGTGCTAACACATGATTTTCCGCCCATCAGAAAATCCTTGTGGCTTCTGCCATCGCCCTCCTGCTTCTTGTGCTGCCTTGTTGGTTTACATGGGCGACCGCCGTGATGTTGTCTGACTGGATCAGCACCGGCTGGTGTTGAAGCAGGGGTCTAGCCTGACTTAGGGCATTGTGAATGGCCCTTAGTTCCATAATATTTATGTGTAGGGAAGTTTCCTGACTCGACCATAGTCCTTGGAAGTTTCTTCCCTGTGTGACTGCCCCCCAGCCTCGCAGGCTGGCATCCGTGGTCACCAGGACCCAGTCCTGTATGCCGAATCTGCGGCTCTCTAGAAGATGAGCACTCTGCAGCCACCACAACAGCGACACCCTGGCCCTTGGAGACAGGGTTATCAGCCGATGCATCTGAAGATGCGACCCGGACCACTTGTCCAACAGATCCCACTGGAAGATCCTTGCATGGAACCTGCCGAATGGAATTTCTTCGTAAGTAGCTACCATCTTTCCCAGGACTCGCGTGCATTGATGCACCGACACCTGTATTTGTTTTAGGAGGTCTCTGACTAGAGATGACAACTCCTTGGCCTTCTCCTCCGGGAGAAACACTTTTTCCTGTTCTGTGTCCAGAACCATACCCAGGAACAGTAGACGCGTCGTAGGAACCAGCTGCGACTTTGGAATATTCAGAATCCAGCCGTGCTGTTGTAGCACTTCACGAGATAGTGCTACTCCGACCAACAACTGCTCCCTGGACCTCGCCTTTATAAGGAGATCGTCCAAGTACGGGATAATTATAACTCCCTTTTTTCGAAGGAGTATCATCATTTCGGCCATTACCTTGGTAAATACCCTCTGTGCCGGGGACAGACCAACGGCAACGTCTGGAATTGGTAATGACAGTCCTGTACCACAATTTTGAGGTACTCCTGGTGAGGAGGGTAAATGGGGACATGCAGGTAAGCATCCTTGATGTCCAGTGATACCATGTAATCCCCTTCGTCCAGGCTTGCAATAACCGCCCTGAGCGATTCCATTTTGAACTTGAACCTTCGTATATAAGTGTTCAAGGATTTTAATTTTAGAATGGGTCTCACCGAACCGTCTGGTTTCGGTACCACAACCATTGTGGAATAGTAACCCCGGCCTTGCTGAAGGAGGGGTACCTTGATTATCACCTGCTGGAGTACAGCTTGTGAATTGCCGCCAGTATTACCTCCCCTCGAGGGCAGCAGGCAAGGCTGATTTGAGGTAACGGCGAGGGGGAGTCGCCTCGAACTCCAGCTTGTATCCCAGTGATACTACTTGCAGAACCCAGGGATCCACCTGTGAGCGAGCCCACTGGTCGCTGAAGTTCCCGAGACACGCCCCCACCGCGCCTGGCTCCACCTGAGGAGCCCCAGCGTCATGCGGTGGACTCAGAGGAAGCGGGAGAACATTTTTGATCCTGGGAACTGGCTGTCTGGTGCAGCTTCTTCCCTCTTCCCTTGTCTCTGTGCAGAAAGGAAGCGCCTTTGACCCGCTTGCTTTTCTGAAGCCGAAAGGACTGTACCTGATAATACGGTGCTTTCTTAGGCTGTGAGGAAACCTGAGGTAAAAAATTTTCTTTCCCAGCTGTTGCTGTGGATACGAGGTCCCAGAGACCATCCCCAAACAATTCCTCACCCTTATAAGGCAGAATCTTCATGTGCCTTCTAAGTCAGCATCGCCTATCCACTGCCGGGTCCCTGTCAGAATGGACATTGCATTAATTCTGGATGCCAGCCGACAAATATCCCTCTGTGCATCCCTCATATCAAGTTCAAGTTTATTGTCATCAGCCAAAACAAGTTGACAGACGAAATTACATTGTACAAAGCATCAAGTAGTAGCAGGCGATAACATAAAACAAACATAAAAAAAAAAAAAAATCATTCATTTAACATACGTACAGCAGATGGAATAAAACTAACCCTAAACCGGTTGGTACGAGCTATCAGAGAACGAAATCTCTTTAGCGATGGAAGTTTTACAAAAAGCATATTAAAAGGATGCGCACTATCTAATAGAATACACCTGACTTTGCTTAAAACCCTACTCCTATACAAATCATCAAAGCTAGGCAGTGGCGAGCCAATAATTTTACTTGCCGTTTTCCTTATCCTTTCTAATGCCCATCGATCTTTTTGAGTACAGCCACCATACCATGCCACGATCCCATAACTAAGAATGCTCTCTATCGAGCACCTATAAAAATTTAACATGGTCTGAGCACCAACACCTGCGGCCCTTAAACGCCGCAGGAAAAAAAGTCGTTGCTGGGCCTTTTTCCCTATCAATAACAGGTGCTCAGACCAAGTCAAACATGACGAGATCTGAATGCCTAAAAACCGGAATGAGGTGACCATTTCCACTTCCTGATCACCAACAAACACTGGTAACTTCGGCAGCTGCCTTCTCCTAAAATCAATAATCAGTTCTTTTGTCTTCCCACTATTTAAAAATAAATGATTTTCATTACTCCAATTGACTAACTTTGCAACTTCCGTCCTATATGCCAGCTCATCATCACCACTAATTAACCCAATAACGGCAATATCATCCGCAAATTTAATCAATTTAACTGATACGTCCGCTGATACACAATCATAAGTAAACAATGAATATAAAAAAGGACTAAGAACACAACCCTGGTGTACACCTGTATTAATTTGTGCCTCGTCAGACCTAATACTGCCCATTTTGACCACTTGAGGACGATTTGTCAAAAATGCTAAAATCCAATTACAAGTAAAACAATCAAGGCCTAATGCGGATAATTTATTAATCAAGGAGATTGGAATCACTGTGTTAAAAGCCGAACTAAAATCAACAAATAAGATCCTAACATAGGCATTACTCTCTTCCAAATGAGACAAAGTAAAGTGCAACAGTGAAATAATCGCATCATCAGTGCATCGGTTTTGTCTGTAGGCAAACTGAAATGGGTCAAAATCGGCAGGGAAAAAAGATTTAATATGATTCAGTACCAGTCTCTCAAAACATTTCGTTATAAGAGATGTTAATGCTATAGGCCGATAGTCATTTAAGCCTTTTACTAACCCTTTCTTCGGGACGGGGACAATACTAGTCATCTTAAAGCACCTCGGCACTACACAGTGCATGAGTGATAAAATAAGAATTTACTTACCGATAATTCTATTTCTCGGAGTCCGTAGTGGATGCTGGGGTTCCTGAAAGGACCATGGGGAATAGCGGCTCCGCAGGAGACAGGGCACAAAAAGTAAAGCTTTACGATCAGGTGGTGTGTACTGGCTCCTCCCCCCATGACCCTCCTCCAAGCCTCAGTTAGGTACTGTGCCCGGACGAGCGTACACAATAAGGAAGGATTTTGAATCCCGGGTAAGACTCATACCAGCCACACCAATCACACTGTACAACCTGTGATCTGAACCCAGTTAACAGTATGATAACAGCGGAGCCTCTGAAAAGATGGCTCACAACAATAATAACCCGATTTTTGTAACTATGTACAAGTATTGCAGACAATCCGCACTTGGGATGGGCGCCCAGCATCCACTACGGACTCCGAGAAATAGAATTATCGGTAAGTAAATTCTTATTTTCTCTATCGTCCTAGTGGATGCTGGGGTTCCTGAAAGGACCATGGGGATAATACCAAAGCTCCCAAACGGGCGGGAGAGTGCGGATGACTCTGCAGCACCGAATGAGAGAACTCCAGGTCCTCCTTAGCCAGGGTATCAAATTTGTAGGATTTTACAAACGTGTTTGCCCCTGACTAAATAACCGCTCGGCAAAGTTGTAAAGCCGAGACCCCTCGGGCAGCCGCCCAAGATGAGCCCACCTTCCTTGTGGAATGGGCATTTACATATTTTGGCTGTGGCAGGCCTGCCACAGAATGTGCAAGCTGAATTGTATTACACATCCAACTAGCAATAGTCTGCTTAGAAGCAAGAGCACCCAGTTTGTTGGGTGCATACAGGATAACAGCAAGTCAGTTTTCCTGACTCCAGCCGTCCTGGAACATATTTTCAGGGCCCTGACAACATCTAGCAACTTGGAGTCCTCCAAGTCCCTAGTAGGTGCAAGGCACCACAATAAGCTGGTTCAGGTGAAACACTGACACCACCTTAGGGAGAGAACTGGGGACGAGTCCGCAGCTCTGCCCTGTCCGAATGGACAAACAGATATGGGCTTTTTTGAGAAAAAACCACCAATTTGACACTCGCCTGGTCCAGGCCAGGGCCAAGAGCATGGTCACTTTTCATGTGAGATGCTTCAAATCCACAGATTTGACTGGTTTTAAACCAATGTGATTTGAGGAATCCCAGAACTACGTTGAGATCCCACAGTGCCACTGGAGGCACAAAAGGGGGTTGTATATGCAATACTCCCTTGACAAACTTCTGGACTTCAGGAACTGAAGCCAATTCTTTCTGGAAGAAAATCGACAGGGCCGAAATTTGAACCTTAATGGACCCCAATTTGCGGCCCATAGACACTCCTGTTTGCAGGAAATGCAGGAAACGACCGAGTTGAAATTTCTTTGTGGGGCCATCCTGGCCTCACACCACGCAACATATTTTCGCCACATGTGGTGATAATGTTGTGCGGTCACCTCCTTTCTGGCTTTGACCAGGGTAGGAATGACCTCTTCCGGAATGCCTTTTTCCCTTAGGATCCGGCGTTCCACCGCCATGCCGACAAACGCAGCTGCGGTAAGTCTTGGAACAGACATGGTACTTGCTGAAGCAAATCCCTTCTTAGCAGCAGAGGCCATAAGACCTCTGTAAGCATCTCTTGAAGTTCCGGGTACCAAGTCCTTCTTGGCCAATCCGGAGCCATGAGTATAGTTCTTACTCCTCTACGTCTTATAATTCTCAGCACCTTAGGTATGAGAAGCAGAGGAGGGAACACATACACCGGCTGGTACACCCACGGTGTTACCAGAACGTCCACAGCTATTGCCTGAGGGTCTCTTGACCTGGCGCAATACCTGTCCCGTTTTTTGTTCAGACGGGACGCCATCATGTCCACCTTTGGTATTTCCCAACGGTTTACAATCATGTGGAAAAACTTCCCGATGAAGTTTCCACTCTCCCGGGTGGAGGTCGTGCCTGCTGAGGAAGTCTGCTTCCCAGTTTCCATTCCCGGGATGAAACACTGCTGACAGTGCTATCACATGATTTTCCGCCCAGCGAAAAGTCCTTGCAGTTTTTGCCATTGCCCTCCTGCTTCTTGTGTCGCCCTGTCTGTTTACGTGGGCGACTGCCGTGATGTTTTTCCCACTGGATCAATACCGGCTGACCTTGAAGCAGAGGTCTTGCTAAGCTTAGAGCATTATAAATTTACCCTTAGCTCCAGTATATTTATGTGGAGAAAAGTCTCCAGACTTGATCACACTCCCTGGAAATTTTTTCCTTGTGTGACTGCTCCCCAGCCTCTCGGGCTGGGCTCCGTGGTCACCAGCATCCAATCCTGAATGCCGAATCTGCGGCCCTCTAGAAGATGAGCACTCTATAACCACCACAGGAGAGACACCCTTGTCCTTGGATATAGGGTTATCCGCTGATGCATCTGAAGATGCGATCCGGACCATTTGTCCAGCAGATCCCACTGAAAAGTTCTTGCGTGAAATCTGCCGAATGGAATTGCTTCGTAGGAAGCCACCATTTTTACCAGGACCCTTGTGCAATGATGCACTGTTTTTAGGAGGTTCCTGACTAGCTCGGATAACTCCCTGGCTTTCTCTTCCGGGAGAAACACCTTTTTCTGGACTGTGTCCAGAATCATCCCTAGGCACAGCAGACGTGTCGTCGGGATCAGCTGCGATTTTGGAATATTTAGAATCCACCCGTGCTGTTGTAGCAGTATCCGAGATAGTGCTACTCCGACCTCCAACTGTTCCCTGGACTATGCCCTTATCAGGAGATCGTCCAAGTAAGGGATAATTAAGACGCCTTTTCTTCGAAGAAGAATCATCATTTCGGCCATTACCTTGGTAAAGACCCGGGGTGCCGTGGACAATCCAAACGGCAGCGTCTGAAACTGATAGTGACAGTTCTGCACCACGAACCTGAGGTACCCTTAGTGAGAAGGGCAAATTTGGGACATAGAGGTAAGCATCCCTGATGTCCCGGGACACTATATAGTCCCCTTCTTCCTGGTTCGTTATCACTGCTCTGAGTGACTCCATCTTGATTTGAACCTTTGTAAGTGTTCAAAAAATTTTTAGAATAAGTCTCACCTAGCCTTCTGGCTTCAGTACCACAATATAGTGTGGAATAATACCCCTTTTCTTGTAGTAGGAGAGGTAATTTAATTATCAGCTGCTGGGAATACAGCTTGTGAATTTTTTCCCATACTGCCTCCTTGTCGGAGGGAGACCTTGGTAAAGCAGACTTCAGGAGCCTGCGAAGGGGAAACGTCTCGACATTCCAATCTGTACCCCTGGGATACTACTTGTAGGATCCAGGGGTCCTGTACGGTCTCAGCGCCATGCTGAGAACTTGTCAGAAGCGGTGGAACGCTTCTGTTCCTGGGAATGGGCTGCCTGCTGCAGTCTTCTTCCCTTTCCTCTATCCCTGGGCAGATATGATCTTATAGGGACGAAAGGACTGAGGCTGAAAAGACGGTGTCTTTTTCTGCAGAGATGTGACTTAGGGTAAAAACGGTGGATTTTCCAGCAGTTGCCGTGGCCACCAGGTCCGATGGACCGACCCCAAATAACTCCTCTTCCTTTATACGGCAATACACCTTTGTGCCGTTTGGAATCTGCATCACCTGACCACTGTCGTGTCCATAACATCTTCTGGCAGATATGGACATCGCATTTACTCTTGATGCCAGAGTGCAAATATCCCTCTGTGCATCTCGCATATATAGAAATGCATCCTTTAAATGCTCTATAGTCAATAAAATACTGTCCCTGTCAAGGGTATCAATATTTTTAGTCAGGGAATCCGACCAAGCCACCCCAGCTCTGCACATCCAGGCTGAGGCGATCGCTGGTCGCAGTATAACACCAGTATGTGTGTATATACTTTTTATGATATTTTCCAGCCTCCTGTCAGCTGGTCCTTGAGGACGGCCCTATCTATAGACGGTACCGCCACTTGTTTTGATAAGCGTGTGAGCGCCTTAGCCACCCTAAGGGGTGTTTCCCAACGCGCCCTAACTTCTGGCGGGAAAGGGTATACCGCCCCTAATTTTCTATCGGGGGGAACCCACGCATCATCACACACTTTATTTAATTTATCTGATTCAGGAAAAACTACGGTAGTTTTTTCACATCCCACATAATACCCTCTTTTGTGGTACTTGTAGTATCAGAAATATGTAACACCTCCTTCATTGCCTTTAACGTGTGGCCCTAATAAGGAATACGTTTGTTTATTCACCGTCGACACTGGATTCAGTGTCCCTGTCTGTGTCTGTGTCGACCGACTAAAGTAAACGGGCGTTTTAAAACCCCTGACGGTGTTTTTGAGACGTCTGGACCGGTACTAATTGTTTGTCGGCCGTCTCATGTCGTCAACCGACCTTGCAGCGTGTTGACATTATCACGTAATTCCCTAAATAAGCCATCCATTCCGGTGTCGACTCCCTAGAGAGTGACATCACCATTACAGGCAATTGCTCCGCCTCCTCACCAACATCGTCCTCATACATGTCGACACACGTACCGACACACAGCACACACACAGGGAATGCTCTGATAGAGGACAGGACCCACTAGCCCTTTGGAGAGACAGAGGGAGAGTTTGCCAGCACACACCAAAAACGCTATAATTATATAGGGACAACCTTATATAAGTGTTTTCCCTTATAGCATCTTTATTATATATTTCTAACGCCAAATTAGTGCCCCCCCTCTCTGTTTTAACCCTGTTTCTGTAGTGCAGTGCAGGGGAGAGCCTGGGAGCCTTCCCTCCAGCCTTTCTGTGAGGGAAAATGGCGCTGTGTGCTGAGGAGATAGGCCCCGCCCCTTTTTCGGCGGCCTCGTCTCCCGCTCTTAACGGATTCTGGCAGGGGTTAAATATCTCCATATAGCCTCCGGAGGCTATATGTGAGGTATTTTTAGCCAAAATAGGTTTTCATTTGCCTCCCAGGGCGCCCCCCTCCCAGCGCCCTGCACCCTCAGTGACTGCCGTGTGAAGTGTGCTGAGAGGAAAATGGCGCACAGCTGCAGTGCTGTGCGCTACCTTTAGAAGACTGAGGAGTCTTCTGCCGCCGATTCTGGACCTCTTCTTACTTCAGCATCTGCAAGGGGGCCGGCGGCAAGGCTCCGGTGACCATCCAGGCTGTACCTGTGATCGTCCCTCTGGAGCTGATGTCCAGTAGCCAAGAAGCCAATCCATCCTGCACGCAGGTAAGTTCACTTCTTCTCCCCTAAGTCCCTCGTTGCAGTGATCCTGTTGCCAGCAGGACTCACTGTAAAATAAAAAACCTAAGCTAAACTTTTCTAAGCAGCTCTTTAGGAGAGCCACCTAGATTGCACCCTTCTCGGCCGGGCACAAAAATCTAACTGAGGCTTGGAGGAGGGTCATGGGGGGAGGAGCCAGTACACACCACCTGATCGTAAAGCTTTACTTTTTGTGCCCTGTCTCCTGCGGAGCCGCTATTCCCCATGGTCCTTTCAGGAACCCCAGCATCCACTAGGACGATAGAGAAATTAAACAAAACTGTCAATATTCCACACAATTGCTCCGCACAACCATGGAGAACCTTCCCTTGAATGCCATCAGGCCCTGCTGCCTTACCAGGATTTATTTGATGCAGACATTTAGCCACAGTGTCCTCATCAAGTATTAGGGGGGTATCACCCATACTAGGACACAGCGGTAACTGGGATAAATTGTTACTCTCCTCAAATCTACAATAAAATAAATTTAAATCCTCCACCAGTGCCTTGCTGGTCTCACCATAATCACGCTTCTTAACTTTACACCCCGTCACCTCATATATCAGCTGCCACAAACTCCTCGGGTTCCTATTCAGGGAACTAAGATCTTCGATCTTTTTTGAGTAGCACATTTTCGCCTTTTTTATACCTACCCTAAGTTGAGCCCTAGCAAGTCTTAAAGCAGCCTGATCACCAGCCCTAAAAGCTCTATCCCTGGCTTTAATCAAAGCACGAACCTCCCCGTTTAACCAAGGTTTCTCATTGGGGAAAGTTTTTATTACCTTCTTTATAGTAACACTCTCTATACATGTGTTAATATAGCAAAAAATCAGAGAAGCCAATAAATCAGTCTCAATTGATCCATTGATCAAACTCTCTTCAATAAACAATTCCCAATTTGTAAATTCCAACATATCCTGTAACTTCATCATTGCCCCATCAGGCCAGATAGTAACAGTTTTAACCTCAGGCTTTGCTCTTTTAACCTGTGGTTTATAAATAGGCCGCAAAAATAGGGACAAATGATCAGACTTGCCAATATGAGGACAAGCGAAAGTCTCAAATGCTAAACTTAGATTAGAATAGACCTGATCTAAAGTGTGCGTACCCCTCGTGGGAACCAACACATACTTATGAAATCTTGGCATAACTTTATTAAAATCCGCCTGATTAAAATATATAAGACGACGTCTTTAATATGCTCTATGGTTAGCAAAATAGTATCCCTGTCCTGACAGGGTAATAGACCACGCTGTAGCAGCACTATCCATGCTGAGGCAATTGCAGGTCTCAATATAGTACCTGAGTGTTTATATACAGACTTCAGGATAGCCTCCTGCTTTTTATCAGCAGGCTCCTTCAAAGTGGCCGTATCCTAAGACGGCAGTGCCACCTTTTTTGACAAACGTGTGAGCGCCTTATCCACCCTAGGGGATATCTCCCAACGTGACCTATTCTCTGGCGGGAAAGGGTACGCCATCAGTAACTGTTTAGAAATTACCAGTTTCTTATCGGGGGAACCCACGCTTCTTCACACACTTCATTCACTCATCTGATGGGGGAACAAAACACTGGCTGCTTTTTCTCCCCAAACATAAAACCCCTTTTTTGTGGTACTTGGGTTAATGTCAGAAATGTGTAACGCATTTTTCATTGCCGAGATCATGCAACGGATGTACCTAGTGGATTGTGTATATGTCTCAACCTCGTCGACACTGGAGTCAGACTCCGTGTCGACATCTGTGTCTGCCATCTGAGGTAGCGGGCGTTTTTGAGCCCCTGATGGCCTTTGAGACGCCTAGGCAGGCGCGGGCTGAGAAGCCGGCTGTCCCACAGCTGTTACGTCATCCAGCCTTTTATGTAAGGAGTTGACACTGTCGGTTAATACCTTCCACCTATCCATCCACTCAGGTGTCGGCCCCGCAGGGGGTGACATCACATTTATCGGCATCTGCTCCGCCTCCACATAAGCCTCCTCATCAAACATGTCGACACAGCCGTACCGACACACCGCACACACACAGGGAATGCTCTGACTGAGGACAGGACCCCACAAAGCCCTTTGGGGAGACAGAGAGAGAGTATGCCAGCACACACCAGAGCGCTATATATACACAGGGATTAACACTGTAACTGAGTGATTTTCCCAATAGCTGCTTGTATACACAATATTGCGCCTAAATTTAGTGCCCCCCTCTCTTTTTTACCCTATGTAGTCTGGAAACTGCAGGGGAGAGCCTGGGAGCGATCCTTAGAGCGGAGCTGTGAGGGAAAATGGCGCCAGTGTGCTGAGGGAGATAGCCCCGCCCCTTTTTTGGCGGACTTCTCCCGCTTTTTTGTAGGTATATCTGGCAGGGGATTTTACACATATATAGTCTCTATGACTATATTATGTGTAGTTTTGCCAGCCAAGGTACTTAATATTGCAGCCCAGGGCGCCCCCCCCCCCCAGCGCCCTGCACCCATCAGTGACCGGAGTGTGAGGTGTGCATGGGAAGCAATGGCGCACAGCTGCAGTGCTGTGCGCTACCTTGATGAAGACCGAAGTCTTCTGCCGCCGATTTCCAGGACCGTCTTCTTGCTTCTGGCTCTGTAAGGGGGACGGCGGCGCGGCTCCGGGACCGGACGATCGAGGTCGGGCCCTGTGTTCGATCCCTCTGGAGCTAATGGTGTCCAGTAGCCTAAGAAGCTCAAGCTAGCTGCAAGCAGGTAGGTTCGCTTCTTCTCCCCTTAGTCCCTCGTAGCAGTGAGTCTGTTGCCAGCAGATCTCACTGAAAATAAAAAACCTAAATTAAACTTTCATTTTCTAGGAGCTCAGGAGAGCCCCTAGTGTGCATCCAGCTCAGCCGGGCACAAGATTCTAACTGAGGTCTGGAGGAGGGTCATAGAGGGAGGAGCCAGTGCACACCAGGTAATCCTAAGCTTTCTTTAGTTGTGCCCAGTCTCCTACGGAGCCGCTATTCCCCATGGTCCTTACGGAGTCCCAGCATCCACTTAGGACGTCAGAGAAATAAGAATTTACTCACCGGTAATTCTATTTCTCGTAGTCCGTAGTGGATGCTGGGAGCCCGTCCCAAGTGCGGACTTTCTGCAATACATGTATATAGTTATTGCTTAACTAAAGGGTTATTGTTATGAGCCATCTGTTGAATGAGGCTCAAGTGTTGTTCATACTGTTAACTGGGTATAGTTATCACAAGTTGTACGGTGTGATTGGTGTGGCTGGTATGAGTCTTACCCTGGATTCCAAATCCTTTCCTAGTAATGTCAGCTCTTCCGGGCACAGTTTCCCTAACTGAGGTCTGGAGGAGGGGCATAGAGGGAGGAGCCAGTGCACACCAGATATAGTACCTAATCTTTCTTTTAAGAGTGCCCAGTCTCCTGCGGAGCCCGTCTATTCCCCATGGTCCTTACGGAGTACCCAGCATCCACTACGGACTACGAGAAATAGAATTACCGGTGAGTAAATTCTTATTTTTGAATACCTACCGGTAAATCCTTTTCTATGAGTCCGTAGAGGATGTTGGGCGCCCGTCCCCGTGCGTACTGTTTCTGCAGTGTAGTTTTGATTAAACACAGTTGGTGTTATGGTTGTTTTTTTTTCAGTTTCTTGGTGAATCTGGTTCATGTCCGTTGACATGTGTTCAGTTATCTGCCATGTTGTACGGCATGCTTATGGCGTGAGCTGGTGTTGTGCTCACCTTTGTTGTTAATTCCTCTCCTCGAAATGTCCGTCTCGCCGGGCACAATTCCAAACTGAGTCTGGTGGGGGATATAGAGGGAGGAGCCAGGTCACGCCCCTTTTGAAAGTCTTAAAGTGCCCATGTCTCCTGCGGATCCCGTCTATACCTCATGGTTCTTTGAGCAGCCCAACATCCTCTATGGACTCATAGAAAAGGATTTACCGGTAGGTATTCAAAATCCTATTATTTTACTCCTTCACTTGTCCTGTTTCTCGCGTGAATGGGCAACACCTTAAATAAAATTTGCATCTCAAATATATCCTATGGTAGACGTTTATTAGAATTTCAGCACCCACCTCTGGGCCTAATTCTGAGTTGATCGCAGCAGTAAATTTGTTAGCAGTTGGGCAAAACTATGTGCACTGCAGGGGGGACAGATAGAACGTGCAGAGAGCGTTAGATTTTAGAACGTGCAGAGAGCGTTAGATTTGGGTGGGGTGTGTTCAAACTAAAATCTAAATTGCAGTGTAAAAATAAAGCAGCCAGTATTTACCCTGCACAAAAACGAAATAACCCACCCAAATCTAACTCTCTGCAAATGTTATATATGCCCCCCCCCCCCCCCCTGCAGTGCACATGGTTTTGCCCAATTGCTAACAAACTTGCTGCTGCGATCAACTCAGAATTATCCCATCTATGAGTTGCACTTTAAGAAGCATACAATTCCCACTTATGAGGCTGATCACTGAAACCCATTTTACAAAAACATTTCAGTGTTGGAGGAGAATAACAGATGTACCGTATTGGCAGCGTTTTATAAAGAACAGAAACAAAGTTCTGTACCCTTCTAATATACATAAATGCTCCATCCACTCACCTGTCACTTTGGGCGGAATGTATCATGTATTACATAATGTATGCTATAAATCCCACCACTTATCACATACATAGCAGTGTTTATTTCTGCGTAGGCATGACTAAATACTATTAAAAACGCAAAGGACAAGGAAAGATTAGAGCTGTCCTTGTGTTGTGAGGACTTCTGGGTTTATGACCTGGAAGTCCTACTAAGCACACGAGGCAGTCAGCCTGCACACGTGCAAACTGCAGGGGATACCTCTCGGTGGAACTCTGCGTTCCGAAGTCCATAGGCTTTCAAAGGAGATGGCAATGCCTATCGGGCACAAGTTTTGGAACATTTCACTTTACTAAGCTTGATGCATACCGGCACATCTCAGCCCCATAGCATTCTATGACATAAATGGGAGTTTTTCAATTTATGTGCAATAAAGAATTTATGCATTTTTTCAGCTGTGATCTAGGATTAAATGCTGTGTTTCTCAGTAAATAAAAAATAATAAAACTTAGAATTATGTTATGTTTATGCTTTACAACAAAACCAATCAATTCTAATAACTAATAATATGGATTTTACCTATATGGTTAAGTGGCACTGCCTGTTTTGTATGAAACAATATGGGGTTATAGGCTGCGAGAAGCCGGAGGTATTGGAGTTTGTGTGAGTATGCCCATATTTTTAAGCACCAATCAATTACAAGGCAAAACCAGACTTTTACACTCCCCTTCAGATCTAGTACAGATGTGTCATCATACATCATTTCTACAGTCGCACCGTACAGCCGATCTTGGTTGGTCAGGTCCCGTCTAGTGCCGGACGTCTTTTTTGCTAAAAAATGCCTCTTAGTTGTATCACAACGCGACTAGACGCACTAGAAGACTATTCTCACACATTTCTGGAAAAACAAATGCCCAACGCTAGTGGAGTTGCATGGGACCTGTCAGCTCACTCGCATCAGGCATCTCCCCACTGAGTGGTATTGAGGCTAGATGTATAAGGACACATCTGTAGATATGGTTACATAGGCTTGGCTGGGCCATAGTTTGCAGGTTCACTGCTGATTTCTGGCTAATTACCCTCTCCTCAGTGAGTATATAGCTTGGTGTGAATTGTGTCTGCTTGTGGATGCCTCTGTTTTAACATAGAATGTGACAGCAGATAAGTACCACTTGGCCCATCTAGTCTGCCCCTTTTTTAGCCATATTATTACCTCAAACCCTATTTTATCCTTATTTCTTTGTAAGTTATCCAAGGACACAACTATTCCAATCGGTCGCGCTATATTTCTTAAGGATGGAGCAGATAATACTGTAGGTATCTAGAGTCCAAGACTCTAGAATAATTTCTATTTACAGGTTCAACATTATTTGATCCAGAGCTACATACTGTACAATTATTTCTCAGACGTCAGGTGGTATTAGTTCCCTCTTACACATTAATGTCCATCGATCTAAGGTCCCAGATCTAGTGTGAAGAAATCAACAGTGAGGCAAACAAACTAGGAAAGTCCATCATCTAAATGACCTGATGCACGGTGGGCAACAATCCCACCAAAACATTGTGACTTTGGATACAGTTTAGATTTCCTATGCTACCATCACAGGTGGTGTTTCACTACAGTTCTTCCCAGAGAATTATGAAGTGACCAGCTCTGCGGGAAGCTGTCCAATCTTACTCTCCTGATTAATTGTGGTACCAGTTTAATATAAGACAGCAGAGGTCGGGTGTTTTAATCCAACCTCTCCCTGGCACAGAAGCCATGCAGATCGTTTTGTCCAATTCTTAACTTGAAATCTTTACACACTTAGCTCAGGGTGGACAGATTCAAGATGGAGTCACAGAGATATGTCATTCAGAGAGGCTTCTAGGCCAGAGATTTTAAAGCATATCTGATAGGTGCTATGACAGTGTCTCATTTAGTTTTCAGCCCTGTGGCAATGGTCCCAAGGGTGTTAAAGGGTGTTAAATAAAATAGTATTTTAATACCTACCAGTAAATCTTTTTCTCGTAGTCCGTAAGGGATATTGGGTGACATTAGTACGATGGGGGTATAGACGGGGTCCAAAGGAGCCAGTGCCCTTTAAATTTCTTCAACTGGGTGTGCTGGCTCCTCCCATCTATGCCCCCTCCAACAGGCAGTTATAGGTAAAAACATGCCTGAAGGAGAAAGGACATATATGAGAGAAGGAATAATACAACAAAGGGTGGCGAGATTCACACACCAGCACACCACTAACATATAACAACTAGCAATGGCTGGCAACAGCAACAGCTTAACAGGTAACTATAGAACAAGAACCTGCAGAAAAGCCAACGCACAGAGGCGGCCGCACAATGGGGCAGATGTATTAACCTGGAAAAGGCATAAGGAAGTGATAAACCAGTGATATGTGCAAGGTGATAAAGGCACCAGCCAATCAGATCCTAACTGTTAATTTACATATTGGAGCTGATTGGCTGGTGCCTTTATCACCTTGCACATCTCACTGGTTTATCACTTCCTTATGCCTTCTCCAGGTTAATACATCTGCACCAATATCCCTTATGGACTACGAGAACAGGATTTACCGGTATCCTATTTTCTCTAGCATCCATAAGGGATACTGGGGGAATCTAGTACGATGGGGACGTCCCAAAGCTTCCAGAACATGCGGGAACGTGTGGAGACTGCTGCAGCACTGCCTACCCAAACTAGGTATCCTCTTTGGCCAGGGTATCAAACTTGTAGAATTTCACAAAAGTTTTCTTCCCCGACCAGGTAGCAGCTCGGCATAGTTGCAAGGCCAAGACTCCACAGGCAGCCGCCCAGGAAGAGCCTGTGGAACAGGTAAGGCTGCCGACACATAGGCCTGTTGGATAGTAAGCCTAATCCAACAAGCAATGAACTGCTTTGAAGCAGGGCAACCCTTTTTCTGCGCATCAAACGCACGAACAAGGAATCAGTTTTTCTGACCCGAGCTGTAATCTTTACATAGATCTTCAAGGCATGCACAGCATCCAATGCCTCTGGAGGAGCAGAAGCGTCAGAACTGGATGGAACCACAATAGGTTGATTCAGATGAAACGCGGAGACAACCTTTGGCAGGAACTGCTGTCTAGTCCCGAGCTCCGCTCTGTCCTCGTAAAAGACCAAGTATGGACTTTTACACCCCCTAATTCTGAAACACGTCGAGCAGAAGCCAGGGCCAGTAACATCACAGTCTTCCATGCGAGGTACTTGTCTTCTACCATCATCAGAGGTTCAAACCAGGAGGACTGTAGAAAATTCAACACTACATCCAAATACCAGGGTGCTGTAGGCGGCACAAAGGGAGGTTGTATGTGGAGTACCCCTTGCAAGAAGATCTGAACTTCTGGCAAAACTGCCAATTTCTTCTGAAAGGAAATGGAGAGCGCTGAAATCTGGACCTTAATGGAGCCCAGACGTAAGCCCTTACCCACACCAGCCTGCAGAAAACGTAGGAAACTCCCAAGTGAAACTCTGCAGGCGGATACGAGCGTTCCTCGCACCAAGAGACCTATCTCCTCCAGACATGATGATAGTGTTTTGACGTCACAGGTTTCCTGGCCTGAACCATGGTTGCAATAACCTTCTTGGAAAGGCCCTTGGAGCTAGGATGTTCCGCTCAACCTCCATGCCGTCCAGCGAAGACACCGTAAGTCTGGGTAGACGAACGGTCCTTGTTGGAGAAGATATCTTCTGAGTGGTAGAAGCCAAGGGTCTTCGACAGACATGTTCAGAAGATCCGTGTACCACGCCCTCCGAGGCCAATCCCGGGCAATTGGAATTGCCTGGACACCTTGATTCCTGACCCGCTTTAGCACCCTTGGGAGTAATGGGATCGGAGTAAACAGGTATACGGCCAAGGCGACGCCAGTGCGTCCAGTGCCCTCGCCTGAGGGTCCCTGGTCCATGAGCAATACCAGGGAAGTTTCTTGTTGAGATGAGAGCCATCATGTCTATTTGTGAGAAACCCCACCGGTCGATGATCTGCTGGAACACCAGATGGTGAAGCCTCCTCTCCCCTGGGTGGTAATCGTGACGGCTCAGGAAGTCTGCCTTCCAGCTGTCCACACCCGGAATGAAGATTGCTGACATGGCTCTTGCATTTCTTTCCGCCCAGAGGAGTATTTTAGACACCTCTCGCATGCAGGCTCTGCTTTTTGTCCCTCCTTTTCGACTGACATACGCCACCACCGTGGCATTGTCCGACTGAACCTGGATCGCTTGATCCTTGAGCAGAGGAGATGCCTGAAGCAGAGCATTGCAGATCGCCCGAAGTTCCAGAATGTTGATCGGAAGGAGGCTTTCGTAGGATAATCACCTGCCCTGGAACTGCGCCCCTTGGGTGACAGCTCCCCATCCTCGCAGACTCGCATCCGTCGTGAGGAGGGTCCAATCCTGTATCCCAAAACTCCTGCCCTCCAGAAGATTGGAGGACTGAAGCCATCACAGGAGGGAAATCCTGGCCTTAGGTGACAGCCGAATCATCCAGTGCATCTGGAGATGTGATCCGGACCACTTGTTCAGGAGATCCAACTGAAACGTTCTGGCATGGAACCTCCCATACTGGATTGCCTCGTAGGAGGCAACCATCTTCCCCAACAACCATATGCAGAGATGAACAGACACCCGAGTAGGGCGGAGCACCATGCGGACCATCTCCTGAGGAGTTTTCGCCTTGTCCTCTGGTAGAAACACCTTCTGTGCCACAGTATCCAGCAGCATCCCCAGGAACAGGAGCCTCTGAGTTGGCTCCAGGTGGGACTTCTGTAAGTTGAGGATCCACCCAGTCAGACAGAAGACAGATGGTGCGGTCTAAATGGAGCAACAAAAGTTTCTTAGATCTTGCCTTCATCAGAAGATCGTCTAGATAAGGCACCACATTGATCCCTTGGATCCGAAGCTGAAGCATCATCTCCGCCATCACCTTCGTGAATACCCTCGGGGCTGTTGACAGGCCGAATGGTAGTGCCTGGAATTGGAAGTGATCGTCCAGCAGGGCAAACCGCAGGTACTATGGCACAAAGGAAAGAAAAAGAAACTCTCTGGTTTTGGGGGCACTCTTATGTTGTATGATATATTTAAAAAGTAACTTTTATTAGATCTATTAAAAAAAAGGGGGGTGAGTAAATCAAAAGACAAACAGACAGAAAAACCGCAGGTAAGCCTGATGAGGAGGCCAAATCGGAATATGGAGATAGGCGTCCTTGATATCCAAGGAGACCATAAATTCCTGTTCTTCCAGGCCTGCAATCACTACACGCCGGGACTTCATCTTGAACTTGAACACCTTTAAATAAAGATTCAAGGATATCAGATTCAGAATGGGTCTGACCGAACCGTCTGGCTTCGGCACCACAAACAGGTTTGAGTAAAACGCGTTCCAGTAGGGGTACTTGGAACAATGACGTGGGACTGGACCAATTTTCGGATAGCCTGTTGTAACAAAACTTGCATATCCTCCAAAGCTGGTAAGCTTGATTTGAAAAATCGTTGAGGAGGAGTACTGTCGAACTCCAGCTTGTAACCTTGAGAAACAAGCTCTCTGATCCAGGGATCTTGGCAGGAGGTCTCCCAGACGCGGCTGAAGTGACACAGTCAAGCTCCCACCCTGAGATCCCCTCGGGGTGGGTGGGCATTGTCATGCTGAGGCTTTAGGGAAAGCAGAAATGGTGGACTGTTCTTGAAGACTGGTACTGGCAGGTTTTCTGGACTTACCTCTGGTACCTCTAGCCGCATTGGAGGCACCTCTGGCCTTTGATCGAAAAGTGCGAGACTGAAAGGAGTGGACAGACAGTCCCAGATAGAAACGTCTCGCCGGCAGTGCCCCAGAGGGGAGAAACGTGGATTTTCCGGCAGTAACCTTGGAAATCAAGGCATCCAACTCAACCCCAAAAAGCCATTCCCCAGAAAAGGAATACACTGACGCAACCACAAGGCCCTGCGCGCCAACACCGCCATGGCCGACGTCCGAGCATTTATGTTCCCCATCTCCTTGAGGGAATCACAGAGGACACGAGTAGTGTCCTGAATGTTTCAGGAGGGTAACCATGATAACTAAGGGCATATCCCCCGAGACGCCCCACTGAATTTGCGTGTCCCAAGAATGAATGGCACGGGTCATCCAGCAACCCGCAATGACCGGTCTTTGCGAAAGGCAGTGTATATAGATTTTAGGGTAGTCTCTATCTTTCTATTCCCAGGATCCTTAGCAGTGAGCTGGGATGACATATCTGGCATCATAGTTTTAAGAGACCCTAACCAGTGGGGCTCTGTACCGTCTCCCCCAGCCTCTTCACTAATTTGTGAAGATTGACTACATTGCTCACAGGAAACTAGACAATGGAGAGAATCTGGTGTGACAGATACTGCACAGCTTGTGCTTACCCATATTTCACAGTAAGTACAAACACATATACTTACACACAGACAGCTATAATAGCAGACAGAAGGGGGGGGGGTGTGCTTTAGCAGACAGAGGGGGGGGGGTGCTCCCCCCCCCCTCCCCATACACACACTAAAAAAATACCTGTGACCACACCTGAACCTATCTGGTAGTAGAAATTAATAGAATTGGTCACACATGTTTGCGAAGACATGTTTAGCTGCTAAGCCACTTCACGGCTTCTCTGATATCCGCAGTCCTAACACTACATAATAGCAGTGCCCACATAGGGCCATGTGATTTGTCTACAGCAAGGCCTCATGATAATGGTTATTACTTATACCCCTTTCAGACAGAAAATGAAATTACCGGGTGAAGCAGTTCCACCCGGTAATTTCATGAAACACATGGGTCCTTTTTCTGTGTGAAAGGGTCAACTCGTGTTGTAATTCCCTGGACTTCGAACCTGGAATTTACCAGGGTCGGAGACATGGGAATTATGACACGGGTTGACCCTTTCACACAGAAAAAGGACCCATGTGTTTCATGATATTACTGGGTGGAACTGCTTCACTCGTTGTTGATCTGCAAATTACCGGGTCGAATTTCTCGACCCGGTAATTTGCATGTCTGTGTGAAAGGGGGGGTCAGGCAGGTCCCGGCAAAACTACTAAGCACTGAAATGACGGGTAATTGCCAGGACTTTCAGACATTTCTGTCTGAAAGGGGTATTAAACACATCCAGACAGAGAGCTAACTTACCCGGGAGCCACCACCAGGATCTCCCATTAGCACTACAAGGAACAGCATGCCTTCCAAATACTGCTCCCATTCAATGCCTTTCTCACGTATGCAGACAAGCAATGGCAGTTTCTCAATCATTCCGGGAGATAATTATATATCTGGTGCTAGAAAGGGGGAGGGGTCACAGACAAACAGCAGACAGAGAGAATGGGGGGTGGTGCTTTGCCCCCCTGGTATCCCCCCAGCACACTAAAAAATTAGGCAGCGTTAGGGGTGTGCGGCGTGCTGCGGCTGTGACAGCCAAGGCGCAGTGCCCCGCTGAACAAGCAGCCCCTCAGGACGGTGGTCCTGCAGCGGGGAAGCGGCTCTGCACCTCGCAAGGCCAGTGACCATCCCCTACCCCCTAATTCCCACGGCGCAGGTATGCGGTTGCCCAGGCAGCATATCTAAAAAATATAAGATTTTAAGCCTATCGGTAAATCTTCTTCTCCTAGTCCGTAGAGGATGCTGGGGACTCCGTAAGGACCATGGGGAATAGACGGGCTCCACAGGAGACATGGGCACTAAAAAAGAGCTTTAGGTATGGGTGTGCACTGGCTCCTCCCTCTATGCCCCTCCTCCAGACCTCAGTTGGAGAAACTGTGCCCAGAGGAGACGTACAATACGAGGAAAGGATTTTGGAAATCCAAGGGCAAGATTCACACCAGCCACACCATTCACACCGTATAACATGGGATATACGAACCAGTCAACAGTATGAAACAAAACAGTATCAGTCCAAGACTGATCCAAACTGAAACATAACCCTTATGTAAGCAACAACTATATACAAGTTTTGCAGGATGTTGTCCGCACTGGGACGGGCGCCCAGCATCCTCTACCGACTAGGAGAAAAAGATTTACCGGCAGGTTTAAAATCTTATTTTCTCTTACTTCCTAGAGGATGCTGGGGACTCCGTAAGGACCATGGGGATTATACCAAAGCTCCAAAACGGGCGGGAGAGTGCGGATGACTCTGCAGCACCGAATGAGCAAACATGAGGTCCTCCTCAGCCAAGGTATCAAACTTGTAGAATTTTGCAAAAGTGTTTGAACCTGACCAAGTCGCCGCTCGGCAAAGTTGTAATGCCGAGACGCCTCGGGCAGCCGCCCAAGAAGAGCCCACCTTCCTAGTGGAATGGGCCTTTACCGAATTCGGTAACGGCAATCCAGCCGTAGAATGAGCCTGCTGAATCGTGTTACAGATCCAGCGAGCAATAGTGTGCTTAGAAGCAGGAGCGCCACTTTGTTGGCTGCATACAGGATAAACAGGGCCTCTGTTTTCCTAACCCGAGCCGTTCTGGCCACATAAATTTTCAATGCCCTGACCACATCCAGGGACTCGGAATCCTCCACGTCCCTTGTAGCCACAGGCACCACAATAGGTTGGTTCATATGAAAAGAAGAAACCACCTTAGGCAAAAATTGAGTACGAGGCCGCAACTCAGCTCTATCCACATGGAAAATCAGATAAGGGCTTTTGTGAGACAAAGCCGCCAACTCCGACACTCGCCGCGCCGAAGCCAAGGCCAATAACATGACCACCTTCCAAGTGAGATACTTCAAATCAATTGTTTGAAGAGGTTCAAACCAGTGAGACTTAAGAAACCGTAACACCACGTTAAGGTCCCATGGTGCCACTGAAGGCACAAAAGGAGGCTGGATATGCAGCACCCCTTTCACGAAAGTCTGGACTTCTGGAAGAGAAGCCAATTCCTTTTGAAATAAAATGGATAGGGCCGAAATCTGAACCTTAATGGAGCCTAACTTTAAGCCCAAATTCACTCCAGTTTGCAGGAAGTGGAGAAAACGGCCCAGATGGAATTCTTCCGGAGGAGCAGTCTTGGCTTCGCACCAAGACACATACTTCCTCCAGATCCGGTGATAATGTTTCGATGTCACCTCCTTCCTAGCCTTTATCAGAGTAGGAATGACCTCATCAGGAATGCCCTTCTCCGCTAGGATCCTGTGTTCAACCGCCATGCCGTCAAACGCAGTCGCGGTAAGTCCTGGAACAGACAGGGCCCTTGTTGTAACAGGTCTTCCCTGAGAGGAAGAGGCCACGGATCTTCTGTGAGCATTTCCTGCAGATCCGGATACCAGGCCCTTCGAGGCCAATCTGGAACAATGAGAATTGTCTGAATCCCTCTTCGTCTTATGATTCTCAGTATCTTTGAGATGAGAGGAAGAGGAGGGAACACATAGACCGACTGAAACACCCACGGTGTCACCAGTGCGTCCACTGCAATCGCCTGAGGGTCCCTTGACCTGGCGCAATATCTCGGAAGTTTCTTGTTGAGGCGTGAAGCCATCATGTCTATTTGAGTCAGTCCCCACTGACTTGAAATCTCTGCAAAGACTTCCTGATGAAGTCCCCACTCTCCTGGATGCAGATCGTGTCTGCTTAGGAAGTCTGCTTCCCAGTTGTCCACTCCCGGAATGAAGACTGCTGTCAGAGCGCTTACATGACTCTCCGCCCATCGAAGAATCTTTGAGGCTTCTGCCATTGCCACTCTGCTCCTTGTGCCGCTGCTGTGATGTTGTCTGACTGAATCAGAACCGGTAGACCTCGAAGTAAAGTCTCCGCTTGACGAAGGCCGTTGTATATGGCCCTTAATTCCAGTACGTTGATGTGTAGACAAGCCTCCTGGTTTGACTACAGACCTTGGAAGTTTCTTCCCTGTGTGACTGCTCCCCATCCTCGGAGGCTCGCGTCCGTGGTTACCAGAACCCAGTCCTGAATGCCGAACCTGCGACCCTCTAGAAGGTGAGCACTCTGCAGCCACCACAGGAGAGATACCCTGGCCCTGGGGGACAGGCGGATCATCTGATGAATCTGTAGATGTGACCCGGACCCCTTGTCCAGAAGGTCCCACTGAAAAGTCCTTGCATGGAACCTGCCGAATGGAATGGCCTCGTAAGACGCCACCATTTTTAACCAGAACTCGAGTGCAGTGATGTACCGACACCCTGTCTGGCTTCAACAGGTCTCTGACCAAGCTCTGAAGTTCCTGGGCCTTTTCCGTCGGGAGAAAGACCTTCTTCCGTTCCGTATCCAGAATCATGCCTAAGAAAGGCAATTGGGTCGTTGGAACTAACTGTGACTTCGGTAGATTGCGAATCCAACCGTGTTGTTGCAATACCCTCAGGGAGAGTGATACGCTGTCCAGCAACTGTTCTCTCGATCTCGCTTTTATCAGGAGATCGTCCAAGTATGGGATAATTGTGACCCCCTGCTTGCGCAGGGCAACCATAATTTCCGCCATTAATTTGGTAAAAATCCTCGGGGCCGTGGAAAGCCCAAACGGCAACGTCTGAAATTGGTAATGACAATCCTGCACAACAAATCTCAGGAACGCCTAATGAGGTTGATATATGGGGACATGAAGGTATGCATCCTTTATGTCCAGGGACACCATATAATCTCCCCCTTCCAGGCTTGCGATGACCGCTCTGAGCGATTCCATCTTGAACCTCTTTAAGTATAGGTTTAAGGATTTTAAATTCAGAATGAGTCTGACCGAACCGTCCGGTTTTGGGACCACAAACAGGGTTGAGTAATAGCCCATCCCCCGCTGCAGCAGGAGAACTTCGACCACCACTTGTTGAAGGCACAACTTTTGAATTGCTGCCAAAACTACTTCCCTCTCTGGGGAAGAAGTCGGTAGTGCCAATTTGAAAAACCGGCGAGGAGGCACCTCTTCGAATTCCAGCTTGTACCCCTGGGAAACAATGTCTATTGCCCAGGGATCCACCTGAGAGTGAACCCAGACTTGGCTGAAAAGACGAAGACGTGCCCCCACTGGAGCGGAGCCCCAGTGTCATGCGGTGGATTTAGTAGAAGCCGGGGAGGACTTCTGTTCCTGGGAACTGGCTGTAGCTGGCAGCTTTTTCCCCTTGCCCTTACCTCTGGCAAGAAAGGAAGATCCCCGAGCTCTCTTGGATTTTTGCGACCGAAAGGACTGCATCTGATAATGTGGTGCTTTCTTAGGCTGTGAGGAAACATAAGGTAAAAAAGCTGATTTACCTGCCGTAGCCGTGGAAACTAGGTCCGTGAGGCCTTCCCCAAACAGTTCCTCACCCTTGTAACCTCCATATGCCGTTTAGAGTCAGCATCACCTGTCCACTGTCGGGTCCACAGTGCTCGCCTGGCAGAAATCGCCATAGCGTTCGCTCTGGACCCCAGTATGCCCACATCCCTCTGAGTCTCTCTCATATAAAGGACCGCATCCTTAATATGGCCCAGGGTCAACAAAATAGTTTCCTTATCCATCGTATCCAAATCAGCAGATAAGGTATCGGTCCACGCTATTACAGCGCTACAAACCCAAGCCGACGCTATTGCCGGCCTGAGTAATGTACCAGTATGTGTGTAAATTGACTACAAGGTAGTCTCCTGCTTGCGATCAGCAGGATCCCTGAGGGTTGCGGTATCCTGAGACGGCAGCGCCACCTTTTTGGAAAGGCGCGTTAACGCTTTGTCCAACCTTGGGGAGGATTCCCACCGTATCCTGTCCTTGATCGGGAAAGGATATGCCATAAGAATCCTTTTGGGAATCTGCAGTTTCTTGTCTGGAGTTTCCCAAGCACTTTCAAATAACTCATTTAATTCAAAAGAAGGTGGAAAGGTAACCTCAGGTTTCTTTTCTTTAAACATGTGGACCCTTGGATTAGGTACAGCAGGGTCATCTATAATATGCAGCACATCCTTTATAGCAATAATCATATAATGAATACTCTTTGCCAATTTTGGCTGCAACCTCGCATCATCATAATCGACACTGGATTAAGAATCCGTGTCGGTATCTGTGTCTACTACTGGGGAAAGTGGGCGTTTTTGAGACCCAGAAGGCCCCTGTGACATAGGGAAAGGCAGGGCATTGTACAATCCCTGGACTCCAAACGTTTGTACAATAAATTTACATTTGCATTTAAGACATTCCACATATCCAACCAGTCCTGTGTCGGCGTTGCCGACGGAGACACCACACTCGTGCGCTTCACCTCATCCCTAGGAGAGCCTTCCGCTTCAGACATGCCGACACGCATGTACCGACACTGCACACACTCAGGGAAATCTCTAATCTGGAGATAGATCCCCCACAAGGCCCTTTGGAGAGATAGAGAGAAAGTATGCCAGCACACACCCAGCGCCAATAACCCTGGAAAAAATTACCCAGATATAGCGCTCTTTATATATATATATATATATATATATATATATATATATATATATATATATGTTTATATATATATATATATACTGCGCCAATTATGTGCCCCCCCCCCCCCCCCTCTTTAAAACCCCCTGTCACCGGTGATCAGCAGGGGAGAGTCCGGGGAGCCAGCTTCTCAGCGTGTGCTGTGGAGAAAATGGCGCTGGTGAGTGCTGAGGAACAAGCTCCGCCCCCTCAGTGGCGGGCTTCGGTCCCGCTCTTTTAAACAAACTGGCGGGGAATTCTCATAAATAACGCCAAATAAAGTGTATATATCTATATAGCCAGTCCTAGAGGTATTACATTGCTGCCCAGGGTGCCCCCCCTGCGCCCAACAGTGTGCGCTGTGTGTGTTGTGTGGGAGCAATGGCGCGCAGCGTTACCGCTGTGCGTTACCTCGGTGAAGCTCTGAAGTCTTCTGCCGCCTCTGAAGTCTTCTGCCTTCCAATACTCACACGGCTTCTATCTTCCGGCTCTGCGAGGAGGACGGCGGCGCGGCTCCGGGACGAACCGCAAGGTTCTGACTCCCTCTGGAGCTAATGGTGTCCAGTAGCCTAAGAAGCAGAGCCTAACATTTAAGTAGGTCTGCTTCTCTCTCCTCTGTCCCACGATGCAGGGAGCCTGTTGCCAGCAGGTCTCCCTGAAAATAAAAAACCACAAAATACTTTTCTCTGACGTCCTAGTGGATGCTGGGAACTCCGTAAGGACCATGGGGAATAGACGGGCTCCGCAGGAGACTGGGCACTCTAAAAGAAAGATTAGGTACTATCTGGTGTGCACTGGCTCCTCCCTCTATGCCCATCCTCCAGACCTAAGTTAGAATCTGTGCCCGCCCAGAGCTGGGTGCTCCTAGTGGGCTCTCCTGAGCTTGCTAGAAAGAAAGTATTTGTTAGGTTTTTTATTTTCAGTGAGATCTGCTGGCAACAGACTCACTGCTACGTGGGACTGAGGGGAGAGACACAAACCTACCTGCTTGCAGCTAGCTTGTGCTTCTTAGGCTACTGGACACCATTAGCTCCAGAAGGTTCGAACACAGGGCCTGACCTCGATCGTCCGTTCCCGGAGCCGCGCCGCCGTCCCCCTTGCAGAGCCAGAAGACAGAAGAGAAGCGATGAAATCGGCGGCAGAAGACTCCTGTCTTCATTAAGGTAGCGCACAGCACCGCAGCTGTGCGCCATTGCTCCCACAGCACACCACACACTCCGGTCACTGTAGGGTGCAGGGCGCTGGGGCGCCCTGGGCAACAATAAAAATACCTTTGGCATAAAAATACACATAATACAGTCTGTGACTGTATATGTGTAAAACCCCTGCCATTTTTAGTCAGAAACAGGACAGAAGCCCGCCGCTGAGGGGGCGGGGCCTTCTTCCTCAGCACACCAGCGCCATTTTCTCTTCACAGCTCCGCTGGAAGGAAGCTCCCCAGGCTCTCCCCTGCAGTATCCTGGTACACAAAGGGTGAAAAGAGAGGGGGGGCACATAAATTTAGGCGCAAAAATTGTATATACAGCAGCTACTGGGTAAACACTGAGTTGTAGTGTAATCCCTGGGTTATATAGCGCTGGGGTGTGTGCTGGCATACTCTCTCTCTGTCTCTCCAAAGGGCCTTGTGGGGGAACTGTCTTCAAATAGAGCATCCCCTGTGTGTGTGGTGTGTCGGTACGCGTGTGTCGACATGTCTGAGGTAAAAGGCTCCTCTAAGGAGGTGATAGAGCGGATATGTATGTGAGAGGGTGTCTCCGTCGACAACGCCGACACCTGTTTGGATATGTGTAAGTGCTAAGGTGAATTTATTGCACAAATGGTTAAGGAACAGACAGGAAATCTACCCATGTCTGTCCCTATGTCACAGAGACCTTCAGAGTCTCACAATGCTCACTATCCAAAATAACAAACACTGATATCGACACGGAGTTTAACTCCTACTGTCGACTACGATAATGCAAAGTTACAGCCAAGATGGCTAGAAGGTATTCAATATATGATATTGAAATAAAAGATGTTTTGCATATCACTGATGACTCATCTGTCCCTGACACGAGAGTACACATGTTTAAGGGGAAGAATGCTGAGGTAAATTTCCCTCCTCTCATGAGGAAAAAGAGCGGGAATCTCCAGACAAGAGGCGGCAGCTTCCCACAAGAGAATTCTCAGGCTGTATCCTTTCCCCACTAGGGCCAGGATGTGTTGAGAATCTTCCCCTAGGGTGTCCTGTTTGCATAGACGGTAGCACTTGCTATTCTCAGGGATCCTGCACATTCTAGTATACTACCCAGACCGGCGATTGTGTCGGCATGGGTTTATAGCGTGGACAGGTACCTTATCAGCAGAGATAGAGACCCTAGTAAATATATTAAAGATGCTGTCTTAAGTGATAGATATATAGTTCTAAAGCATGCCCAAAGAGACATGAGTATACTGGGTCCTAGAGTCAAAGCTATGTCGATCTCTGCTTGACGTGTCCTGTAGAATATGCATTGGACAGATGATGCCGACTTAAGAGGCATATGGAAGGCTGAGGATTGTGTGGAGAGAGGTTCTCGGGCCTGGTCTCCACAGCTATAGCTGGTAATTCTGCTAGTTTGCCTTATATTCCTGCACAGCCTAAGAAAGCACAACATTATTAAATGCAGCCTTTCGAATAAAGAAACAAGAAAGTCTGAGGTGCGTCCTTTCTTGTCAGAGCCGGGATCAACACAGCTAGTTCCCAGGAACAGAAGTCCTCCCCGGCCCCTACAAAAATCCACCTATGCCGCTGGGGCTCCACAGGCGGAGCTAGGCCCGGTGGGGACACGCCTTCGTAAGTTCAGCCACAAGTGGGTTCACTCCCTGTTAGGTCCCTGGGCAATAGATATTGTGTCTCAGGGATACAAGCTGGACTGTGAGAAGATGCCCCCTCACCGACGGCCCTGCGGGCTTCCCCCCAAGAGGGGGAGCCAGTGTTGACTGCAATTCACAAATTGTATCTTTAACAGGTGGTGGTCAAGGGTCCCCTCCTTCAACAAGAGGGTGTTATTATTCGACCATGTTGTAATCCCGAAACCAGACGGTTCGGTCAGACCCATATTGAATTAAAATCCCTGAACATATACCTGAGAAGGTTCAAGTTCAAGATGGAATCGCTAAGAGCGGTCAGGGCAAGCCTAAAAAGAGGGAGACTTTATCGTGAATCGGGTCATAAGGGTTGCATACCTTCATGTCCCCATTTATCCACCTCATTAGGCGTACCTCAGAATTGCAGTACGGGATTGTCATAACCAAGGTAATGGTGGATATGATTGTGCTCCTGCGGAAGCAAGGTGTCACTATTATCACGTACTTGGACGATCTCCTCATACAAGCGAGATCAAGAGAGCAGTTGCTGAACAGCGTATCACTTTCTCTGGAAGTGTAACGGCAACACGGCTGGATTCTATATATTCCAAAGTCGCAGTTGGTTCCTACAGCTCATCTGCCTCTCCTATGCACGATCCTAGACACAGACCAGAAAAGGGTTTATCTCCCGATAGAGAGAGCTCAGGAGCTCATGACACTGGTCAGGAATCTATTAAAACCAAAACAGGTGTCAGTGCATCACTGCACTCGAGTCCTGGGAAGGATGGTGGCATCATACGAGGCCATCCCCTTAGGCAGGTTCCATGCGAGGACCTTCCAATGGGACTTACTGGACAAGTGGTCCGTTTCACCTCTTCAGATGCATCGGTTAATCACCCTATCCCCCAGGGCCAGGGTGTCTCTCCTGTGGTGGCTGCAGAGTGCTCACCTTCTCGAGGGCCGCAGATTCGACATTCAGGACTGGATCCTGGTGACCACGGATGCAAGCCTCCGAGGGTGGGGGGCAGTTACACAGGGAAGAAATTTCCAAGGTCTGTGGTCAAGTCAACAGACTTGCCTTCACATCAATATCCTGGAACTAAGGGCCATATACAACGCCCTAAGTCAAGCGGAGATCCTGCTTCACGAACAACCGGTTCTGATCCAGTCAGACCGCAGGGGTTCATGTAAACCGCCAAGGCGGCACAAGGAGCAGGGTGGCGAGGGTAGAAGCCACCAGAATTCTTCACTGGGCGGAGAATCAAGTAAGCGCACTGTCAGCAGTGTTCATTCCGGGAGTGGACAACAGGGAAGCAGACTTCCTCAGCAGGCACGACCACCACCCGGGAAAGTGGGGACTTCATCAGGAAGTCTTCACGCAGTTTGCAAATTGATGGGAACTGCCTCAGGTGGACTAGATGGCGTACCACCTCAATAAAGAGCTAAAAAAGGTTTTAAGCCGGGTCAAGGGACCCTCAGGTGATAGCTGTGGTCGCACTAGTAACATCATGGGTGTTCCAGTCGGTCTATGTATTCCCTCCTCTTCCTCTCATACCCAAGGGCTGAGAATTGTAATAAAAGGAGGAGTGAGAACAATATTCTTTGCTCCGAATGGGCCAAGAAGGACTCGGTACCCGGAGCTGCAAGAAATGCTCTCAGAGGACTCAGGGCTTCTGCCTCTCAGACAGGACATGTTGCAACAGGGGCCCTGTCTGTTCCAAGACTTACCGCGGCTGCATTTGACGGCATGGCGGTTGAACGCCGGATCATAGCGGAAAAGGGCATTCCGGATGCAGTTATTCCTACGCTGATAAAGGCTAGGAAAGACGTGACAGCAAGACTTTTTCACTGTATATAGCGAAAATAGGTTGCTTGGTGTGAGGCCGGGAAGGCCCTACAGAGGAATTCCAGCGGGGTCGATTCCTGCACTTCCTACAGTCAGGAGTGACTATGGGCCTAAAATTAGGATCCATGAAGGTCAAGATTTCGGCCCTATCCATTTTCTCTCAAAAGAACTGGCTTCACTGCCTGAAGTTCAGACGTTGTTCCGGGGGTGCTGCATATTCAGCCTCCTTTTGTGCCACCGGTGGCACCTTGGGATCTTAACGTTGTGTTGGATTTCCTGTTAGAGCAATAGAGCCTATTGTGGTGCCTGCGGCTACTAGGGACTTGGAGGATTCCAAGTTGCTGGACGTAGTCCGGGCTTTGAAAATTTATGTTTCCAGAACGGCGGGAGTCAGAAAGTCTGACTCGCTGTTTATTCTGTATGCAGCCAACAAGGTTGGCGCTCCTGCTTCGAAGCAGACTATTGCTCGCTGGATCTATAGCACGATTCAGCGGGTTCACAAATCAGTGAAAGCCCATTCCACAAGGAAGGTGGGCTCTTCTTGGGCGGCTGCCCGAGGAGTCTCGGCTTTATAGCTTTGCCGAGCTGCTACTTGGTCGGGGTCAAACAAGTTTGCTAGTTCTACAAGTTTGATACCCTGGCTGAGGAGGACCTTGAGTTTGCTCATGCGGTGCTGCAGAGTCATCCGCACTCTCCCGCCCGTTTGGGAGCTTTGGTATAATCCCCATGGTCCTTACGGAGTTTCCAGCATCCACTAGGACGTCAGAGAAAATAAGAATTTACTCACCGGTAATTCTATTTCTCGTAGTCCGTAGTGGATGCTGGGCGCCCGTCCCAAGTGCGGACTCTCTGCAATACATGTATATAGTTATTGCTTAACTAAAGGGTTATTGTTATGAGCCATCCGTTAAATGAGGCTCAGTTGTTGTTCATACTGTTAACTGGGTATGGTTATCACAAGTTGTACAGTGTGATTGGTGTGGCTGGTATGAGTCTTACCCTGGATTCCAAATCCTTTCCTTGTTGTGTCAGCTCTCCCGGGCACAGTTTCCCTAACTGAGGTCTGGAGGAGGGGCATAGAGGGAGGAGCCAGTGCACACCAGATAGTACCTAATCTTTCTTTTAGAGTGCCCAGTCTCCTGCGGAGCCCGTCTATTCCCCGTGGTCCTTACGGAGTTCCCAGCATCCACTACGGACTACGAGAAATAGAATTACCGGTGAGTAAATTCTTATTTTCTCCAGGAAACTCAGGAGAGCTCCCTGTAATGCACCCAGTCTCCTCTGGGCACAGTGTCAAACTGAGGTCTGGAGTAGGGGCATAGAGGGAGGAGCCAGTGCACACCCATACCTAAAGTTCTTTTTTAGTGCCCATGTCTCCTGTGGAGCCTGTCTATTCCCCATGGTCCTTACGGAGTCCCCAGCATCCTCTAGGACGTAAGAGAAATAAAAGATTTAAATGAAATTGAAGAAAACTCTCTGGAGCTGCAGAGATGTGCATCCTCTCCTGAGGGCACTTTTTTCTAAACTGCCTGTGGGAAGGGGCATAGAGGGGAGGAGCCAGCACACCCAGCTGAAGAAATTTAAAGTGCACTGGCTCCTTTGGACCCTGTCTATACCTCATCGTACTAGTTTCCCCCATATCCCTTATGGATGCTAGAGAATCTAAAAGTGAAAGTATTCCAGTCTTGTTAGTGGATCCAGATGCGCCACACCGAGCATGGCACACAGATTTTTCAGTATTGCAGAAGGTCCATCTTGGTGACTTTCGCCAAGACCAGACATAGAGGGGTCTGCAATTAGCTCCGGTAATCTTGGAGATATTGATTTCGCCCCCCATCCTTTTGAATTGAGGCAGTACTAATCCATTTTTTAGGGAAATTTTCACCAATGCCTTCTCACATTCTTTTTTTTACTTTTTAGGAAAAGGCATTGGCGAAAAATGGCTCAAAATCGACTAAAACGGCCCATGTTTTTACCAGTGCAGGTGAGAAAACATATGGATTCGCCAATCCACAGGTTTTTTCGTTTCTGCTGAATTTTTCGCCTAGGCGGAAAAACGGTTCTATTAAGTAGGACGAATCCCCATTCACCCTAAAAATAGCGAAAAGTCCTGTTTTTTTCACCTAGGTGCAAAAAAACTGACCTAATTGCATACCCCTCATAATCTTTTCTTTATCTGAATGGTTTTGATTGTGTTGCTGCTAAAGCCAGGATTCTAAAAGGACAAAGGTCTCATTTAAAAAAACACCTTTTACAACTTGGGCGGAGTCCCTTGACTATCTATTTTAAATTAGTATATCCCAGAATCCTTAGGAATGAACGTGATTTTATTTTAGAGTGCTCTCCTCTCTGAAATATCTCATTAGAAGCACACAATTAGGATCAATGGACAAAAGCCCTGCATTTATGAACTTCCATTGCAAATCTTTTGCATTATATAGTGAACTGTTTGTGATTCCTATCCCGACCAGAGGATGTGTGAAAACAGGTGTTCCAGACATTTTCTGTCCACTGTTGAAGCTAGTAGTGGCTCTGGCAAATGCACAACAACTTAATTAAAAGATGTGCATAGCTGAATGAAGTCCAGCTGATACTGATGCACAAAAAGCTCACAAACGCTTCCACTGTTTTCATGTGTAAATCCTTGTTCATTTACATTATCAACAAGCATGGTAAATATTACAGTAACACACATTCCAGTATAGCACACCTAAAACTTAACTCTAGTCATTGGACACATGAGTTAAGTGTGTGGGATCATCTCCCCTCATGAGCTTTTCCTTCTCTTACTTAGAATATCCTATTACTCCATAAAACAGCACTTAACCCTTGGTTTCTGCCACCCTAATGCTTATTTCAGTGCCATGTCCGCTGAGGCAGCAATGTTTATATACCATATACTTGTCCAACATTGTCTTGTACTGTAAGTCACTGTTTCCTTATTTTGCTCATTTGTTTAGGTACTTTGTAAGGTGCTGCAAAACCCTTCTGGTGCCATATAAATAAAGGATAATAATAATAATAAATAATAATAATAATAAAAATAATACGTACTCTGGCCTGTACACAGGTAACCAGTAGACAAGCCTCCCTCCTACAACCAGGAACACTGCTGCAAAATTCAAAAGATCTAAGAAGATATCACTTAAATGATATGTTAGCTGGACAGGAACGTGACTCTCTGGACTGAAAGTAGAAGAAAAAAAAATCATTAGGTTTTGTATGTTCTCATCCTAAATCAAAACCACAAAGCACGTTTTAATGAAAGATGTAGAAACAACCTAGAAGTAAAAAAAAAAAAAAACCACAACACTGAATATTACACTTTTCATGTAATTTATTAATCTAAATAAATGACCAGTCTCAAAAAGTGGATTAAATGTAATGTTCATATAATAATTTACGAGCTGGGAACCTTAATGTTACTTTATAGCCAATATTTTCACAGGTCACCTGTCAACCAATATTACTATACTGTGGTTAAAAAAACAACTACACTGCTCAAAAAAATAAAGGGAACACTAAAATAACACATCCTAGATCTGAATGAATGAAATATTCTTATTAAATACTTTGTTCTTTACATAGTTGAATGTGCTGACAACAAAATCACACAAAAATTATCAATGGAAATCAAATTTATTAACCCATGGAGCTCTGGATTTGGAGTCACCCTCAAAATTAAAGTGGAAAAACACACTACAGGCTGATCCAACTTTGATGTAATGTCCTTAAAACAAGTTCTGGGACGGACGGCGAGGGTGAGATCCTGCGTATCAATCCCTCTGGAGCTAATGGTGTCCAGTAGCCTAAGAAGCAGGACCTAGCTTCAGAGAGTAGGGCTGCTTCTCTCCCCTCAGTCCCTCGATGCAGGGAGTCTGTTGCCAGCAGAGCTCCCTGAAAATAAAAAATCTAACAAAATACTTTCTATCAGTAAACTCAGGAGAGCTCACTGAAAAGCACCCAGCTCCTCTGGGCACAGTATCAAACTAACTGAGGTCTGGAGGAGGGGCATAGAGGGAGGAGCCAGTGCACACCAGGAACTAAATTCTTTCTTGAGGTGCCCATGTCTCCTGCGGAGCCCGTCTATCCCCATGGTCCTTACGGAGTCCCCAGCATCCTCTAGGACGTTAGAGAAAAACACAAAAAGCTCATAGCTCTATGAAACAAAAAGGTGGTGTAACAATGTGCACCAGTTATGTCTGATAGTAGTGTTCACACTAGGCTGTTTTAGCAGGGTGTCTCAACCTGCCCGATTTGTAAACAGCAAAATGCGCCCTCCTGTTAAAACAGCCTGCCCGGTAAATGCTGCCATCACATGAATATTGCCATTAAGGGGAGAGCTGGGGGATGGCTCAGCACCTCTGCAAGTGCTGGGCATACCCCCCAAGATTTGAAGCCGACAGCTGGGCACGTGCCCAATAGTGTTGTTGACAGGACCGTATCTCCAATTACAATGCCGGCTGTTGGGATCCCGGCGTTCAGGATACAGACGCTGAGATCCCGACAGAAGACAATGCCGCCCGATGGAATTCCGGCATACCAGGGCTATTCCCAATAGTAGGTGTCAATGACACCGACAGAGTGGGAATAGATCCTGTGCCGAGTGCAGGGAGCCCCCGAGACTGCAAGGGGACTCTTAGCGCTCACCCCGCTGCCGGCATCCCGTCCGCCGGGATTACAAAAGTAATCCGGTATACATACTGCCCACCATAGAAATTATTTAACAAGTATTCACCAGACTATGCTCCGTTTCTGAACTCACTAACACTCCTTTCTCCCTCTCAGATCACAACCTTATCACCTGCGTGCTCTCCTCCGTTAACTCAAACTCTGTGTTGCTGAAGTCCTCCAATCCTCCACAAACCCGCAGAAATATTAACACAATTAATCTTCAAGAATTTTCCACCTCACTCCAACAACTGCTTTCACCTATTTCTGAATTCACCTCTCCTGAGATGACTGTATCACAGCTAAATGAGACTCTAGAACTAGCCCTTGATGAAGTGGCTCCAGCTACCCATCACACTCCACGCAGGCCTAGATGTCAACCATGGCACTCTAAATTAACAAGACAACTACAAAAACTCACACGTAAACTTGAACGTTAGTGGCGTAAATCTCGTATTTCAAGTGATTTCCTCACATATAAGACTGTCTACCACTCTTATAGAAATGCTACCTTCCTACCTCTGTCTGTCTGTCTGTCTGTCTTTGCCCAGTTTTGTTCTATAATTGTTGTTCTAATTGTAAAGCGCAACGGAATATGCTGCGCTATATAAGAAACTGCTAATAAATAAATAATAATAAATGCCCTGGACACTGCCAAACAAACATATTTCAAAACTCTTATCTCTGCTCAAGCCTCTTACCCCAAACAACTCTTTAATACATTTAAATCACTTCTGAATCCTCCCTCACCTACCCCACCAGCCACTATCAAGGCACAGGATCTTGCTTCCTACTTCAAGGAGAAGATTGATAAGATCCAAGATGAAATGGTATGCTCTTCGGCAGCTAGTGGCCTGCTCAGTTCTTTACCTGAACCCTCTGGCACTCTTTCTTCATTTGAACCCACAAATGAAGATGACGTATCATCGCTCTTCTCATCATGCTTCTCTACTACCTCTCCTCTTGATCCTATACCCTCACAAATAAGTAAAGCTCTGTCTCCGGTGCTCATAGCGACCTTAACTAACATCTGTAATCTCTCTCTCTACTGGTATTTTTCCTTCACTCTTCAAGCATGCAGTGATTACTCCCATTTTGAAAAAACTAAATTCTGACCCCAACTCTCTCTCAAACTACCGCCCTATCTCTCAGCTCCCATGTCTCTCTAAGCTACTTGAGAGACTTGCCTACACTCGACTCACATTTTCTTAACTCACACAATTTATTGGACCCACTTCAGTCAGGCTTCCGTTCCCAACACTCCACAGAGACAGCACTGACTAAAGTGGTTAATGATTTGTCACTACGATGTCTAAAGGCCATTACTCACTACTTATTCTTCTAGATATATCTGCTGCCTTTGACACAGTTGACCACTCTCTTCTCATACAAACACTACAATCCCTAGGTCTTAAAGACACAGCCCTTTCTTGTTTCCTATCCTACCTATCTAATCGCTCCTTCAGTGTTCGCTTCTCTGAATCTATCTCCTCTTCGCTACCTCTTTCAGTTGGAGTACCGCAAGGCTCAGTCTTGGGTCCTCTGCTTTTCTCTATCTATACCTCATCTCTTGGTAAACTAATCAGCTCTTTTGGATTTCAGTATCATCTCCACGCAGGTGATACTCAAATCTACCTATCCTTCCCTGATTTGTCCCTATCTGTACTGGGCCGTGTCACTGAATGCCTTTCTGTCATTTCATCTTGGATGACATCTTGCCACCTCAAACTTAATATTTCAAAAACAGAGTTAATTATATTTCCACCGGCCAATAGTAGGTACCAACCTGATATCTATATCACTGTTGAAAACTCGACTATCTACCCTACCCCACAAGCTCGCTGCCTAGGTGTCATCCTTGACTCTGATCTGTCCTTTGTTCCCCACTCTGTCAGTCCCTCCATTGGTTACCTGTATTCTACTGTATTCACTATAAAATACTTTTACTCACACACAAGGCTATTAACCAAACTACACCAACGTAGATCACTTCGCTTATCTCAAAATATCTCCCAACCCGACCTCCTCGCTCTTCACAAGACCTGCGTCTCTCATCCACACTCATTACTTGCTCCCAGTCACGATTGCAGGACTTTCATTGGGCTGCATCCACTCTGTGGAATGCCCTACCACGCACAATAAGGCTCTCCTCTAGTCTCCAAACCTTCAAGCGTTCCCTGAAAACTCTCCTCTTCAGGCAAGCATATCAAATTCCAGAACCACCCACATAACTTCATAAATCTTCCTATCAAATTGCATCCACTCTGCACAGTCCACACATATCTTCTCATTCTTCACTTTCCCTTCCTCTCGACCCCGGTTCATCATTGCTGTATGACCATATCATACAGGCCACCAAGAACCTTTGCAATCTGGTGGACAACTATGCAATAGATAGCACCTATCCTTGTGTATCCATACCCATTTCCCTATAGATTGTAAGCTTGCGAGCAAGGCCTTCCTACCTCTACGACTGTTTGTTATTACCCAGTTTTGTTATATCATTGTTATTTCCAATTGTAAAGAGCAACGGAATTTGTTGCGCTATATAAGAAACTGTTAATAAATAAATAAGTCCACCTGTATACAAGAAGGCAGGATACTCATGAGAAACCAACTTCATCACCGGGGCACTTTATGAGCGATATGCTCCTACTGTAGTCTCCTGAATATTGGTTCAGCACACAAAATGCTGCAGCTATTTCTTCTGTGTAACTGGTGCTCTTTAAACACAATTACACTGAGCAAAGACAAGACAGATCACATGCGAAACAACTTGAAATATAAAATCTTCTGTTATTTCAAGTATATTATTTAGCGCACTATAGCAGACTCTTGTACATAAATATAGCTTTAGTATTGGTCTGAGAGCTGAAAAAGTCCACAAATACTCACTTAAAAATGGAGCTCATATGAAGCTGAAACATGACATTTTGCAGCAGCAAATATAATATAAAACAATTTTTTTAGGCTACAAGATTTTGTGTTGCTTTTCATGGAAGGTTAATTGTAAATGAAAGTCAAATGGTTAATTAGTATGTAATGAATTAATCATAGCATAGCTGCACTTTTAATATTTAAATGAGGTAACCTGCCTCTGGCATCTGTTAAGTAATCATTAATACAGAAACTGTGCTTATTTTACCAGTGAGACTAACACCCTTGTCCACCATACAAATACTGCAAGTGAAAGTTTGTAGATAAGTTCAGGAAGTAACTTACAACTGGTCCGTCTTCATGATTTCTTTCTGTGTGCCGGTCTTTCTAGTTGACTCTCGGATGCCATAAGGGGCTACATAATGAAAAAGAATTATGCTCATTCTGCCAATAGCATGTAAGTTTTATTTCATCTTGATATCTGTCAGATGCTGCAACTCAGATTTCCTTTCTTTTTCCTGATTGGAAGACAGGTATTGTTTTTGATAATCTGTCAGCTTGTGAAGACAAGGTCATGACTGGGCCTGAAACCAGCCTCCACCAGACAGAGGCTTTTCAATTGGCGATCAGCCCCAGCTGTTGTACAGACTTATCCATATTATGTCTCCCACCAGCACCATTTAATACTTGTGACTTCATCAGATAAACACGTCATCTACCACAGACATAGCTTGGCTCATAACAGGTGTGCACACAACTCATTTGTGTAGCTTTGGATAAACTGACGTCTAGATTGTTTTACAGGAACATATGGTTATGCGCTTAACTGCATGACACCTTTATATTTCTAATAAAAATATTACTTGCTATTCCAACACACAATACAATATTTTATGGTGACTGTGCTTAACACCAATACTTGGCTGACAGTACTAGGAAAAGTTAGTTTTCTTCCTTCTACATTATCCATTACAGGTCATAGTGTATTACTGAAGGCCTGAGCTGTGATGTCCTCCATCTGTTGTCAGGTTATAAAACACCCTTAATTCTAATTTTAATGCTGCAGACTTTCATTATTTACTGAACAATCTAAGACCACATATATTAAACAAATACTACACAATTAAATATTTTACACCTCTCATCATCTATCCTCCATTATCTACAAATATGAGCCTTTATTTTAACCCTGTTTCTCTATGTTTCTCCTAATATCTTATCAGCTTACGGTCTGTTATAATTGCATCAAATAGTGGTGCTTTTCTCCAGATTGGTTTTGAGGCATCAGACACCAGGACATCGAGGTAGTGTTTCTCCAATCCGTACTGACGCAGATTGGCCCGAATATTCTCATCAGGCCCTCTCCACTTCTGGTTCATCCTGGTTGCTTTACCTGGCGAACGAAGGACATTTCAAAAATGTAAAGAAAACGAGATTTATGGTAAGAACTTACCGTTGTTAAATCTATTTCTGTGAGGTACACTGGGCTCCACAAGGAATAACATCGGGGTGTAGAGTGGGATCTTGATCTGAGGCACCAACAGGCTCAAAGCTTTGACTGTTCCCAAGATGCATAGCACCGCCTCCTCTATAACCCCGCCTCCGTGCACAGGAGCTCAGTTTTCGTTAACCAGTCCAGTGCAGTAGCAGGTAACAGAGACGGCAATCGTTAGAAGCCACACACACCACACACTCACAACAAGAGAGGGTGTCAGCGGTTAATGCCATACCAACCCAAAGAAGCCAAGTGCGTCAGGGTGGGCGCCTTGTGGAGCCCAGTGTACCTCGCAGAAAGAGATTTAACAACGGTAAGTTCTTACTATAAATCTCATTTTCTGCTGCGGGGTATACTGGGCTCCACAAGGATTAACATCAGGGATGTCCTAAAGCAGTTCCTTATGGGAGGGGACGCACTGTAGCGGGCACAAGAACCCGGCGTCCAAAGGAAGCATCCTGGGAGGCGGATGTATCAAAGGCATAGAACCTTATGAACGTGTTCACTGAGGACCACGTAGCCGCCTTGCACAATTGTTCAAGGGTCGCACCACGGTGGGCCGCCCAAGAAGATCCAACAGACCGAGTAGAATGAGCTTTGATGGTAGCAGGAGCTGGAAGACCAGCCTGTACATAAGCATGTGCAATCACCATTCTAATCCATCTGGCCAAGGTCTGCTTGTTAGCAGGCCAGCCACGTTTGTGAAATCCAAACAGTACAAAGAGAAAATTAGACTTCCTAATGGAGGCAGTTCTCTTCACATAGATGCAGAGAGCCCGTACCACATCCAAAGACCGCTCTTTGGAGGACAACTCAGGAGAACTAAAAGCCGGAACTACAATCTCCTGGTTAAGGTGGAAGGAAGACACCATCTTAGGCAAATAACCAGGGCACGTTCTAAGAACTGCCCGGTCCCGGTGAAAAATTAGAAAGGGGGACTTACAGGATAAGGCACTTAAGTCCGAGACCCTTCTAGCAGAGGCAATAGCCAGCAAAAACAAGACCTTAAGGGAAAGCCACTTAAGGTCTGCAGACGCAAGAGGTTCAAACGGATACTCTTGCAAGGCCTCCAGAACCACTGACAAATCCCTAGGGGCCACTGGTGGTACATAAGGAGGTTGAATCCGTAACACCCCCTGAGTGAAAGTATGAACATCAGGCAGGGTAGCAATCTTTCTCTGAAACCATACCGACAAGGCAGAAATGTGAACCTTGAGGGATGCCAGATGAAGGCCTAAGTCCAGGCCCTGTTGTAGGATGGCCAAAAGTTTGGCTGTACTAAACTTGTAAACGTCATGGTTATTAGACGCGCACCAAGCAAAGTAAGAATTCCAGACCCTATGGTAAATCCGAGCAGAAGCTGGCTTACAGGCCTTCAACATAGTTTGAATGACCGCCTCAGAAAAACCCTTGGCCCTCAGGACGAAAGCTTCAAGAGCCACGACGTCAAAGCCAGATGGGCCAAATCCTGGTAAACACAAGGGCCCTGAACGAGGAGGTCTGGACGTTGTGGAAGTAGAAGGGGACAATCTAACGAGAGGCCCTGTAGATCTGAGAACCAGTGCCATCTCGGTCACGCCGGAGCGATCAGAAGCAGGAGTCCTCCTTCTTGTTTGAACTTCCTTATTACTCTGGGCAGGCGTGACACCGGAGGGAACACATATGGCAGCTGAAAGCTCCATGGGATTGCCAGTGCGTCTACGAACGCCGCTTGAGGATCCCTTGTCCTTGCTCCGAAGACCGGAACCTTGTGATTGTGTCGAGACGCCATCAAGTCTACATATGGATGGAGGCTCCACTCTTCGGCTTGTACGTCCTGACGACTGAGAAAGTCCGCTTCCCAGTTGAGGACCCCCGAAATTAACACTGCCGATATAGCTGGTAGATGGCGTTCCGCCCATTGAAGAATCCTTGATACTTCCCTCATCGCCATGCGGCTTCGAGTGCCGCCCTGATGATTTATGTACGCCACCGTGGTGGCATTGTCCGATTGTACTTGAACAGGTCTGTTCTGTATCAAATGCTGGGCCAGGTTCAGTGCATTGAACACCGCCCGCAGTTCCAGAATGTTTATCGGGAGGAGAGACTCCTCCCTGGTCCACAGGCCCTGAAGGGAGTGTTGCTCCAACACCGCGCCCCAACCCCTCAGACTGGCATCCGTCGTTAGAAGGACCCAGTTGGAGATCCAGAAGGGACGACCCCCGCTCAATCGGTGGTCCTGAAGCCACCAGCTCAGTGACAGACGGATCTCCGGAGACAAGGAGATCATGTGATACCTGATCCGGTGAGGCAGGCTGTCCCACTTGGCCAGAATCAACTTCTGTAGAGGGCAGGAATGGAATTGAGCGTACTCCACCATGTTGAAGGCCGACACCATGAGACTTAGCACTTGCATTGCCAAATGTATCGACACTTGTGGACGAAATAGGAAGCATCGAATCTTGTCCTGAAGTTTCAGGATCTTCTCCTAAGACAAGAACAACCTCTGGTTGTGAGTGTCCAACAATGCACCCAGGTGTACCATGCTCTGAGCAGGGACCAGGGAAGATTTCTTCCAGTTGATGAGCCACCCGTGAGTTTGCATAAACTGGATTGTCACATCCAAATAACGTAGGAGAATTTCTGGGGAGTTTGCCAGGATCAGTAATTTGTCTAAATACGGGAGAATCCTGATCCCCTGACGGCGTAGCACAGCCGTCATTACCGCCATTACTTTGGTCAATACCCGCGGAGCTGTGGCCAAACCAAAGGGTAACGCCCGAAACTAGTAATGAAGGTTGCCCACCGCAAACCTCAGGTACTGCTGATGTGACATTTCAATAGGAATATGCAGGTAGACATCCTGTATGTCCAGGGAGACCATATAGTCCCCAGGCTCCAAGGCCAGAACAATAGAGCATAGAGTTTCCATTCGAAACATGGAGATCCTCACATACCTGTTCAAAGACTTGAGATTGAGAATGGGCTGCGAGGACCCGTTTGGTTTGGAGACCAGAAACAGCAGTGAATAGTACCCCTTGCCTCTCTGAGCCAGAGACACCTGTACTACCACTCCTGTATCCAGGAGGGGCTGTACCACCGAATGAAGAGTTTGTGCCTTCACCGGATCCAAAGGGACATCTGTCAGGCAAAATCGATGAGGGGGACGATTCTTGAATGATACGGCGTAACTTCGAGCGACAACTTCCCGTACCCAGGCATCGGAAGTGGTCTTCAACCATTCCTGGGTAAACCCTAGAAGTTGGCCCCCCACCCTGGGATCCCCCAGAGGGAGGCCCGCCCCGTCATGCGGCAGGCTTATCCGTTTTGGAAGCAGACTGACGGGCAGCCCAGGCCCGCTTGGGTCTGGGCTTAGCAGGTTTGGAAGTACGAGCTTGTTTCGGGTACGCCTGACCTTTTGCCTTTCCTGGAGGACGAAAGGAGCGAGAGAAGGTACTTTTAGCCTTCGGCACCGTACTCGGTAGGCAAGCTGTTTTAGCAGAAGCTAAGTCAGCCACGATCTTATTGAGGTCTTCTCCGATAAGAATGTCTCCCTTGAAAGGAAGTACCTCCAGGGTTTCCTTAGAATCCAGATCCACAGACCAGGATCTCAACCAAAGGATACGTCGAGCTAAGATGGACGTAGTCGTAGCCTTGGCCGCCAGCACCCCGGCATCGGAAACCGCCTCCTTAAGATAGTGAGAAGCCGTGGTAATATATGAGAGACATTGGGCTAGATGCATCATCGCTTGGAGAGTGATAAAATGGAGAAAGAAAAAGTGCCAGCCAATCAAGGCCTAAATGCCATGTCACAGGCTGTGTTTGAAAAATGAGAGAGTTAGGAGGTGATTGGCTGGTACTTTTTCACTGTCCATTTTATCACTTTCCAAGCGATGATGCCTCTGGTACATTGTCTAGCATGATCAGAAGCGTCGGAAGGTAGCTCAGCCTACAGCTCCTGAGCCCATGCTTCAACAGCTTCAGCAGCCCATGTCGCTGCACAGCCCCTGTTAGGGTGTAAATGGCCTTTAAACAACCCTCCACACGTCTATCCGTCGGTTCTTTCAGAGAGGTGACGGTAGTCACTGGCAGAGCTGAGGAAACTAGCAGTCATGCAACCTGGGAATCTACAGGCGGAGGAGTTTTCCAATTTTTACTTAGCTCCGCAGAGAGAGGATAGCGAGCCAACATTTTCTTATGCGGCGTGAACTTTATTCCTGGATTTTCCCAGGATTCCGGACGTATGTCAGCCAGGTGTTGAGAATGAGGCAAAACTTGTTTAACCACTTTCTTACGTTTAAATCTGTCCGGATTTTTAGACACAGGCTCAGGCTCTGGTTCATCAGAAATTTGAAGAATCAACCTGATAGCCTCAATCAAATCAGGGACATCCACCTGTGACCGTCCCTCCCCATCTGAAGCATCAGAGTCAGTGTCTGTGGGGTCAGTGTATGCGCCATCCTCATCAGAGGAAGTGTCTGGAACAGTGGTGGATTGTGAGGAAGTAGCGGCCCGTTTAGAAGATGCTTTAGTCTTAGGTGGGCGAGAGATAGACTTCTTTTTAGTCAGTGATTGGTTCAAGTGCTGTAATGGAGATGAGATCTGATCCGCCCACAGCGGATTGACTGCAGGGACCATAAACTGCTGCACTGGCACAGGCGGTCCCTCAGGGGGCGTAAGTTTAGTTACCAGTGTATTTAATAACGTGGAGAAGGTAGCTCAGGGCGGGTCATTGTGGACCCCATTGCTACAAACCCACTGGGGGCAAAGAACCCCCAGAACCTGAACTCTCTGCTGCCATGTTTTCCTCAAATGTGTCTGCAGCGTCACCAACACTCAATGTGGGATAAGCCCCAGTTCTGTTGCCCCTTGCAGCTGACATAATGAGTAGCTCAATATCAGGCAACCTAGTACAATACTAGCAGCACTATATCTAGCAAGAACTCCCAGTGTAGTGTTATCAGCACAAACCGGGAATCCAAGAGATATATGGTGACCAGAAATCACAGAGAATAATACACAGTAAGTATATCTCGTGAAACACCTATATAGTCTAATAAACCTGACACACCTAGCCCCCTCAGGTTACAGAATACAGGGGTAGCAGGCTAAGCGAAATACACGAAATGACAGTCACTCAGCAGCTACATGCACACACACAGAAAGTCACAATGTACAATGCAGAAGTTATATCATACAATAAGACTGCACTGGACTAGCAATACAACGTAATACTCAGTATATATATATATATATATATATATATACACAGTAGATATAGCAAAATACAGCAAATATAGTGGATGTATATCACAGGGTATTTGTACCACACAACCCTGATTGTATGCAGTCTTTCTTAACGAACACTGTCCACTGACAGGTGGAATACTTAAGTGTCCTGCAAAATGCACAGCGCTGACGTGCAGGCGGCTTTACAGAGGAGGATTTGCCCATGCAGTCCCAGGAACAGCGCAGCTCCGTGTAATGGCGGCTGACAGGGAGTGAGGGAGAGATATGCAGCTCCAGGGCAGGAACATTTGCCTAAATGGCACCCTGGGGCTAGGGGGGGGGGGGCTACAGGTCAGACCTCATCCCCCGTGCTGGCTTCCCCACCAGGCGCTGTGGGCTGTCAAACAAACGGTTTTATGAAGAAAAACAACCTATGACCAGTGCCCTGGTGGCTAGTGGAGCCCCTGCCCCTTACAGTGTCCACACCAGCACGTGTGGCCCGCCTCCCACCGGTCGCGCCGGATCGCGATTACAGCGGGCCAAAGAGACCCCTTTACCTCCCCCTGTATGTGGTCACGCGATCCGGGAGGACAGCGGCGAGTGTGTGACTAACCAGAAGAACACCGGAGCCTCCGCTGTAATTACCCAGCAACCAGGGCGCGGGAGAATACAGCGCCGCTGGGGAAGTGATAGAGCTGCAGCAGGGGATGTCTGACTAACATCCAGACACTGCTGCAGCCCTTGAAGTCTTCAGATTTTCTTTACTTCTGAAAAAGCTTTTTCTTTAGGGCTGCAGGAGCAGCCCCCCTTGTTGACTGCCTGCTTACTGCCAGGCACCAACTACCAAACTGAGCTCCTGTGCACGGAGGCGGGGTTATAAAGAAGGCGGCGCTATGCATCTTGGGAACAGTCAAAGCTTTCAGCCTGTTGGTGCCTCGGATCAAGATCTTACTCTACACCCCGATGTTATTCCTTGTGGAGCCCAGTGTACCCCGCAGCAGAAAGGATATTGCTGGAAATCGAGGAATCAAAACTGAAAGGAACAACCTAAACAGCTGCAGCTGAGAAACATACGTGAATCAACCTGTTTTCCAGGACCAGTTGTACGAAATTAGCTATGTTTTGTTAATACCAGTTTAGCATGAATCATTCAACTCAGTTCTTAAAAGCTTTTAATGTAATAAATGTTTCCAGCGAGCAGTTGCATAGTTCTGGTAATAATTATTGAGTACGGTTCATGACAAACACTTAAGACTGAAATTTGAACAGAAGTTTTTTTTTCTTTTCAGGCATTAAACAAACAATGCAAAGTGATTATTTAACTGTGGGCCTCATACAGGATCATGTGTTCAACAATGTAATTTAGCCTCATATTTACAAGCAAGTATCAGAAAGCGACATAGATCTGTCAAACACAACAACTCTATGGGGTATATGCAATTGCGGTCGAATTCCCGAAAATGTCGAAAAACTGGACTTTTTCGCCACCCAAAAAAATTCGACAATGCAATACAGTACTTTTCGTCAAAAAAACGGACTTTTCAAATTCGACTTTTTTAAATTCGACATTTAACAAATTCGACATTTCTGCAATGGTACAAATGCGGCTTTTCGACAAAAGTATATTCAATTGAAGAATGTAAATTCGACAACAGTGCTTTTTGACAGTAAATTCGTCATTTTCAATCCGCCTCACTTTGCTCACATGTTTTTTAAAAACATGTTTTTTTTGTGGTTTTTTATTGCTAATAGCATATCTATTTATATTAGAAGGGATTAGGTACTTGGTTTGTCTATTTAGGAGGCACAAGTATTATTTATATATTTTTTTAAATATTTTTTTATTTTTTTTTATGGAATGGGTAAAAAACCCGAAAAAAAATTGCGTGGGGTCCCCCCTCCTAAGCATAACCAGCCTCAGGCTCTTTGAGCCGGTCCTGGTTGCCAAAATACGGGAGGAAAAATGACAAGGGATCCCCCGTATTTTAACAACCAGCACCGGGCTCTGCGCCTGGTGCAAAAAATACGGGGGACAAAAAGAGTAGGGGTCCCCCGTATTTTTTGTACCAGCACCGGACTCCACTAGCTGGACAGATAATGCCACAGCCGGGGGACACTTTTATACCGCTCCCTGCGGCCGTGGCATTAAATACCTAACAAGTCACCCCTGGCCGGGGTACCCTGGGGGAGTGGGGACCCCTTCAATGAAGGGGTCCCCCCCCCCAGCCACCCATGGGCCAGGGGTGAAGGCCGAGGCTGTCCCCCCCATCCAAGGGCTGCGGATGGGGGGCTGATAGCCTTGAGTAAAAATAAGATTTTACTCACCGGTAAATCTATTTCTCGTAGTCCGTAGTGGATGCTGGGAACTCCGAAAGGACCATGGGGAATAGCGGCTCCGCAGGAGTCTGGGCACAACTAAAAGAAAGCTTTTAGACTACCTGGTGTGCACTGGCTCCTCCCACTATGACCCTCCTCCAAGCCTCAGTTAGGACACTGTGCCCGGAAGAGCTGACAATAAGGAAGGATTTTGAATCCCGGGTAAGACTCATACCAGCCACACCGTATAACACGTGATACCATATCCAGTTAACAGTATGAAACATAACTGAGCCTCTCAACAGATGGCTCATAACAATAACCCTTTAGTGAACAATAACTATGTACAAGTATTGCAGACAATCCGCACTTGGGACGGGCGCCCAGCATCCACTACGGACTACGAGAAATAGATTTACCGGTGAGTAAAATCTTATTTTCTCTAACGTCCTAGTGGATGCTGGGAACTCCGAAAGGACCATGGGGATTATACCAAAGCTCCCAAACGGGCGGGAGAGTGCGGATGACTCTGCAGCACCGAATGAGAGAACTCAAGGTCCTCCTCAGCCAGGGTATCAAATTTGTAGAATTTTGCAAACGTGTTTGCCCCTGACCAAGTAGCAGCTCGGCAAAGTTGTAAAGCCGAGACCCCTCGGGCAGCCGCCCAAGATGAGCCCACCTTCCTTGTAGAATGGGCTTTAACCGATTTAGGATGCGGCAGTCCAACCGCAGAATGCGCCAGCTGAATTGTGCTACAAATCCAGCGAGCAATAGTCTGCTTAGAAGCAGGAGCACCCAGTTTGTTGGGTGCATACAGGATAAATAGCGAGTCAGTTTTCCTGACTCCAGCCGTCCTGGAAACATAAATTTTCAAGGCCCCGACTACGTCCAGCAACTTGGAGTCCTCCAAGTCGCTAGTAGCCGCAGGCACTACAATAGGTTGGTTCAAGTGAAAAGCTGATACCACCTTAGGGAGAAACTGGGGACGAGTCCTCAATTCTGCCCTATCCATATGGAAAATCAGATAAGGGCTTTTAAATGACAAGCCGCCAATTCTGATACACGCCTGGCCGAAGCCAAGGCCAATAACATGACCACTTTCCACGTGAGATATTTCAGATCCACGGTCTTTAGTGGCTCAAACCAATGTGATTTTAGGAAATTCAACACCACGTTGAGATCCCAGGGTGCCACTGGAGGCACAAAAGGGGGCTGAATATGCAGCACTCCTTTTACAAATGTCTGAACTTCAGGCAGTGAAGCTAGTTCTTTTTGGAAGAAAATCGACAGAGCCGATATCTGTACCTTAATGGAGCCTAATTTCAGGCCCATAGTCACTCCTGCCTGTAGGAAGTGCAGAAATCGACCCAGCTGAAATTCCTCTGTTGGGGCCTTATTGGCCTCACACCAAGCAACATATTTCCGCCATATGTGGTGATAATGTTTTACAGTTACATCTTTCCTGGCTTTAATCAGCGTAGGAATGACATCCTCCGGAATGCCCTTTTCCTTTAGGATCCGGCGTTCAACCGCCATGCCGTCAAACGCAGCCGCGGTAAGTCTTGGAACACACAGGGCCCCTGCTGCAGCAGGTCCTGTCTGAGCGGCAGAGGCCATGGGTCCTCTGAGATCATCTCTTGAAGTTCCGGGTACCACGCTCTTCTTGGCCAATCCGGAACCACGAGTATTGTCCTTACTCCTCGTTTTCTTATTATTCTCAATACCTTTGGTATGAGAGGCAGAGGAGGGAACACATAAACTGACTGGTACACCCACGGTGTCACTAGAGCGTCCACCGCTATCGCCTGAGGGTCCCTTGACCTGGCGCAATATCTCTCTAGTTTTTTGTTTAGGCGGGACGCCATCATGTCCACCTGTGGCCGTTCCCAACGATTTACAATCAGTGTGAAGACTTCTGGATGAAGTCCCCACTCTCCCGGGTGGAGGTCGTGTCTGCTGAGGAAGTCTGCTTCCCAGTTGTCCACTCCCGGAATGAACACTGCTGACAGTGCTAGCACGTGATTTTCCGCCCATCGGAGAATCCTTGTGGCTTCTGCCATTGCCGTCCTGCTCCTTGTGCCGCCCTGTCGGTTTACATGGGCGACCGCCGTGATGTTGTCTGACTGGATCAGTACCGGCTGGTTTCGAAGCAGGGGTTTTGCCTGACTTAGGGCATTGTAAATGGCCCTTAGTTCCAGAATATTTATGTGTAGGGAAGTCTCCTGACTCGACCATAGTCCTTGGAAGTTTCTTCCCTGTGTGACTGCCCCCCAGCCTCGAAGGCTGGCATCCGTGGTCACCAGGACCCAGTCCTGTATGCCGAATCTGCGGCCCTCTAGAAGATGAGCACTCTGCAGCCACCACAGCAGACACACCATGGTTCTTGGAGACAGGGTTATTAGCCGATGCATCTGAAGATGCGATCCGGACCATTGGTCCAACAGGTCCCACTGAAAGATTCTGGCATGGAACCTGCCGAAAGGGATTGCTTCGTAAGAAGCCACCATCTTTCCCAGGACTCGCGTGCAGTGATGCACCGACACCTGTTTTGGTTTCAGGAGGTCTCTTACTAGAGATGACAGCTCCGTGGCTCTCTCCTCCGGGAGAAACACTTTTTTCTGGACTGTGTCCAGAATCATTCCCAAGAACAGTAGACGTGTCGTCGGGACCAGCTGTGACTTTGGAATATTCAGAATCCAACCGTGCTGGTGTAGCACCTCCTGAGATAGTGCTACTCCTACCAACAACTGCTCCCTGGATCTCGCCTTTATTAGGAGATCGTCCAAGTACGGGATAATTAAAACTCCCTTTTTTCGAAGGAGTATCATCATTTCCACCATTACCTTGGTAAACACCCTCGGTGCCGTGGACAGTCCAAACGGCAACGTCTGGAATTGGTAATGGTAATTCTGTACCGCAAATCTGAGGTACTCCTGATGAGGATGATAAATGGGGACATGCAGGTAAGCATCCTTGATGTCCAGGGATACCATGTAATCCCCCTCGTCCAGGCTTGCAATAACCGCCCTGAGCGATTCCATCTTGAACTTGAATTTTTTTATGTATGTGTTCAAGGATTTAAAATTTAAAATGGGTCTCACCAAACCGTCCGGTTTTGGTACCACAAACAGTGTGGAATAGTAACCCCGTCCTTGTTGAAGTAGGGGCACCTTGACTATCACCTGCTGGGAGTATAGCTTGTGAATTGCCTCTAGCACAGACTCCCTGCTCGAGGGAGTTGTTGGCAAGGCCGATTTGAGGAAACGGCGGGGGGGAGACGCCTCGAATTCAAGCTTGTACCCCTGAGATACTACTTGAAAGATCCAGGGATCCACCCGTGAGCGAGCCCACTGATCGCTGAAATTTTTGAGGCGGCTCCCCACCGTACCTGGCTCCGCCTGTGGAGCCCCACCGTCATGCGGCGGACTTGGAAGAAGCGGGAGAGGACTTTTGCTCCTGGGAACCAGCTGTTTGTTGCAGCCTTTTTCCCCTACCTCTGCCTCTGGACAGAAAGGACCCGCCTTTCCCTCGCCTGTTTTTCTGGGTCCGAAAGGACTGTACCTGATAAAACGGCGCTTTTTTAGGCTGTGAGGGAACATGGGGTAAAAATGCTGACTTCCCAGCTGTTGCTGTGGAAACGAGGTCCGAGAGACCATCCCGGAATAACTCCTCACCCTTATAAGGCAAAACTTCCATGTGCCTTTTGGAATCTGCATCCCCTGTCCACTGCCGAGTCCATAAGCCTCTTCTAGCAGAAATGGACAATGCACTTATTTTAGATGCCAGCCGGCAGATCTCCCTCTGTGCATCTCTCATGTATAAGACTGAGTCTTTTATATGCTCTATGGTTAGCAGAATAGTGTCCCTGTCTAGGGTGTCAATATTTTCTGACAGGGAATCTGACCATGCAGCGGCAGCACTGCACATCCATGCTGACGCAATAGCTGGTCTAAGTATAATGCCTGTGTGTGTGTATATAGACTTCAGGATCGCCTCCTGCTTTCTATCCGCAGGCTCCTTCAGGGCGGCCGTATCCGGAGACGGAAGTGCCACCTTTTTAGACAAACGTGTGAGCGCTTTATCCACCCTAGGAGGTGTTTCCCAACGTGCCCTATCCTCTGGCGGGAAAGGGAACGCCATTAGTAATTTTTTTGAGATTATCAATCTTTTATCAGGGAAAGCCCACGCTTCTTCACACACTTCATTTAATTCTTCAAATGGGGGAAAAACTACGGGTAGTTTTTTCTCCCCAAACATAATACCCTTTTTAGTAGTACCTGGGTTTATATCTGAAATGTGTAAAACCTCTTTCATTGCCTCAATCATGCAACGAATGGCCTTAGTGGACATTAGATTAGACTCATCGTCGTCGACACTGGTATCAGTATCCGTGTCGACATCTGCGTCTGCCATCTGAGGTAGCGGGCGTTTTAGAGCCCCTGATGGCCTTTGAGACACCTGGGCAGGCACGAGCTGAGAAGCTGGCTGTCCCGCATTTGGCATGTCGTCAAATTTTTTGTGTAAGGAGTCGACACTTGCACGTAATTCCTTCCATAAAACCATCCACTCAGGTGTCTGCCCCGCAGGGGGTGACATCACTTCTAAAGGCATCTGCTCCGCCTCCACATAATTTTCCTCCTCAAACATGTCGACACAGCCGTACCGACACACCGCACACACACCGGGAATGCTCTAACAGAGGACAGGACCCCACAGAAGCCCTTTGGGGAGACAGAGAGAGAGTATGCCAGCACACACCAGAGCGCTATATAATGCAGGGACTAACTGAATTATGTCCCCTATAGCTGCTATAATATTTACTGCGCCTAAATTTAGTGGCCCTCCCCCTCTCTTTTTTACCCTTTTCTGTAGTGTAGACTGCAGGGGAGAGCCAGGGAGCTTCCTTCCAGCGGAACTGTGAGGGAAAAATGGCGCCAGTGTGCTGAGAGAGAGATAGCTCCGCCCCTTTTTCGCAGACTATTCTCCCGCTTTTTTAAGGATTCTGGCAGGGGTAATTATCACATATATAGCCTCTGGGGCTATATATTGTGATTGTTTTGCCAGCCAAGGTGTTTTTATTGCTGCTCAGGGCGCCCCCCCCCAGCGCCCTGCACCCTCAGTGATCGGAGTGTGAAGTGTGTATGAGAAGCAATGGCGCACAGCTGCAGTGCTGTGCGCTACCTTGGTGAAGACAGAAGTCTTCATGCCGCCGATTTTCCGGACTTCTTCTTGCTTCTGGCTCTGTAAGGGGGACGGCGGCGCGGCTCCGGGACCGAACACCAAGGCCAGTTCCATGCGGTCGGTCCCTCTGGAGCTAATGGTGTCCAGTAGCCAAAGAAGCCCAAGCTAGCTGCAAGCAGGTAGGTTCGCTTCTTCTCCCCTTAGTCCCTCGTTGCAGTGGGCCTGTTGCCAGCAGGTCTCACTGTAAAATAAAAAACCTAAAATATACTTTCTTTCTAAGAGCTCAGGAGAGCCCCTAGTGTGCATCCAGCTCGGCCGGGCACAAAAATCTAACTGAGGCTTGGAGGAGGGTCATAGTGGGAGGAGCCAGTGCACACCAGGTAGTCTAAAAGCTTTCTTTTAGTTGTGCCCAGACTCCTGCGGAGCCGCTATTCCCCATGGTCCTTTCGTAGTTCCCAGCATCCACTAGGACGTTAGAGAAATGAAAGAATATTGTTTTTTTGCTGAAGAACTACAAGTCCCAGCAAGCCTCCCCCGCAAGCTGATACTTGGAAAACTACAAGTACCAACCATGCGGGGGGAAAACGAGCCCACTGGTACCTGTAGTTCTACTGAAAAAAAAAAAAACAGGACACGCACACCTTGAAAGTACAACTTTATTACATACATGTCGACACACACACATACTTACCTATGTTGACACGACGTTCGGTCAACTTGTCCAAGTAGAATCCACGGGGTGTACCTGAAAATAAAATTATACTCACCTAAATCTAGTGTCCAGTGATATTTGTAATCCACGTACTTGGCAAAATAAAAAAACGCATTTACCCGATCCACACGGACTGAAAGGGGTCCCATGTTTACACATGGGACCCCTTTCCCCGAATGCTGAGACCCCCTGTGACTTCTGTCACAGAGGGTTCCTTCAGGCAATCAGGGAGCGCCACGTCCTGGCACTCTCCTGATTCCCTATGCGCGTCTGAGCTGGCAGACAGCGCATCGCACAGCACCTCCATTAGTTTCAATGGTGGGAACTTTGCGGTCAGCGGTGGGGTTACCCGCGGTCAGCCGCTGACCGCGGGTGACCTCACCGCTGACCGCAAAGTTCCCACCATTGAAGATAATGAAGGGGGCTGTGCAATGCGCGTTTGACAGCTCAGACGCACATACAGCCAATCAGGAGAGTGCAACGACGTGGCGCTCCCTGATTGCCTGAAGGGACCTTCTGTGACAGCAGTCACGGGGGGGTCTCTGCATTCGGGGAAAGGGGTCCCATGTGTAAACATGGGACCCCTTTCAGTCCGTGTGGATCGGGTATGCGTTTTTTTGTTTTGCCAAGTACAGGGATTACAAATATCAAAGGACACTGGATTTAGGTGAGTATATAATTTTATTTTCAGGTACCCCGGTTTCTTCGACCTTGGAGACGTGACAGTCGGCGTGTCAACATAGGTAAGTATGTATGTATGTGTCGGCATGTGTGAAATAAAGTTGTATTTCCACGGTGTGCGTGTCCTGTTTTTATTTGGGTATTTTTTTTGCAGAAGAACTACAGGTACGAGTGGGCCTGTTTCCCCCCCGCATGCTGGTACTTGTGGTTCTCCAAGTACCAGCTTGCGGGGGAGGCTTGCTGGGACTTGTAGTTCTTCTGCAAAAACCAATATTCGTTCATTTTTACACATGGCTATCAGCCCCCCATCCGCAGCCCTTGGATGGGGCGGACAGCCTCGGGCTTCACCCCTGGCCCTTGGGTGGCTGGGGGGGGGACCCCTTGATTGAAGGGGTCCCCACTCCTCCAGGGTACCCCGGCCAAGGCTGACTAGTTGGGTATTTAATGCCACGGCCGCAAGGAGCGGTATAAAAGTGTCCCCCGGCTGTGGCATTATCTGTCCAGCTAGTGGAGCCCGGTGCTGGTACAAAAAATACGGGGGACCCCTACTCTTTTTGTCCCCCGTATTTTTTGCACCAGGACCAGGCGCAGAGCCCAGTGCTGGTTGTTAAAATACGGGGCATCCCCTGTCATTTTTTTCCCCGTATTTTGGCAACCAGGACCGGCTCAAAGAGCCCGAGGCTGGTTATGCTTAGGAGGGGGGACCCCACGCAATTTTTTTTCAGGTTTTTTACCGTTTTTTGTACCATCTGAAAAGTCGATTCAAAATCCGTCAATTGGTCCGTTTTTCGACAGCGGGACTGTCGAATCCGTTTTTTATTGAATATGTCGAATTCCGGCACCCGCCGGCCGGAATTCGACGGTCGAATTGTGTCGAATTTAAAAACGGGCGAAAAATTGCCGCAATTCGCCCGGAATTGCATATACCCCTATAACTTTACGTCCTAGTATTTCAGGCAGCTACAAGACTTACAATGGCATAATTCGGCTAAAACAGTCAAAAGGTTACTAGGTGTAGCTATAAATAGACAGCTGTCACTCACCCCGACCATGGACTGTGTTGTAATCAATCTCAGTGCCGCACACATAAGCCCCAAAGTGTGCACAAGGTACCAAAAGGCCACCTGTAGGAGAAAATACACCAAAGTCACCTGCATGCTGCCGGTTCCCTGCCTATTATATAAAAACAAATGTTTAAGGTAATGGTAATTGTTCAGCTGTAATATTGCAAAGAGAGTGAATTTGACAATTGATACAGTATTCCAAATTTCTCTAGTTAAAATAAAAAAGGGGCATTACTAGTTAGAATTGCTACATCGTATTACAATACACAATGGCCAAGACCTAACAATAAATTCAAGGATGTGGCACGACAAATTACACGCTTGTCCCTGGTATTGAATATAAGAAGTTAGACAACAATTTAAAGGACAACACTGCCTAAAATTATAATTTAGAGGTTGAATTATGGGAGATAAATAAAAAGAAGGCATTCTCATTTACTTGTGCTACTCTGATCCTCCGAGTACCACAATGCATATGATGGTCAAAGCACAAAATCCTCTTTCCTACTCTGGAGTCAAAGTACCCCTTCCCCACCCCCCATTCATCTGAACGAGGAACTTACAGGAGAGGGGACTGCAAGAAATTGTAATGAGGCCATCCCTGTGCAGAAGGGGTCTCTGGCTTATATACCATTCCAGGCTGTGTATGGGAAGATTTCTGAAGCAGTTCCTTCTTCCATTATTAATATCCCATGTGTCCAACCAAAGCAATTTGCTTTACCTGTGGGTGGAGTAACCCTCTCAGTGCACAGTAATTGACAAATTGAGACTGTATGCTACCACCAATCTTTCAGAAATCTCAGTATAGAAAGTATCCAAAAAACTAAATATTTTCACATGAAACCCTTACAATGAAACATACAATGCAGTAATAGGCAGCAAAAAGAGTTTCCCAATGGCTACATGGCATAACGATATCACTGACAAAGTACCAATAACTCCATTTTATTTATCTCAATATTAAGGAAATAAATATCTACAAACACTTCAATGACAATAGAAAAACATTTGCAAGTTTAATTGGCAAATTGTATTGGCCATTGGGTAATTGGAAAAATGGGCAAATTGTATAATCATAATGCTTAGACAGAAGGATATTAAAGTAAAATGAATATTATAGTATACCGATAACTTATTTAATATCATTGTGTACTATATTAACTGCAGAATTGGTAAGATTAATATTCTTTATTTACAAATAAAAATGAGACAAGGGCATATTCAATTTATAATTTATAACCAGTTATTTAAATAGCACACACATATTCCGCAGCGCTTTACAGAGAATATTTGGCCATTCACATCAGTCCCTGCCCCAGTGGAGCTTACAATCTATATTCCCGACCACATGTACACGCACACACATTCACGTTAGGGTTAATTCTGTTTGGAGACAATTAACCTACCAGTATATTTTTGGATTGTGGGAGGAAACCAGAGTACCCAGAGGAAACTCACCCAAGTACGGGGAGAATATACAAACTCCGCACAGTTAGGGCCATGGTGGGAATTGAACCCATGACCTCAGTGCTGTGAGGCAGTAATGACAATCATTACACCATCCGTACTGCCTGGTAGGTGTGACTCTACCAAACAATTTTGTTATTCAATTGGGTGAGATTTTTTCATTATGGGGCACCTCACGAACAAGTCAAAATTTTCCTAAAATCTTTTATTTTTAGAAAAAATCATCAAGAATTGCTTCAGAACCCCTAAAAATACCACCTCCTCCATGACTAATTAAGCAATTGGAAGTTTCCAATTAGTTCAATTAAGCCATAATTACTTACCTTCTGCACCGCTTTCCTCCTCCACCGCTTCCCTGACACGCTGGACTTCTTATGTAGCTGTGTGTGAGATCATTTGAGTGGGTGTGAGACCCTTTATCAGTGTGCGTGTGACCCCCATTTGTGTCGGTGTCATTGGCAGAAATTACATCTCCCATAAGCCCGCCCCTCCTCTCAGCATCCTCCTCCCCAAGTGGATAGACAATTCAGCCAGGAACCAACAAGTAAGAAAGCGCCCGGTTTTCCATGCTGCATACCCCCACCCCCTTGCTGGATTTTGCCCGCGAAGCGTTATGTGGCCATTTTTTTATAAATTCATTTTATGTGTCAGAAGTACACATATCTGCGGTAATTCAAAACTGGACATGAGAAACGCACATTTAATGTAGCTAGTTGAATATGCTCCTAAAGGTGCATACACACTTGACGTTTTTGCCCAGTGTGTATGCAGAGCGATGATGTGAACATCGCTGGGCAGAAAATCGCACAGTGCATACACACTGAGCGATTTTAACCAGGCCCAGCGATGTTCACTGAGATGTTCAGAAGGAGACTGTAGAAAGTGGTTCACTCGGACGGTAAAACAGGCTGACGGACGGCGGCGGCGGCATGAGCGCTCACTGCCCGGCCATACACACTAGTCGATTTTGAGGTCAAAGTAGCTCAAAGCGCCAAAAGTGAGCTACTTTGAGCTCAGAATCGCCCAGTGTGTATGCACCTTTTGAATAATCTTAAAAGTTCTAGATTTTGGGATATTGCTTTCAGCTAGATGCTCATCATTGCATTTCCTACTCCTCAGTCACTTGGTAGTTCATCTTATTTCATCCAGTCTTCAATTCCACTGCTCACTTTGCAAACACAAAAAGGGAGGCCCACCCAGATACACTCATAACATTGTCTCTGTGATTAATACGTAAGGCTGTAAGTGCTGACAAACATGTTTATATATATTTTTGTATAGGGAAATAAAAGGATATAATGAGCTGATGAGGGCAACACTTGAAAGATAGACAGACAATTAAGTGTAAACTTCCCCAGATTTAGCTTTCATTTGTCAAGAACTGTAAAACTGCATATATGAAAAAAGACTTTCTAAAGCTACTAAATAAATATACAGGTTGAGTCCTCCATATCCGAAAACCAAAATATTCCATAATCCATCATTTTTTGAGAGCAAGTGAGATACTATAGTGACACCTATGCTTTTTGATGGTGCAATGTACACACACTTTGGTTCATGCACAAAATACTGTATAAAATTACCATCAGGCTATGTGTATAAGGGGTAAATTAAACTTAAATACATTCTGTGATTAGACTTGGCTCCCAGCATCAAGATCTCTCATTAATGGTATGGAAATATTCCAAAATACGGAAACATCCAAAATACTTATGGGTCCCAAGCATTTCAGATATGGGAGAGTCAACAAGTATAGCCAAAACTTATGGCCAACATGGCAATCTGCACCTAAAATGTTTTCCTGTATGGATACAAATAAATATAAGGAATGACCTCTGAGAATTTTAACAAAGTTAAATTGCTATGCCTATATTACCTAATCGATATTATTACATACCTTTTGGCCTAATACAGTGGTTCTCAAAAAACTTGCAGGGGTGCCTTGGGTTGGTGGTTCAGGACCAGTTCAAATAATGTGTGGTCAATGTAACAGGTAAAACCAGTGCTGGTGGCTGCCATCCTAAAATATGTGGACAAACCGAAGCAAATTCTATCCCTCACCACATAACTCAGCCTAAAGGCCCGTACACACTGGCTGATATATCGCGGGTCCGTCGGCCAGTGTGTACGGGCGATATGTCTGTGAACTCCACCGTTCACAGACATATCGCGTCGGCCCTCCAGCACAGCCGACAGCCAATATAGCTACCAATATATTGGCGCATCGCTGTGTGTGTACAGGCGACCAGCCGACCGCCCGTACACATGCTGCGGCAGCCGGCGGTGATTGACAGCTGAACTAGGCGGGCGTGTGTATACGCCCGCCCAGTTCATGACGACAATCCCTGACGGATCGGGCAGTGTGTACGCACAGCACACTGCCCGATCCATCCATAGATATATCTGCAGATTAATTGATCTGCAGATATGTCTATCAGTGTGTACCCACCATAAGAATGACATATAAACACAATTTAATTAATATAATTTTTTATAAATTCATTACGAAGAAACTTTTCGGCCTAGGAGTGCCTTGAAAAAAATTCTGATACTCTAGGGTGCCATGATTCAAAAATGTTTGGTAACCACTGGCCTAATATCTTGTAACATGGGACACCCTTTTGTAATGTGCAATTTCTTAATGTGACCAGGGTTTTATAGATCATGTTGTACAACGGGATGCAATTAATTTGCCGGCAGTCGGGATCCCGGTGGTCAGGATACCGACGTCAGAATCGCGACTGCTGACAATACAGACAGCCAGAATCCCGGCTCACTGGGGATATTCCCACTCGTGGGTGTCTACGACCCCCATAAAGTGTGAATAGAACCTGTGGCCAGCGCAGCGAGCCACCAAGCTCTTTGCACTTGCCCCGCTGCCGGCATACTGCCGGCCGGCGTCACGACCATTGCTAAATCATACTGAACCCTGTACATCATATACAACATAAAGAGGATTGATTACTGGTCCGTATGGCATAAGCTTTTGGAATACATCAATTGTGGCAATATTATTTCAAGAATAGTTAATAGCAGCTCTCAACACTGCTTACTGCAAGAGTTATAAAGAGAAAATGTTGTAGTTGTTTTAAAGTACATACCAAATATGACGCTTGGCTCATGAATCTGCTAACAAATCCTATACAAGAGTGCCATCTTGTGGTCAACAGTAAACCTCCCAAGACTCCACTCCTATGCAGTTTCATTTGAAACACAACAAAAAAAAAATATCCAAAAACAAATAAGCACCATATAATGCTAAGAAGAAAATAATTAAGTTACAAGAACAGTTTGGAAGGGTTCTACAATACAATTATTATTATTATTATGATTAGAAGAAACAGAAACAATGCCACAGTCGTATGGTAATGTATAAATCTTAACATAATAAGAAGTGCTGCAATGCTGAGACTTGTAGTTCCACACAGAAAAAAGACAGAATGCCGGTGCACACTCTAAGCATGGGCTTGACAAATCCCAGGGGCCAGATCGCCATGGCCCTAAATTTTGCTACTTTGCTATCAGATTATGCAGGGTGGGAGGAAGCATATCCTCTTCAGCTCCAGCAGAGATTCGTGGGCTTGCCTGCCTATATTGCAACAGCCACTTCATACACAGGAGTGAATGTGCTGCGTGTCCGTCCCAGCCTGCACTGTCTGCTGTGCCTTTCCGTCCCAACCTGCACTGTCTACGGTCTCCAAACGCCTGTTGCACAGAGCTCTCCGACAACAGGGTCTATGCTTGGCCGGTGATTGGGGCTTTGGAGGGGGATTGTTTTCCTGGGGAATACCGGTGACACAGGCTATTCTTCTATTGTGGGTGTCCACGACTCCCGTAGAGGGAGAATATAACCTGTGACAAGCGCAGCAAGCCACCGTGCCCAAAGCGTGGCGAGTGCAGTGAGCCCGCAAGGGGCTTTCTAGCGCTCGCCCCACTGCCAGCATATTGGCGGCTGGGATGCTGGCAGCCGGTAATTCATACTGAAAACAATAAAAGTTACATTATTCATAACGTGTTACTGTACTGAAATACAACTATATTAGACTCATGAATAGACATATCAAGTGAGAATGACCATTTTAAAGCCAAATTCAATTAGCCCTGAGAGCTGTACTCTTGTAACGGGATATTTTAGGCCAAATTAAATAAATATTAAAAAATCCTCGAATATTGGACGCGAGGCCCCTGATAACACCACTAAAATTATTAATCTTAATTAGCAAGTGACCAAGTCGTCTAAGCCTACAATGGTCCTGTCATCTGATGCTGAAAAGGTATTTGACCGTATCAGCTGGGTATTTATGCAAGGCCTGTTAGAGCACATGGGTTTGAATTTCACTACTTTACATAGGATTTTGGCGCTGTATAGGGTGTCCTCTACCAGGGTTAAAGTCACTGGGGACTTCCCGGATCCTGTTCGGATCTCGAACGGAACATGCCAGGAATGTCCATTGTCCTTGCTGGTGTTAGTACCATGCATGGAAGCTCTGGCGAGAGCCACACGGGCCAAATCAAACATCACAGGCCTGCGAGTGGCAGACTCTGAATACTTTGTGGTCAGCGGTTGACCGAAAGTAACCTCACCGCTGACCACAAAGTTCCCACCATTGGTTATAATGGAGCGCATAGGCGCTACATTGTAACACTGCCGTGTGCTGCCTGACATACACTATAGGAGCACACAGCCAATCAGGAGGGTGCCACAACGTGGCGCTCCCTGATTGGCTGAAGGAACCCTCTTAGACAGAAGTCAGGGGGGGTTCCTGGCAGTCGGGGAAAGGGGTCCCATGTGAAAACATTGGGCCCCTTTCAGTGTGTGGTCGTGTATCCGTTTTTTTATTTTGCAAAGTACGTGGATTACAAATAGAAAAGAAGAGGACCGAACTACACTGGATTATGTGAGTATAATTTTTCCAACAGGTACCCCATGGATTCTACATGGAGAAGAGGACCAACCCTCGTGTGAACATAGGTAAGTATGTGTGTATGGAGGTGTGGATGTATGTATTAAACTTTTACTTTCAAGGTGTGTGTCTTCTGTTTTTATTGGGGTATTTTTTTAGTAGTAGTACTACAGGTACCAGCGGGCCCGGTTTTCCACCGCATGCTGGTACTTGTGGTTCTCCAAGTACCAGCTTGCGGGGGAGGCTTGCTGTAACTTGTAGTACTGCTACTAAAAACAATATTCATTTTTTGACAAAAAGGCTATCAGGCCCCATCCGCAGCCCTTGGATGGGGGGGGGGACAGCCTCGGGCTTCACCCCTGGCCCTTGGGTGGCTGGAGGGGGGGGACCCCTTGATTGAAGGGGTCCCCACTCCTCCAGGGTACCCTGGCCAGGGGTGACTAGTTGGGTATGTAAAGCCAGGGCCGCAGGGACCAATATAAAAGTGTCCCCCGGCTGTGGCATTATGTATCTGGCTAGTGGAGCCCGGTGCTGGTTTCAGAAATATAGGGGACCCCTACGCTTTTTGTCCCCCGTATTTTTGGAACCAGGACCAGGCGCAGAGCCCGGTGCTGGTTGTTTAAATATGGGGGAACCCCTGTCACTTTTTTCCCCATATTTTTTCAACCAGGACCGGCTCAAAGAGCCCGAGGCTGGTTTTGCTTAGGAGGGGGTACTCCACGCATTTTTTTTCAAGATTTTAACAATGATTTATTTTTTTATTAAAGGTGCACAATGAAGCCCAGCACGGATCTCACAGATCCGGCCGAGATTCATTGTGTTAAAGTCGGCAGTGTTTTACAAGTCACTCACGTAAAACACTGCAAAAAAATACGAATGACATCGGTAAATACGAAAATGCAGAATACGACAGCTTAGTAAATTAGTCGTAATAAATTCAAAAAGTTGCAACTTTACACTTTCGATGCCATTCGTGATTGAACTTTAACCTCAATCGGGAAAATACGATTTTTAGTAAATATACCCCAATATATGGTATAAAGGAAACTTTTGTTGTAATTAAGTAGCATTTTACGATCACTGTAGTTTTTTTTTTTTTTTGTATGTAGCAAGAACCTCCACAGATTTCAGAATCTACTGCCATTGTTTTTTTCTAATTTTTGAATAATGTTTCATAGATGCAAATAAGAGATACGTTTAAACTGTTAGCTCAGCCAGGATTTTCACTTTAGCTAGATCTCTGAAATCATTTGGATAAGGGGTATAATTACTAACGCTTCTAAAAATTAAAAGTGGTGATGTTGCCCATATCAACCAGTCAGATTCTATAATTTCTCTATTGCATCCTAGAAAATGATAGACAGAATCTGATTGGATGCTGTGGGCAACATCACCACTTTTCATTTTTAGAAGCTTTAGCAAATGTACCCCTAAAATTCCAAACCTGCCTCTGCATTAAATAAAAAGTGTACAATTCATAATACTATTCCAAGCGCATACTGATTTTGTACAGTATATCCAAAGTTTATTTTTTCTTTGTGGGAACAAGATGGCCATCTGTTTAATCTCATTACAACTGCTGATAGCACCGGTACTTTCACAAATTTAATATACACACGGCCTTTCAGTATTTTTCTGTAAAATGTATTTTTAGTTTCAAATAAAAAAAGCTCAACTAACTAAAAGAACGTGTCTTGCATCCCTCACCAGGAGCTGGTAAACTGTTTGGAGCTATGCAAAAACAATGGAATAACTTCGAAGTACAGACATTTGATGTGACCCACAATGCAAATACAAGGGGGAAGTATTCTAAAAAACAATGAAGTGTTTAAGTAATGTCAAATTTTGCTTAATGTATCTAATACCATATCAAAATATATAACTTACATAATTTTTACCCTGATTTCAAGGGATGTAAATTAAAATGTATATTTTTCAAGCAAAATAGCATTTCCTAAAGTAAAAAGGATTTGTTTTTTAATAGAAATGCCATACAGTTTAAGCTAAAAACATAAAAAACTGCTCCAAAAATGATTCACCACAGCTGAGGAGGTGCTCGAAAGGGTCAATTCAAACAGGGACAAAGTGCTTTTTGCAACAGCACATAATCTTGCCCCTATTTCACCCCACACTTGTGGATATTGTACACTGCCCTATGGGCTGGCAAACAAATATCAGTGAGACGGGCTAACATAACTTTTATATAATAAGCCCCAATGTTCTTCTAGGCACAGTCTAATGCAGGATCCTGTAGTTCTAGGAAAGCAGGAATAAGGGGTTTATTTACCAACTGACGACTTTTTCAAAGACATTGATTATCTGCAGTTCTGCCTGCGGACTTTAAAACAGCAATACTCTTAATGCCGTATACACACGGTGTGACGGACGATATTGACTATATTGTGTTCGGAGGCATGAACCTCCGATATGGTCAATATCGACCCTGTCTGCACACGCGGGATCGGAATCGGTATCGCAAGGTTTACACACGGTGCGATATGCACTGCGTTTTCTACTATATAGTCCATATCGGTAGAAAAATTGCACCATGTGTAGGCCCCTTAAGTGCAAAACATACTGAAACTGGTTTTGAACTTATAGTATTAAGGTTTTAAATTCTGCATGCAAATGTGCTGTTTAGAAAATAGACCACAGAGGTGTAAGGTGTACAAGCACTTAGTTAAAACTACTGCAATTTTTGGTTTTTTTTCTGGGAAGATGAGCTAAAGACAAAGACATTTATATATGGAATGGAATTATGCTGGAAAGCTGTTGAAAATACTTACCAGTGCCAACAAAAGGATCAAACACCACATCATTGGGTTTAACTCTTGCATGGTTTGCCATGATGAAGGACAGTCCAGCATCCATGCTAGTGTTCCCAATAAAGTGTCTCTTTTTTACGCTATAGGAATCAATCAGCTCCCTCTGTCCATCAGCAATCTTAAAAAGACAAACATTTACTAAATTGAGCTTATTATTACAGATATGCTGTTTATTATACTAATCAGGCAATTATTTCCAATCATTTCTCAAGTTTAAGTTCAGTAACAAATCTGATGATGTTGATTTCATTCTTCAGCAAAACATGAGTTATTTTCAAGGTACAGTACACAGCAGCTCAAGTCCCAGTATTATCATGTTTTAAGTGACATGGGTTATTTTTTGGTTAAACCACAATAATTCACCATTTATAGACCTGTACTTGTTTATAGTTGTTACATACAAAACATAAGTGTCCATATTTTAAAGAGGAAGTTAATCCACAATAAAATGGCATTAGGACTATGTAACAGAACTTCAGAACTAGTGTTCATGTCCGCTTGTGAGATAAGTACTCCCTGAACAGCTACCCAGCAGTCACCTGTCCTTCACAGGAAGCAGATGTGGCAGCTGACCAGCCATCCACTTGACCACTAAGACACAAAAAGACATTAAGATGCTTTTTGAATAATGAGTCGTCACCATAGGGTGATTATCTGTTGAATGGTGCAGAAAAAAAGGCATTGGAATAAGTGGTCCTGGCTATCGGGGTATAACATCACAATTCTAGTTAGGTGAAAAAAATCTTCTTTAAGTGATCAAGGAAAATAAAACGTCTTCCTCCTTATTGTGTTAAGAGCCCAAAGGGGAAGCCATTTTTTTTTTACATTCCTCACTTTCTGAATGTTGTTTGTCCTTTAGTCTAGGTATACAAAGCTAAGGGATCAGTTCCAGTCCTTGGGAGTGGTTTATATAAAACAAATAACCTAGACTGAAAAGTCTAAACTTAATATTATTATCAGTTACTTATCTAGCACAGCATACTGTATATGAGCAGCTAGCATGTACTGTATAAAATTAACACACTGTAGTACTCACCCACCGGCCAAAGTAGATCTGTAGAGGTTCTTTAGGTGCACTATTTGGATCTGGACCATAATCCTCTAGTACATAGAATATATGCTCAGCATTCTGTAAACTCACTCTCCCTTTAAATGGCAGGAACTCCATTGCCTGTTTTTATCATATGAGAACAATATTTAGAGATGTATTCACAGCTGTTAAATATTTATTACAACCAAAAGTCAAATACTGCCATGAGCATGTTACTTCACAGCAAGTGTGAAAATAAATGATTGAAGCAGAACCCAAACTCATACTTTCAGTTTAAATACAAAACTGGGCGCTCTCTCTGATTTGGAAGACACTCCGTTTTTAACATCTGCTGACCAAACAGTTTTGATTATGCCATACTTACAGCAGTAGATCAGCATACTACCAGGGTATACCAGATTTTTACTGAAAATTTTACAAAGTGAAACAAAGTATTTATGTTCTAATGAAACAAAACCTACATTTCTCCAAAACTGAGCATTTTCACTGCCTCTAGAATAAAAAGGGGACCACCGAGAAAACTCTGCTTTACACTTGTGCTCTGTCAATTACATGTTTATTCTGGAATACACAGAACTACATATTAAAACAAACTGCTACTGTCTTGTTTATAAAGCATACATTTACATTGTTTACTAGTCAACACTGTATTTGCTAAAAAGTAAAAATTTGAATAAGTAGAGTGCCATGTTAAAAACATCTTGGGATCTGCTATCCAATACAAAAATCATATATCATATGTTTTATTCCTCCTTGCTTGCATATGTATTTATCCTTCATAGATACTATGAATGGAATAATAATTCCCCTACAGTATGGGTCATGGTGCTATCTGTTCTGCATTCATAAAATCCAACAATTTAGAATACGGCCTGTCATTTCCCGCCCAATCCCAACCTTATCCATAGAATTAATTTCCCTTAGGACAATGTAGATTCCCTATCCTGCAATGTGTTCCCAGGTACGGGTGTAGTATGGTTTGCCGGTGGTCGGGGACCCGGCGACCAGCATACCGGCACCGGAATCCCGACCGCCGGCATACCGACAGCTGGGCGAGCGCAAATGAGCCCCTTGCGGGCTCGCCGTGCTGCGGGCACGGTGGCGCGCTACGCGCACCACGCTATCTATTCTCCCTCCAGGGGGGTCGTGGACCCCCAAGAGGGAGAAAAGATGTCGGTATTCCAGCGCTGGTATGGTGGTCGCCGGGAGGCCGGCCGCCGGTAACCTGAAGACCACCCCCCAGGTACAGTATGTATGAGCAGTAGGTATGAGAAGAAAAGACCCCATGGGCCCCAATGTTAAACCAAAACTGCAGATTATCCAGTAATTTGACAGCGCTAGCACTCCATAACTGTGGAAGCCTACGTAATCCATGCAACGATCCCTAATTTGCAGCAAGGAATTGGTGACCAAACTGCCTATAAATTCAATTCTGTCCATTTACACTGTGCAGCAAATGTCTCTCATGTAACTAAAGGGCTACTCACATCAATCTTTACAAGCTTTTCTGTCTGTGTCAAGGCTTTATTGAAGCTATGAATATTTATTTTGTATGTGGAGTTAGGCTGAAGATAAGGGTCCTGAAAGAAATGAGAAATAAATCACTGATTAGCAGGACATGTGAATGAGCCAAACAAGGGTTTTCAAATCTAACATATAGTCATACCATCTTATCCAACGGGTAGTCCTGAATGGATTGCTGCAGGTCTGTCAGACTTCTTCCATGACCCCACAACTCAAACAGGGATCTAAATAGCACAAACACAAGTTACTTAAAATAGCAGGTAAAGCCTTATCGCAAAGGTTTTGTACTACATAGCTCAATAAAGGCGCATCTGGAGGGTTTATAGGTGACTAAATATGTCCATCATGCTTTATCTAACTCCTCTGCAGCAGGCTGCTAACTAAACAGACGGCCAGCTTGGTAGAGTTGCACCACAGAAATACACTCTACTGACCAATGCTCGATGATGTCACTGCAGTAAAACTGCCCTCTGTGCCACATAGCAAATGCTTATTATGTGCCAGTTACTATTTCCTATGTGGCAGTTTCTTTCTTTATTTCTCATTATTAAAACAACAATGGGGGTAATTCTGAGTTGATCGCAGCAGCAATTTTGGTAGCAGTTGGGCAAAACCATGTGCACTGCAGGGGAGGCAGATATAACATGTGCAGAGAGAGTCAATTTTGGGTGTGGTGTGTTCAATCTGCAATCTAAATTGCAGTGTAAAAATAAAGCAGCCAGTATTTACCCTGGCCCTTATTCCGAGTTGTTCGCTCGCAAGCTGCTTTTAGCAGCATTGCACACGCTGGGTGTGAATCTTAGCTTAGCAAAATTGCGAACGAAAGATTCTCAAAATTGCGAATAGAAATTTCTTTGCAGTTTCTGAGTAGCTCGGGACTTACTCTGCCACTGCGATCAGTTCAGTCAGTTTCGTTCCTGGTTTGACGTCACAAACACACCCAGCGTTCGGCCAGACACTCCTCCGTTTCTCCAGCCACTCCCGCGTTTTTCCCAGAAACGGTAGCGTTTTTTCACACACTTCCATAAAACGGCCAGTTTCCGCCCAGAAACACCCACTTCCTGTCAATCACATTACGATCACCAGAACATTGAAAAAACCTCGTAATGCCGTGAGTAAAATACCTAACTTCTTAGCAAATTTACTTGGCGTAGTCGCAGTGCGAACATTGCGCATGCGCAATTAGCGGAAAATCGCTGCGATGCGAAGAAAATTACAGAGCGAACAACTCGGAATGACCACCCCTGCACAGAAACAAAGGGGGTAATTCCAAGTTGATCGCAGCAGGAAATTTTTTAGCAGTTGGCCAAAACCATGTGCACTGCAGGTGTGGCAGATATAACATTTGCAGAGAGAGTTAGATTTGGGTGGGTTATTTTATTTCTGTGCAAGGTAAATACTGGCTGCTTTATTTTTACACTGCAAATTAGATTGCAGATTGAACACACCACACCCAAATCTATCTCTCCCTGCAGTGCACATGGTTTTGCCCAATTGCTAACAGAATTCCTGCTGCAATCAACTTGGAATTACCCCCAAAATAACCCACCCAAATCTAACTCTCTCTGCACATGTTATATCTGCCTCTCCTGCAGTGCACATGGTTTTGCCCAATTGCTAACAAAAATCCTGCTGCGATCAACTCAGAATTACCCCCAATGTCTGGTAAAACCAAAGCAGTATAGTATTAAAATGCACATTAAAACTAAAATGACATTTTGTGTATCACATTAACATTTCCATGTCTAAATGAATGCACAAAATGGAAAGCTGCTCAATCAGATTGTAATGTCACTCAGGTGCTAAAAGGGAGGGGTAATTCTGTGTAGGAAAAAACTATGTGTTCCCTAATGCACACAGAGTGAAAAATATTACTACATAATAGTCAGATAATACGGAGATCTTAGTTGCGTATTTCTGCAGATATAGGGTTAAGCCCCCAGGCCGATCGACAAGGCTTCTCAGTCACTGGGGGTCCCTAATACTAGGTATGGGTCCGAAAAGAACACTGTATGAATAGGAAACACACTCTTGGGAGTTTCCAAGACTGTGTCCAGTCCCAGTTCAGGTGTACGATACACAAGTGGCAGAATGTCGCCTACCCAAGTCTAAGTAGTTATGAACAGTGGCCCTCATTCCGAGTTGTTCGCTCGGTATTTTTCATCGCATCGCAGTGAAAATCCGCTTAGTACGCATGCGCAATGTTCGCACTGCGACTGCGCCAAGTAACTTTACTATGAAGAAAGTAATTTTACTCACGGCTTTTTCATCGCTCCGGCGATCGTAATGTGATTGACAGGAAATGGGTGTTACTGGGCGGAAACACGGCGTTTCAGGGGCGTGTGGCTGAAAACGCTACCGTTTCCGGAAAAAACGCAGGAGTGGCCGGGGAAACGGTGGGAGTGCCTGGGCGAACGCTGGGTGTGTTTGTGACGTCAACCAGGAACGACAAGCACTGAAATGATCGCACAGGCAGAGTAAGTCTGAAGCTACTCTGAAACTGCTAAGTAGTTAGTAATCGCAATATTGCGAATACATCGGTCGCAATTTTAAGAAGCTAAGATTCACTCCCAGTAGGCGGCGGCTTAGCGTGTGTAACTCTGCTAAATTCGCCTTGCGACCGATCAACTCGGAATGAGGGCCAGTGATCATTGTAAAATGACTCAAAGTACACATTTCACATGTTCATATCTAATGCCTATGTTAACCAGATATTTTTCATTTCTTCAATGTCACCAAACTGAAATATTAGATACATCATAAGTAATAAGAGTAATCTTTGTTGACTGACATGGCACCAAACCCCACCTGAGCAGTACAATTATATGATCGCCTAACTAGACCACTTAATAATCAAAAAAATAGGATTTTAATACCTACCGGTAAATCCTTTTCTCTTAGTCCGTAGAGGATGCTGGGGTCACTTCAAGAACCATGGGGCATAGACAGGATCCGCAGGAGACATGGGCACACTATAAGACTTTGAATGGGTGTGAACTGGCTCCTCCCCCTATGCCCCTCATCCAGACTCCAGTTATAGGAACTGTGCCCAGGGAGACGGACATTTCGAGGAAAAGGATTTATTGAATTATTTTAAACTAAGGTGAGATACATACCAGCTCACACCACTAACACGCCGTACAACATGGCATTCAACAACAACGCATGCAACGGCATGACCAACAGTCACAGATTGACTGAACTCAACGCAACATGAGCGTAACTATAACCAAACTGGAGATACAGCCCGCACTGGAACGGGCGCCCAGCATCCTCTACGGACTAAGAGAAAAGGATTTACCGGTAGGAATTAAAATCCTATTTTCTCATACGTCCTAGAGGATGCTGGGGTCACTTCAAGAACCATGGGGTTATACCAAAGCTCTAGAACGGGCGGGAGAGTGCGGATGACTCTGCAGCACTGATTGACCAAACATGAGGTCCTCATCAGCCAGGGTATCAAACTTGTAGAATTTCGCAAAGAGGTGTTTGAACCCGACCAAGTAGTCGCTCGGCAAAGTTGTAATGCCGAGACCCCCCGGGCAGCCGCCCAGGATGAGCCCACCTTTCTGGTTGAATGGGCTTTCACAGATTTCGGTAACGGCAATCCTGCCGTAGAATGAGCCTGCTGAATCGTATTACAAATCCAGCGCGCAATAGCCTGCTTGGAAGCAGGAGCCCCAATCTTGTTGGGAACCCACAGGACAAACAGAGCCTCTGTTTTCCTAATCTGCACCGTTCTGGCGACATAGATCTTCAAAGCTCTGACCACATCGAGAGAATTTTGACTCCGCTAAGGCGTCAGTAGCCACTGGCACCACAATTGGCTGGTTAACATGAAATGATGAAACCACTTTTGGCAGAAATTGCTGACGAGTTCTCAACTCCGCTCTATCAGCATGGAAAATCAAATAGGGGCTTTTGTGAGACAAAGCCGCCAACTTAGACACTCGCCTTGCAGACGCCAAGGCCAACAACATGACCACTTTCCAAGTAAGGAATTTTAACTCAACCTTGCGCAAAGGTTCAAACCAATGTGACTGCAAGAATTGCAACACCACATTAAGGTCCCATGGTGCCCCTGGGGGCACAAAGGGAGGTTGGATGTGCAGCATGCCTTTTACGAAGGTCTGAAGTTCTGGAAGGGAGGCCAATTCTTTTTGAAAAAAGATCGACAAGGCCGAAATCTGTACTTTAATAGAGCCTAACTTTAGGCCCGCATCCACACCTGCTTGTAGGAAATGGAGCAAACGCCCCAGGTGAAATTCTTCCGTAGGAGCCTTCTTGGATTCACACCAAGACACATATTTTCTCCAAATACGGTGGTAATGCTTTGTCGTTACTTTCTAGCCTGAAGAAGTGTAGGAATGGCTTCACTGGAAATACCCTTTCGGGCTAGGATTTGGCGTTCAACCGCCACGCCGTCAAACGCAGCCGCGGTAAGTCCTGATACACACACGGCCCCTGTTGTAACAGGTCCTCCCGAAGAGGAAGAGGCCAGGGATCTTCTATGAGCAACTCCTGAAGATCTGGATACCAGGCCCTTTTTGGCCAATCCGGAAAATGAGGATCGCCTGAACCTTTGTTCTTCTTATAATTTTTATCACCTTTGGGATGAGTAGAAGTGGAGGGAAAACATAGACCGACTGAAACACCCACGGTGTCACTATCGCTTGAGGGTCCCTTGACCTGGCTCTGAAGTTTCTTGTTGAGGCGGGACGCCATCATGTCCACTTGAGGAACTCCCCAACGACTTGTCACTTCTGCAAAGACCTCTTGATGAAGACCCCACTCTCCTGAATGGAGATCGTGTCTGCTGAGGAAGTCTGCTTCCCAGTTGTCCACTCCTGGAATGAAGACGGCTGACAGAGCGCTGGCATGTCTTTCCGCCCAGCGAAGAATCTTCGTGGCCTCGGCCATCGCCGATCTGCTCTTTGTACCGCCTTGGCGGTTTATGTACGCCACTGCTGTCACGTTGTCTGACTGAATCAAGATCGGCAGACCCCGAAGAAGATGTTCTGCTTGCAGTATGCCGTTGTAGATGGCTCTTAATTCCAGAATGATTATGTGTAGACAAGCTTCCTGGCTTGACCACTTTCCCTTAAAATTTCTTCCCTGTGTGACTGCTCCCCAGCCTCGGAGGCTTGCATCTGTGGTCACCAGGATCCAATCCTGAATCCCGAACCTGCGTCCCTCCAGAAGGTGAGAACTGTCCAGCCACCACAGAAAGGAAATTCTGGTCCTGGGAGATAGAATTATTTTCCGGTGCATGTCCAGGTGAGACCTGGACCACTGGTCCAGCAGGTTCCACTGAAACACCCTGGCATGGAACCTGCCATACGGAATGGCCTCGTATGCCGCCACCATCTTCCCCAGCAACCGAGTGCAGTGAAGAACTGACACCTTTGCCGGTTTCAGAGTCTGTTTTACCATGTTCTGTATTTCCAGAGCTTTTTCCACTGGAAGAAAAACTCTCTGCAATTCTGTATCCAGAATCATACCCAGGAACGACAGCCGTGTCGTCGGATCCAACTGTGATTTTGGCAAATTTAGGAGCCAACCGTGTTGTTGCAGAATCGTCAGTGAAAGGGCAACATTCTTCAACAATTGCTCCTTGGACCTCGCCTTTATCAGGAGATCGTCCAAGTACGGGATAATTGTGATACCCTGCTTACGCAGGAGAACCATCATTTCCGCCATTACTTTGGTGAAAATCCTTGGAGCCGTGGACAGACCAAACGGCAACGTCTGAAATTGGTAATGACAATCCTGCACAGCAAATCTCAGGTAAGCCTGATGTGAAGGATATATGGGGACATGTAAGTAGGCATCTTTTATGTCGACCGACGCCATAAAATCCCCCTCCTCCAGACTGGAGATCACTGCTCGTAGAGACTCCATCTTAAATTTGAATCTTTTCAGAAAGAAATTGAGGGATTTTAGGTTTAGAATCGGTCTGACTGAGCCATCCGGCTTCGGGACCACAAACAGGCTCGAATAAAAACCTTCACCCTGTTGAGACGGGGGTACCGTGACAATCACTTGATTTTGACACAAATGTAGTATCGCAGCGCTTACTATCTCTCTTTCTGGAAGAGAAGCTGGCAAGACCGATTTGAAAAATCGGTGAGGGGGCACGTCTTGAAACTGTAACTTGTACCCCTGGGTTACAATGTCTACTATCCAGGGATCCAGGTCCGAGTGTACCCAGACGTGGCTGAGGAGCTTGAGACGTGCCCCCACTGGTGCGGACTCCCGCAGAGGAGCCCCAGCGTCATGCGGTGGATTTGGTAAAAGCCGGAGAGGACTTCTGCTCCTGGGAACTTGCCACAGCCTGTGACCTTTTTCCCCGACCTCTCCCCCTTGCAGTAAGGAAGGAGGACCCACGTCCTTTTTTGAATCCATTGGGCCGAAAGGACTGCATCTGACAGTGAGGCGATTTCTTCTGCTGCGCAGGGACATAAGGTACCCGCGGTAGCCGTAGACACCAGGTCAGTGAGGCCGTTGCCAAACAAAACCCTACCGTTAAACGGTAGAGCCTCCATCGCCTTCTTAGAGTCAGCATCAGCATTCCATTGATGTAACCACAACGCTCTCCTTGCAGAGACCGCCATGGCATTGGCCCTCGAACCCAAAAGGCCAATATCCCTTACAGCTTCTTTTAAATATGCTGCAGCGTCCCTGATGTGACCCAGAGTCAAAAGTACACTATCCCTGTCTAGAGAATCTACCTCAGATGACAAGTTATCTGCCCATTTTTCAATAGCGCTATTCACCCATGCCGCTACAACGGCAGGCCTGAGTAGCGACCTTGTAGTGACATAAATGGATTTTAGTGTATTTTCCTGCTTACGATCCGCAGGATCCTTTAGGGCTGCCATGTCAGGGAACGGAAGCGCCACCTTTTTGGATAGACGCAATAAAGCTTTGTCTACCGTGGGGATTGACTCCCACCTTTCCCTGTCCCCAGAGGGGAACGGATATGCCACTGGAATTCTTTTGGGAACATGTATCTTTTTGTCAGGATTTTCCCAAGCCTTTTCAAAAAGTGCGTTCAGTTCATGAGAGGGAGGAAACGTTACCTCAGGTTTCTTTCCTTTAAACATACAGACCCGTGTATCATGGACAGCAGGGTCCTCAGTAATATGTAGTACGTCCTTTATCGCCACAATCATGTACCGAATACTCTTGGCCAGTTTTGGATGTAATCTGGCATCACTATAGTCGACACTGGAATCAGAGTCCGTGTCGGTATCTGTACCTACTATCTGGGCAAATGCACGTTTCTGCGACCCCGAAGGGGTCTGAGTCTGTGACAAAGCATCTTCCATGGATTTTCTCCATGTTTGGTTCTTAAACTCAGATTTATCAAATCTCTTAGTCAATTTTGTCACATTTTCATTTAAAACACTCAACATATTCACCCAATCATCCGTCGGCGGTGCCGACACACCCTCTCTCACAGTATTTTCTGTCCCCACTCCAGCCTCCTCCTGGGAAGAGCATTCCGCCTCAGACATGTCGACTCGCACGTACCGACAGCCACAAGCACACTGGGGCTATAGGAGACAGACCCACAATAAAGCCTGCAAGAGGAACACAGAGAGAGATCTGTCAGCTCACACCCAGCGCCTATCCCAGTACTGAGGCCAGTAAGGTGACTGCCCAGCCCTGTTAGCGCTTTTAATATAATCAATCAGCACCAAATTGCCTGTGCCCCCCCGTTTTTCACCCTGTTACTTGTACAGCAGTGTGGAGGACAGGGTCAGCGTCTCTGCAGCTTCTGAGGAGAGAGAAGATGGCACTGGTCAGAGCTGTGCGGCTAAGCCACGCCCCCTACATGGGGCGCTTCAGTCCCGCTCAAAATACTGATTATACTGGCGGGGGTCCCTGAACTAGTGCCCGGAGACTGTTACTATACATGCCAATCTGATCTGAGGTCTCATGCTGCCCAGGTCGCCCCCCCTGTGCCCTGCACCCTGCAGTGCCGTGATAAGCGTCCGCTGCGTGGTACCTCTTTTGCCGTCACTGAAGTCTTCTGCCTTCTCATAATCACCCGGTTTCTATCTTCCGGCTTTTGTGAGGGGGCGACGGCGCGGCTCTGGGAACAAGCAGCTAGGCGTACCGTAGTGATCGAACCCTATGGAGCTAATGGTGTCCAGTAGCCTAAGAAGCAGAGCCCTTGAACTCTTAAGACGTAGGTCTGCTTCTCTCCCCTCACTCCCACGATGCAGGGAGCCTGTAGCCAGCAGGTCTCCCTGAAAATAACAAAACTAAATAAAGTATTTTTCTGAGAAACTCAGGAGAGCTCCTCAATGTGCATCCAGTATCACTGGGCACAGAATCTAACTGGAGTTTGGAGGAGGGGCATAGGGGGAGGAGCCAGTTCACACCCATTCAAAGTCTTATAGTGTGCCCATGTCTCCTGTGGATCCCGTCTATACCCCATGGTTCTTGAAGTGACCCCAGCATCCTCTAGGATGTATGAGAAATATTATAATGGGCATGTTGATGCATAAGATTTAATGGCCCAGTAGCTGACTTTATAAACACCTCTCCTGGAAAGACGGCGTTTCCAGTGAAGGTGTTTATCAACTTGTTCTCAGTAATGCAGTGTTCTGGGGAGACATTACTAAACACTGGATCACTGAGTGTCAGAGGGAGGGGTCAGATAATTCCCAGCACTAATGTCATAGACCATCCAGCACACCACCAGACAGAAGACTCGGCAATTCTCTGTGATGCACGGGACAGCTACACAAATTTAAATGACCTACTTCTCCAAAATACCAATATTTTAGTGGGTCTTAAATTATAGGGTAAGGCATTGCTACCAAGCAATTATGTTTTCATATAAACAACAATTTCTTAATAGACCAGTTTAAAAGAAAGAAAAAAAATGAAAAGCGTGTGATGCACTGGACTTTATGTTCACTTTCTTGAGAATCACCCTAATAGATGCTTGCTCTATCTCTCTTACTCCTTCATCCTGGCTCCTGCAGACATGTAGGGACTCCCGTTTAAATTAAGTAGTCTCCTTTTTCAAACAGTAACTGAATACTTTAGAATTTGTCGTCTGATGGTCACTTTTTTCATCAGACTATGTACCAAACTACGCTACAGAAAATATAAAAGAACCAGCATTCATGAACATTTCTACACACAAAAAAAAAAAAAAAGAAAGCCATCTTTTTTTTTTCTTTTCTTTTTTAATTCAATAAGTTTTTATTGATTTTTCCAGACAAACAGACAAACCAAAACATTGAGTACATAAATATGCATCATGTGTATTCGGATAAAAATCAGCGAATGTGATATGCAACAACAGACATACATAAATAAAGTTGCAAACATCTACAAGTTATACATAACGATTGTCGTGTTCTCTTTTCACTTGTTCATACAATATTGTTACATTAAGTGACCAGAAATCAATGCGGGGCAGAGACACGGGTCCCGCGGTAGAGTGGAGATGATAACCACCTATCCCATATCCTGTCAAATTTATCCGGGGCTTTCCTAGAGATATAAACAAACTTTTCATGGGACACAACTGAGTTCACTAACGGGATCCATTTATTAATATCGGGGCCCGTAGTCGCCATCCATGAGCGTGCTATCAATACTTTAGCCAAAGCGCATAAGTTAAGAATATATCTTCTAGAATGTGCATCCAGTATCTCCTCATCTATAACCCCAAGGATACACACAAGGGGGGTAAACACGTCAAGGGGGATTCCCATAGAGGCCACCGACCGTGTCACCGCCCGCCAAAAGTCCTGCACTACCGGGCAAGCCCACAATAGATGCCAGAAGGTACCATCCGGAGAGGCGCACTTCGGGCACCTAGAGCCACCCCGCCCCCCTATACTAACAAGACGGGTGGGAGTGACATACTCGGTGTAGTATAAACAAATGTATCTGCTGAAAACGAGCCGAAGTGGTAGCAGTACGTGAGGTCCCCAAGGCCTCCTCCCAGATATCGAGGGTAACCGGTCCCAAATCAGCTTCCCATTTAGATTTAAGGTGTGAGAGACTGTCAGAGTGATGGGCACCGAGCAGAGCGGAGTAGAGACCAGAAACAGTCCTGGAGCCCGGAGTATCAGCCAGGAGCAGGTGAACCGGTGACTTCCGAAGGAGAGGTGGAGCAGCACTAAACTGAGACGCGCAAGCGTGGCGAAGCTGAATATATCTATAATAATAGGATGTGGGTATATTAAACTCAAGCTGCAATTGTCCAAAAGAAATAAATGTACCCGAGGAGTACAAATGATTGAGGGAGCAAACACCCCAGCGTCCCCACACCGATCCCATTTGTAGGGACGTGAAATGAGTAAGAGCCCGAGTGTGCATCAGTGGGGTGTCAGGATCCCATCCCTCCCCCCCCCCAACATAGAATGTATCTGCCTCCATACCATAATCGCTTGTTTAACCAACGGCATCGTAAGGAGTGCAACATTATCACAAAGTAGGAGCTGCAGGGGTGACAAATTGATTCCAGATGCAAGTAATACAGAAGAGATTAGTAAGTCTCCAGTTGAGTCGGAGACCCAAGGGATAAGGTGGAATAACTGTGCCGCTAAGTAATAGAATCTAATTTTAGGAAGGGCCAGACCACCCGAGTCCCGAGGTCTAGTTAGAGTATCTAATTTAATCCGAGCTCTACGTTTGGACCATACCAGTGATGACAAGAGACCATCTATGATACCAAATAATCTCTGGGGGAGATAAACAGGGGAATGTTGGAGGACATACAGCATTTTAGGTAATACAACCATTTTAATGAGGTTTATCCTACCCGTGACAGTAAGTGGCAGTTTACTCCACACCCTAACACGAGACCGTAGGTAGTCCATTTGTGGACGTATATTCAGATCAATAAATTGCGAGGACTGGTTGGAGATCCATACCCCCAAGTATTTAAAAGAGTCGACCCAACGAAGCGGCAGGTCCCCGGGGGGGCAGGCAGGACAGGGGCCTCTAAGCGGAAGGACACAGGACTTGTCCCAATTAATGGACAAACCGGAGAATCCCCTAAAAGTGTCAATCACTTCCAAGATATGAGGCATAGTGGTAAAGTAATCAGATACAAACAATAGAATATCATCTGCATAAAGAGCAATTTTGTCTGTCCTACTGCCCAACTGGAAACCCACCACCCGCGAGGAGGATCTAACAATACAGGCCAAAGGCTCTATGGCCAGAGCAAATAGGATCGGGGATAACGGACAACCCTGTTTCGTCCCTCTTTGTAGAGAGAAAGAGGAGGATATGTGACCGTTAACAGAAACCCTAGCCTTGGGTGCAGAGTAAAGCAGCTGTACCCATTTTTTTAAAATAGGTCCAATGCCAAATCAGTCCAATGTCCCCCACAAGAAGCCCCACTCCACCGAATCAAACGCCTTAGCAGCGTCCAGAGAAACAATAGCTGAAGAGCGGGACCCCTCATGAGGGGCCTGGAGGTGCGTATAGAGTCTACGTAGATTAGGTAAAGTGGACCGGCCCGGCATGAACCCTGATTGATCCTGATGTATCAATTGTAGAATCACAGCGTTGAGCCTTGTCGCCAGTATTTTAGCTAAGATCTTAACGTCGGTTGTTAACAAGGAGATTGGACGATAAGATTCGACTCGTGTTGAGTCTTTGTCCAGTTTAAGGAGTACTATAATTAGGGCTTCTGCCATAGAGTCAGGCAACCTACCCTGCACAAATAAATTATTATATATAAAGGAGTTTAGGGCCATAAAAAGGTAGGTGTTTTTTATAAAGTTCCAGGGGCAGTCCATCAAGACCCGGGGTCTTCCCTCCAGGGAAAGAGTTAACAGCGGATTCCACTTCAGTCAGCGTTAAGGGGGAGTCCAAAAACGTCATAGCGTCCTGGGACAGCGTGGGTAATGGAATATCAGCTAAATACATCTCTATTTCCGTCTCGGTGTGGGTGAGCCTAGAGCTATACAGTCGTCTATAGTAATCTACGAAGTCCCCCACAATATCAGGAGTATTAAAATGAGTCACATTATCACTGGTACAAATCACAGGCACAGTATTAGATGCCCTGTCCGCACCCGCCAATGTTGCCATAAAGCTACCAGGCCTGTCACCCATTGCATAGTACGTGTGTTGGGCATAAAGTAGACGGTACTTAGCCTTATCAGCCAAGCAGTCACGCCATTCAGCCTGCGCAAGCAACCACCTCTCCCTCGTAGTGTCAAGACCATCCGTCATATACTGAAGCTCCAGCCTCCTACATCCTGCCTCAAGGTCACGTTCACCCTGGGCATAACTAGATTTTAAGACAGCCACTGTTTTGATCAGGGTGCCACGGACATATGCCTTAAAGGCATCCCATAGGACTGTGTTAGACACCAAGCCCTGATTTTCCAGCAAGAAGGCCTCCCACATCTCCACCAGCTCCACACCGGTGCCCATCTGAGTCAGCCAGAAGGAATTAAACCTCCAAAACCGTGCCCCCCTAACATCTCCCACGTCTAGACAGAGAATTACCGGGGAATGATCTGATATGCCCCTGGTAGCATACTGAACCTCAATCAACCTTGGCAGCAGTCCTTTAGAGGTGAGGGCCAAGTCTATCCTGGAGAAGGATAAGTAGGTAGGAGAGAAGCATGTATACTGTCGTATGCCAGGATGGCGGACCCTCCACGCATCGACCAGGCCCAGACTGTCCACCAGCAGCGCAAAGTCCCTCCTGCACACCACAGGAGCAACTGGAGACTGTCTGGTTCTATCTAAAGCGTGGTCGATGACGTTATTGAAGTCTCCAAGACAAACTATAGCAACATTCGGATATAACGTAATAAACTCGGCTGCCTTTCTGAGAACCTCCAGGGAATAGGGGGGCGGTATATAAACAGCCAGGATAAGCAAAGACATAGAATAAACTTGACATTTCAGAAAAACATATCTGCCCCACTGGTCCAATTGGACCTGATCAAGGACAAACGGAACCGACCTTCGGACTAGAATTGACACACCCCGCGAATGCGACGTATGGGTGGAGTGGTATGCCCAGCCCACCCATGGTTTCTTAAGAGCCAGGACTTTTGCCCCCACCAGATGGGTCTCCATGAGGCAAATAATATCCGCACCATATTGTTTAAAGTGACGAAGCACTAGTGAACTTTTGACTTTATCATTCAGCCCCCGGACATTCCAGGATAGAAATTTAAGTTGATTAGAGGCCATAAGTCAAGACAAAACAAAAGGTATGATCGGTCCCGGGTGTCCCCGACAGGCCAGCGACACCATCACTAGATGAGGTCAAACAAATCAAAGAACCCATAGCGTTTGCAACACATACAAGAAAAGGAAAAAAACAAACAAATAACAAAATACAATCCCCCCCGTCCTGTCCCCCCTCCCTGTATACCCACCTGAACTGAGGCATACCTTATCCCAATAAACTGTTCCCCTTAACAAAGAAAAAACAAACTATACCAACATAAAAGGGCAATGAATGAAATGACCAAAGACAAGGGCGTAGGTCCCCCACCCCCACATAAGAAAAGTGTGGGGACCCCACCCTGAGCCCTGGATATAAACATCAGTGAAATGAAAAAATAAACATTAGGAGTAGCAATGTAGCATTATCCGGGTAACATACTGCCACGCAGATATCAGCAAAAATAAAACACCAGCCAAGACATAAGGATATAGCAGACATTAAGGGTCAGGAGCAAGCGCCCGCCTGGCCGGGGCCCAGCGGTCCAGCTACAGGGCAGCTTCCCGAGGTGTAGCGAAGAATTTTGTTTCTCCGTCCGCCACCACCCTTAGCCTAGAAGGAAAAAGCATTGCATACTGTAGATTGAGTTCCCTGAGGCGTCTTTTAATCGGAACAAATTGTGCACGGTCCTTTTGCACCTCCCGCGCAAAGTCAGGAAACACTTAGATTTTGGAGCCGTTCCACAACAGGGGACCCTTGGTGCGCGCCAGAGATAGAACAACATCCCGATCTCGGAAGTGGATAAATTTCGCTATGAGTGTGCGTGGTGGCGCACACGGTGGCAGCGGCCTGAAAGGGATTCTGTGAGCCCGTTCAACTGTGAAGAAAGGCGTAAAGGAGTCGGCCCCAAAAGAGTTTTTCAACCAGGATTCAACTAATTGCTCCGGGGCATTACCCTCCTCCTTCTCTGGAAGCCCCACAACGCGGACATTATTCCTCCTCAGCCTGCCTTCCATATCGAGCATCTTGCCTTTTATATCAGACAGCTGACCATCAATGGCAGTTACACGGGAGCTAAGCGACTGAGATCTTGTCCTCCAGTGTAGATATTCGGGTCTCGACTTCCCCGACCCGTTCTCTCACTTTTTGGATATCATGATGGATTATGGTCAGGTCAGCCTGTACCTCGCCTGTCTTGTCAGAGACGGGATTCACTAGCCGCCAGGGCTTCCAACACTTTTTGCAGCACATCATCAGAAGCATCACCAGAGGAGGATGAATGACTGGGGACACCGGTGGAGGGGTATCCCCTCCCCCAGCCGGCGTCGCTGCACGCCTTCCAGGAGTATGCGAGTACTGGGCAAGCCGGGCTGCAGCAGATTTGTGATGATATCTCCCCATGGTTAGATATATTAGAATAAATCAGGATCGGTAGCTCAGTGAAAATCCAGCAGCAGCACAAAGACTGTAGGGCCCAGGATAATATTAACGTGTGCACACACTTATAGCAGGAGGACTCAGTCACAGCACCTCATAGGACCATATAGCAGTCCAGAACAGATCCAGGAGAGCGTACAGCAGGGATCCAGAGAGAAGGAGCAGGACCCCTATATCATGTAGTTCACCCAGGCAGCCCCAGGCTCCGTTGCACACAGGCATCACAGTGGAGGAGAGGGGGGTCACGGGTGTCACAGCTCACAGCAGTGCTGGGACAGTGTAGGAGAGTGGTGAGCAGGCTCCGGCAGGCAAAAGTAGCAGTCCCCCGTGAGAGCGGGTCCCGCGCGGCGCACACTGCAAGGGCGCGCTGGAGATCCGGGACCGGAAGTCACGGCGCCATCTTAGGAGGCCAGGGGAGAAGAAACGCGGCGCTCAGATCCCCAGCGGTTATCCCTCGTCCGGCGGCCCGCCACAGCTCCACAGCTGCCCGGCCTCTTACCCCACCAGATAGGGTAAGTTGGGCTCGGGGGGACCCCTCAGGATGTTTCCAACGGATGAAAGGGAGTGGAGAGCACACACGCCGAGCTGCTACTCCATGTCCCGCTAGGCCACGCCCCTCCAAAAGAAAGCCATCTTTAATTATTCAGAAAGTAATGGCGATACATATTATGTATTTTTTTCCAAACATTTGTTAGATGTATCAAAATCTTTCCTGTATTTTACCACATTTTAGAAACTATTACTATTAAACTATTGCAGCAAAATTAAATCATTCAGTGCCTGGCGCAACGGGCATGATTCAGGTTCAGATGGAGCGATGCTAGTATATGGTCATGCAGCAGCAGGTGACTGGAATAAGTAAATGCCTGCTACATCCAAGCACCCAACATAGGATCACTTTATGACACCATCAGCCATCTGATTACCCTCAGGTTACGCAGACCAGTTGTCGTAGCTCCATTGCCGAGGCCAGAAAACCTCAGTCGGAGGCCGGAAACCCTGGCCTTGGAGCACCCAAAAAAAGGAGACGACTTTCTGGGAAACGGAGCAAATCGCCGCCCCCAAATGGCTGCAGAGTGTCATTCAACTGGCTTCTGTAGACTCACTGCGTGCAAGGATGCAGGACACATACTACACATGCAAAGTATGGTCTAGTGCAGTGATGGGGAACCTTTGACAATCCAGCTGTTGTTGAACTACACATGCCAGCATGCCCTGCTACAGTTTTTCATTTGGCCATACGAAAACTGTAGCAGGGCATGCTGGGATGTGTAGTTCAACAACAGCTGGAGTGCCAATGGTTCCCCATCACTGGTCTAGTGCATGTGCAGTTTTTGATAATTTGAAAACTGCTTGAGCTTGCTACTACCGCACCCGAATCAGGTGCAATGTGTGATCAGGTGCGATGTGTGGTGGGAAAAGTCAGTATTACCATGACCAGGGAAGCGTGCAAAAGCTTTTTCTAGTATTAAGTGAAATGAGAGGGATCCTCCAAGGATGAGACAGTGAAGTGAAAGCTGCAAATCAGTAATGCACAGTGTTACTGAGGAAGCCTTACTTTGCACACACGGTACGCTTCATTATTTTTCTTGCCACTTGCTCGCATGGGATGCTAAGCACACAGAAGGGGGACTGTGGAACAAAAAAAAAAGAGAACACAGACTTAAATAACTTACATAAGAGATATGAAGATTTTAGCATCTTAAATTTTTACATACATGGTCATGTGAAAGGGACCTAATCACATTTTTATACCCCCATCTTATAAGATGACTTGCAAGTTATAGATATTTTGGTATATTATACACCTAACCCTACTGTGCTCATAAGAATGATGTTTTCACATGAATAAATTATGTTGTGGGGACTTGAAATTAAAAATGTAAAAATCAGATCTGACAAAGTAGAACCAGACAGTACACACCCACCAATAACAGAGAGAGGGCTCACTTTATATCCACTGCATTATCTCCAAACAATAAAATGTGCATAATGTTTTAGACATATGGGGTATGGAAACATGATATACTTTTTGCTCTTGGAGGATAAAAAGCCCTCTCAATATCTGGTGTGTGCAACTTCTCTACTCTTACTTTTCTTCAAGTGGGGAATTTGGTATTGATGGCACAAAGCTGGGGTATTGAATATTCTGTGAATTTTCAGGGGATACATAACAGCATACACAGAACTTTCAGACAAATCCTATTGGCAGTCCATATAGTTGGTATAGGTGACAGCGTTGTGTGATGAAGGTTAGTCCACATGGTAGATTACCTAACCAGGTCTTAGGTCTATTAAGCTGACAGAACTGGTTTACAGAAAGACACAGGGTAAAAGCAGCAGGTATGTATAACAGGTACACATATAATGTATGTATCATATCCAGTCATGAATGTAAAGGGAAGCACATGTGGTGTGCGTCAGGTGGGAGAATGCACTTGTGTCTGTACATGCAGTGGTGGCAGTGGCGTATGCACACTGGTTGTGTACATGCAACAGTACAGCAGCAGTCATGCACTGCAACTATCTGGGGTCACTGGCCTCTGTAAAGCCATCTCACTGTGAGTATACTGGAGACTCTCAGGGGCACGTCCTTCCAACATAAAGGACGGAGCTGAAGACATCTGGACACACCGCACATGTGCGGTAGTGTACAAGGTCTGAGGTCACTTCTCCGGCAGTCTGGGGAACCGATTCAGAGGTGGACACTATTAAGATGATTTTCTCAGAGGATGGTTGTAGATTTGTGCATGTGCAGACCGGGGGGATGCAATGTCGCTTGCAGTGCCCCAAAAGCCGCAGCATGATTGACATGCCGCTGGCGTTTGGGGGCAGTGATGGGGAGCATTCCAAAAAAACAGGGGCATGTCGGCCCCATTTTCTGGGCTTCATCCTAGAACGCTGCTTAACTGGCCCCGGAAGCATGATTTGCTGACCTTAGGGTTACTCAGATGTCCGATGGTCAAGCAGTTGCCTGGTATTAGTGCACATGGTGTCTGCTGCATTTCCACCCGCTTATTCTTACAGCCTGAATTATGGTTAATGCTAATGCGAGAATCAGCGACTGCATACTAAAGCTCCATGTGACTGCCTACCCCCTGTTCTTACATCTGCCATCATTAGTATCGAGACTTATACTTGCCCAGTGCTGGCTGCAAAGATCTATGTAAAACATAAGTCCCGTTTTCTTCCTTACAATACAATCAAGCAAGGAAGTCAACTAAAATTCCTACGGCAGTCCCAAGGGACAGAGTTCTGTGAGACTGCACTGTCAACACCCTGTTCCCGCCTGTTTCACAGAAAGTCTGGTCCATCAACCGACAGATCAATCCTGATCTCTGACAATTTGCGGATACCTGAGCCAGCTCATGCGCAGAAGCAGATTTCTCTCTCTGGTGCATGCACAGTATGCTGAAACCCGCAAGATCTGTGTGCATTGCACGCGGCTCAGAATCAGCCCCATTGGCAGAATTCATTCCTGTTGGTTACTAGAGGAAGCCATGCAGTTCCTAACTACAGTTGTCATGTGCCTCTAACAGTGCATGTTTTACAGATCTCCTAGTTTGTGCACAGGTGTATTCATTACTGGTGATGTGCTTTACAAGAGTCACAGGTGGTGCTAATTATTCCACTTGTGATACTGATAAGAGATCTGTAATATATGCACTATTAGGGGAGTCCCTGAGGATAGGAGTTGGGAAAAACTGCTATAAATCATGGGAAAGGGAGGCTGTACTGTATGTGTAGAAATCTATGGGTTTGCTTAACTTTGCTCACTTTCAGAGCCAATTTATTTTTTTATAAAGCTTCCAAATGCGTGGGGCACACACACTGCTTAGTTTCATTATTTTAACTGCAAAGATCAAAGCTGGGGCCATATATTGAGATTTTTATGGGGTATAGTCAAACCTCACATGTCACAATGAAAAAACTTGCTTGACCAATCCAAACTTACTGTGTAACCATGTAGGTGCATTTTCCTATGTAACGATGGCACCTGTTACAGTGACAGTTTAAGAAAACAGACCTGTTACAGTGACAGCTTAAGAAAACAGACCTGTTACAGTGACAGCTTAAGAAAACAGACCTGTTACAGTGGCCAAGTGCTCAGAGCAAGTTTTCTTGTCTCCACATTTTTTACACTTTATCATGGTACATATCTGGTTTTTATGTCACACTTTATGGATAAAAAAATGTATTGAAGTAAAAATAAGAATTTACTTACCGATAATTCTATTTCTCGTAGTCCGTAGTGGATGCTGGGAACTCCGTAAGAACCATGGGGAATAGCGGCTCCGCAGGAGACTGGGCACAAAAGTAAAGCTTTAGGACTACCTTGTGTGCACTGGCTCCTCCCCCTATGACCCTCCTCCAAGCCTCAGTTAGGATACTGTGCCCGGACGAGCGTACACAATAAGGAAGGATTTTGAATCCCGGGTAAGACTCATACCAGCCACACCAATCACACCGTACAACCTGTGATCTGAACCCAGTTAACAGCATGATAACAGCGGAGCCTCTGAAAAGATGGCTCACAACAACAAAAACCCGATTTTTGTAACAGCAACTATGTACAAGTATTGCAGACAATCAGCACTTGGGATGGGCGCCCAGCATCCACTACGGACTACGAGAAATAGAATTATCGGTAAGTAAATTCTTATTTTCTCTGACGTCCTAGTGGATGCTGGGAACTCCGTAAGGACCATGGGGATTATACCAAAGCTTCCAAACGGGCGGGAGAGTGCGGATGACTCTGCAGCACCGAATGAGAGAACTCCAGGTCCTCCTCAGCCAGGGTATCAAATTTGTAGAATTTAGCAAACGTGTTTGCCCCTGACCAAGTAGCTGCTCGGCAAAGTTGTAAAGCCGAGACCCCTCGGGCAGCCGCCCAAGATGAGCCCACCTTCCTTGTGGAATGGGCTTTTACAGATTTAGGCTGTGGCAGGCCTGCCACAGAATGTGCAAGCTGAATTGTACTACAAATCCAACGAGCAATAGTCTGCTTAGAAGCAGGAGCACCCAGCTTGTTGGGTGCATACAGGATAAACAGAGAGTCAGATTTTCTGACTCCAGCCGTCCTGGAAACATATTTTCAGGGCCCTGACTACATCCAGCAACTTGGAGTCCTCCAAGTCCCTAGTAGCCGCAGGTACCACAATAGGCTGGTTCAGGTGAAACGCTGAAACAACCTTAGGGAGAAATTGAGGACGAGTCCTCAATTCTGCCCTGTCCGTATGAAAAATTAGGTAAGGGCTTTTATAGGATAAAGCCGCCAATTCTGACACACGCCTGGCCGAAGCCAGGGCCAACAGCATTACCACTTTCCATGTGAGATATTTTAAGTCCACAGTGGTGAGTGGTTCAAAACAATGTGATTTTAGGAACCCCAAAACTACATTGAGATCCCAAGGTGCCACTGGAGGCACAAAAGGAGGCTGTATATGCAGTACCCCCTTGACAAACGTCTGAACTTCAGGAACTGAAGCCAGTTCTTTCTGGAAGAAAATCGACAGGGCCGAAATTTGAACCTTAATGGACCCTAATTTTAGGCCCATAGACAGTCCTGTTTGCAGGAAATGCAGGAAACGACCCAGTTGAAATTCCTCTGTAGGGGCCTTCCTGGCCTCGCACCACGCAACATATTTACGCCAAATACGGTGATAATGTTGTGCGGTTACATCCTTCCTGGCTTTGATCAGGGTAGGGATGACTTCATCCGGAATGCCTTTTTCCTTCAGGATCCGGCGTTCAACCACCATGCCGTCAAACGCAGTCGCGGTAAGTCTTGGAACAGACAGGGTCCCTGCTGGAGCAGGTCCCTTCTTAGAGGTAGAGGCCACGGGTCCTCTGTGAGCATCTCTTGAAGTTCCGGTTGGCCAATCCGGAGCCACGAGTATAGTTCTTACTCCTCTCCGTCTTATAATTCTCAGTACCTTGGGTATGAGAGGCAGAGGAGGGAACACATACACTGACTGGTACACCCATGGTGTTACCAGAGCGTCCACAGCTATTGCCTGAGGGTCCCTTGACCTGGCGCAATACCTGTCTAGTTTTTTGTTGAGGCGGGACGCCATCATGTCCACCTTTGGTTTTTCCCAACGGTTCACAATCATGTGGAAGACTTCTGGATGAAGTCCCCACTCTCCCGGGTGGAGGTCGTGCCTGCTGAGGAAGTCTGCTTCCCAGTTGTCCACTCCCGGAATGAACACTGCTGACAGTGCTATCACATGATTTTCCGCCCAGCGAAGAATCCTTGCAGCTTCTGCCATTGCCCTCCTGCTTCTTGTGCCGCCCTGTCTGTTTACGTGGGCGACTGCCGTGATGTTGTCTGACTGGATCAGCACCGGCTGACCTTGAAGCAGAGGTCTTGCTAGGCTTAGAGCATTGTAGATGGCCCTTAGCTCCAGGATATTTATGTGAAGTGATGTCTCCAGGCTTGACCACAAACCCTGGAAATTTCTTCCCTGTGTGACTGCTCCCCAGCCTCTCAGGCTGGCATCCGTGGTCACCAGGACCCAGTCCTGAATGCCGAATCTGCGGCCCTCTAGAAGATGAGCACTCTGCAACCACCACAGGAGAGACACCCTTGTCTTTGGTGACAAGATTATCCGCTGATGCATCTGAAGATGCGACCCGGACCATTTGTCTAGCAGATCCCACTGGAAGGTTCTTGCGTGGAATCTGCCGAATGGGATTGCTTCGTAGGAAGCCACCATTTTTCCCAGGACCCTTGTGCATTGATGCACTGAGACTTGGCCTGGTTTTAGGAGATTTCTGACTAGCTCGGATAACTCCCTGGCTTTCTCCTCCGGGAGAAAAACCTTTTTCTGGACTGTGTCCAGGATCATCCCTAGGAATAGAAGGCGTGTCGTCGGGATCAGCTGCGATTTTGGAATATTGAGAATCCAACCGTGCTGCCGCAACACTATCTGAGATAGTGCTACCCCGACTTCCAACTGTTCCCTGGATCTTGCCCTTATCAGGAGATCGTCCAAGTAAGGGATAACTAAAACTCCCTTCCTTCGAAGGAGTATCATCATTTCGGCCATTACCTTGGTAAAGACCCGGGGTGCCGTGGACAAGCCAAACGGCAGCGTCTGAAACTGATAGTGACAATTCTGTACCACAAACCTGAGGTACCCTTGGTGAGAAGGGTAAATTGGGACATGTAGGTAAGCATCTTTGATGTCCAGAGACACCATATAATCCCCTTCTTCCAGGTTTGCAATCACTGCTCTGAGTGACTCCATCTTGAATTTGAACCTCTGTATGTAAGTGTTCAAGGATTTTAGATTTAAAATTGGTCTCACCGAGCCGTCCGGCTTCGGTACCACAAACAGTGTGGAATAATACCCCTTTCCCTGTTGCAGGAGGGGTACCTTGATTATCACCTGCTGGGAATACAGCTTGTGAATGGCTTGCAATACTGCCTCCCTGTCTGAGGGAGACGTCGGTAAAGCAGACTTTAGGAAACGGCGAGGGGGAGACGTCTCGAATTCCAATTTGTACCCCTGAGATACCACCTGAAGGATACAGGGGTCCACTTGCGAGTGGGCCCACTGCGCGCTGAACTTCTTGAGACGGGCCCCCACCGTGATGCCAGTCGGAAAATATCCCTCTGCGCATCACGCATATATAAAAATGCATCTTTTAAATGCTCTATAGTCAGTAATATACTGTCCCTATCTAGGGTATCAATATTTTCAGTCAGGGAATCCGACCACGCCACCCCAGCACTGCACATCCAGGCTGAGGCGATTGCCGGTCGCAGTATAACACCCGTGTGAGTGTATATACATTTTAGGATATTCTCCTGCTTTCTGTCGGCAGGTTCCTTTAGGGCGGCCGTATCAGGAGAGGGTAGTGCCACCTGTTTAGACAAGCGTGTGAGCGCTTTATCCACCCTAGGGGGTGTTTCCCAACGTGCCCTATCCTCTGGCGGGAAAGGGTATGATGCCAATAACCTTTTAGGAATTATCAGTTTTTTATCGGGGGAAACCCACGCCTCATCACACACTTCATTTAATTCCTCGGATACAGGAAAAACTACAGGCAGTTTTTTCTCACCAAACATAATACCCTTTTTAGTGGTACTTGTATTATCAGAAATATGCAAAACATTTTTCATTGCCTCAATCATGTAACGTGTGGCCCTACTGGAAGTTACATTTGTCTCATCATCGTCGACACTGGAGTCAGTATCCGTGTCTGTGTCTGCCATCTGAGGTAACGACCCCTGGACAGGCACAAGCTGAGTAGCCGGCTGTCTCATATCGTCAACTGTCTTTCGTAAAGAGCTGACATTGTCACGCAATTCCTTCCATAAGCTCATCCACTCAGGTGTCGACTCCCTAGGGGGTGACAACTCTATTATAGGCAATTGCTCCGCCTCCATCTCATTTTCCTCCTCAAACATGTCGACACAATCGTACCGACACACCGCACACACACAGGGAATGCTCTGATAGAGGACAGGACCCCACTAGCCCTTTGGGGAGACAGAGGGAGAGTATGCCAGCACACACCAGAGCGCTATATATAGACAGGAATACCACTATATAACGTGCTTTTCCCTTTATAGCTGCTGTTATTATCAAAACTGCGCCAACTTAGCGCCCCCCCTCTCTTTTTTACCCTTTTCTGTAGTGCAGGACTGCAGGGGAGAGTCAGGGAGACGTCCTTCCAGCGGAGCTGTGATGGAAAATGGCGCCCGTGTGCTGAGGAGATAGGCTCCGCCCCCTTCTCGGCGGCCTTTTCTCCCGCTTTTTGTTGAATTCTGGCAGGGGTTAAAATACATCCATATAGCCCTGGGGGTTATATGTGGTGTATTTTCGCCAGCCAAGGTGTTTTACATTGCTGCTCAGGGCGCCCCCCCCTAGCGCCCTGCACCCTCAGTGACCGGAGTGTGAAGTGTGCCTGAGGAGCAATGGCGCACAGCTGCAGTGCTGTGCGCTACCTTGTTGAAGACTGATGTCTTCTGCCGCCGATTTTTCCGGACCTCTTCTTGCTTCTGGCTCTGTAAGGGGGCCGGCGGCGCGGCTCTGGGACCGGACTCAGAGGCTGGGCCTGTGTTCGGTCCCTCTGGAGCTAATGGTGTCCAGTAGCCTAAGAAGCCCAAGCTGGCTGCAAGCAGGCAGGTTCGCTTCTTCTCCCCTTAGTCCCTCGATGCAGTGAGCCTGTTGCCAGCAGGTCTCACTGAAAATAAAAAACCTAAAACTAAACTTTCACTAAGAAGCTCAGGAGAGCCCCTAGTGTGCACCCTTCTCGGCCGGGCACAAAAATCTAACTGAGGCTTGGAGGAGGGTCATAGGGGGAGGAGCCAGTGCACACCAGGTAGTCCTAAAGCTTTACTTTTGTGCCCAGTCTCCTGCGGAGCCGCTATTCCCCATGGTCCTTACGGAGTTCCCAGCATCCACTAGGACGTCAGAGAAACTATGAAATTAAACTATGAAATACACTTCTCCATACCTTTACATGGTTATCTTGAATGTTAGTGCAACTGCCACAATAGAGGGAGATCAAAGACTGAATTTCCTGTATGGAGAAATAAATATTATCAGCAATTATCATTATATAGAAATCGTAATCATGCAAGAGACAATATAGCAAACAGAACATCAGTACACTGCACCCGGTAAACAATCTCACGGCTGCTGCAGAAATAACCCTAATAGTTCTTATGTACTTACTGTAGTAAAGAACATAGGTGAGATTAATTTGCGCAATGGTGGACAGTCAGTAATTAACTTTTATTTATCTGATGCAAATTAGGCAATAAATGTCTGATTGGTTGCTGTGTCTTACAGCATAAACTCACCTTTTGTAAATTTTTATAAACAACCCTAAATGAGACCATAAAAAAATCCTCTAATACGAAGCAAAGGCCTTATCTCATTAAAATATACACACCATGGGGGGAATTACATTACTAAGGTTAAGTGCCAGGAGCTATTCAATTACCTCCTGCAGTAAGTAGATCATAGCTCCAGGGTCAAGAGCTCGGAGATATGCACTTACTGCCTGTGATAATACCGCAACTAGCCGCTGAAGCACTAGCTAACACAGATTTCTGTTTACACCTCAGGAGAGTGCGAGTCGAAATCTGCGTTAAGAGCCTCTGTGGGGAGAAGGGGGTACACCACACTAGTAATCACCAGGAATCTAATAGCTCCGGACAATTAACCTGAGAGCGAAGACCCTATGGTAAGTCACTTGGAAAAATAAATTCCTCCCAAATGACAAGGAAGCCCTCATTCAATGTATGTAAATTGTATGTCCTTTGTACATGTGAAATCCAGATCAACATATACATGTGTCCTCTTACATCCTTGCTGCAGTCACGCTAAACAGCCCTTGAAGTAGTGCCATCCTGGTGTGGTTTTTGTGTTTTTTCCCGCAAAAATGCGTCTTAGTCGTAAGTAATGCATATGTAATGCTGATTAAAGTAGCATGTCTATATTCTGTGTGTAATTGCAGCTGTATCTGTATCCGAAATGCCACACAGCATAGTATTTTGTATGCAAATACAGTCGCAGTCACACACAGAATATAGGTATGCTGCATATCATTTTAATCAGCAGAAGCTGCTCGTGCGTCCCATTGAATTACTTTGTGACTAAGACACATTTTCGTGAAAAAACGCTAAGAGGCGCTCGGCTCTACCGAGTCACACGGCACTCACAGGTTGTGTAACACGACTTGAAGCGTATGGAGCAAAACATGTAAGAGGACACAACTGTAACAGTCCCTATGTTACTTATACTTAGTTTGTGTATTGTGTAACTTGGGTATTTTAATTTTATTTAATTATTGAATTTGTGTACAAAAGAAAAATATCTAAACCTAAAATTGTTCTATTATAATCCACATTATTTTTATAGATAAAACGTGTACAATTTACTCAAAAGTACATGTTTTTTTTTTTTATTGTGTAATATTTTTATTGGTTTAAATTGAACTTGGTGTACAAGTACACGTTACACTACAAAACACGCAGCACAGAGAAAAGAACTAAATAATAAGCATCTAAACACAAAAAAAATGCATATCCGGTCATTTGTATATAGAATTCAGTATACTCATCATTGCAGTGAAAATATCACAGACAGAAGGAAGTCCGAATGCACATAAGCATCAGTTTCAGTTTGTATACAGTAATATAGCAAATATACATCTAGAATAAAAGAAGTGATGCGTATTGTTTGAAATTTAGCTAGATACAACAAAAGTATTTAGAAGCCATATGTGTGCAGTATACCGGGTCCCTACACGTAGTTCCACCTATGTCATTTCCTATAATGATGGATCCGCCCCAAAGGCTGATGTATTCCATCTGTCCCAATGCGCATAGTAATTAGACATCGCACCCCTGGACCGAAACAACTGTCTCTCATTTCCAGAGATGTCATTAATGAGAGCTCGCCATTGAGAGATCTTAGGTGGAGCAGGTGAGAACCACCTCCTCGCTATCAACACCTTAGCCATAGTGGTCAGGCATAAAACATATCTGTATAGTACTAGAGAATGTGTTTCCTCAGCATCTAACCAAAACAGGCAAATTTTAGGGTAAATCTCAGGTAGGGATGGCTCAGTGAGGGTAATATCATCCCAAACTTTGATCCAAAAGGGAAATACCTTTGAGCAGGAACATAATAGGTGCCAGTAGTCAGCCTCCTCCACACCACACTTTAGGCAGCAAGTATCCGAACGAGTTGTGCTCTATGAAGCGATACTGGGGTACGATACACTCTATGTATTATATAAAAAAAGACCTGTTGGTATCGCACACAGTGGGTAGCATATCTCATGGAACCTAACATTTGCGTCCATTGTTCATTAGAGAGCTCACCTAAATCCTGTTCCCATTTAACTTTCAAAGGATCAAACAAATGCATGTTGACATGTACATTTAATGTGGCATATATTGTAGAAATCTGCCATTTCGAGCCCAACTTAATAAGCAACGTTTTAACCGGGGATATTGAAATGGCTAGAGGCGAGTTACCAAACTGTGCCTCTGCGGCATGTCGCAGCTGAAGATAACGAAAAAATAAGATTTTAAACCTACCGGTAAATCTTTTTCTCCTAGTCCGTAGAGGATGCTGGGGACTCCGTAAGGACCATGGGGTATAGACGGGCTCAGCAGGAGACATGGGCACTATAAAGAACTTTTAGTATGGGTGTGCACTGGCTCCTCCCTCTATGCCCCTCCTCCAGACCTCAGTTAGAGAACTGTGCCCAGAGGAGATGGACAATATGAGGAAAGGATTTTGTTAATCTAAGGGCAAGATTCATACCAGCCCACACCAATCATACCATATAACCTGGAATATACGCAACCAGTTAACAGTATGAACAAAAAAACAGTATCAGTCAAAGACCGATCACAACTGTAACATAACCCTTATGTAAGCAACAACTATATACAAGTCTTGCAGATTTAGTCCGCACTGGGACGGGCGCCCAGCATCCTCTACGGACTAGGAGAAAAAGATTTACCGGTAGGTTTAAAATCTTATTTTCTCTTACGTCCTAGAGGATGCTGGGGACTCCGTAAGGACCATGGGGATTATACCAAAGCTCCAGAATGGGCGGGAGAGTGCGGATGACTCTGCAGCACCGACTGAGCAAACGCAAGGTCCTCATCAGTCAGGGTATCAAACTTGTAGAATTTTGCAAACGTGTTTGAACCCGACCAAGTAGCTGCTCGGCAAAGCTGTAATGCCGAGACACCTCGGGCAGCCGCCCAAGACGAGCCCCCCTTCCTAGTGGAATGGGCCTTCACTGAATTTGGTAACGGCAATCCAGCCGTAGAATGAGCCTGCTGAATCGTGTTACAGATCCAGCGAGCAATAGTCTGCTTAGAAGCAGGAGCGCCAATCTTGTTGGCCGCATACAGGACAAACAGTCTCTGTTTTCCTAACCCTAGCCGTCCTGGCTAGATAAATCTTTAAGGCCCTGACTACATCCAGGGACTTGGAGTCCTCCCAGTCCCTCGTAGCCACAGGCACCACAATAGGTTGGTTCATATGAAATGAAGAAACCACCTTAGGCAAAAATTGAGGGCGTGTCCTCAAATCAGCTCTATCCGCATGGAAAATCAAATAGGGGCTCTTGTGGGACAAGGCCGCCAATTCTGACACCCGCCTTGCAGATGCCAAGGCCAATAACATGACCACCTTCCACGTGAGAAATTTTAAATCCACTGTTTGAAGAGGTTCAAACCAGTGAGATTTCAGGAAACTTAACACCACGTTAAGGTCCCACGGTGCCACTGGGGGCACAAAGTGGGGCTGGTTGTGCAGCACTCCCTTCACAAACGTCTGGACTTCTGGCAGAGAAGCCAATTCCCTCTGGAAGAATATAGATAGGGCCGAAATCTGTACCTTAATGGAGCCTAACTTCAGGCCCATATCCACTCCTGTCTGTAGAAAGTGGAGAAACCGACCCAGATGGAATTCTTCCGTAGGAGCCTTCTTGGCTTCACACCAAGATACATACTTCCGCCAAATACGGTGATAGTGCTTTGCTGTCACCTCCTTCCTAGCCTTCATCAGAGTAGGGATGACTTCCTCCGGAATACCCTTCCCAGCTAGGATTCGGTGTTCAACCGCCATGCCGTCAAACGTAACCGCGGTAAGTCTTGGAACACACATGCCCCCTGCTGTAACAGGTCCTCCCGGAGAGGAAGAGGCCACGGATCTTCTGTGAGCATTTCTTGTAGATCTGAGTACCAGGCCCTTCGAGGCCAATCTGGAACAATGAGTATTGTCTGCACTCTTCTTTGTCTTATGATTCTCAATATTTTTGAGATGAGAGGAAGAGGAGGAAACACATAGACCGACTTAAACACCCACGGTGTCACTAGAGCGTCTACTGCTACTGCCTGAGGGTCCCGCGACCTGGCACAATACCTCCGAAGCTTCTTGTTGAGGCGTGACGCCATCATGTCTATTTGAGGAATTCCCCAAAGACTTGTTATCTCTGCAAAAACTTCCTGATGAAGTCCCCACTCTCCCGGATGGAGATCGTGTCTGCTGAGGAAGTCTGCTTCCCAGTTGTCCACTCCCGGAATGAAGACAGCTGACAGAGCGCTTATGTGATTTTCCGCCCAGCGAAGAATCCTGGTGGCTTCCGCCATTGCCACTCTGCTCCTTGTCCCGCCTTGGTGGTTTACATGAGCCACGGCTGTGACGTTGTCTGATTGAATCAGAACCGGTATGTCGCAGAGAAAATTCTCCGCTTGTCTTAGGCCGTTGTATATGGCCCTTAATTCCAGTATGTTGATGTGTAGATAAGCCTCCTGGCTCGACCATAATCCCTGAAAATTTCTTCCTTGTGTGACTGCTCCCCACCCTCGGAGGCTCGCGTCCGTGGTCACCAGAACCCAGTCCTGAATGCCGAACCTGCGACCCTCTAGAAGGTGAGCACTCTGCAGCCACCACGGGAGAGATACCCTGGCCCTGGGGGACAGGGATATTTTCTGATGCATTTTTAGATGGGACCCGGACCACTTGTCCAGAACGTCCCACTGAAAAGTCCTCGCATGAAACCTGCCGAAGGAGATGGCCTCGTAGGCTGCCACCATTTTTCCCAGCACACGAGTGCATCGAAGAACAGACACTCTTTTTGGTTTTAGCAGGTCTCTGACCATGTTCTGGAGATCCTGGGCTTTTTCCAATGGAAGAAAAACCCTCTTTTGTTCCGTGTCCAGAATCATGCCTAGGAATGACAGCCGAGTCGTTGGAACCAATTGTGACTTTGGCAGATTGAGAATCCAACCATGCTGTTGCAGCACTTTCAGGGAGAGCGACACGCTCTTCAGCAATTGGTCTCTCGATCTCGTCTTTATCAGGAGATCGTCCAAGTATGGGATAATTGTGACCCCCTGCTTGCGCAGGAGCACCATCATCTCCGCCAATACCTTGGTGAAAATCCTCGGGCCGTGGAAAGCCCAAACGGCAACGTCTGAAACTGGTAATGACAGTCCTCGGGTACTCCTGATGAGGGGGGTAAATAGGGACATGAAGGTATGCATCCTTTATGTCTAGTGACACCATCAAATCCCCCCCTTCCAGGCTGGATATTACAGCACGGAGCGATTCCATCTTGAATTTGAACTTTTTCAAGTACAGGTTTAGGGATTTTAGATTTAAAATGGGTCTGACCGAACCATCCGGCTTCGGGACCACAAACAGGGTGGAATAATACCCTTTTCCCTGTTGGACCAGGGGGACCTTGACCACCACCTGCTGTTGACACAGCTTTTGAATTGCAGCTAACACCACTTCCCTCTCCGGGGGTGAAGCTGGCAAGGCCGACTTGAAAAATCGGCGAGGGGGCACCTCTTAGAATTCCAACCTGTAGCCTTGGGAGACAATTTCCAACGCCCAAGGATCCACGTCTGAAAGCATCCAGATCTGGCTGAAAAGTCGAATGCGTGCCCCCACTGGTGCGGACTCCCTTAGGGGAGCCCCAGCGTCATGCGGTGGATTTTGTAGAAGCCGGGGAGGACTTCTGCTCCTGGGAACTAGCCGAAGCAGGTGTTCTCTTTCCTCTACCCTTACCTCTGGCAAGGAAGGAGGAACCCCGACCTCTTCTGGACTTATGCGACCGAAAGGACTGCATCTGATCCTGTGGAGTTTTCTTTTGCTGTTGGGGAACAAAAGGTAAAAAGGGGTAGCTGTGGCAACCAAGTCCGCGAGCCCCTCCCCAAACAACACTTCACCCTTGTAAGGTAAAACCTCCATATGCTTCTTTGAGTCTGCATCACCCGTCCACTGGCGGGTCCATAGAGCTCGTCTCGCAGAAATCGCCATGGCATTGGCTCTGGAACCCAGCAGCCCAACGTCTCTTTGAGCGTCCCTCATATATAACACTGCGTCTTTAATGTGAGCTAAGGTTAATAAAACGGTATCCCTGTCTAGGGTATTAAGGCCAGCTGACAAGGTATCTGTCCATGCTGCAACCGCGCTACATACCCATGCCGATGCTATCACCGGTTTGAGCAAAGCACCTGTATGCGCATAAATAGACTTTAAAGTAGTCTCCTGCCTGCGATCAGTAGGATCCTTGAGGGCTGCCGTGTCCGGAGACGGTAGCGCCACCTTCTTTGACAGGCGTGTTAAAGCCTTGTCCACCCTGTGAGAGGATTCCCAACGTACCCTGTCCTGTGCAGGGAAAGGATAAGCCATAAGAACCCTTTTGGGAATCTGCAATTTTTTTAAATAACTCGTTAAGCTCATGAGATGGGGGAAAGGTTACCTCAGGTTTCTTTTCCTTATACATGCTCACCCTCGTGTCAGGGACAGAGGGGTCATCTGTGATATGCAAAACATCTTTTATTGCAATAATCATACAGTGAATACTTTTTGCCACCCTTGGGTGCAATTTAGCATCATCGTAGTCGACACTGGAATCAGAATTCGTGTCAGTATCCGTGTCTACTATTGGGGACAGGGGACGTTTTTGAGACCCAGAAGGGCCCTGTAACCCAGTCCAATCTGAGGATTGACTCCCTGATTTCTCCCTGGACTCAGCTTTGTCCAGTCTCTTATGTAATGAGGCCACACTTGCATTTAACATATGCCACAGGTCGTTGCCGACGGAGACACACCACTCATCTGCTCCACCTCCTCCTTGGACGAGCCTTCCGCTTCAGACATGCCGACACACACGTACCGACACCCCCACACACACAGGGATATATCTATAGGGGGACAATTCCCCAACAAGGCCATTTGGAGAGACAGAGAGAGAGTATGCCAGCACACACCCAGCGCCAACTGACACTGGAATTAACCCAGACAGCGCTTTTATATATATATATATATATATATATATATATCTCAATGTTATACACTCACTGCGCCAATAATTGTGCCACCCCCCACCCCCCCCCCCCTCTTTTCCAGCCCTTTGTCACCGAGTTCAGCAGGGGAGAGTCCGGGGAGCCAGCTTCTCTGCAGCTTCTGTGGAGAAAATGGCGCTGTTAGTGCTGAGGGATCAAGCTCCGCCCCCTCCAGCGGCGGGCTTCGGTCCCGCTGTAATTTTCAAACAATGGCGGGGATCTCTACATTTACTGCCCAGGAGCCTAATGTGCCCTGAAATGCCAGTCCGGAGGTTAATTGCTGCCCAGGGCGCCCCCCCTGCGCCCTGCACCCATCAGTGTCCGTTCTGTGTGTGTAGCGTGTGGGAGCTTACCTCAGTGAAGATCTGAAGTCTTCTGCCGCCTTGAAGTCTTCTTTTCTTCTTATACTCACCCGGGTTCTATCTTCTGGCTCCGCGAGGAGGACGGCGGCGCGGCTCTGGGACGAACGGCGGCGTGAGACCTGCGTTCCGACTCCCTCTGGAGCTAATGGTGTCCAGTAGCCTAAGAAGCAGAGCCTATCATTTAAGTAGGTCTGCTTCTCTCTCCTCAGTCCCACGAAGCAGGGAGCCTGTTGCCAGCAGTGCTCCCTGAAAATAAAAAACCTAACAAAATTATTTTTCAGAGAAACTCTGGAGAGCTCCCCTGTAATGCACCCTATCTCCTCTGGGCACAAAATCTAACTGAGGTCTGGAGGAGGGGCATAGAGGGAGGAGCCAGTGCACACCCATACTAAAAGTTCTTTATAGTGCCCATGTCTCCTGCGGAGCCCGTCTATACCCCATGGTCCTTACGGAGTCCTCAGCATCCTGTAGGACGTCAGAGAAAATGCTGAGTTGGGGATATCATAATCATTACTTATCTGTGCAAAGGACTTAAACGTACCCCCTTCATACAACTGATTCAATGCCGTAACTCCCGCCCTCAACCATAAATTATCTTGTGATAGATGAATGAATTCCTTAAATGAGGCATTGAACCACAGAGGGGACTCCTTATCATAGTCACGCCATTCAAAAAAAGTGTGCGTCAGACACCACACCTATAGGGCTTGCCGCAAAATAGGAGGAAGAGCAGAGATAGAGCCAGACAGTAAAAACTGAACAGGAGGGAGAGTAGACCCCACCCACTCAGCATAGAATCCAGCCAACGCAGTTCCAACCAGGATCCAAATAGAGAGGTGGACTAATTGGGAGGCCAAGTAGTACACACGTATATTGGGAAGTCCCAACCCACCATCCAATTTGGATGTGACAAGAACTTCCAGGGCTACTCTAGGTGTTCCACCCCCCCCCCCCTTCCCCATATAAAAGATTTTACACTATCAATAATAGAGAGCAATTTTTTAGGGAGATATATGTGTGAATGTTGCAATATATAGAGATACTTGGGTTGAATAGACATCTTAATTAGGTTGATACGACCCATAACGGTGAGTGGGAGCTTCTTCCACAAATGGGCTTTCCTTTTGAAATCATTCGTCACAGGGTCAATATTTTGTGCAACATAATCTTGGGGTTTTGGAGTGATCCAAACTCCCAAATATTTAAAATGTAAAGTCCACTGCAGCAGGCAGTAAGGGGTCAATACAGTAGGAAGGATACCGGATATAGGAAAAATACTAGACTTGTTCCAATTTACATGCAGACCGGAAAAAGTCCCAAATAGATTAATAATATGCAGCATATTGGTTAATGAGTTCCCAGTATCCTTAAGGAATAAAAGCATGTCGTCTGCATATAAGGCAACAACATCTAAAGAATTCCCAACACGAAGACCCTCAATATCCGGATACGTGCGCAAGTAACTAGCAAGTGGTTCAATTGCAAGGGCAAACAGAGCTGGAGATAGCAGGCAGCCCTGCCACGAGCCTCTCTCCAATGGATAGGGACGTGAGACATGACTATTGACGGAGATACGGGCTACCGGGGAAGCATACAGCAATTTCTAGGACTGAAGGCAAATTTCTTAAACACCTCCCATAGATATCCCCATTCCACCGAGTCGAAGGCCTTGGCGGCATCCATGGACACCACCACGGCCCCCGACCCCGGCTGGTCACCCCTTTGTAAATGATAGAGTCTCCGGAGGTTCTGCACCGTAGACTTGCTCGGCATAAAACCCATCTGGACATCATGGATGATAGATGTGATTATGGTATTTAAACGAGTGGCTAAAACTTTGGCTAGTATCTTAACGTCTGTGGAGAGTAATGAGATAGGGCGATAAGAGTCAGTGGAGGTAGGATCCTCACCCGGTTTAAGGAGTAGAAATATAATAGCTTCAGACATAGAAGAGGGTAATGTTCCATATTCAAAAAATAGGATTTTGGTACTCACCGTTAAATCCTTTTCTCCTAGTCCGTAGACGATGCTGGGGACTCCAAAAGGACCATGGGTATAGACGGGATCCGCAGGAGCTTGGGCACACTAAAAAGACTTAAGACTGGGTGTGAACTGGCTCCTCCCTCTATGCCCCTCCTCCAGACCTCAGTTATAGGAACTGTGCCCAGGAGAGACGGACACTACAAGGAAAGATTTTTGTCTTTACTAAGGGCTACCAAATTACCAGCCCACACCATAAACATACCGTACCACCGGAATAACACCAAACCAGATAACAGTATGCATAAAACTCCAGCAACCAGCTGTAACAAACCAATACACAAGTCGTGTATAACTAACTTAACCAGTAAGAAAATATACATAATGCAAGTAAGAGTCCGCACTGGGACGGGCGCCCAGCATCCTCTACGGACTAGGAAAAAAGGATTTAACGGTGAGTACCAAAATCCTATTTTCTCTTACGTCCTAGAGGATGCTGGGGACTCCAAAAGGACCATGGGGATTATACCAAAGCTCCAGAACGGGCGGGAGAGTGCGGACAACTCTGCAGCACCGACTGAGCAAACATCAGGTCCTCATCGGCCAGGGTATCGAACGTATAGAATTTAGCAAAAGTGTTCGAACCCGACCAAGTAGCCGCTCGGCAAAGCTGTAGTGCCGAAACACCTCGGGCAGCCGCCCAAGATGAGCCCACCTTTCTGGTAGAATGGGCTTTAACCGCCTTCGGCACCGGTAACCCCACCGAAGAATGAGCCTGTTGGATCGTACTCCAAATCCAGCGTGCAATAGTCTGTTTTGACGCAGGATGACCAACCTTGTTGGCCGCATACAAAACAAACAACGCTTCAGTTTTCCTAGTAACAGCCGTCCTAGAAACGTAAACTTTTAACGCTCTTACAACATCCAGAGATTTTGGAATCGCCACTTCTTCCGAAGCTACTGGAACCACAATAGGTTGGTTAATGTGAAATGACGAAACCACCTTTGGTAGAAATTGTTGACGAGTCCTCAATTCCGCCCTATCCGCATGAAAAATCAAGTACGGACTCTTATGAGATAAAGCTGCCAATTCCGATACTCGCCTGGCAGATGCCAGTGCCAAAAGCATAACCACCTTCCAAGTGAGAAATTTTAATTCAACCTTCCGCAAAGGTTCAAACCAGGAAGACATGAGGAACCGCAAGACGACATCAAGGTCCCATGGCGCTACAGGCGGTACAAATGGTGGAGCGATATGCATTACACCCTTCACAAAAGTCTGAACCTCTGGGAGAGTAGCCAACTCTTTTTGAAAGAAAATAGACAAAGCCGAAATTTGCACTTTGATGGAACCCAATTTCAGGCCTGCATCTACACCCGCCTGTAAAAAGTGGAGAAAACGACCCAAGTGAAAATCCTCCGCAGGAGCCTTTTTAACCTCACACCAGGAAACGTATTTCCTCCAGATACGGTGATAGTGTTTCGCCGTAACCTCTTTCCTAGCCTTAATGAGAGTTGGAATGACCTCCCTGGGAATACCCTTACGAGCTAAGATCTGGCGCTCATCCTCCATGCCGTCAAACGCAGCCGTGGTAAGTCCGGAAACACGCATGGACCCTGTAACAACAGATCCTCCCTTAGAGGAAGCGGCCAAGGATCTTCCACCAGCAAGTCCTGAAGATCCGGGTACCAGGCCCTTCTTGGCCAGTCTGGAACGACGAGAATCGCCTGAACCCTTGCTCGACGAATGATCCCCAGCACCTTTGGAATGAGAGGAAGAGGAGGTGGAACCGACTGGAAGACCCACGGAGACACCAGGGCGTCCACCGCCGTGACTTGTGGGTCCGTTGTCCTGGAACAATACCTCGGTAGCTTCTTGTTGAGCCGAGACGCCATCATGTCTATCAACGGAATTCCCCAGCGTCCTGTCACTTCTGCAAAAATCTCTTGGTGCAGAGCCCACTCTCCCGGATGAAGGTCGTGTCTGCTGAGGAAATCCGCTTCCCAGTTGTCCACCCCCGGTAGGAAGACTGCTGACAGTGCGCTGACGTGTTGTTCCGCCCAGCGAAGTATCTTTGTGGCCTCCGCCATTGCCGCTCTGCTCCTTGTTCTGCCTTGCCGGTTTATATGGGCCACCGCTGTGATGTTGTCTGACTGTACCAGGACCGGTCGACCCTGAAGACTTCTTGCTTGGAGCAGGCCGTTGTAAATGGCTCTTAACTCTAGAACATTTATGTGGAGACAGGCTTCCTGGGGCGACCATTTTCCCTGGAAATTTCTTCCTTGGGTGACTGCGCCCCAACCCCGGAGACTAGCATCTGTTGTCATAAGTACCCACTCCTGGATACCAAATCGACGTCCCCCCAGGAGGTGATTCACTTGTTGCCACCACAGGAGGGAAATTCTGGCTCTGGGAGATAAACTTATCTTCCGGTGAATGTGTAGATGAGACCCGGACCATTTGCTCAGCAAGTCCCACTGAAACACGCGGGCGTGAAATCTGCCATATGAAATGGCTTCATACGCCGCAACCATCTTCCTCAGAACCCGAGTACAATGATGTATCGACACACTCGACGGCTTCAGAAGTTCTCTAACCATCGTCTGCAATTCCAGAGCCTTTTCTTCTGGAAGGAATACCTTCTGTAACTCCGTGTCCAGAATCATGCCCAGAAACGTAAGCCGAGTGGTCGGAATCAACTGGGATTTCGGCAAATTGAGGACCCATCCGTGTTGTCGCAGGACCGATAGAGACAACTCCACACTTTTCAGTAATCGTTCCTTGGAAATCGCCTTTATCAGGAGATCGTCCAAGTACGGGATAATTGAAACCCCTTGTTTGCGAAGAAGCACCATCATTTCCGCCATGACCTTGGTGAAAATCCTCGGAGCCGTGGAAAGCCCAAACGGCAACGTCTGAAATTGGTAATGAGAATCCTGTATCGCAAACCTGAGGAAAGCCTGATGTGGAGGATATATCGGGACATGTAAGTAGGCATCCTTTATGTCGACTGACGCCATAAAATCCCCCCCTTCTAGGCTGGAGATCACAGCTCGAAGGGATTCCATCTTGAACTTGAAAACTTTCAAGTATGGATTGAGGGATTTTAAATTTAGAATTGGTCTGACAGAACCGTCCGGTTTCGGCACAACAAAGAGGCTCGAGTAGAACCCCTCCTCCCGCTGAGACGAGGGAACGGGAATAATGACCCTCTGTAGACACAGTTTTTGAATCGCTGCTAGCACCACCTCCCTGTCCGGAAGACCTACTGGTAATGCCGAAATGAAGAACCGGTGAGGGGGCATCTCCTGAAACTCCAGTTTGTATCCCTGAGACACAATCTCTAGTACCCAGGGATCCAGGCCCGATTGAATCCAGACCTGACTGAAACTTCGTAGACGGCCCCCCACCGGTTCGGACTCCCCCAGGGAAGCCCCAGCGTCATGCGGTGGACTTGGTAGCAGCAAGGGAGGACTTTTGGTCCTGGGCGCCTGAACCTGCAGAAGGTTTCCTTCCCCTTCCTCTACCTTTTGAAGCGAGAAAGGACGAGCCTTTTCCACGCCTGTACTTATTGTGACGAAAGGACTGCATCTGCTGATGTGGTGCCTTTTTCTGTTGTGTGGGAACATAAGGAAGAAAAGAGGACTTACCCGCAGTCGCGGTCGAGACCAGGTCAGCCAAGCCGTCCCCAAACAAGACAGTACCTTTGAAGGGTAGCGCTTCCATAGCCCTCTTGGAGTCGGTATCAGCGTTCCATTGATGGATCCACAGGGCCCTCCTGGCTGATATCGACATGGCATTGGTTCTTGAACCCAAGAGACAGACGTCCCTCGCCGCATCCTTTATGTAATCTGCAGCGTCCTTAATATAACCAAGAGTTAGAAGGACATTATCTTTATCCAGAGTATCCATATCAGCAGCTAAATTCTCAGCCCATTTAGCAATAGCACTACTCACCCATACCGACACCACAGCGGGTCTGAGCAATGCACCTGAATTAGCGAAGATGGACTTCAAAAACGTCTCCAGCTTGCGATCCGCCGGATCTTTGAGAGCTGCCGTGTCAGGAGACGGAAGCGCCACTTTCTTAGACAAACGAGATAAAGCTTTGTCAACAGTTGGAGATGCCTCCCATTATTCACTATCATCAGAGGGGAAAGGATACGCCATGTAAATTCTCTTGGGAATCTGCCATTTCTTATCCGGCGACTCCCAAGCCTTTTCACAAAGAGTATTCATTTCATGAGAGGGGAGAAATTTCACCTCAGGTTTTTTTCCCTTGAACAAGCAAATCCTAGTTTCATGTACCGCAGGTTCATCAGAAATGTGTAAAACATCTTTTATAGCCACAATCATGTACTGAATACTCTAACTAAACGTGGATGTAACGCTGCCTCAGTGAAATCGACGTCGGAATCAGAGTCCGTGTCGGTATCAGTATCTACCACCTGAGTAAATGGCCGCTTTTGCGCCCCAGACAGGGTCTGAACCTGAGACAAAGCCTCTTCCATGGACTTTTTCCACACCTGGGTCTGTGCCTCAGACTTATCTAATCTCTTTGATAAGGAAGCTACATTCGAGTTTATCGTACTGAGCAATGCTAGCAAATCAGGTGTCGGCTGCGTCGACAGTCCCAACTCTAGCCCCGCATCCGCTCCCCCAATAACCTCTTCCGGTGAATAAGCTTCAGCCTCAGACATGCCGACACGTAGTACCAACACACAGAACGTCCCTGCTAGGTCACAGGCCTACAATAAAGCCCAGATAGAGGACACAGAGGGAGTATGCCAGCTCACACCTCAGCGCCCATATATCGCAAAAAACGATATATGTACCCAGCACTGCTTTATCTCACTATTAAGCACATATTGAGCAAACATGAGGTCCTCCTCAGCCAGGGTATCAAACTTGTAAAACTTAGCAAAGGTGTTTGAACCCGACCACGTAGCTGCTCGGCAAAGCTGAAGTGCCAAGACCCCTCGGGCAGCCGCCCAAGATGAGCCCACCTTCCTGGTAGAATGGGGCTTCACTGATTTCGGCACCGGTAGCCCAGCCAAAAAATTAGCTTGCTGAATCGTACTACAAATCCAGCGTGCAATAGTCTGCTTCGAAGCAGGATGACCAATCTTGTTGGAAGCATACAGGACAAACAGCGCCTCTGTTTTCCTGGCCACCGCCGTTCTGGCGACGTAGATCTTCAAAGCTCTCACAACATCAAGAGACTTTGGAACTGCCACAGCATCTGTAGCCACAGGTACCACAATAGGTTGGTTAATGTGAAACGAAGAAACCACCTTCGGCAGAAATTGTTGACGCGTCCTCAATTCCGCTATATCCGAATGGAAGATCAAGTACGGACTCTTGTGATATAAGGCCGCCAACTCAGACACCCACCTGGCAGATGCCAGAGCCAACAGCATGACCACCTTCCAAGTGAGAAATTTTTAACTCAACCATACGCAAAGGTTCAAACCAGGAAGACATAAGAAACTGTAAGACCACGTCAAGATCCCATGGTGCCACCGGGGGCACAAACGGAGGATGGATATGCATCACTCCCTTCACAAAAGTCTGAACCTCAGGGAGAACAGCCAATTCCTTCTGAAAGAAGATAGATAAAGCCGAAATCTACACCTTGATGGAACCCAATTTCAGGCCGGCATCGACGCCTGCCTGCAAAAAATGGAGAAACCGACCCAAGTGAAATTCTTCCGCAGGAGCAGCTTTAGCCTCACACCATGAAACATACTTTCTCCAAATACGGTGATAATGTTTAGCCGTAACTTCCTTCCTCGTCTTAAGGAGAGTGGGAATGACCTCCCCGGGAATACCTTTCCGAGCTAAGATCTGGCGCAACTTCCATGCCGTCAAACGCAGCCGCGGTAAGTCTGGAAACACGCAGGGTCCCTGCAGTAACAGGTCCTCTCTTAGAGGGAGTGGCCAAGGATCTTCCACAAGTAATTCCTGAAGATCTGGATACCAGGCCCTTCTTGGCCAATCTGGAACGACAAGAATCGCTTGCACTCTTGCTCGTCGAATGATTCCCAGTACCTTTGGAATGAGAGGAAGAGGAGGGAACACGTACACCGACTGAAACACCCACGGGGTTACCAGGGCGTCCACTGCACTGGCTTGGGGGTCCCTTAACCTGGAACAATACCTCGGAAGCTTCTTGTTGAGGCGAGACGCCATCATGTCGATCAGCGGAGTTCCCCAACGCTTCATCACTTCTGCAAATACCTCTTGGTGAAGAGCCCACTCTCCCGGATGGAGATCGTGTCTGCTGAGAAAGTCTGCTTTCCAGTTGTCCACTCCCGGAAGGAAGACTGCTGACAGGGTGCTCACGTGCTGTTCCGCCCAGCGAAGGATTCTTGTGGCCTCCGCCATAGCCGCCCTGCTCCTTGTTCCGCCTTGACGGTTTATATGCACCACTGCTGTTATGTTGTCCAACTGTATCAGGACAGGCCAACCCTGAAGAAGGCTTCTTGCTTGTAGCAGGCCGTTGTTAATGGCTCTTAACTCGAGAACATTTATGTGGAGACAAGATTCCTGGAGCGACCATTTCCCATGGAAATTTCTTCCCTGGGTGACTGCGCCCCAGCCTCGGAGACTTGCATCTGTTGTCAAGAGGACCCAATCCAGGATACCGAATCGGCGCCCTCCTAGGAGGTGAGAACTTTGTAGCCACCACAGGAGAGAAATCCTGGCCCTGGGAGATAGACTTATCTTCCGGTGCATATGCAGGTGAGACCCGGACCACTTGCTCAGCAGATCCCACTGAAACACCCGGGCATGAAACCTGCCAAACGGAATGGCTTCGTACGCCGCAACCATCTTCCCCAGAACCCGAGTATATTGATGAACCGACACACTTTTCGGCCTCAGAAGCTCCCTGACCATCGTCTGCAGTTCAAGAGCTTTGTCTTCCGGAAGAAACACCTTCCGTAAGCCCGTGTCCAGAATCATGCCCAGAAAGGGCAACCGAGTGGTCGGAATCAACTGAGACTTTGGCAAATTTAGCAGCCAACCGTGTTGTCGCAGAACGGACAGAGACAAATTCACATTTCTCAGAAACCGTTCCCTGGACCTCGCCTTTATCAGGAGATCGTCCAAGTACGGGATAATGGTAACCCCTTGCTTGCGAAGGATAACCATCATTTCTGACATGACTTTGGTGACAATCCTCGGGGCCGTGGAAAGCCCAAACGGCAACGTCTGGAATTGGTAATGAGAATCCTGTACCGCAAACCTGAGGAAAGCTTGATGCGGATGGTATATCGGGACGTGTAAGTAGGCATCCTTTATGTCGACTGATGCCATAAAGTCCCCCCCTTCTAGGCTGGAAATCACAGCTCGAATAGATTCCATCTTGAACTTGAAAACCTTCAAGTATGGATTGAGGAACTTTAGGTTCAGAATAGGTCTGACCGAACCGTCCGGTTTCGGGACCACAAATAGGGCTCGAGTAGAACCCCTCCCCCCGTTGGGACGGGGGAACGGGAACAATGACCCTCTGTTGACACAACTTTTGTATTGCTGCCTTCACCACCTCCCTGTCCGGAAGAGACACTGGCAAGGCCGAAATGAAAAACCGGTGAGGGGGCACCTCCAGAAAACTCCAGCTTGTATCCCTGAGATACTATATCTAGGACCCAAGGATCCAGGCCTGATTGAACCCAGACCTGACTGAAGATCCGCAGACGCCCCCCCCACCGGTCCGGACTCCCCCAGGGAAGCCCCAGCGTCATGCGGTGGACTTGGTAGAGGCAGGGGAGGACTTTTGGTCCTGGGCGCCTGATACTGCAGGCGACTTTCTTCCCCTTCTTCTACCCTTTGAAGCGAGGAAGGACGAACCTTTTCCATGCTTGTATTTATTGGGACGAAAGGACTACATCTGCTGATGTGGTGTCTTTTTCTGTTGTGTGGGAACATAAGGAAGAAAAGATGACTTACCCGCCGTCGCGGTAGACACCAGATCAGCCAAGCCGTCACCAAACAAGACATTACCTTTGAAGGGGAGAGCTTCCATAGCTCTCTTGGAGTCGGCATCAGCATTCCATTGATGAATCCACAGCGCTCTCCTGGCCGAGATCGCCATGGCATTGGCCCTTGATCCCAAGAGACCAACATCCCTCGCCGCATCCTTCAGGTAATCTGCAGCGTCCTTGGTATAACCAAGAGTTAAAAGAACAGTATCTTTATCAAGCGTATCCATATCAGCAGCTAAATTCTCAGCCCATTTAGCAATAGCACTACTCACCCATACCGACGCCACAGCAGGTCTGAGCAATGCACCCGTATTAGCGAAAATGGACTTCAGAGACGTCTCCAGCTTGCGATCCGCCGGATCCTTGAGAGCTGCCGTGTCAGGGGATGGAAGCGCCACCTTCTTAGACAACCGGGATAGAGCCTTGTCGACATTTGGAGACGACTCTCATTTTTCCCTGTCGTCAAAGGGGAAAGGATACGCCATGTAAATTCTCTTGGGAATCTGCCACCTCTTATCCGGCGACTCCCAAGCCTTTTCGCAAACAGTATTCATTTCATGAGAGGGGGGAAACTTCACCTCAGGTTTTTTCCCTTTGAACAAGCAAATCCTTGTTTCCTGCATCGCAGGTTCATCAGAAATGTGTAAAACATCTTTTATAGCCACAATCATGTACTGAATACTCTTAACTAACCGTGGATGTAAAGCAGCCTCAGTGAAATCGACCTCTGAGTCAGAATCCGTGCCGGTATCAGTATCTACCACTTGGGTAAACGGCCGCTTTTGGGGCCCCCGATGGGGTCTGCACCTGAGACAAAGCATCCTCCATGGATTTCCTCCACTCCGATTTATCTAACCTTTTTGACAGAGAGGCCACATTTGTATTAAGTGTACTTAACAATGTGAGTAGATCAGGTGTCGGCTGCGCCGTCAGAGCCAATTCCAGACCCGCATCTGCCCCCCCCAGCAACCTCCTCCGGGGAATAACATTCAGTCTCAGACATGCCGACACAGAGTATCGACACACCGACACACACACACACACACACACACACACACACAATGCCTCAGCTAGGGGACAGGCCCACAAGGAGGCCTGGATAGAGAAACACGGAGGGAGTATGCCAGCTCACACCCCAGCGCCCATATATCCCATCAAAGAATATATGTAAAGAGCGCTGCTTCAAGAACAATAATTATGCACCACAAAACTGTGCCCCCCCTGATTAGCTCCCCGTTACTTGTAGTGGAGCTTTGGAGGTCCCGGGCCAGCGTCTCATGCAGCCGCGTAGATGAGGGAAAATGGCACTGGTGAGCCGTGCGGCTAAGCTCCGCCCCTTCCCGGCGCGCTTCAGCCCGATAAAATTTGAAAATGCCGGCGGGGGGTATGAAAAACGGTGCCGAGGCACCGAAAAGCCTTCTGCCGGCTTCCCAGACCTCAGTGACTGCTGCCCAGGGCGACCCAGCACCCTGCACCCTGTGAGTGCCGTTGGTGAAGTGTGTGGGAGCATGGAGCGTAGCGCTACCGCTGCGCTGTACCTCGTTACTGAAGTCTTCTGCCGTCACTGAAGTCCTGTGCCTTCTGCATACTCACCCGGCTTCTTTCTTCTGGCTTCTGTGAGGGGGGTGACGGCGCGGCTCTGGGAACAAGCAGCTAGGCGCACCAAGTGATCGAACCCTCTGGAGCTAATGGTGTCCAGTAGCCTAAGAAGCAGAGCCCTTAAACTAAGTAGAAGTAGGTCTGACTTCTCTCCCCTCAGTCCCTCGATGCAGGGAGCCTGTATGTAGCCAGCAGGTCTCCCTGAAAATAAAAAACCTAACAAAGTCTTTTCTAGAGAAACTCAGGAGAGCTCCCCTAGTGAGTGTCCAGTCAGTCCTGGGCACAAAGTCTAACTGAGGTCTGGAGGAGGGGCATAGAGGGAGGAGCCAGTTCACACCCAGTCAAAGTCTTTTCAGTGTGCCCAAGCTCCTGCGGATCCCGTCTATACCCCATGGTCCTTTTGGAGTCCCCAGCATCCTCTAGGACGTAAGAGAAATAATCATTTTCACATAGCAAATTTAAATGAAATATATCTATCACATCTGCATTAAAAATTAACATTGTGATACTTAGTAGGGTGCTGGATTCCTTGTACTCAGCTATTAGGTGTTTCAAATTCTTGTAACCAGTGTATAAATAAGAATAATATGTTGCGAAATGCCTAAGTGTAGTAAGAAACAGTAAGGAGATGTATCTAATGTTGCTGTGTTGTTTTTATTATGGGCCCTACACACTGGCCGATTACACTGAAAGATATGAACGATCTCGTTAATTGATGAACGAGATATCGTTCATATCTTTCAGTGAGTATGCAGCAACAATGAGCGGCCCCACGCTCGTTCATCGTTGGTGCCGGGTCATTTATACCTGCAAGCCAATATGGACAATCTCATCCATATTGCATGCAGGGCTATGGGGCTCTGTGATGGGGGGAGTGATGAAACTTTACTCCCCACGTCATGTCCCCCTTCCCCGCCGCCGGGTCGCCTGTCGGCCGTAGGGCACCTCTGCGGCCAATCGCGCAGTGTGTAGAGCCCATTACGGTTCGTGTCATGTCACTGGTGCCGGGCTGGGTGGGCACTATATGATGTACTGTAAGTGATAGTGAGGTTAGTGAGACAGAGACAGGGGCAGCCCAGCAGTAGTGATAGATGGGCGAAGCTGCCCCTGAACTTCCTTCCGCTCCACCGCCACCACTGCTGGGGGTCCCGATGTGACAGGCTGGTAAAAGAGGCAATGTGTGTCGCACGCGGGAAGGACCTGTTTCCAATTCCCGGGTGCGACCCGGTATTGCGATGTGAAATGGGTATTAGTCACCATGTACCCCCATCCACCACTGTCACGCTCGGCTGGTTTTGAGGATCCGGCAGCTGAGACTTGCCCAAGGAAGTAGTTGTCTGCGGATGAAGAAGACGTGGGGGCTGGATATAGTTCCTTCTCATGGGACAGGGATCAATGGAGAACATACGCGGAGCTATGAGTCAGTGAGTAGTAGTTCTTGAGAACGAGACTGAGGGGAAAGAACTGTGGCGTGTGAACGTGGACTTAAAGACGAGGTTTGAAGACAAAGAACTGCGGACTGTGACTTGAAAAGACGAGGCTGTGGATAATGAACTGCGGACTGTGAATGGTGGTTTAAAGACGTGGCTGGAGATAAAGAACTGCGGACTGTGGCTTGAAAGACGAGATTGTAGATAATGAACTGCGGACTGTGGGCGGTGGTTTAAAGACGTGGCTGGAGACAAAGAACTGCGGACTGTGACTTGAAAGACGAGACTGTAGAGAATGAACTGTGGACTGTGGCTTGAAAGGTGAGGCAGAAAGCCCGAGGCCGTCCGTGCCCTAAGGCCCTTACTGGACCGGGGTTTCCAGGAGCGCTTCCACAGGCGGCAGTAGGTTAGGAACGGCAGGGCTGCAGCAGCAACTGAGAAACGGCTTAGCAGAGTTAGGAGTAACCAGAACACGGCAAGAATCCTGGGAGCACTCTCCCTGGATTGGCTGGAAGAAACAGGAAGCCTGTATTATGCTCCAAAACTTGGGTCTCCAATATGGCGGCACCCAGTAAGGCAGACCTCCCTGCATAGCCACACAGCTCACTGCTCCTGGTCTCCTAGCAACCGCCCGTCAAGAGAGACCCGCTGCAGCGGCGTCCCGCCGCCACGAGCAGACCCTCCACTGCCGCCTACCGCTGCACATGGACCCGACGCGGCAGCCCTCCTCCGCCGCTGCCCACACGCCGCCTGTACAGCAAGCCCCGCGGCCCCGGCATACCGGTAAGACCCTGGACGCTGACAACCATATACTACTCCATCTTCTACTGGTAATGCCATTCTTAACATGTACTCCATATTCACCATACCCCATGGCATACCACCATTTTCTCACTGTATTCCCAACTCCATTCAGACCCTGAATGCATACATCCTACCCCTATACCTAATGCTCCTCTTGTACCCCATATATTCCATCCTCCCCTTGTACCTACATACACTATACTCTCCCAGGACCCACTTATAAACCATCCTCATCCATTCCCTCATACAATACCCCCCCTCCTGCATCTACCATACTTCCCCTGTACCTACACAAGGTACCATTAGCCATGACAGCTTCTAGTCTCTCACCCCATATGTTGTGCTCTCAGACAGCAACCAACTGTAGCACTGCCCCACTACCCTCTGCACCTTCCACACCATGCACACTTCATTCAGTGCCTGCCCAGCAGGCACACCGCTTGCACCCTAATACTTGGGCTCACCCTGGGCACTACCTTAGGACCAATCTCTGCGCCTCCAGCTGCACCGCCACCACCTTTATCCAGCTGCAGCAGCATCAATCCTACTTCCCACTCTAATGCCCCCCACTCTAAAGCTCAGACTGACAGGGGAAGACCTGGCAGCCCCTCCTATCCTGCTCCGCTGCCAGGGAAGGATCCCGGGCTGAGAGGAACATCCCTGGCATTGGTGGACTGTGACTGAAGTATAAGGTCGGAGAGGAGAGGAGCGGAGGCTGTGATTGCGTTGTACCGATTGGTGCGGTAAGGAAATAACTGGTTTGGGAGATGGGTTGGTATACCAGCGGCGGTGCAGTGGGGGTGAGTGAGTACAGACGAAGACACACTGTGCAGAACTGATGTAGCACAGATCCTCCAGCTCTACTGCTGACAGGCATCCCGGGCTGACAGACACACCATGGCAGTGATGACAGTAAAGAAGTTGGCGGACACTGCTGGTTAGGGTCTGACTGATTATCGTTCAGCAGCCACCGGGAGCTGTCAATTACATTTAGCAAGCTGATTTCTAAACGTGACCGGCAGGAAACACAGGGGCACAGTGCCGGCTGACAGGGGCAGTCCAGCAGCAGTGATGGATTGCTGCGGCTGCCCCTGGTCCTCCTCCCAGCTCCTGTACTGCCGCCAACACGGATCCATGGAGGCAGGTGAAGGTGATCGCCAGTGAGAGTGCCGGTGGGGATTCGGTGATCGCGGGACGTGGAGTGCGGAATTGCAGTGATCGCGGGTGCGGGAATGCCGCGATCACGGGTAGCGGGTTGCCCTACTCGCGGGTGGAGTGTGGGGGTGCCACATTAGCTAGTGGGGCTGCAAATGATGTTCTCCCAGCACTGATCTCCTCTGGATCTGCTGTTGACAGGCATCCCGGGCAGTGAAGAAGTAGGTGGACACTGAGGCCAGTGTCCACCTACTTGTCATTCAGTTGGGGGGAAAGTATCCCCTACACCTGAATGATTAGTTGGGAAAATTAAACAGGTTTGATTTTCCCAACTAGTTGGACAAACCGTTTCTAGATGTTTTTTAGCATGTGGGAGCAAACGGCTGATAATCGTTTCCTCCCACATACTGCCAGATTATCGTTCCAACCAGCCAACTAGTTTGCTTGTTGGAACGATATCGCCCTGATGTATGGCTAGCATAAGTACAGTATACTCACCCACTGGAGATTCAGTAATAGTCTCTAGTGGAGAATATTTAACTTCTGCACTCTCCATATCACTGTGCTCCAGTGTAGAAAACATAAGGATTGTGAAATGAAGCTAAACTTCTCAATGACTTGCTCCTGTGGTCTCTCCTGGTGTACACCATATCCTATCAATCCTCATACGCTACACTTTGGTCGAGGTTCAATTGTGGAGCACGCTTGCAGCCACTAGATGGCGCCCAACGGAGCAATTCAATTGTTGCACCGCTCGGGCGTTATGGCTGCCGACGCCTGCAATTCAGCTTGCGCCCCCCAAGGGTAGGGAGATGAAATGCGAAAAAAGTGACCCGTTTGAGTGGCCAAACGGCACTTTTCACGATCACAGCCAGCACTTTGGTCGGGTTAAGCTGCTTTAGGAGGCTAAATGCAACATATATGGGCGCAATCAGCTCAACAAACGAAATTTGAATTTAGACGGGACATCAGGTGCACAAAACAATTGAATACTGCCCTCTGTGTTCTTCCATCTCTGACAGATCTTCACCTACAGAAACAGGACACCAGACTTGCATAGGGGGTCTATTCAATTGATATTGGATCCTTTCGACGTGTTCAATTCGAGGCCAAATCCGACAGGTTTTGGCCGTTTCCGACAATGTCATCTGACTTTTTTTAAAGTCGGATAGACATTGTCGAAAACGGGACTAAAGCCTGTCGGATTTGGATGCAAATTTGACAAAACACGTTGATCCGCGGCTAATCCACGTGTTTTCCGACAAGTCGGAAAAACAGCGGCACCACTGAATAGGTCGAATTATGATTCAACCTAAAAAAGTCGCAAACTGCCATCTTTTCGACTAGTTGAATAGACCCCATAGTGTGTTAGTTTATTATAGTGTATTTCCAAACATAATGGGAATCGATAGTGCTAAATTCCCTTCTAACATGTGAAGGAATATAATTTCAAATAAATAATTTGTTTGGTGATGCATCCCAGGAGGCAGGCGCATAAACACTTAACTGACTAATATTTTTCTCCAAAAACCGCTTGTCGTTTGGTACAAACATTGATGGTTGATATATCGGACCATTGAGACTACAATTTTCCGGCAACTGCAGAACAGCTCTCGGATGTCAGCAGGGAAGGAGATTGTTGCTTTACATTTCCCAAGCGGCTTTTAATCTAATCTCAGCAGGCAGTGAGAGGGAACCAGGCAGCAGCTGCTGGAATATTCTCGACCGGCAGCTGCACAGTGGGCATTTCTGACTGGTCGCATCAAATACGACTAGATCAGGGAAACACCAGCCTGGTGTGGTCGCCCAGACCGTGGTTAAGGGACAAGGGAGGAAAAATACTCTTAGGTGGGAGAAATCTTGTAAGTCTTATGATTATAACATTTAAAACATCGCTTTGATTGTTAGATCGTATATAATGAATCAGAAAAGACATGCACACAAATCTATAGTATATAAGTTATCTCTATACACAAGAGGCTAAGAAGAAAGAGTAATATATAAAAAAAAATAGGATTTTAATACCTACCGGTAAATCCTTTTCTCTTAGTCCGTAGAGGATGCTGGGGACTCCGTAAGGACCATGGAGTATAGACTGAATCCGCAGGAGACATGGGCACACTATAGGACTTTGAATGGGTGTGAACTGGCTCCTCCCTCTATGCCCCTCATCTAGACTCCAGTTAGAGAACTGTGCCCAGGGAGACGGACATTTCGAGGAAAGAATTTATTGTTTAAACACGGTGAGTGCCATACCAGCTCACACCTCGAACATGCCGCAGAACGTAGCATTCAATAGAACACCAGCCAACGGCATAAAAAAAATACACAGCCACATGCTGAGAGAATATGTAACACAACCTGTGTGTCAACACAACCAATAAGATAGCGCATGACATGGCATGAACAACGTCAGCAACAGCCTGACTGAAAAGAACACCACAAGAGTGTAACCATAACCAATAGCTGCAGATACAGTACGCACTGGGACGGGCGCCCAGCATCCTCTACGGACTAAGAAAAAAGAATTTACCGGTAGGTATTAAAATCCTATTTTCTCATACGTCCTATAGGATGCTGGGGACTCCGTAAGGACCATGGGGTTTATGCCAAAGCTCCAGACCGGGCGGGAGAGTGCGGACGACTCTGCAGCACCGATTGAGCAAACATAAGGTCCTCATCAGCCAGGGTATCAAACTTGTATAACTTAGCAAAAGTGTTTGAACCCGACCAAGTAGCCGCTCGACAAAGTTAAACCGCCGAGACTCCTCGGGCATCCGCCCAAGAAGAGCCCATCTTCCTAGTAGAATGGGTCTCCACCGACTTCGGTAACGGCAATCCAGCCGTAGAACGAGCATGCCGAATCGTATCACAGATCCAGCATGTAACCGACTGCATAGAAACAGGCGCCCCAATTTTTCTGGGAACATACAGGACAAACAGAGCCTCTGTTTCCCCAATCTGAGCCGATCTGGCGACATAAATAGTCAAAGCCCTGACTACATCGAGAGACTTTGAACCAGCCAATGCTTAAGTAACCAAAGGCATCAAAATAGGCTGGTTTCTGTGAATCACAGAAACCACTTTTGGCAGAACTATTTTCCGAGTTCTCAATTCCGCTCTATCCACATGGAAGATCAAATAAGGGGCTCTTGTGAGACAAAGCCGTTACTTCCGACACCCGCCTTGCGGACGCCAAGGCCAATAACATGACCACTTCCCAAGAGAGAAATTTTAACACAACCTTTCATAAAGGTTCCAACCAGTGTGACATAAGAAATTGCAACACCACTTTAAGGACCCACGGTGCCAGTGGGGCACAAACAGAGGTTGGATGTGCAGCACTCCCTTCACAAAAGTCTGAACTTCCGGAAAGGTGGCCAATTCCTTTTTGGAAAGAAAATTTATAAGGCCGAAAATTGCACTGAAATGGAGCCTAACTTTAGGCCTGCATCCACACCTGCTTGCAAAGAATGGAGAAAAACGACCCAGCTGAAATTGTTCCATAGGAGCCTTCTAGGATTCACACCAAGACACCTACTTCCTCCAAATATGGAGGTAAAGCTTCACCGTTACTCCTTTCCTAGCTTGAAGCAAAGTGAGAATGACTTCACTGGAAATACCCTGTCGGGCCAAGATATGGCGTACAAACGCCCTGCCGTCAAACGCAGCCGCGGTAAGTCTTGATACAAGCCCGGTCCCCACTGCAACACGTCCTCTCGTAGAAGAAAAAAGGCTATGGATCTTCTATGAGTAAGTCTTGAAGATCTGGATACCAAGCTCTCCTCGACTAGACCGGAACAATGAGGATCGCCTGAACCTTTGTTCCTCTTATGTGTATTACCTTCGGAAAGAGTGAAAGTGGAGGGGACACATAGACTGACTGAAAACTCCCAAGGTGTCACGAGGGCGTCCACTGCTATAGCTTGAGTGTCTCTTGACCTGGAACAATATCCCTGAGGTCTCTCGTTGACCAATTGAGGCACTCCTCAAAGACTTGTCACTTCTGTGAAAACTTCTCGATGACGACTGCATTTCTCCCGGATGGAGATCGCGTCTGCAGAGGACATCTATTTCTCCATCGTCTACATCCGGAACGAAGACTGCTAATATAGCGATTACCCGCCTTTCCGCCCAGCGGAAACTTTTGCGGCTTCTGGCTTTGCTCCTTGTTCCGCCCTAGCGGCTTACTTACGCCACTGCTGTTAAGTCATCCGACATAATTAAAACGGGCAGATCACGAAGAAGATGTTCGTTGAAAATAGCTCTTAATTCAAGAATGCTTATTGCAGACAAGCTTCCCAGCATGACCTTTTCCCTTGGAAAGACTGCTCCCCAGCCTCGGAGACCTGCATGCACGGACACCAGAATCTAAATCTGGAACCCAAACCTTCGTCCCTCTAGGAGGTGAGAACTGTGCAGACACCACAGGAGCGATATCCTGGTCCTTAGGATTATTTTCCGGTGCATGTGCCGGTGAAACACGGACCACATGTTCAACTGGTCCCGTGAAAACATTTGAACTGCTTACCGAAAAGGCCTCTTAGGCCGCAACCATCTTCTTCATCAATGGAACATATTGATGGGTTGTCAACGCAAATCTGATCCGACTCTGGATCCTCAGATCTCTTTCCACAGGAAAAAACAAACTCACAACAGTTCAGTATCTAATCTTATACCCACCGCCGACATCTGCGTCGTTGGGAACAACAGCGATTCTCTGTGTTGAAGAACTGAGAGAAACAACGATTTGTACCACTTGTTTCTTGACCTCGCCGTAGTCAGGAGAGCGTCTCAGTACAGAATAATAATGGCTCTTACTATTGAAGGAAAACCATCATACTGCCATCACTCCGGTGAAATGGCAAAGACAATCCTGGATAGCAAACCCAGGTAAGCTTAATGCGGATGAAACCGCATTTAAACGCACTTTCTTCAACTGCTGAATTAGAAAAAAAAAATGTATTTTTATTTTTGACAGGGACAGCAGGACAATGTCCTGATCCTGATGCAACTCTGGTATGGCGTCGCATACTACCTCCCCTTCTAGAGGAGAATCGGTAAGATCTATTTGAAAAATCAGTGAGGGGAATCATCTGGAAGTTCCAGTACGACCCCCTTTGGATTCTATTTTTAACTCACTGGTCCAAGTCCATTCCAGGACTGACTGAAGAGTATTAGACGAGTTCCCACCGGTGTGCTCCAGCAAGATAGACTCAGCGACATGTGGTGGATATGGTAGAAACAGAAGACGATATCTGCTTCTGCGAACCTGAAAAGGCTGCAGACCTCTTACCTTTTCACCTTCCACTATCTGCAAAGAAAGGGAAAAAAGAACGGTATCCAACCGGTTAAAATGACTGCATCCCACAAAAGAATGCGTCATCAACCTTTGTGAGGGAATCTATCTCAAGAAGGTAGACTTACCAGTGGTATCTGCCGAGAGTAACTTAACAAAGGCATCCCCAAACACCGGTTACAGCTTCATAGGGAAGATACTCCAGTATCTCTCGGAGTCAGCCTCAGCATTCCCTTGGTGAATCCACAACGCCCTCCCAGTCGAGAGAGCCATGGAAGTGGCCTGTGCACCCAAGAGTCCCATACCTCTTGTAGTCGGACGGCAGCCTGCCGCAATGTTATAGAGAAGACCCAACTTAAGAAACATCCCCTCTCTCTCTCTAGGGTAATTTTATCGGATGCCAAGGTAACCGACCATTTCTGAATACCAGCACTCTCCCATGCGTATGTAATGCAAATATCATCAAAGCATATAATTAAAATATCACTTAGCTTCCTGTATACGATCCTTTGTGACAGGGCCCCGTGCAGACCAGGGGTTGACTTTCACATTATTCTATCCGCGGCGGGAAAAGAATAAACACTCGGACTCCTCGGGAGGATCTGAGACCATCTCGTCACGGCTGACCTAGAACTTTATCAACAGAGCGACCAGTACATGAGAAGGAATAATTATACTTCAGCATTCTTTAGAACTTGTAATATGAATATACATATTTTAATACACATATACACACATATCCTATATATATTTCATACATATAAGTATTTTGTCCGGAACCGCAGGGTCCCTAGTGACATTAATGTGTTCTAAATGTGTATGACCATGTACTGAATGCCCAAGTTGTGGATCTAACCAGGAAACCTTATGGTCGACATAAAACATAGTATTCGTCGACAACAGGGAGTAGTAACCAGGCATAATAACATTCTAGCGACCCCGAGGGGTCCGAGGGAAGTATATACACATAATTTTAATATCAGTTCCCCACAAATACAACCACGTCTGTGCTCGAGCTACAGGCCCATGGTACCGTACTAACATATATATATATATATATATATATATATATATATATACACACACACAGGTATAGGTTATTTACATCATGTTAATTTACACCCAGTAATAACAGTTGGTGCCGACAGGGTCACCCACATACTACTGTGTCTCCCATACAGTGTTTACTTTTGAAAAAGCATACATCTACCGACCTGCTGACACTTCATCCACTGAATCAAGTACCATCAGGAGTCGGCAATGCCGACAGAGGGATTCCCATAGCTGTGTGAGGCAGAGCACTCCCACATGTCGACACGTGTACTAAAAAGCTATAATGGGTATATCTGACAGGGAAAACACAGAAACTTATATACAACTCACTGACTACACGCACATTATATATATAGTGCTACATTTTTTCAGCTATTGTGCACTAAATCACTGTGCCCCCCTTTGTTTTACACTGCTAGCTGTCTAACAGTGCTTTTTGGCGGGGACAGCGTCTGTGAGGAGAAAATGGTGCTGTAACGAGCTGTGAGGGCTAAGCTATGCCCCCTTCACGGCGCGCTTCAGCCCTGCTATTATTTTACATTTTTATACTGGCGGGGGTCCGTATACAGTGCCTATGCATTGTATACATCTTTTGCCAGGCTTATTGGAGAGGTATATTGCTGCCCAGGGCGCGCCCCCTGCGCCCTGCACCCTTGTAGTACCGCTTGTGTGTGGGAGCAATGGCGCGCAGCGCGACCGCTGCGCTGTACCTCCGAGACTCTGAAGTCTTCTGCCGTCACTGAAGTCTTCTGTTCTTCTAATACTCACCCGGCTTCTTTCTTCTGGCTTCTGTGAGGGGGTTGACGGCGCGGCTCCGGGAACAAGCAGCTACGCGCACCAAGTAATCGAACCCTCTGGAGCTAATGGTGTCCAGTAGCCTAAGAAGCAGAGCCCTTGAACTCAGAAGAAGCAGGTCTGACTTCTCTCCCCTCAATCCCACGAAGCAGAGAGCCTGTAGCCAGCAGGTCTCTCTAAAAATAAAAAACCTAACATAAAGTCTTTTCAGAGAAACTCAGGAGAGCTCCCCTAGTGTGTGTCCAGTCTCTTTTGGGCACAGAATCTAACTGAAGTCTGGAGGAGGGGCATAGAGGGAGGAGCCAGTTCACACCCATTCAAAGTCTTATAGTGTGCCCATGTCTCCTGCGGATCCCGTCTATACCCCATGGTCCTTACGGAGTCCCCAGCATCCTCTAGGACGTATGAGAAATTGTGTATTTAATAAAAAGTACGGAAATGTATGACTCTTCTTTTTTGGTGTTGCTCAAAAAAACGGACAAATGTTTATAGTATAGAAAAGGCAAAATATTTTTCTTAAGTTATCTATGAATTTCTAGAAGTGATTCTCTTTGGACATAAAGATTAATACAGGTTGTATCCCATATCCAAAATGCTTGGGACCAGAACTATTTTGATTATCGGATTTTCTGTATTTTGGAATAATTGCATACCATAATGAGATATCATGGTGATGGGACCCAAATCTAAGCACAGAATGCATTTAGGTTTCATATACACCTTATACACACAGCCTGAAGGTAATTTTAGCAGATATGTTTAATAACTATGCATTAAACAAAGTGTGTGTACATTCACACAATTCATTTGTTTCATAAACACACAGCCTGAAGGTCATTTAATACATTTTGAATAATGTTGTGTATTAAACAAAGTTTGTGTACATTGAGCCATCAGAAAACAAAGGTTACACTATCTCACTCTCACTGAGAAAATTCCGTATTTCGGAATATTTGGAAATGGGATACTCAACCTGTACCTATGAAATATCAGACTCGGGAGTAGTTATGGAAAAATATGGTCTCTCTACAGAAATTACGTTACCTATAGGTGTAATATGAAAAACTGACATTCAGAATGCAGACATGGACATTAGGTTGACAAGAAATACGTTGACATACACAAATGTCAACATGGTTAAAATGCAGTTATTTAACATGTTGACTCCAGAATGCCTTCATGCAGTTGTCTGCATATTTTAGCTTAACCCTAGGCCTAATTATAAAACAAAACTGTAATATCAACATTCCTTGAACATGTCGACATTTTAACCATTTTAATATTAGTGAATGTTGACCTTACATGCAAGTCGGCATCCTGTAAACATTCAGAACCCATCGACAGACTGGTGTCAACATTCTGATCAGATACCTTATATATTAGTATAACAGACCCAGCATATGCCAGGTCACATCAGTCTCTGCCACCCCCTGCGTCCCCTCTCTGCTGTCCCGCCCATTGCTTCTTCATAGCTCCGTATCTCTTCCCCCCATCACTCTGTCTCAACCCCCTTATCACTGCGTCCTGAAATTAATGATGACATTTGTCCAATGTATCAGTCTTATAATTGTCTATTTATATCAAAATAGACTAATAACAATCAGTATGTTCCCACATTGATAAGCAGTTCTTCAGGTACAGTACATATTTTGCAGTGATGGTAGCACAATGAAACCATGGAGAGTGCATGCAAATAATTTAACCATTGAGAGTGCATGCAAATAATTTAAATTTACAGTTACAGTTGGCTCCAGTTTTGACAACACTCAATTCAATCAGTGAGGCAAAAGCTGAATTGCAGCAATGATTTCAGCTCTGTTCTCTTGAATGAAAATAGTAATGAAACAAATGCCTGCAGCACTGCTAAAGTTGAATACAAGTTAGATCTGTGATTGAAACATATGGGTTATTGGGGCTAATTGCCATGCCTGAGCAATCCTATTAGCGGGGTATTACCTTGCACATGAATGCCTGATGTCAGAAACAAACTCACAGTGACATGAGCTGTGAGGTAAAGTCTGCGTAAAAACCTCCAAAATCGGGGGTTCATGCACGGTAAAAAGTAATTGAGTCCAACAATTATGTGGAATCAGTGGGTTTCGATGACTGATACACCGATTTTTAGGCACCGGAAAAATGCTAATTTAATTCCATATCCAGCAATTAGCAGAATGGGATAAACGACGTGGCTAACTGAATACCCCAACAGTTGGGTATATTCAATTGGGGTCGGATCCATTCTGACATGCATTTGTCGGAATGAATCCGACAACTCCTATTCAATCTCATCTCAATTCGACTTTTAAAAAGTCGAATTGAGATGAGGGAGCCAGAGGAGGAGAGGGGGGAGGGAGCCGCGGGCAGACGGAGGATAGCAGCGTTACAGTAGTGCTGCAGAAGGACGTCACAGCCGCCTGACCTCACGGCAGTGTCCACCCAGCCCCAGCAAGCGTAACCTCACTTGCTGGAGCCGGGTGGACGCTGCCGCGAGCGGCGCGACTGTGAGACATCCTGCTGCAGCGCTGCTCTCCCCTGTATGCCCTGCGGCTCCTCCCCCCTCTCCTCCTCTGGGTCCCACATCTCACTCCGACATTTTTTTATGTCGGACTGAGATGGTCAGAAACGGGGCCAAATCCTGTTGAATTTGGCCCCGTTTCATTCAAAAGTATGTGAATCGGCAGCTACACCGCCAATTCATGTACTATCCGACAAGTCGAATTCCACGACTTTTCGAATAAAAACTGATGGGACTGAATAGGTCGAATCACCATTCGACCTTAAAAAGTCGAAAACTGCTATCTTTTCGACAGACGGCAGTTTTCGACCCTAATTGAATATACCCCAGTGTCTCTTGGCTGTTATAGATACATTGTACATTGTATCAAAGGAATATGGTTACTATTTATATACTAATTGACATAGTAGATCTAGAGCAGAGGTTCTCAAACTCGGTCCTCAGGACCCCACACAGTGCATGTTTTACAGGTAACCCAGTAGGTGCACAGGTGTATTAATTACTCACTGACACATTGTAAAAGGTCCACAGGTGGAGCTAATTATTTCACTTGTGATTCTGTGAGGAGACCTGCAAAACATGCACCGTGTGGGGTCCTGAGGACCGAGTTTGAGAACCTGTGATCTAGAGAAAAGTATTCCGGTTCCAATAATATAATAATGATACATCCTCCACTCTACTCCCCTCCATCTGTTTGGCTCTTTAAGGCTCTGTTCTTGACACTTTGCTTTTTCTTTAGGTATACTGTACCTCAGTTCTTTGCGGCCTCCACTACCAGCTCTATGGAGGAGACAAACAAATCTACTATTCCCTGATCCCTTTCTGGCCCTATTATTCTCTCTCCAACTGCTCTCTCTCACATTCTCACCTGTTCCACAAGCCTGCTGGTGTCATCTTCAGCTTAACAAATCCAGCCACTTTCACTGTCGCCTCCTCCTTTAAAGCATTACGCACATTTCTTGCTCAGGATGTTATCAAAATGCTCATTATCTCACGGCTTGGCTAATATAACCCCCTACTATTTGGACTTCCCCTCTACAATCCATCATAAAGCTGGGTACACACTGAGCAATATATTGTCTGATCAGGCGGATTGGACCAAGATATTGCTCAATTTGGCGCATATCAGACATTAAGCACGATATGCGCGTGCCTACTGTCACTAGCAACGTCTTCAGGTTTGATGTGCTTGCACATAAAACCTGATATCGCTAGCAATACCATGTATGCTAATGAAGACGGAACAGTTATCGGGGGTCATTCCGAGTTGTTCGCTCGCAAGCTGCTTTTAGCAGCTTTGCACACGCTAAGCCGCCGCCTACTGGGAGTGAATCTTAGCTTATCAAAATTGCGAACGAAAGATTAGCAGAATTGCTATTAGACACTTCTTAGCAGTTTCTGAGTAGCTCCAGACTTACTCGGCATCTGCGATCAGTTCAGTCAGTTTCGTTCCTGGTTTGACGTCACAAACACACCCAGCGTTCGCCCAGACACTCCTCCGTTTCTCCAGCCACTCCCGCGTTTTTCCCAGAAACTGTAGCGTTTTTTCACACACTCCCATAAAACGTCCAGTTTCCGCCCAGAAATACCCACTTCCTGTCAATCACACTCCGATCTCCAGAACGAAGAAAAAACCTCGTAATGCCGTGAGTAAAATACCTAACTACATAGCAAATTTACTTGGCGCAGTCGCACTGCGGACATTGCGCATGCGCATTAGCAACTAATCGCTCCGTTACGAGAAAAAAATAACGAGCGAACAACTCGGAATGACCCCCATCGTTCTGTCCTTCATTAACATTGCTCAGTATGTTGTATCCAGGTTGTGACATGTCAGCTGACATACTAGCTGGGCACACATCGCTCCACTGTGTACCCAAATTAATTGCTGTGACAAGACTGTGCTTTCTTTCCCACCACTCAACATCTGTAGCACCACAAGATATGGTCATTAGGTCGACATGGAAAAAAGGTCGACATGAGTTTTTCACTTTTTTCATTTTATTAACTTTTTCATACTTTACGATCCACGTGGACTACAATTGGAAATGGTAACCTGTGCCAAGCGTAGCAGAGCGAGGCACCTTGCCCGAAGCATAACGAGCTAAGCAAACCAGAATCGCAAGTGAAATAATTTGCTCCACCTTTTAAAATGTGTCAGTGGATAATGAATACACCTGTGCACTTGCTGGGTTACCTGCAAAAATAAGATTTTACTCACCGGTAAATCTATTTCTCGTAGTCCGTAGTGGATGCTGGGAACTCCGTAAGGACCATGGGGAATAGCGGCTCCGCAGGAGACTGGGCACAACTAAAGAAAGCTTTAGGACTACCTGGTGTGCACTGGCTCCTCCCTCTATGACCCTCCTCCAGACCTCAGTTAGAATACTGTGCCCAGAAGAGCTGACACAATAAGGAAAGGATTTTGAATCCCGGGTAAGACTCATACCAGCCACACCAATCACACCGTATAACTCGTGATACTATACCCAGTTAACAGTATGAAATATAACTGAGCCTCTCAACAGATGGCTCAACAATAACCCTTTAGTTAAACAATAACTATATACAAGTATTGCAGACAATCCGCACTTGGGACGGGCGCCCAGCATCCACTACGGACTACGAGAAATAGATTTACCGGTGAGTAAAATCTTATATTCTCTGACGTCCTAGTGGATGCTGGGAACTCCGTAAGGACCACGGGGATTATACCAAAGCTCCCAAACGGGCGGGAGAGTGCGGATGACTCTGCAGCACCGAATGAGCGAACTCTAGGTCCTCCTCAGCCAGGGTATCAAACTTATAGAATTTAGCAAATGTGTTTGACCCCGACCAAGTAGCTGCTCGGCAAAGTTGTAAAGCCGAGACCCCTTGGGCAGCCGCCCAAGAAGAGCCCACCTTCCTCGTGGAATGGGCTTTCACTGATTTAGGATGCGGCAGTCCAGCCGCAGAATGTGCAAGTTGAATCGTGCTACAGATCCAGCGAGCAATAGTCTGCTTTGAAGCAGGCGCACCCAACTTGTTGGGCGCATGCAGGATAAATAGCGAGTCAGTCTTTCTGACTCCAGCTGTCCTGGAAACATAGATTTTTAGGGCCCGGACTACATCCAGCAACTTGGAGTTCTCCAAGTCACGAGTAGCCGCAGGCACCACAATAGGCTGGTTCAAATGAAACGCTGAAACCACCTTTGGGAGAAATTGGGGACGAGTCCTCAATTCCGCCCTATCCATATGGAAAATCAGATAAGGGCTTTTACAAGACAAAGCCGCCAATTCTGACACACGCCTAGCCGAAGCCAAGGCCAACAGCATGACCACTTTCCACGTGAGATATTTTAGTTCCACGGTTTTAAGTGGTTCAAACCAATGCGACTTTAGGAAATCCAACACCACGTTCAGATCCAAAGGGGGCACAAAAGGGGGCTGAATATGCAGCACTCCCTTAACAAATGTCTGAACTTCAGGTAGTGAAGCCAGTTCTTTTTGGAAGAAAATCGATACAGCCGAAATCTGGACCTTAATGGAACCCAATTTTAGGCCCATAGTCACCCCTGACTGTAGGAAGTGCAGAAATCGACCTAGCTGAAATTCCTCCGTTGGGGCCTTCCTGGCCTCACACCACGCAACATATTTCCGCCATATGCGGTGATAATGGTTTGCGGTCACTTCTTTCCTAGCTTTAATTAGCGTAGGGATAACTTTCTCCGGAATGCCCTTTTCCTTCAGGATCCGGCGTTCAACCGCCATGCCGTCAAACGCAGCCGCGGTAAGTCTTGGAACAGACAGGGCCCCTGCTGCAGCAGGTCCTGTCTGAGCGGCAGAGGCCATGGGTCCTCCGAGATCATTTCTTGAAGTTCTGGGTACCAAGCTCTTCTTGGCCAATCCGGAACAATGAGTATAGTTCTTACTCTTCTCCTTCTTATTATTCTCAGTACCTTGGGTATGAGAGGCAGAGGAGGGAACACATACACCGACTGGTACACCCACGGCGTTACCAGAGCGTCCACAGCTATCGCCTGAGGGTCCCTTGACCTGGCGCAATATCTTTTTAGCTTTTTGTTGAGGCGGGACGCCATCATGTCCACCTGTGGCCTTTCCCAATGTTGTACAATCATTTGGAAGACTTCTGGATGAAGTCCCCACTCTCCCGGGTGGAGGTCGTGTCTGCTGAGAAAGTCTGCTTCCCAGTTGTCCACTCCGGGAATGAACACTGCTGACAGTGCTAACACATGATTTTCCGCCCATCGGAGAATCCTTGTGGCTTCTGCCATCGCCATCACGCTTCTTGTGCCGCCCTGTCGGTTTACATGGGCGACCGCCGTGATCTTGTCTGACTGGATCAGCACCGGCTGTTGTTGAAGCAGGGGTCTTGCCTGACTTAGGGCATTGTAAATGGCCCTTAGTACCAGAATATTTATGTGTAGGGAAGTCTCCTGACTTGACCATTGTCCTTGGATATTTCTTCACTGTGTGACTGCCCCCCAACCTCGAAGGCTGGCATCCGTGGTCACCAGGACCCAGTCCTGTATGCCGAATCTGCGGCCCTCTAGAAGATGAACACTTTGCAGCCACCACAGCAGCGACACCCTGGCCCTCGGAGACAGGGTTATCAGCCGATGCATCTGAAGATGCGATCCGGACCACTTGTCCAACAGATCCCACTGAAAGATCCTTGCATGGAACCTTCCGAATGGAATTGCTTCGTAAGAAGCCACCATCTTTCCCAGGACTCGCGTGCAGTGGTGCACCGACACCTGTTTTGGTTTTAGGAGGTCTCTGACTAGAGATGACAACTCCTTGGCCGTCTCCTCCGGGAGGAACACTTTTTTCTGTTCTGTGTCGAGAACCATCCCCAGGAACAGTAGACGCGTTGTAGGAACCAGCTGCGACTTCGGAAAGTTCAGGATCCAGCCGTGCTGTTGTAGCACTGCCCGAGCTAGTGCTACTCCGATCAGCAACTGTTCCCTGGACCTCGCCTTTATAAGGAGATCGTCCAAGTACGGGATAATTATAACTCCCTTTTTTCGAAGGAGTATCATCATCTTTGCCATTACCTTGGTAAATACCCTCGGTGCCGTGGACAGACCAAACGGCAACGTCTGGAATTGGTAATGACAGTCCTGTACCACAAATCTGAGGTACTCCTGGTGAGGGGGGTAAATGGGGACATGCAGGTAAGCATCCTTGATGTCCAGAGATACCATGAAATCCCCTTCGTCCAGGCTTGCAATAACCGCCCTGAGCGATTCCATTTTGAACTTGAACCTTCGTATATAAGTGTTCAAGGATTTCAAATTTAAGATGGGTCTCACCGAACCGTCCGGTTTCGGTACCACAAACATTGTGGAATAGTAACCCCGTCCCTGTTGAAGGAGGGGTACCTTGACTATCACCTGCTGCGAATACAGCTTGTGAATTGCCTCCAGCACTGCTTCCCTGTCCGAGGGAGCCATCGGCAAGGCAGATTTGAGGAAACGGTGAGGGGGAGACGTCTCGAATTCCAGCTTGTACCCCTGAGATACTACCTGTAGAATCCAGGGATCCACCCGTGAGCGAGCCCACTGGTCACTGAAGTTCTTGAGACGGGCCCCCACCATACCTGGCTCCGCCTGTGGAGCCCCAGCTTCATGCGGTGGACTTAGAGGAAGCGGGGGAGGACTTTTGTTCCTGGGAACTGGCTGTATGCTGCAGCTTTTTCCCCCTACCTCTGCCTCTGGGCAGAAAGGACGCGCCTTTAACCCGCTTACCTTTCTGGGGCCGAAAGGACTGTACCTGATAATACGGTGCTTTCTTTGGCTGTGAGGGAACATGGGGTAAAAATGCTGATTTCCCAGCTGTAGCTGTGGAAACGAGGTCCGAGAGACCATCCCCAAACAATTCCTCACCCTTGTAAGGCAAAAATTCCATGTGCCTTTTAGAATCAGCATCACCTGTCCACTGCCGAGTCCACAATCCTCTCCTGGCAGAAATGGACATTGCGTTTATTTTAGATGCCAGCCGGCAAATATCCCTCTGTGCATCTCTCATGTATAAGACTGCGTCTTTAATGTGCTCTACGGTTAGCAATATAGTGTCCCTGTCTAAGGTATCAATGTTTTCCGACAGGGAATCTGACCACGCAGCTGCAGCACTGCACATCCATGCTGAAGCAATAGCTGGTCTCAGTATAATACCTGAGTGTGTATATACAGACTTCAGGATAGCCTCCTGCTTTCTATCTGCAGGTTCCTTTAAGGCGGCCGTGTCCGGAGACGGTAGTGCCACCTTCTTTGACAGACGTGTGAGCGCTTTATCCACCCTAGGGGATGTATCCCAACGTGACCTGTCCTCTGGCGGGAAAGGGTACGCCATTAGTAACTTTTTAGAAATTACCAGCTTCTTATCGGGGGAAGCCCACGCTTCTTCACACACTTCATTTAATTCATCAGAAGGGGGAAAAACCACTGGTAGTTTTTTCTCCCCAAACATAATACCCTTTTTTGTGGTACCTGGGGTAATATCAGAAATATGCAACACATTTTTCATTGCCGTAATCATGTAACGGGTGGCTCTATTGGAATGTACACTAGTCTCATCATCGTCGACACTGGAGTCAGTATCCGTGTCGACATCTGTGTCTGCCATCTGAGGTAGCGGGCGTTTTAGAGCCCCTGATTGCATTTGAGACGTCTGGGCAGGCACAGGCTGAGAAGCCGGCTGTCCCACATCTGCTATGTCGTCAAACCTTTTATGTAAGAAGTTGACACTGTCGCGTAATTCCTTCCACATAACCATCCACTCAGGTGTCGACCCCGCAGGGGATGACATCACATTTATCGGCACCTGCTCCGCCTCCACATAAACCTCCTCATCAAACATGTCGACACAGCCGTACCGACACACCGCACACACACAGGGAATGCTCTGACTGAGGACAGGACCCCACAAAGTCCTTTGGGGAGACAGAGAGAGAGTATGCCAGCACACACCAGAGCGCTATATATAATGTAGGGATTCACACTATACATACAGTGATTTTTCCCTTATAGCTGCTATTAATATACAGATACTGCGCCTAAATTTAGTGCCCCCCCTCTCTTTTTTACCCTATGAAGTCTGGAAACTGCAGGGGAGAGCCTTGGGAGCGTCCTTCCAGCGGAGCTGTGAGAGGAAATGGCGCCAGTGTGCTGAGGGAGATAGCCCCGCCCCTTTCTCGGCGGGCTTCTCCCGCTTTTTTATGGAATATATGGCAGGGGATTTTACACATATATAGTCTTAATGACTATATTATGTGTTATTTTGCCAGTAAGGTACTCTTATTGCAGCCCCTGGCCCCCCCCCCCCCCCAGCGCCCTGCACCCATCAGTGACCGGAGTGTGTGGTGTGCATGGGGAGCCATCGCGCACAGCTGCAGTGCTGTGCGCTACCTTAATGAAGACCGAAGTCTTCTGCCGCCGATTTTCAGGAACATCTTCTTGCTTCTGGCTTTGCAAGGGGGATGGCGGCGCGGCTCTGGGACCGGACGACCGAGGCAGGGCCTGTGTTCGATCCCTCTGGAGCTAATGGTGTCCAGTAGCCTAAGAAGCCCAAGCTAGCTGCAAGCAGGTAGGTCCGCTTCTCTCCCCTAAGTCCCTCGTAGCAGTGAGTCTGTTGCCAGCAGATCTCACTGAAAATAAAAAACCTAAATATAACTTTCTTTTCTAAGAGCTCAGGAGAGCCCCTAGTGTGCATCCAGCTCGGCCGAGCACAAAATTCCAACTGAGGTCTGGAGGAGGGTCATAGAGGGAGGAGCCAGTGCACACCAGGTAGTCCTAAAGCTTTCTTTAGTTGTGCCCAGTCTCCTGCGGAGCCGCTATTCCCCATGGTCCTTACGGAGTTCCCAGCATCCACTAGGACGTCAGAGAAACATGCACTGTGTGGGGTCCTGAGGACCGATTTTGAGAACCACTGCTCTAGTACAACTCTCTACTAGGGCGGGATGTATTAAAATACATTGCCACCCCTTGCAGCGATGTAAATCACATATGTACTAACAGCCCTTAGAGGTGACGTGTGCTGGGAGTCCCCAGGCTCCTCCTCCCAGCTGCAGCCAGAAGGCGAAATGGCTGTGCAGCTGAGGTAGGGGATCGTGGAGTGCACCAGGATATTGCCTGGACACAGGTGAGGGGGGGGGAGTCGGTGGGTGTGGTGCTGAGCGGCGGGTTTTACAGCGTTTTTCCTTTAGTACATCCCGCCCTAGGGGTTAAATCCTTCAAGCACTCTTTCAAAACCCACTTCTTCACTTTAGGGAGAGAGGGACAGGGGGCATGCTAGCTGCTCACAGAGCGCTGGGCATGCCCCCACAGCAGCGAAAATGGGGGCGTGGCACACAATTGCAGACCCTCCATAAGGTCCACCCCCTCGCAGTCTAGCTATGTCCCGCCTTCCACCTTCATAAAGTTGGGAGGTATGCATATAGGTGGACTTACATGAACGGTACAGAGCTGATGCGCAGGGAAGGCTTGTTTTAAGAAGTCCTTAGTGTGCATCAGTCCACTTATCTCACAGTCTGGTGCAGCTCTCCAGGTATTGGTGGTAGGAGACAGGTGGGGCTCCCTCTCTGTAAGGGGCCGGGATATACCAGTCCCCACAGTGTCCCCCTGATGGCTGCCCTGGGTAGCTTTATGTACAGCAGTAAATGCAGCAATATACAGACGTAGAAAAGCACTGATAACGCTCACCTGGATATCACAGATTTTATTATGTAGAGCCGCGGTGCTGCAGAGTTCCCTGGTGCCTTACACAGAAATAATGGCGCCGAGTGTAACAAGAAATCGGAATATTTAAGTTAAGCGTGTTGGACGATGAATGGCAGCTACAGCAGCATGTTCTACTGACTGCTAGTATACAGCTCCCTAATTACACGCGTCTTCCACAATGTGCTCCCATTGCTTACTAACACCTGGCGGGCGGCCCCTCCTCCTGCCCGGCACGCTGCTGACACCCTGGCCCAGGTGCGGGGATAGGAGCTGCCAGCCAGGGCAGGCTCTGACCACAGTCCCCCCTTCCGACTTACCGGCAGTCGGAACTCGCAGTTCTCCTGCGCCAAGAGCAGCAGGTAACGCCGCAGAGCAGCACCGCTCCGGCAGCTGGGCAGCGCCATCTTCCCGCGTGATGTCACAGGGCAGGAAGTGAGCCGGGGCAGCGGGCTGGGAGTGGGCAGGGCTGCCTCACACACAAAGCTCTGAAAGCGGCACCGGTACTGGTGAGGCAGGCTGCTGCTGTCACTGAGCCGGGTATGTCTGCACAGGCGGAGGAGCGGGGCCCGGACAGCTACGACAGCAGGTGCATCTTCTGCAAGATCTCCAATGAGCAGGAGAGCGGCTCCGAGCTGCTGCACAGTGACGTAAGTAAGCCGCGGAGCGACATCACTCACAGCCGTGTACTGTCACCGCAGGGTGTAAGTAAAAGATGGGTTCTCCGCGCAGGGATGGTGCACTGACCGGCTCTCCTCTTGCCTGCATCTGTAACAATGATACCGACAGGCAGGATAGCATCTCCTAGGGGGAGAAGTATCAAAGCTTGGAGAGAGATAAAGTACCAGCCAATCCTAGCTGTCATTTTTTAAACACATCCTGTAAGGCTGAGTACTCACTTGACTATGCACATAAGATGCGACATTGTCAGGACAAACAATATTGGACACACACTGAACGATATCGTCAGTGACGGCATCCACCCACCTTCAGGGTCATGCAGTCTTGTCCAATATCTTTAGATTTAAAGGGCTTGAAATATAGATCTTGAATATTGTTAACGACCCATGGAAGCACACATTGTTAACTATATTGTGCATACACACTGGATAGTGTGAACACTATATTATCCGATCCGCGGGATGGGACGATGTATCGGCTGCATATCGTCAAGTTTTGTTGGACAGTGCCCTTCTGCTCCACGGGAGGTTTCTACCCTGAGCTCACCTGGTACATAACTGGCTTAGATGCACAGCCAAGCATTGTGATGATACTCAGCATCACATCACCAGTAACTGAATCACACCCAGTAAGTTGTTATGGATTTTTCTTTCTTCACAAATGGGAGATTCAGTTCCCTGTGAGGGCCATTCTTGGAGAGGCTTGCAGGAAATCCAGCGTTGTTTGACTACCCAGTGCCAGTACAAGGTCTCTATGCATCTTACGCAAAGGTTTAGCCTAGTGCCTTCCAGATATATGGGGTCTGGTAGGGATATTTATATGAATATGCATACATACCTATGTACACACATACTGTACATATTTGTATGCTCCTTATTATGCTAGGTACTTGGTTAAACAAGGAAGTAGTCCGTGAGAGACTAAGTAAAATTAAGATAAAAAAATATCCTGGGCCGGATGGACTCCACCCCAGGGTTCTTATGGAACTTAACGTAGAGATAACGAGATCCCTATATTTGATTTTCAGCGAGTCAATTAGATCAGGAACGAGACCAAAGGACTGGCGTATAGCAGAGGTAGTCCCAATATTCAAAAAGTGTATTAAAACTCACCCCAGTAACTATAGACCAGTAAGTTTGACATCCCTAGTTGGGAAAATACTAGAAGGTATATTAAGGGATAGCATACTGGAGTACTTGAATACCTCCAAGGTTATTACTAGGAATCAGCATGGTTTTGTGAAGGACCGGTCATGTCAAACTAACTTAATAAGCTTCTACGAGAAAGTAAGCGATAATATTGATCAGGGTCAAGCAGTGGATGTGATATTTTTGGACTTCGCTAAGGCCTTTGACGAAGTTCCACATAAGAGACTAATTCTCAAATTAAGAGAGCTTGGGGTAATTCCGAGTTGATCGCTTGCTAGCAACTTTTTGCAGTGCTGCGATCAGGTTAAAACTCGGCAAAACTGCGTATGCACCTCAATGCACAGGCGCGTTGTACGGGTACAAAGAGGATCGGTTCTGGGCGATGGATTTAACAAAGAATTCATTCGAACAGCCGGTCGCAGAGGTGATTGACAGAAAGAGGGCGTTTATGGGTGTCAACTGACCGTTTTCTGGGAGTGTTTGGGAAAACGCAGGCATTTCCAAGCGTTTGCAGGGCGGGTGTCTGACGTCAATTCCGGGACCAAAAAGACTGAAGTGATCGCAGCGGCTGAGTAAGTCCAGAGCTACTCAGAAACTGCACAAACTGTTTTTGTACCGCTCGGCTGTAAAGGCGTTCGCACACTGGAAAAGCGAAAATACACTCCCCCATAGGTGGCGACTATCTGATCGCAGCGCTGCAAAAAGTTGCTAGCGAGCGATCAACTCGGAATGACCCCCACTATTTGTACTTGGATGAGTAATTGGCTGTACAATAGGGAACAGCGAGTGGGGATTAATGGGATGTACTCTGAATGGGCTTCAGTGCTCTATGGAATACCGCAAGGTTCAGTTCTCAGACCATTGTTGTTTAACATATTCATTAATGACCTACTAGAGGGACTGGAAAGCACAGTGTCATTTTCGCAGATGATACTAAGCTATGTAGAGTAATTAATTCAGACAAGGATGTTGAGTCTCTACAGAATGACTTATCTAGACTTGAGGTCTGGGCGGATAAACGGAAAAGGAGGTTCCATACAGACAAATGTAAAGTTATGCACTTTGGGACTAAGAACAATCAGGCAGCCTATAAACTAAATAGGGAAAATGTAGGGATAACAGTAGTTGAAAAAGATCTGGGTGTGCTCATCGATAATAAACTTAGAAGCAGTACGCAATGTCAAAATGCAGCAACAAAAGCTAATAAGGTGTTAGCATGCATTAAATGGAGACAAGGGACGAGAGTGTGATCCTGCCACTGTATAAATTATTGGTGCGGCCACATCTGGAATATTGTGTACAGTTCTGGGCACCTCACTATAAAAAAGATATCTTGTAACTTGAAAAGGTCCAGAGGCGAGCCACTAAACTGGTTAAGGGGTTAGAGGCACTGAATTATGAGGAAAGACTTAAAAGGTTAGATATGTTTACACTGGAAAAGAGGCGACTGAGAGGGGACATTATTCATATTTTTAAATACATTAAGGGACAATACAAGGATTTATCAAACGATTTGTTTATCAAAAAACACTACATAGGACACAAGGACACCCCCTGAGGTTAGAAGAAAAAAAAATCATACACAATGGAGGAAAGGGTTCTTCACAGTAAGAGCAGTAAGGATTTGGAATTCTCTGCCAGAGAAGGTAGTAATGGTGGACTCAATCAATAAGTTTAAAAATGGATTAGATAAATTCCTAACTGAAAGAAATATCCAAGGATAGAGCATTTAATTAATATAAAAATTATAATACAGGTCGAAGTCGATGGACATTTGTCTTTTTTCAACCTCAACAACTATGTAACTATGCTTTATCTCTCCCATCTGTAAGTTCGTCACTGACCCTCCTCCTCCATACAGTATGTAATGTATTGTGCCCCAGTGTCTGTGGTTTCCTGATTGAACTTCTGTGTTTTTCTGTTGTGCTGTTTAACAAGTTCATCCTCCCAATCGGGCAGTAATGAGCCCTACACACTGGTCGATTTTCTGAAAGATTTGAACGATATGGTTCATAAATGAATGATAAATCGTTCATATCTTTCAGTGTAGATGCTTCAACGATGAACAAATTCATCGTTGTTCTCCCGTCGTTTGAACATGCAGGTCGATATGGACGACCTGCATGTTCGGGAATGGGGCCAGGTGACGTGGCGAGTGAAAAATCTTTCACTCCCCTCGTCACCTGCAGCTGTGGCGGGTCGCCCATCTGCCGTATCGGCCGTCGGGCACCTCGGCCACAGGTCGCTGAGTGTGTAGGGCCCTTAAGATCTGTACTGTCTGTGGTCCCACAGAAATCCCCATGGGTTACTTACCTTAAGTTGTTTCCTTGTTTTCCCTCGTAATTAGTAGGGTTCCTCTTACAGGCGAAAGCAGTAGTATTATAGCCACACTGCTGGGTGCAGAGATGTACTGTAGTCAGATGCTAACTGCTGCTGGACAGCCGGGATCCAGGGGCCTAGAGGAGATGCATCAGTGCTATCAGCTTAGTGGTGCCCTTCGGGAGCCCTACTTACAACTGCCTCCTGTGTGCTCTCATATGACTTTGTTACACGTGTCAGCATACCTCCCAACTTTTGGATTCCCCGAAGCAGGACCTGGCGTGGTTGCGGGTAGAAATAGAGGTTAGGCCTCTGGATAAGGGGCGGAGAATTGAGAGAAGGGGCAGGGTTTCATCAGATGGCTCCCCAACCCCCCCCGTTTTTTTTTTTTTTTTTTTTTCATTTTGGGAGCGTGCCCATCGCTCCCCGAGCAGATGGGCATCTCCCGGCTCACTCTTCAGTGATCACTAGCTGCTTTGCAAAGCAGAGCAGCGGTGATCACTGGCTCTGCCAACCTTCCCCCCGCCTGCGGGACATTGCAGCCCGTGGGCGGGACAGGTGCAAAAGTGGGAATGTCCCGCTGAAATTGGGACAATTGGGAGGTATAGAAGCACTGAGGCACTGTGGCGTAGCCAGAGAGCGGCAACTGCAGCTGGTTACACCAGCAGCCACTGCCAGTGCAGTGTAAGAGAAGGAGGTCTTGTACAAAGACATCCTCCAGTTTTTTGCTTGATGAATTCAGTGGTGCCTTCCAGGGGCCATGTGACTACTATAATGTATGGTGATGTGCACAGAAGCACATTGCAGAGCATTGAATAGTGGGGGTTATTCAGACCTGATCGCTGCTGTGCGTTTTCGCACAGCGGGCGATCAGCGATTAACTGCGCATGTGTATGCACCGCATTGGCCAAAAAAAACGGGCATCACCGGTCAGCAACAGGATGGTGCGAAAATTATGATCGCATGGGCGTTCGCAAGGTGATTGACAGGAAGAGGCCAGTGGTGGGTGGTAACTGACTGTTTACTGGTAGTGTCTGGAAAAACACAGGTGTTACCAAGCATTTTCAGGGAGGGTGTGTGACGTCAGCTTTGGCCCCGATCAGCCTTTTCTCATCGCACTGTAGACGTAAGTCCTGGGCTGCGCAGAGACTGCAGACAGTGGATTTTTGCAGCTCGGCGTACACATGCGATCGCACACTTACACAGCAAATTTATATTCTCCCCCCTCCCCCTTGGGCGGCGACTATCTGAACGCAGGACAGCACAAAGTTAGCAGCCCAGCGATCAGGTCTGACTCGCCCCCAGTGTGTATACTGGAGATGGTGTGAGCTCACAAAGCAGCAATCAGCAGATAAAACTGGTCCAGGCCACCTGCAGTCAGTCTTATGTCAGTTTAGATCTAGTGTTTTTTATTCAATCACACAGTATTTTGTTTCATGATAAATTGTTGTTAGTTTTTCTGCATTATAGCTATTATATCCAGGAAATGTTTAGTCAGACTTATAGAATAATGTGTAAATAATACCTGAGTGGAGCAATAATAATAACAACAACAACGTAACGAATGTCTTTTGTTCACAGGAGGACCTGGTCTGCTTCAAAGATATAAGACCTGGAGCACCATATCATTACCTGGTGGTACCCAAGAAGCATGTGGGAAACTGTAAAACTTTAACAAGTGATCATGTGCAGTTAGGTGAGACCACTACAGCACGGAGTAAAATAACTCCTGTGTATTTTATTCCAGCTACTGGCAAAGTATTTGCGTATGTATGCATTTGTATTGTGTGTTAGAAAGGTAACCAGTCATCCGTGCAGAGGCTGTGATGAGGCAATACACCTGTGCTACATGTAATTTCTCCTAATGGTAGCGTGAGATCTTTACATAAGCAGATAAATCCTGTGTTAGATTATGCATTTCCCCATTTATGGAAGTTCTGGCCTGCCGGCTACTGTGTGTCTAAAAAATATGAGCTCCAGATAATGTTCCTGTCATTTCTTCCAGTAAAGAATATGGTGGAAGTTGGGAAGAACGTGCTACAGAAAAACAATGTCACGGATTTGGAGGATATAAGGTAACTTATTCTGAACATTAATTACAGTATGTTCATGAATTTTATTAGTAGGGAATGCTAAATACATTTCTAGCCTGGGCAGTTTTTTACTAACTCTTACATATGTTAAGCTTTAAATGTCAGTCATAATAGCGTTCCTTAAAATATGTGAATTGTTTTCAATAATATCATATAGGAATTTACAGCTGTCTACATACAGTATCATTGTAATACAAAGCATGCATATTTATGTGTAAATTAGTGAATGAGATGTATTGTTGGTTTGCCACTTGTAATAATAGCATATCCTTACTGTAATTATTATAAATGTCATTTCACATCAGAGTTACATGCTCTAAGGGGTTCACTACGATCTGCCGGCGGTCGGGCTCCCGGCGACCACCATACCGGCGCCGGGAGGCCGACCGCCGGCTTACCGACAGTGTGGCGAGCGCAAATGAGCCCCTTGCGGGCTCGCTGCGCTCGCCACGCTACGGGCACGGTGTTATTCTCCCTCCAGGGGGGTCGTGGACCCCCACGAGGGAGAATAAGTGTCGGTATGCTGGCTGTCGGGATCCCGGCGCCGGTATACTGTGCGCCGGGATTCCGTCAGTCGGCATACTGAATACCACCCGCTCTAAGTGTGATTAAGGAATGTACACAAACCCGCCAGTCTGCGCATGCATCTAAAGGCCCCAGTACATCTAACCACCGATCGCCCGACCGTATTCAGAAAGTCTTGTTGGCTTATTCCCCAGGTGCCCATTAATTGGCATGCTTGGGTGAGGTTCTATCTCTTTTAGCCAATGAGCTAGCATACTGAAACCCATGAAAGATGCATAGTGTAGTATAAAATCTGTATAATACCAAATGGTAAATGAAGCCGAACCAGTGTAGGGACTGGCAGAAGGAAAGACTCTGGTGTTAGCCAGCTTGACAAGTTATTGCAATATTTTGGAACCAACATTCCATGAATTTAAATGAAATCTAGTTTGGAATGTAATTAGGAGAGTGCGGAGCATGTATGACTTTTTTTTCTTTTGAAATGGTGTAGTCACATACCTCAGGTACCACAGATGGTTGCGTGCCATGGACTAAAGTGTATGTATGTATGTATGTATGTATGTATGTGTAAAATATATATTATTAGAGAGCGAGCTTATAACAAATGACAGCTTATAACAAATCAATGAAAATAATAAAATTAGGCAATGGGGCGGGGGGCGAAATGGAAAATAGAAATGCATTGACCGTTTATGGGAAGAGTCCTTAACATGAGCAGATTAAAGCTGCAGCCTAAATTGCCAGCGCAACCTGTCCACAGTTCAGTATGTATATACCTGCCTGGTTTCCTTTGTACTATTCATACAGAACAAAAACACTACACCAAGCTTACACTAGCATTTAAAATTGTGTATTTGTCCCAAAGACCTAAAGCCTACATTGACAGCACAACTTGGCCATACGGATAGCTTGGTCATTGTGCAGCAGAGTTGTCTAACTTTGTAGCATTGCGCCACCTAGACATGAGATACTAGGATCCTGCACCCAGGATCAGCTGGACATAGGGCCTAATTCAGACTGGTTTGCTGCAGCGATCACGGTCTGAATCCCTTTGAGAAGTGCGCACGCATACCCCGGGAGCCCAGTTAGATGCTAAAACTCAGGGCTGCGATTGCCTCTGCCTGATTAACAGGCAGAGGCGGTGCGGGAGGTACACTGTTGGCGGTTCATGGTCCGGACAATGCAACTGTATGCGGACCGTTGGAGGCCGAGGCGGCTGCGTGACGTCACAGGCAGCCGCTAAGACGCAGGACGCGGCGGGTACCGCCTGCCAGCGCGTAGGAGCTACTAAGCGGGTGCAAAAGCATCACTGCCGTGCATTTCTGAAGGGCAAACTTTTAAACGTGATGCTGAAATTAATATCGTACTTGTAATATCAAAATTTCAGATATAGGTGTCTATGTACTAAGCCTTGGAGAGTTATAAAGTAGAGATAAAGTCCCAGCCAATCGGATCCTAACTGCCATGTTACAGGCTGTGTTAGAAATATGACCATTAGGAGCTGGTTGGTTGGTACTTTATCTCTCTCCACTTTATACATAGACCCCATGGGAAGTGTTAAAATGCTGCTAGTCGGGATCCCGGCAGTCACAATGCCAACGCTGGAATCCCGACTAGCGGTGAAATGCAGCTGCCTGAATACCAGTTACACAAGCTATTCTCCCTCTGTGGGTGTCCACGACACCCATAGAGGGAGAATATAACTAGCGCAGCGTGTCACCGTGGCCGCAGCGTGATGAGCGGAGCGAGCCCACAAGAAGGTGCTATCTAGAGCTCGCCCTGCTGCCGGCATACTGGTGGCCGGGATGCCGCTGTTGGTATACTGACGCTCGGCTTCCCGGCCGCCAGTAATTCATACTGAACTCAAACCTCATAGTCATGTTATGTAATGAATAAGATGCATTATATTATATACTTGAGACTATTCCTAAACTTCATTGCTATCTATTACTACCACAAACTGTGGCAAGTCTGAACTTTTGTAATATGTTGACTGCAGAAAATATAGTGGCAGTGCAGCTGCAGTGTGTTTTGCTGAAAAAGATATGCTCAGTTAATGTTACAATACAAGCAACAGTATCACTAATTTAAATGATGCAATCATTGTTATGAAACTTGCACAAATGATAAACAACGTTTCTCTAACGTCCTAGAGGATGCTGGGGACTCCGTAAGGACCATGGGGATAGAGAGGCTCCGCAGGAGACATGGGCACTTTAAGAAAGACTTCAGGTCTGGGTGTGCACTGGCTCCTCCCTCTATGCCCCTCCTCTAGACCTCAGTTTGATACTGTGCCCAGAGGAGATGGGTGCACTTCAGGGAGCTCTCCTGAGCTTGCTGACACAGTATATTTGTTAGGTTTTTTTATTTTCAGGGAGCACTGCTGGCAACAGACTCCCTGCATCGAGGGACTGAGGGGAGAGAAGCAGACCTACTTCTGTGAGTTTCAAGGCTCTGCTTCTTAGGCTCCTGGACACCATTAGCTCCAGAGGGATTGGTACGCAGGTCTCACCCTCGCCGTCCGTCCCAGAGCCGCGCCGCCGTCCCCCTCGCAGAGCCGGAAGATAGAAGCCGGGTGAGTATGAGAAGAAAAGAAGAATTCAGAGGCGGCAGAAGACTTCATGATCTTCACTGAGGTAACGCACAGCACTGCAGCTGTGCGCCATTGCTCCCATACACCTCACACACGGCAGTCACTGTAAGGGTGCAGGGCGCAGGGGGGGCACCCTGGGCAGCATATAGACCTCTTTTGGCAAAAATAAGTATATGTACAGCTGGGCACTGTACATATATAAGAGCCCCCGCCAAATTTTGAGATTTTCAGCGGGACAGAAGCCTGCCGCCGAGGGGGCGGGGCTTCTCCCTCAGCACTCACAGCGCCATTTTTCCTCCACAGCACCGCTGAGAGGAAGCTCCCCGGACTCTCCCCTGCTTATACCACGGTAGACAGAGGGTTTTAAAGAGGAGGGGGGGCACAAAATTGGCGCATATTGTATATGTAAACAGCGCTATCTGGATAAACCATAATATTATTGTGTTTTTGTCCTGGGTCATACAGCGCTGGGGTGTGTTCTGGCATACTCTCTCTCTGTCTCTCCAAAGGGCCTGGTGGGGAAACTATCTTCAGATAAGAGGTTCCCTGTGTGTGTGGTGTGTCAGTACGCGTGTGTCGACATGTCTGAGGTAGAAGGTTTACCTAGAAAGGTGGGGGAGCGTATGAATGTGAGGTCTCCGTCGGCGGTGCCGACACCTGACTGGGTGGATATGTGGAATGTTTTAAGTGCTAGTGTGAACTTATTGCACAAGAGATTAGACAAAGCTGAGGCTAAGGAACAGTCAGGGAGTGAACCCGTGTCTGTCCCTATGTCGCCGGGACCTTCAGGGTCTCAGAAGCGCCCACTATCCCAAATAGCAGACACTGATACCGACACGGATTCGGACTCCAGTGTCGACTACGATGATGTAAAGTTACAGCCGAAAGTAGCTAAATGTATTCGATATATGATTATTGCAATAAAAGAAGTGTTGCATATCACAGAGGAAAATGGAAAAAAGCCCGAGGTAACTTTTCCCTCCTCACATGAGTTGAACGAATTATGTGAAAAAGCTTGGAAATCTCCAGACAAAAAACTGCAGATTCCCAAAAGGATTCTTATGGCGTATCCTTTCCCGCCAACGGACAGGGTACGGTGGGAATCATCCCCTAAGGTGGACAAAGCGTTGACATGCTTGTCAAAAAAGATAACGCTGCCATCACATGATACGGCTACCCTCAAGGATCCTGCAGACCGCAAGCAGGAGATTACCTTGAAATCCATTTACACACATTCTGGTACATTACTCAGACCGGCAATTGCGTCGGCCTGGGTTTGTAGCGCGGTTGCAGCATGGACAGGTTCATTATCGGCGGAGATTGAAACCCTAGATAAGGATACTATTTTATTGATCCTAGGCCATATAAAGGATGCTGTCTTATATATGAGGGATGCTCAAAGAGACATTAGTTTACTGGGTTCCAGAATAAACGCTATGTCAATCTCTGCTAGACAAGTCCCCTGGACCCGGCAGTGGACAGGTGATGCCGACTCAAAAAGACATATGGAGGTTTTACCTTACAAGGGGGAGGAATTGTTTGGGGAAGGTCTCTCGACCTGGTCTTCACATCTACGGCAGGTAAATCGAATTTTGTGTCTTATGTTCCCTCACAACCTAAGAAAGCGCCACATTATCAAATGCAGTCCTTTCGTTCAAATAAAAGCAAAAGAGTGCGTGATCGTCCTTTCTTGCCAGAGGTAAAAAGCTGCACAGCACAGCTAGTTCCCAGGAACAGAAATCCTCCCCGGCCTCTGCAAAATCCACCACATGACGCTGGGGCTCCGCTGGGGGAGTCCGCCCCAGTGGGGGCACATCTTCAACTTTTCAGCCACATCTGGGTTCACTCACAGGTGGATCCCTGGGCAATAGAAATTGTTTCTCAGGGATACAAGCTGGAATTCGAAGAGGTGCCTCCTCGCCGGTTTTTCAAATCTGCTCTACCGACTTCTCCCCTGGAAAGGGAGATAGTGTTAAATGCTATTCACAAATTGTGTCTTCAACAAGTGGTTCCCCTACTTCAGAGAGGGAAGGGATACTACTCCACCCTGTTTGTAGTTCCGAAACCGGACAGTTCGGTCAGACCCATATTGAATTTAAAATCCCTGAACCTATACTTAAAAACGGTTCAAGTTCAAAATGGAATCGCTCAGAGCGGTCATCGCCAGCCTGGAAGGGGGGGATTTTATGGTATCCCTGGACATAAAGGATGCATACCTTCATGTTCCCATATATCCACCTCATCAGGCGTACCTGAGATTTGCGGTACAGGATTGTCATTACCAATTTCAGACGTTGCCGTTTGGGCTTTCCACGGCCCCGAGGATTTTCACAAAGGTAATGGCGGAAATGATGGTGCTCCTGCTCAAGCAGGGTGTCACAGTTATCCCGTACTTGGACGATCTCCTCATAAAAGCGAGATCAAGAGAGCAGTTGCTGAGCAGCGTGTCACTTTCACTGAAAGTGTTACAGCAACACGGCTGAAATCTCAATATCCCCAAGTCGCAGTTGGTTCCTACGACTCGTTTGACCTTCTTAGGCATGATTCTGGATACGGACCAGAGAAGGGTTTATCTTCCGATAGAAAAGGCTCAGGAACTCATGACCCTGGTCAGGAACCTATTGAAGCCAAAACAGGTGTCAGTGCATCACTGCACTCGAGTCCTGGGAAAGATGGTGGCATCGTACGAGGCCATTCCCTTCAGCAGGTTCCATGCGAGGACCTTCCAATGGGACCTACTGGACAAGTGGTCCGGGTCACATCTACAGATTCATCAGTTGATCGCCCTGTCCCCCAGGGCCAGAGTATCTCTCCTGTGGTGGCTACAGAGTGCTCACCTTCTGGAGGGCCGCAGGTTCGGCATTCAGGACTGGGTTCTGGTGACCACGGACGCGAGCCTCAGAGGGTGGGGAGCAGTCACAAGGGGAACAAACTTCCAAGGACTCTGGACAAGTCAAGAGACTTGTCTTCACATCAACATCCTGGAACTGAGGGCCATATACAACGCCCTACGTCAGGCGGAGAACTTACTTAGCGACCAACCAGTTCTGATCCAGTCAGACAACATCACCGCAGTGGCTCATGTAAACCGCTAAGGCGGCACAAGGAGCAGGGTGGCAATGGCGGAAGCCACCAAGATTCTTCGCCGGGCGGAAAATCATGTAAGCTGTCAGCTGTGTTCATTCCAGGAGTGGACAACTGGGAAGCAGACTTCCTCAGCAGACACGACCTGCATCCAGGGGAGTGGGGACTTCATCGGGAAGTCTTCGTACAGATTGCAAGTCAGTGGGGACTGCCCCAGATAGAGATGATAGCATCCCGTCTCAACAAATAGCTACAGAGGTATTGCGCCAGATCAAAAGATCCTCAGGCGGTAGCAGTAGACGCCCTGGTGACACCATGGGTGTTCCAGTCGGTTCATGTGTTTCCTCCTCTTTTTCTCATACCCAAGGTATTGTGAATAATAAGAAAAAGAGGAGTGAGAACAATTCTCATTGTTCCAGATTGGCCAAGAAGGACCTGGTATCCGGATCTGCTGGAAATGCTCACAAAAGATCCGTGGCCTCTTCCTCTACGACAGGACCTGTTACAACAGGGGCCATGTCTGTTCCAAGACTTACCGCGGCTGCGTTTGACGGCATGGCGGTTGAACGCCGGATCCTAGCGGAAAAAGGAATTCCGGATGAGGTCATTCCTACGCTGATAAAGGCTAGGAAGGACGTGACATCTAAACATTATCACCGAATATGGTGTAAATATGTTTCTTGGTGTGAGGCCAGGAGTGCTCCTACGGAAGAATACCATTTAGGCCGTTTTCTTCACTTCCTACAAACTGGAGTGAATTTGGGCCTAAAATTAGGCTCCATTAAAGTTCAGATTTCGGCCTTATCCATTTTCTTTCAAAAGGAATTGGCCTCTTTACCTGAAGTACAGACTTTTGTGAAGGGAGTACTGCATATTCAGCCTCCTTTTTGTACCTCCGGTGGCGCCTTGGGACCTTAACGTGGTGTTAAGTTTCCTTAAGTCACATTGGCTTGAACCACTTAAAGCAGTGGAGTTGAAATATCTCACTTGGAAGGTGGTCATGTTGTTAGCCTTGGCTTCGGCTAGGCGAGTTTCGGAATTGGCGGCTTTATCACATAAAAGCCCCTATCTGGTTTTCCATATGGATAGAGCGGAATTGCGGATCCGTCCTCAATTCCTACCTAAGGTGGTCTCATCCTTTCATATGAACCAACCTATTGTCGTGCCTGTGGCTACACGTGACTTGGAGGATTCCGAGTCCCTGGATGTGGTCAGGGCTTTGAAAATTTACGTGGCCTGAACGGCTAGGATCAGAAAAACAGAAGCACTGTTTGTCCTGTATGCAGCCAACAAGGTTGGCGGCCCTGCTTCAAAGCAGACTATTGCTCGCTGGATCTGTAACACGATTCAGCAGGCGCATTTTACTGCAGGATTGCCGTTACTGAAATCGGTTAAGGCCCATTCCACTAGGAAGGTGGGCTCGTCTTGGGCGGCTGCCCGAGGGGTCTCGGCACAACAGCTGTGCCGAGCTGCTACTTGGTCGGGGTCAAACACCTTTGCAAAGTTCTATAAGTTTGATACCCTGGCTGAGGAGGACCTCCTGTTGCTCAATCGGTGCTGCAGAGTCATCCGCACTCTCCCGCCCGTTTGGGAGCTTTGGTATAATCCCCATGGTCCTTAAGGAGTCCCCAGCATCCTCTAGGACGTTAGAGAAAATAAGATTTTAAACCTACCGGTAAATCTTTTTCTCGTAGTCCGTAGAGGATGCTGGGCGCCCGTCCCAAGTGCGGACTACTTCTGGGAGACTTGTGTATATAGTTTTGCTTACATAAGGGTTATGTTATAGTTCCATCAGGTTGGACTGATGCTACGTTATTTTTTCATACTGTTAACTGTTTACTTGATACACAAGTTATACGGTGTGATTGGTGTGGCTGGTATGAATCTTGCCCTTGGATTAACAAAAATCCTTTGCTCGTACTGTCCATCTCCTCTGGGCACAGTTTCTCTAACTGAGGTCTAGAGGAGGGGCATAGAGGGAGGAGCCAGTGCACACCCAGACCTAAAGTCTTTCTTAAAGTGCCCATGTCTCCTGCGGAGCCAGTCTATCCTCGTGGTCCTTACGGAGTCCCCAGCATCCTCTACGGACTACGAGAAAAAGATTTACCGGTAGGTTTAAAATCTTATTTTTCCTAGGTTAGCTGCAATCCCTGTAAGCATTAAAGTCTGCAGATAATGGGGGTCATTCCGATTGTTCGCTCGTTGTCGATTTTTCGCAACAAAGCGATTAAGGCAAAAATGCGCATGGTTCGCAGTGCGCATGCGGTAAGTATTTTAGCACTTAGTAAATTTACTCGCGTCCGAACGAAGAAATGTCATCGTTGTAGTGTTCGGAGTGTGATTGACAGGGAGTGGGTGTTTCTGGGCGGAAACTGCCCGTTTTCTGGGAGTGTGCGGAAAAACGCAGGCGTGTCAGGGAAAAACGCGGTAGTGTCTGGAGAAACGGGGGAGTGGCTGGCCGAACGCTCGGCGTGTGTGTGACGTCAAACCAGGAACGAAACGGCCTGAACTGATCGCAATCTGTGAGTAGGTCTGGAGCTACTCAGAAACTGCAAAGAAATTTCTATTCGCAATTGTGCTAATCTTTCGTTCGCTATTCTGCTAAGATACACTCCCAGAGGGCGGCGGCCTAGCGTATGCATGCTGCTAAAATCTGCTAGCGAGCGAACAACTCTGAATGACCCCCAATATTAGATATCTGCTGCTGACTTCTGGCACTGCAGTTCCCATGCTATGGGGCTGTAATAGAAGGGTGTGGTATAGTGGTCCTACATTCATCAGTCTGACGGTGCTTGTCAGACACTGGAGGTTTCCCGTCAAATAATAGTTAGACATTAATCATACTTCGACATAGATAAGTTAGACAATGTAATTAATCAGACATATAAAAGATCGACAGCGTATACACAGACAAAAAAAAAAAAAGGTCCGACATTTATCCATCAGATACGTATTATATAGACACGGTTGAAAACAGACATTGAATACATAGACACATTCCGATAAGGCATTTATGAGACAACAAGTAGACCGACACAAACATAACACCGACAACGAATTCATAGACATTTAAGAGATAGACAGCGCATACATAGACAGTTAATAGACCAACGGCGAATCCATAGACAAATAGAGAGACAGAAATTTCCTCATTCAGACATCAATTAGACCGACACACTAAAAGTCCGACTGGACATATATCGGACATTAATAAGACAGACACACAAAAGACAGACAACTCATATAGAGACAGTTAAAAGTCCGACAGGACATCTATCAGACATTAATAAGACCGACACAAAAAAGTCCGACAACACATATAGGGGGATATTCAATTGTTAGGAAAAAAACAGACACCCACCTGATTTTTCAATCTAATAGACAGGAAAAAAACAGACACCCAACCAACATTTCAAACATTTGAATTCCCCCCCATAGAGACAGTTAAAAGTCCGACAGGACATATGTCAGATATTAATAAGTCCGACACACATTCATTGCCAAAATATAATATTACACATAACAGACACATAACAGACAGGTATTCTTACTCAGAAACAGGGCCGTATCTTCAGTCCTGAGACTTGTAGTTCTCCTACACCACCCCTGTACACTCAGTCACGGTGTTGCTGAGTGGGAGGGGGGGGTCGCCCCGCCCTGGAGTACACAAACACCTAGCATCAATTACACAGGGAACATGCACACAGTGCATGTTTAATGATTTCAACACAGGGCCATATCTTCAGTCCTGGGACTTGTAGTTCTCCTACATCACCCCTGTACACTCGGTCACGGCGTCGCTCTCAATAGCTATTGCGGGTGGACGGGACCCATATCGTCTCGTCCTGGACAGCCCGTTATCGCCTGCAATAGCTACGGAGAAGGGGGGGGGGGGGATTGCGCTCATGACTTCAGCCTGTATGAGTTGGGCTTGCTAGTTAGAACGCTGACAGGTCTGGCTGGGACCTGTAGTTCCATGGATGAAAGTAGCGCAGGGGGTAACGCTATTAGCGTAGGCGCGTCTTACCCTAGACAGCATGCTATTGCTGGGGTGACGATGGAGGCGTCCAGGACAGGGCGCCCAGAAATAGAGGGGGACGGGATAGGGGTGACTGAGGGGAAGGGGCGCACTGCAGGGACTGGGGGGAGGTGTGGGGGGGGGGGGGTGAGCATGACTTTAGCCTGTATGAGTTGGGCTTGCTAGTAGGACCGCTGACAGGTCTGGCTGGGACCTGTAGCTCCATGGATGAGAGTATCGCAGGGGGTTGCTGGGGTGAGATGAGCTATGGTGGTAGCACATGCCAGCGGTAGAGGGCCATACAGGACTGGACGCTGGGACCCCCATCCACCCGCAATAGCTATTTGGAGCTAAGGGTGCAGGTGTGTACGCGGCGACATGTCTGTGTGTAGGACAGTAGTGTTGGGGAAATTAAAATCTCGGAAGTCTATGAAATCGATATATGGGCCCCTGTCCTAATAATCTGTCGGTCTTTGCGTGTCGGTATTATTTTATTCTGTTATATGTATGTATTGTCGGTCATTTGGCTGTCAGTCTTTTACGTGTCGGTCTTATTGGGGTCTGAGTTATGTACTGTCGGTCATTTAGCTATCTATGTATACTAGGGTGCATCAAACACCCCGACATTCGGAATGCTTGCTGTCCCTATTCTTAAAATGTTCCTTTTTAGCATAGAAACAACTGTGCAAATTTTTTTTGATGTACGATTTGACTTAGGTGGTCCACCTGCACACCCAAAAATTGTCTGTATCTTGGTACTAAAGCACGTGTATTGTATTATACAAAACAACTAACTTTAGCAAAACGAAGCCAACTTTTGTATGTGTGCCATGAATGCGTGTCTTACATTGATTTAAGAACATAAAAACATAACAAAGAAAGGGAACAGCATGAAGCCTCATGGGCCTATCGTGGCTGTTCCCATCCAAATCACAAAACATTAATCAAATCATTATTTATTTTTAAGATTTGTCACATCTGAAATAGATTCATGGTTTATGTTTAACATTCTTCAGCTAAACCATGATTTTCTTACGAAAGACATTGGTGAATTGAAAGAATCTGATGCTTATCAGAATTCACAAACCAATATTCAAGCATTGAATGTTGTCAATGATTGTGCTGAACGTGGTGTCAAGCTTAGTTCAGACTTCTTATCATCGGCTAAGAAGGAAGAGCACTATCAAAATGTACTCCAAGTAGTTGAAGATGATCGCAAAGAGAGACCAAACTTGTGTAAGGCCAGCAATAAGAGTTTCAACTTTGTAATAAGCCAACTGTAACATGTTGTTCACTGTTCCGTCACTAATTCTGCTTATATCTCTTTGTTTAGTTGTTAACAATGAATAAATCACTTTATCATTAACCTACTACAGGTTGAGTATCCCATATCCAAATATCCGAAATACGGAATATTCCGAAATACGGACTTTTTTGAGCGAGAGTGAGATAGTGAAACTTTTGTTTTCTGATGGCTCAATGTACACAAACTTTGTTTAATACACACAGTTATTAAAAATATTGTATTAAATGACCTTCAGACTGTGTATATAAGGTGTATATGAAACATAAATGAATTGCGTGAATGTACACACACTTTGTTTAATGCACAAATTTATAACAAATATTGGCTAAAATTACCTTCAGGCTGTGTGTATAAGGTGCATATAAAACATAAATGCATTCTGTGCTTAGATTTAGGTCCCATTACCATGATATCTCATTATGGTATGCAATTATTCCAAAATACGGAAAAATCCGATATCCAAAATACCTCTGGTCCCAAGCATTTTGGATAAGGGATACTCAACCTGTAAATTGTTTTAAGTCCTTGTATCAGAGAAGTTAAAAGAAGTGTTATTGCATTTAAAATAAATAGAAATCTTTAATCTTCAGAAGCATGGTGGGCCACATAAATATCATCATCTCAGATTCTTCAAAATTTGTATGGAATATATCCTTACCAATTCTAAAAAATGTAGCATGGGGACAAATAATTTTTCTTACTTTAAAAAATGAATGGGGTGTTTGATGCACCCTAATGTATACGTTGTCAGATTTTTACGTGTCGGTCTTATTGGAGTCTGTTATATGTATTGTCGGTCATTTAGTTGTCTGTGTATGTGCTGTCTGCATTCTGGGATTGTCTATTTAATTGATGTCTGGTAAATTACATTTCGGTCTCTTTTACTGTCTATGTATGCGCTGTCGGTCTAATGCACGTCTGATGTGTGTTCTGTTAGTCTTTTATGTGTCTGTGTATATGCTGTCGGTCGGTTGTGGTTCGGTATCATTGTTGTCTGATGGATGACGTGTCGGTCTGTTTTGTTGTCGATGTATGCACTGTCGGTTTTGGGGTTGTCGATGTGACTGTTGTCTGACCTATGAACTGTTGGTCTTTGTTCTGTAGGGCTGTTGGCCTTGTCGGTGTTTCCATTGTCTATATATTACCTTTTGTCTGAGTTTTATCTGTCGGTGTTTCACCACTGTCTGACTGGTGTCTGTCTGTCTTTTTGCTCTCTGCATTCTTCTGGTCGGCGTGTCATCCATAACCCGTAATAGAAATGCAGTCTATAGATTGCATTGCCTATTAAAGTGTATGGTATTGTTTCCACAGAATTCCCCTCTGGGTGTTCTCTTTACAAAGGACAAGAGCTGTCCCTTGTGTACATGCGTTAATAAACGCTGGTATGCATGCGATAAGTGGCAGGATGTATCAAATAGAACAGTTGTTCCCAAAATTGGTCCACAGTGAGCACTAATGGTCCAGGTTTAAGTATATCCATGCATGGCCACAGGTAACTAACGGGCTAATTCATTGTGGATTGCTTCTGCAATCCCCGACACAGTTTCCCAGTTATCGGGAAACTGCGCAGGTGCAGGACCCGTTCTGCGCATGTGCAAAGCTGGACCTGCCCGTGGTTCACATTTATCCGATAGCCTCTGCCGCATTCGGATGGCAGAGACAGCTTGTGTCGACCCCCTTTTCCAGGAGTGGCAAGGCCAAGGTCTGCGTCTCAGACACAGATTTCTTCGCCTCGCAAGGCTCCCTGTCACGGCCAGCCTGAGTAAGCTGAGACTTACTCAGCTGGCAGGCTGCGGGGACCATCGGCCGCGATGTTGGTCCCAGGCTGCCACGTTACCTCAGCGTTGCGATCGCAAATTCAGCAAAGAGGGGTTTAACGCATATTTGCATTAGTGTGGATTGCATTTGCAAAGCAGCCTACGAGCAGCTTTACAAATACAGACCATGCTGAATGAGGGCCTTAGTTAGTACCTCAGTCAATATGATTTAATTATCTGTGTGGAGCCATTGATATCCTTAAAACCTGGACTGTTACTGTTCCTTGAAGATCGAGTTTGGGAATCACTGGCATAGAATATGCTATACATAATACATTCTGCCCTGTGTAAAATCTGTACATATTGGTGATGGGAAGACATTGAAAAATGTGTGTTTCTGGAATGAGAGAACTGTAAGATGTTTGCTAAGGGGAAAATGAGAGAGAAAAAAGCACTTGTTATCATACATTAGAGATTTATCAGTGTTACTCTAGCATCCATAAGGGATATTGGGGATAGATTAGTACGATGGGGTATAGACTGGTCCAAAGGAGCCAGTGCACTTTAAATTTCTTCAACTGGGTGTGATTTACCGGTGGGTATTTAAAATCCTATTTTCTCAAACTCTGACCTCATGACCCCTAACCGTTCACATTTTCCAGATCTTTTAGCTGGTGCACATGTGTATTCATTAATAACTGGAACAATTTTTTAAAGCTCCACAGGCTGTCTGGAAAACGTAAACTGCTATAGAGGTCCTGAGGGCGGAGTTTGAGAAACACTTATCTGTATGGTATACATATTTCTGCTCCATATATATTAACAAACTATGGGGTCTAGGTACTAGGGGGGAAATATATAATTTTGAATGATAAAACTTGTTGCGTATGATAAATGGTGCTCCAGCGGTCATGGGTTCAGTTCCTAACTATCGTGTTTCAAATATTACAGTTGGGAGCTGATTGGCTGGAGCACCATAATATGCATAAGTTTTATCATTTACAATGAGTGTTCTCACTCGTTGATAAATGGGCCCCTAGGTCTTGGAGGAAGATAAAGTACCAGCCAATCAGCTCCTAACTGCCATGTTTCAGGCTGGGTTTAAAAAATGATAGGGGTTGATTGGTACGTTATCTCTCAACACTCGATCTCTCTCCAAGGGTTAGTACATAGGGCCTAATTCAGACTTGATCGCACCTCTGTGAATTTGCAGAGGTTTGCAATCGGATAGTCGCCACCCAGACAGAGTGAAATACCGCCCTGTGCAAGTCTGCGTATGCCTTGCGAAAAGCTTTGCAAACGCCGATCAGCTGCAAATCCATTCGCAACTCACTCACCATCTAATGATTTTTCCAGCTGTGCAGTCTTTGTGCAGCCCAGATCTTACTCCTACAGTGCAAAAGAATTAGACTGTTCAGGACCGGAGCTGATGTCACACACCCTCCCTGAAAACACTTGGGAACTCTTGCATTTTTACAGGCACTCCCAGGAAACGGCCAGTTACCATCCCCAAACGCCTTCTTCCTGTCAATCAGCCTGCACTCAACCAGCAATAAATTTAAAAAAAACGCAGGATTTTTAGGAGTATAAATTAGGACAGTAGACCCCAAAATGCCAAGAAAATGCCAACATGCTTACTCATCTGTGCTTTCTTGGTTTTATGCAGGCTGATGCTACAGACTTCTTTTATTTGTATGTGGACTAACTATTCATTTACCCTTTTTACATTTTTATAAAAGTAATGTCTAATAAGTATTCACATGCAAGCCTAGAGCTATGACAGCTGACTTACATGATGTAATAATGTACACAGCAGATATATTTGTAGGATTGTATATAAATATTTTATGAGCAGCAGCTGATGCTTTTCAGAATAGCCTCTGGAAAGTGCCTTGCATTATAGAGTTTAGCGTTTCCTAATGTTAAGTACCTATATATTGATTTTTTTTTTCCTTTTGTTTATTTTTCTGTCAGGTTGGGTTTCCACTGGCCTCCATTCTGTTCAATATCCCATTTACATCTGCACGTCCTGGCTCCAGCCAGCCAGCTGGGATTTCTCTCCCGAATGGTTTACAGACTCAATTCTTACTGGTTTATCACGGTAAGCTCTGCATGGTTGCATCCAGGTTCTACACAGAGGTTCACTACATGGCCAGAAATATGTGGCCACCCAAACATCACACCAATATGTGCTTGTTGTACGTTTCATTCCAAAATAAAGGGTATTAATATGGAGCTTCTCAATTGCTATGATCACAGCCTCCACTCTGGCTTCCAGGCAGCATTCCAGGTCATCCCAATTGTGTTTGATGGTCAGGTTCCTGTATAGGCCACTCAAGTTTTTTTCCACAACCTCTGTAAACCATTTTTCAGTGGACCGTGCTGTGTGTGCTGGGGTGGAAACCGGAGAGGGAATTCCCCAAATTCTCCTGTGCTGTCACAAAATTGGAAACGCACAATTCTCTAGAATGTCATTGTACGCACAATTCTCTAGAATGTCATTGTACGTATGCTGTAGAATTCACATTACTCTTCACTGGAACTAAGGAGCTCAGACCAAACCATGCAGTATAGCATCAAACCATTATTCCTCCTCCACCAAACTTTACAGCTGGCAGCATGCATTTAGGCAAGAAACATTCTCCCGAAATCCGCCAAACCTGGATTCATCAGTCAGACTGCCAGATGTTGAAGCGTGATTTGTCACTCCTTTCTACTGCAATGGTGGTGTGCTTAACGTTACTCCAGCCGACATTTGGCATTGTAACCTGGGGCTTGTGTGCGGCTGCTCAGCCATGATATGCTATAGTGTCTTTAGTCGTAAAGTGACCTGGAGTACCTTTTTATATGTTTAATTTCCTTCTTTTGTTTTTGCAAAGAAATCTTGTAGGCACTCTGGAGGGGTTAAACTGCAGAAATGTCCCATTGTGTTGCATCCATTTTTCTGATTGAAGTCAAATATGTAACGGGTCAACGGGTATGGGACTCGGGGTCGACACCTATTGGTCGACAGTGGCTAGGACAACACTAGAAATAGGTCGACACGGCCATTAGGTCCACATGAAAAAAAGGTCGACATGAGTTTTTAATGGGGGGGGTTTGCATCGTTCTCTACGTAAAGTGACCGGGAACCCCAATTAATGCACCGAGTCCACTCGCAGCCTCGCTCTGATACCGCTGCACTCTGCACAGGTTACCGTTCCCAATCGTAGTCCACGTGGATCGTAAAGTATGAAAAAGGAAAAAAAATGTGAAAAACTCATGTCAACCTTTTTGCATGTCGACCTAAGGGTCATGTTGACATATTTCTAGTGTCGACCTAGTCAATGTCGACCTAATGGGTGTCGACCTAAGTGGTGTCGACCCAGAGTCCGTATACTGGTATCAACAATGTGTCGCCTTACACACAAAAAACAATATTTAAAAAAAAAAAAAGAGGGATACAATCTTATGTCGCGCTTTGTCCAAATATACACTTGGTTAAAAAAATTAATACAAGCAGAAATTGATATGTGTATATTCTTATTCACCATTCACCATAACCGTTAATCCCAAACACACCTGTGCAGGTGACTAATCACCCCTTTAAGTGTTGCACTATAAATATTAAAACATACACCATACACCGACCGGTTTAGGTCAGAAGGGGTTCCGACCTATTTAATGCTGAGCCATTTTTTCCGACAAGTCTGGAATCCCGACTTGTCGGAAACCACGTAGATTGTCGGAATCCACGTGTGTATTGTCGGGAACGCAGCCAAACCTACAGGTTTTGGTCCTGGTTCCGACAAGAACAATCCGACTAGTTTTAAAGTCGGATTGACATTGTCGGAACCGGGGAGATGAGACGGGACAGCGGGGACAGGTAGGAGACTGGACCATATGAGGAGCGGCTGTCGGGACGGAGCGTGGATGGGTGAGGAACGGCTGTCGGGACGGAGCGTGGACGGGTGAGGAGTGGCCGTCGGGACGGAGCGTGGACGGGTGAGGAGTGGCCGTCGGGATGGAGCGTGGACGGGTGAGGAGCGACTGTCGGGAGCGGCCAAATATGACAGCCTGATTTGGCCACTAACTGAATACTGACCTGTTGGATCCTTTCCATTAGAAAGGATCCGACAGGTATTGAATACACCCCCAAAAATGAGAGCTGAAAAATAAGAAATCAACCTAGCATAATACTGTGTATATTCGTAATAAAGAAAGGTTTGTATATAACACTCACCCTTTTAAGGGTGATTTCAGGGCTTAATGTATGTCTTTACACCCTGGAGTCCTTCTTTCAAAGGTATGCGTCTCAATACAGCGACCACTGGAGACATGAGATGCAGGGGTAACAACGTATTTTATTGTACACATTTAAAATTCCTTTCTCTGACGTCCTAAGTGGATGCTGGGACTCCGTAAGGACCATGGGGAATAGCGGCTCCGCAGGAGACTGGGCACAACTAAAGAAAGCTTTAGGACTACCTGGTGTGCACTGGCTCCTCCCACTATGACCCTCCTCCAGACCTCAGTTAGAATCTTGTGCCCGGCTGAGCTAGATGCACACTAGGGGCTCTCCTGAGCTCCTAGAAAGAAAGTATATTTTAGGTTTTTTATTTTACAGTGAGATCTGCTGGCAACAGACTCACTGCAGCGAGGGACTAAGGGGAGAAGAAGCGAACCTACCTAACTGGTGGTAGTTTGGGCTTCTTAGGCTACTGGACACCATTAGCTCCAGAGGGATCGACCGCAGGACCCGACCTTGGTGTTCGGTCTCGGAGCCGCGCCGCCGGCCCCCTTACAGAGCCAGAAGCAAGAAGTGTTCCGGAAAATCGGCGGCAGAAGACTTCTGTCTTCAACAAGGTAGCGCACAGCACTGCAGCTGTGCGCCATTGTTTCTCATGCACACCTAACACTCCGGTCACTGATGGGTGCAGGGCGCTGGGGGAAGGGCGCCCTGAGGGCAATATAAGACACCTTGGCTGGCAAATCATCACAATATATAGTCCCAGGGCTATATATGTGATAAATTACCCCTGCCAGAATCCATGAAAGAAGCGGGAGAAAAGTCAGCCGAAAAAGGGGCGGGGTTATCTCCCTCAGCACACTGGCGCCATTTTTTCTTCACAGTGCAGCTGGAAGACAGCTCCCCAGGCTCTCCCCTGTAGTTTTCAGGCTCAGGGTTAAAAAGAGAGGGGGGGCACTAAATTTAGGCGCAATATATGTATACAAGCAGCTATTGGGGGAAAAATCACTCAGTTATAGTGTTAATCCCTGCATTATATAGCGCTCTGGTGTGTGCTGGCATACTCTCTCTCTGTCTCCCCAAAGGACTTTGTGGGGTCCTGTCCTCAGTCAGAGCATTCCCTGTGTGTGTGTGTGTGTGTGTGTGTGTGTGTGTGTGTGTGGTGTCGGTACGGCTGTGTCGACATGTTGAATGAGGAAGGTTACGTGGAGGCGGAGCAGAGGCCGATAAATGGGATGTCGCCCCCTGTGGGGCCGACACCAGAGTGGATGGATAGGTGGAAGGTATTAACCGACAATGTCAACTCCTTACATAAAAGGCTGGATGACGTAACAGCTGTGGGACAGCCGGCTTCTCAGCCCGCGCCTGCCCAGGCGTCTCAAAGGCCATCAGGGGCTCAAAAAACGCCTGTTACCTCAGATGGCAGACACAGATGTCGACACGGAGTCTGACTCCAGTGTCGACGAGGTTGAGATATATACACAATCCACTAGGAACATCCGTTACATGATCTCGGCAATGAAAAATGTGTTACACATTTTTGACATGAACCCAAGTACCACATAAAAGGGGTTTTATTTTTGGGGAGAAAAAGCAGCCAGTGTTTTGTTCCCCCATCAGATGAGTGAATGAAGTGTGTAAAGAAGCGTGGGTTCCCCCGATAAGAAACTGGTAATTTCTAAAAAGTTACTGATGGCGTACCCTTTCCTGCCAGAGGATAGGTCACGTTGGGAGATATCCCCTAGGGTGGATAAGGCGCTCACACGTTTGTCAAAAAAGGTGGCACTGCCGTCTTAGGATACGGCCACCTTGAAGGAGCCTGCTGATAAAAAGCAGGAGGCTATCCTGAAGTCTGTATATACACACTCAGGTTCTATACTGAGACCTGCAATTGCCTCAGCATAAATAGTGCTGCTGCAGCGTGGTCTGATACCCTGTCAGATAATATTAATACCCTAGACAGGGATAATATTTTGCTAACATAGAGCATATTAAAGACGTCGTCTTATATATGAAGGATGCACAGAGGGATATTTGCCGGCTGGCATCCAGAATTAATGCAATGTCCATTCTGCCAGGAGGGTATTAGAGACCCGGCAGTGGATAGGTGATGCTGCCTTTAAAAGGCACATGGAGATTCTGTCTTATAAGGGTGAGGAATTGTTTGGGGATGGTCTCTGGGACCTCGTATCCACAGCAACAGCTGGGAAGAAAAATTTTTACCTCAGGTTTCCTCACAGCCTAAGAAAGCACCGTATTTTCAGGTACAGTCCTTTCGGCTTCAGAAAAGCAAGCGGGTCAAAGGCGCTTCCTTTCTGCACAGAGACAAGAGAAGAAGGAAAAAGCTGCACCAGACAGCCAGTTCCCAGGATCAAAAATCTTCCCCCGCTTCCTCTGAGTCCACCGCATGACGCTGGGGCTCCACAGGTGGAGACAGGTGCGGTGGGGGCGCGTCTCGGGAACTTCAGGGACCAGTGGGCTTGCCCACAGGTGGATCCCTAGGTTCTGCAAGTAGTATCACAGGGATACAGGCTGGAGTTCGAGGCGACTCCCCCTCGCCGTTACCTCACATCAGCCTTGCCTGCTGCCCTCGGAGAAAGGTAGTACTGGCGGCAATTCACAAGCTGTACTTCCAGCAGGTGAAATCAAGGTACCCCTCCTTTAACAAGGCCGGGGTTACTATTCCAAAATGTTGTGGTACCGAAACCAGACGGTTCGGTGAGACCCATTCTAAAATTGAAATCCTTGAACACTTATATACGAAGGTTCAAGTTCAAAATAGAATCGCTCAGGGCGATTATTGCAAGCCTGGAGAATTTCAGGGTATCACTGGACATCAAGGATGCTTACCTGCATGTCCCTATTTACTCTCTTCACCAGGAGTACCTCAAAATTGTGGTACAGGATTGTCATTACCAATTCCAGACGTTGCCGTTGGTCTGTCCCCGGCACCGAGGGTATTTACCAAGGTAATGGCCGAAATAATTATCCCGTACTTGGACGATCTCCTTATAAAGGCGAGGTCCAGGGAGCAGTTGTTCGTCGGAGTAGCACTATCTCGGGAAGTGCTACAACAGCACGGCTGGATTCTGAATATTCCAAAGTCGCAGCTGGTTCCTACGACGCGTCTACTGTTCCTGGGTATGGTTCTGGACACAGAACAGGATAAAAAGGGTTTCTCCCGGAGGAGAAGGCCAGGGAGTTGTCGTCTCTAGACAGAGACCTCCTAATAAAAATACAGGTTTCGGTGCATCAATGCACGCGAGCCCTGGGAAAGATGGTAGCTTCTTACGAAGAAATTCCATTCGCCAGGTCCCATGCAAGGATCCTCCAGTGGGATCTGTTAGACAAGTGGTCCGGGTCGCATCTTCAGATGCATCGGCGGATAACCCTGTCTCCAAGGGCCAGGGTGTCGCTGTTGTGGTGGCTGCAGAGTGCTCATCTTCTAGGGGGCCGCCGATTCGGCATACAGGACTGGGTCCTGGTGACCACGGATGCCAGCCTTCGAGGCTGGGGGGCAGTCACACAGGGAAGAAACTTCCAATGCCTATGGAAAAGTCAGGAGACTTCCCTACACATAAATATTCTGGAACTAAGGGCCATTTACAATGCCCTAAGTCAGGCTAGACCCCTGCTTCACCACCGGCCGGTGCTGATCCAGTCAGACAACATCACGGCGGTCGCTCATGTAAACCGACAGGGCGGCACAAGAAGCAGGATCAGAAGCCACAAGGATTCTCCGATGGGCGGAAAATCATGTGTTAGCACTGTCAGCAGTGTTCATTCCCAGAGTGGACAACTGAGAAGCAGACTTTCTCAGCAGACACGACCTCCACCCGGGAGAGTGGGGACTTCATCCAGAAGTCTTCCAAATGATTGTACACCGTTGGGAAAGGCCACAGGTGGACATGATGGCGTCCCGCCTCAACAAAAAGCTACAAAGATATTGCGCCAGGTCAATGGACCCTCAGGCGATAGCTGTGGACGCTCTGGTAACACCGTGGGTGTACCAGTCGGTGTATGTGTTCCCTTCTCTGCCTCTCTTACCCAGGGTAATGAGAATAATAAGAAGGAGAGGAGTAAGAACTATACTCATTGTTCCGGATTGGCCAAGAGGAGCTTGGTACCCAGAACTCCAAGAAATGATCTCAGAGGACCCATGGCCTCTGCCGCTCAGACAGGACCTGCTGCAGCAGGGGGCCTGTCTGTTCCAAGACGTACCGCGGCTGCGTTTGACGGCATGGCGGTTGAACGCCGGATCCTGAAGGAAAAGGGCATTCCGGAGGAAGTTATCCCTACGCTAATTAAAGCTAGGAAAGAAGTGAACGCAAACCATTATCACCGCATATGGCGGAAATATGTTGCGTGCTGTGAGGCCAGGAATGCCCCAAAGGAGGAATTTCAGCTAGGTCGATTTCTGCACTTCCTACAGTCAGAGGTGACTATGGGCCTAAAATTGGGTTCCATTAAGGTCCAGATTTCGGCTCTATCGATTTTCTTCCAAAAATAGAACTGGCTTCACTGCCTGAAGTTCAGACTTTTGTTAAGGGAGTGCTGCATAGTCAGCCCCCGTTTGTGCCTCCAGTGGCACCGTGGGATCTCAACGTGGTGTTGGATTTCCTGAAGTCGCATTGGGTTGAGCCACTTAAATCCGTGGAGCTACAATACCTCACGTGGAAAGTGGTCATGCTGTGGGCCTTGGCGTCGGCCAGGCGTGTATCAGAATTGGCGGCTTTGTCATGCAAAAGCCCTTATCTGTATTTTATATGGATAAGGCGGAATTGAGGACTCGTTCCCAATTCCTTCCTAAGGTGGTATCAGTTTTTCATGTGAACCAACCTATTGTGGTGCCTGCGGCTACTTGGGACTTGGAGGATTCCAAGTTACTGGACGTAGTCAGGGCCCTGAAAAGTATATGTTTCCAGGACGGCTGGAGTCAGGAAAACAGACTCGCTATTTATCCTGTATGCACCCAACAAGCTGGGTGCTCCTGCTTCTAAGCAGACTATTGCTCGCTGGATCTGTAGCACGATTCAACTTGCACATTCTGCGGCTGGACTGACGCACCCTAAATCTGTAAAAGCCCATTCCACGTGGAAAGTGGGCTCTTCTTGGGCGGCTGCCCGAGGGGTCTCGGCTTTACAAATTTGCCGAGCGGTTACTTGGTCGGGTTCAAACATTTTTGCTAGAGTCTACAAGTTTGATACCCTGGCTGAGGAGGACCTTGAGTTTGCTTATTCGGTGCTGCAGAGTCATCCGCACTCTCCCGCCCGTTTGGGAGCTTTGGTATAATCCCCATGGTCCTTACGGAGTCCCAGCATCCACTTAGGACGTCAGAGAAAATAAGATTTTACTCACCGGTAAATCTATTTCTCGTAGTCCGTAGTGGATGCTGGGCGCCCATCCCAAGTGCGGATTGTCTGCAATACTTGTACATAGTTATTGCCTAACTAAAGGGTTATTGTTGAGCCATCTGTTGAGAGGCTCCGTTATATTTCATACTGTTAACTGGGTATAGTATCACGAGTTATACGGTGTGGCTGGTATGAGTCTTACCCGGGATTCAAAATCCTTCCTTATTGTGTCAGCTCTTCCGGGCACAGTATCCTAACTGAGGTCTGGAGGAGGGTCATAGTGGGAGGAGCCAGTGCACACCAGGTAGTCCTAAAGCTTTCTTTAGTTGTGCCCAGTCTCCTGCGGAGCCGCTATTCCCCATGGTCCTTACGGAGTCCCAGCATCCACTACGTACTACGAGAAATAGATTTACCGGTGAGTAAAATCTTATTTTTGGGATAATAGAGCCAGAAAAAAAACAATTTGTGTTCCCTAATGCACACTGAGTGATGGGGTCCTGCACCCCTGACCCATACCTAGTATAAGGGACCCCCAGTGACTGAGACGCCTTGCCATTCGGCCTGGGGGCTTAACCCTATATCTGCAGATATACGCAACTAAGATCTTCATTTCTCTATCGTCCTAGTGGATGCTGGGGTTCCTGAAAGGACCATGGGGAATAGCGGCTCCGCAGGAGACAGGGCACAAAAAGTAAAGCTTTTCCAGATCAGGTGGTGTGCACTGGCTCCTCCCCCTATGACCCTCCTCCAGACTCCAGTTAGATTTTTGTGCCCGGCCGAGAAGGGTGCAATCTAGGTGGCTCTCCTAAAGAGCTGCTTAGAGAAAGTTTAGCTTAGGTTTTTTATTTTACAGTGAGTCCTGCTGGCAACAGGATCACTGCAACGAGGGACTGAGGGGAGAAGAAGTGAACTCACCTGCGTGCAGGATGGATTGGCTTCTTGGCTACTGGACATTAGCTCCAGAGGGACGATCACAGGTACAGCCTGGATGGTCACCGGAGCCGCGCCGCCGGCCCCCTTGCAGATGCTGAAGTTAGAAGAGGTCCAGAATCGGCGGCTGAAGACTCTGACAGTCTTCTAAAGGTAGCGCACAGCACTGCAGCTGTGCGCCATTTTCCTCTCAGCACACTTCACACGCTGTCACTGAGGGTGCAGGGCGCTGGGGGGGGGCGCCCTGGGAGGCAAATGTAAACCTATATACTGGCTAAAAATACCTCACATATAGCCCCCAGAGGCTATATGGAGATATTTAACCCCTGCCAAACTTCACTAAAGAGCGGGAGACGAGCCCGCCGTAAAAGGGGCGGGGCCTATCTCCTCAGCACACAGCGCCATTTTTTCTCTCACAGAAAGGCTGGAGAGAAGGCTCCCAGGCTCTCCCCTGCACTGCACTACAGAAACAGGGTTTAAACAGAGAGGGGGGGCACAAATTGGCGATATAAATATATATATATAAAGATGCTATTAGGGAGAAACACTTATATAAGGTTGTCCCTATGTAATTATAGCGTTTTTTGGTGTGTGCTGGCAAACTCTCCCTCTGTCTCTCCAAAGGGCTAGTGGGGTCCTGTCCTCTGTCAGAGCATTCCAGGTGTGTGTGCTGTGTGTCGGTACGTGTGTGTCGACATGTATGAGGACGATGCTGGAGGAGGCGGAGAAATTGCCTGTAATGGTGATGTCACTCTCTAGGGAGTCGACACCGGAATGGATGGCTTATTTAGGGAATTACGTGAGAATGTCAACACGCTGCAAGGTCGGTTGACGACATGAGACGGCCGACAAACAATTAGTAACGGTCCAGGCGTCTCAGAAACACCGTCAGGGTTTTTTTATAAAAAACGCCCATTTACCTCAGTCGGTCGACACAGACACGGACACTGAATCCAGTGTCGACGGTGAATAAACAAACGTATTCCTCATTAGGGCCACACGTTAAGGGCAATGAAGGAGCTGTTACATATTTCTGATACTACAAGTACCACAAAAAAGGGTATTATGTGGAAGTGAAAAAACTACCTGTAGTTTTTCCTGAATCAGATAAAATAAAATGAAGTGTGTGATGATGCGTGGGTTTACCCCGATAGCAAATATTGGCGTTATACCCTTTCCCGCCAGAAGTTAGGGCGCGTTGGGAAACACCCCTTAGGGTGGAAAAGGCGCTCACACGCTTATCAAGTGGCGTTACCGTCTCCAGATACGGCCGCCCTCAAGGAGCCAGCTGATAGGCAGCTGGAAAAATATCCTAAAAAGTATATACACACATACGGTGGTTATACTGCGACCAGCGATCGCCATCAGCCTGGAGATGCAGTGCTGGGTTGGCTTGGTCGAATTCCCTGACTAAAAATATTTTATTGATATAGAGCATTTAATAGGATGCATTCTATATATATGTATGCGAGATGCACAGAGGGATATTTGCACTCTGGCATCAAGATAAGTGCGTTGTCCATATCTCCCGGAAGATGTCATGGACACGACAGTGGTCAGGTGATACAGATCCCATACGGCACGTGGAAGTATTGCCGTATAAAGGGAAGGAGTTATTTGGGGTCGGTCCATCGGACCTGGGGGCCACGGCTACAGCTGGGAAATCCAACCTTTTTACCCCAAGTTACATCTCAGCAGAAAAAGACACTGTCTTTTCAGCCTCAATCCTTCCGTTCCCATGTGGGCAAGCGGGCAAAAGGCCAGTCATATCTGCCCAGACATAGAGGAAAGGGAAGTAGACTGCAGCAGGCAGCCCCTTCCCAGGAAAAGAAGCCCTCCACCAGTGGGGGGGTAGTCTCAAGAGTCTCAGCGCGCAGTGGGATCACTCGCAAGTTGACCCCTAGATCGTACAAGTATTATCCCAGGGGTACAGATTGGAGAGTCGAGACATTTTTTCCTCGCAGGTTCCTGAAGCCTGCTTTACCAACGGCTTCCTCCGACAGGGAGGCAGTATTGGAAAAAAATTCACAAGCTCTATTTCCAGCAGGTGATAATCAAAGTACCCCTCCTACAACAAGGAAAAGGGTATTTGTCTTCCACACTATATTGTGGTACTGAAGCCAGACGGCTTGGTGAGACATAGTCTAAATCTGAAATCTTTGAACACTTACATAAAAAGGTTCAAATCAAGATGGAGTCACTCAAAGCAGTGATAGAGAACCGGAAAAAAGGGGACTATATGGTGTCCCTGGACATCAAGGATTACCTCCATGTCCAAATTTGCCCTTCTCAACAAGGGTACCTCTGGTTCGTGATACAGAACTGTCAATATCAGTTTCAGACGCTGCCGTTGAATTATCCACGGCACCCCGGGCCTTTACCAAGGTAATGGCCGAAAAGATGATTCTTAAAAGAAGAAAGGCATCTTAATTATCCCTTACTTGGACGATATCCTGAAAGGGGCAAGTTTCCAGAGAACAGTTGGAGGTCGGAAAAGAACTATCTAAAGTAGTTCTACGACAGCACGAGTGGATTCTAAATATTCCAAAAATCGCAGCTGTTTTCCGATGATACGTCTGCTGTTCCTAGGAATGATTCTGGGCATAGTCCAGAAAGAGGTATTTCTCCTGGAGGGGAAAGCCAGGGAGTTATCCGACCTAGTCAGAAACCTCCTAAAACCAGGCCAAGTATCAGTGCATCAATGCACAGGAGTCCTGGGAAAAATGGTGGCTTCTTACGAAGCGATTCCATTCGGCAGATCTCACGCAAAAACTTTTCAGGGGGATTTGCTGGACGAATGGTCCGGATCGCATCTTCAGATGCATCAGCGGATAACCCTGTCTCCAAGGACAAGGGTGTCTCTTCTGTGGGGGCTGCAGAGTGCTCATCTTCTAGAGGGCAGCACATTCAGCATTCAGGACTGTGTTCTGGTGACCACGGATGCCAGCCTGAGAGGCTGGGGAACAGTCACACAAGGAAGAAATTTCCAAGGAAGTGTGGTCAAGTCTGGAGATTTCTCTCCACATGAATATACTGGAGCTAAGGGCAATTTACGATGCTCTGAGCCTAGGAAGACCTCTGCTTCAAAGTCAACCGGTGCTGATCCAGTAGGACATCATCATGGCAGTCGCCCACGTAAACAGACGGGGCGGCACAAGAAGCAGGAGGGCAATGACAGCAAGGATTCTTCGCTGGGCGAAAGATCATGTGATAACACTGTCAGCAGTGTTCATTCCGGGAGTGGACAACTAGGAAGATTTCCTCAGCATAAATGAATTCCACCCGGAAAAGTGGGAACTTCATCTGGAAGTTTCCACATGTTTGTAAACCGTTGGGAAAGACCAAAGGTGGTTATGATGGCGTCCCACATGAAGCGCCAGGTCTAGAGACCCTCATGCAATAGCTGGGACGCTCTGGTAACACCGTGGGTGTACCAGTCGGTGTATGTGTTCCCTCCTCTGCCTTTCATACCCAGTGTATGGAGAATGATAGGAAGGAGAGGAGTAAGAACTATACTCGTGGTTCCGGTTTGGGCCAAGAAGAACTTGGTACCCGGAACTTCAAGAGATACTAGAAAGGATCTTGATTCAGCAAGAATCATGTCTGTTCCATGACTTACCGCAGCTGCGTTGACGCCAGGGCGGGTGAACGCCGGATCCTAAGGGAAAAAGGCATTCCGGAAGAGGTCATCCCTACCCTGGTCAGAGCCAGGAAGGAGGTGACCGCACAACATTATCACCGCTTAGGTGAAAATATGTTCCATGGTGTGAGGCCAGGAAGGCTCCACGGAAGAATTTCAACTAGGTTAATTCCTACATTCCTGCAAGCAGGAGTGTATATGGGTCTCAAATTGGGGTCCATTAAGGTTCAAATTTCGACCGGTCGATTTTCTTCCAGAAAGAAATTGGCTTCAGTTCCTGAAGTCCAGAAGTTGTTAAGGGAGTACTGCATATACAACCCCTTTTTGATGTCTCCAGTGGCACTGGGCGATCTCAACGTAGTTTGGGATTCCTAAAATCACATTGTTTTTAACAACTCAAATCTGTGGATTTGATATATCTCACATGGAAAGTGACCATGCTGTTGGTCCTGGCCTCGGCCAGGCGAGTGTCAGAATTGGCGGCTTTATCTCACAAAGCCATATCTGATTGTCCATTCGGACAGAGCAAAGCTGTGGACTCGTCCCCAGTTTCTCCCTAAGGTGGTGTCAGCGTTTCACCTGAACCAGCTTATTGTGGTGCCTGCGGCTACTAGGGACTTGGAGGACTCCAAGTTGCTGGATGTTGTCAGGGCCCTGAAAATATAGTTTCCAGGTCGGCTGGAGTCAGGAAATCTGACTTGCTGTTTATCCTGTATGCACCCAACAAGCTGGGTGCTCCTGCTTCTAAGCAGACTATTGCTCGTTGGATTTGTAGTACAATTCAGCTTGCACATTCTGTGGCAGGCTTGCCACAGCAAAAAATATGTAAATGCCCATTCCACAAGGAAGGTGGGCTCATCTTGGGCGGCTGCCCGAGGGGTCTCGGCATTACAACTCTGCCGAGCAGCTACGTGGTCGGGGGAGAACACGTTTGTAAAATTTTACAAATTTGATACCCTGGCAAAAGAGGACCTGGAGTTCTCTCATTCGGTGCTGCAGAGTCATCCGCACTCTCCCGCCCGTTTGGGAGCTTTGGTATAATCCCCATGGTCCTTTCAGGAACCCCAGCATCCACTAGGACGATAGAGAAAATAAGAATTTACTTACCGATAATTCTATTTCTCGGAGTCCGTAGTGGATGCTGGGCGCCCATCCCAAGTGCGGATTATTCTGCAATACTTGTACATAGTTATTGTTACAAAACTCGGGTTATTGTTGTAGGAAGCCGTCTTTCAGAGGCTCCTTTTGTTATCATACTGTTAACTGGGTTTAGATCACAAGTTGTACGGTGTGATTGGTGTGGCTGGTATGAGTCTTACCCGGGATTCAAAATCCTCCCTTATTGTGTACGCTCGTCCGGGCACGGTACCTAACTGGAGTCTGGAGGAGGGTCATAGGGGGAGGAGCCAGTGCACACCACCTGATCTGGAAAAGCTTTACTTTTTGTGCCCTGTCTCCTGCGGAGCCGCTATTCCCCATGGTCCTTTCAGGAACCCCAGCATCCACTACGGACTCCGAGAAATAGAATTATCGGTAAGTAAATTCTTATTATTATCTGATTATTATGTAGTATTATTATTTTTCACTCAGTGTGCATTAGGGAACACAAATTGTTTTTTCTTACCCAGAATTACCCCTCCTTTTTAGCACCTGAGTGACATCACAATCTGATTGAGCAGCTCACCATCATATGTGCGCGGGATAATAGAGCCATCAATGTAAACCAGCAACTTGAAACAGAGTCCTAGCAAAGTTCAAACAGTTTCAATAGTCTTGCTGGGTGCCAGTCGTTTGGTCTATAAGCTCCTTCCCTCTCCACCAACGCGTTTCGACATTCAAAGTCTTTGTCAAGGTGTCGATCACTTTTCCAGTTGATCCGGTGAACTTTGCATATACTTCTGCACCCACAGTGGAGGTAGTACTGACCATGCCATTCAGCCAAAATCCCAGAGATTACACAATTTAATGATTATTTTTGTTCTATTAGATCTGTCCTTCCATTGTAGTAATCCTATGAACAGAAGTGAGACAGTGGGCAACTGAAACTGACCTCCACAGCTGCACAATTACTGAAGAAAAATAGACTGCCATGTTTCCTTTTATCGTGTGTATGAACTGGCATGTTGTAACCATCTGAGCTTCAATATATGCAGACTCCTTTATGTTCCATGTATGATGGGGGCATTCTGACCCGTTCGCTTGCTGCTTTTTATCGCAGCCGAGCGAACGGGTACCCACTGCGCTGGCGCCGTAGTTCGCCGGCGAATGCCAGGCGGCCGAAGGCTGTAGCGGGGCTGCGATCGCCTCTGCCTGATTGACGGGCAGAGGTGGTCGCTGGGAGGGAGGGGGCGGAACGGCGGAGTTTGGCAGCCATTTCGTGGACACGGTCCGGCCAACGCAGGCGTGGCCGGACCGTGCGGGGAGTGGCCCGCAGCGGCTGCGTGACGTCATATGCAGCCGCTGCGGGCCGGGGAGTGACGAGTAGCTCCCGGCCAGCACGCTATAGCTGCGCTGGTCGGGAGCTACTCTGGAAGTGCAAAGGCATCACCGCTGTGCGATGCCTTTGCACTTCTGCGGGGGGGGGGCCGGCACGGACATGCAAGGCAGACTAGCCCTGTGCTGGGCGTCCCCCCGCATGTCAGTGTGAATGATCGTAGCTGTGCTAAATTTAGCACAGCTACGATCATCTTGGAATGAGGGCCTATATACACTACAGCTGATGATTCTCTTTAATCTAACCTGAATCTACCTCAATGGAAAATCTTCCGCAGAAAGCTTTTCTGATGTATGATGAAATATTGATTCCTCAATAGCTGAGACCTCTTACGGTTTCTAATACCCCTTTCTCTTACGTCCTAGAGGATACTAGGGCCCATTTAGTACCATGGGGTATAGACAGGTCCACTAGGAGCCATGGGCACTTTAAGAATTTGATAGTGTGGGCTGGCTCCTCCCTCTATGCCCCTCCTACCAGACTCAGTTTAGAAAATGTGCCTGGAGGAGACGGTCACGCTGAAGGAGGCCCTGAAGAGTTTTCTGCATTTTTTTTATATGTTTGTTATTTTCTCTAACGTCCTAGTGGATGCTGGGACTCCGTCAGGACCATGGGGAATAGCGGGCTCCGCAGGAGACAGGGCACATCTAAATAAAGCTTTTAGGATCACATGGTGCGTACTGGCTCCTCCCCCTATGACCCTCCTCCAAGCCTCAGTTAGGTTTTTGTGCCCGTCCGAGAAGGGTGCAATCTAGGTGGCTCTCCTAAAGAGCTGCTTAGAAAAAGTTTTTTTTAGGTTTAAATCTCAGTGAATCCTGCTGGCAACAGGATCACTGCATCGAGGGACTTAGGGGAGAGATTTCCAACTCACCTGCGTGCAGGATGGATTGGAGTCTTAGGCTACTGGACACTTAGCTCCAGAGGGAGTCGGAACACAGGTCCTCTTGGGGTTCGTCCCGGAGCCGCGCCGCCGATCCCCCTTACAGACGCTGAAGACGGAGGTCCGGAAAGCAGGCGGCAGAAGACTCCTCAGTCTTCATGAAGGTAGCGCACAGCACTGCAGCTGTGCGCCATTGTTGCTACACGTCTCACTGATTCAGTCACGGAGGGTGCAGGGCGCTGCTGGGGGCGCCCTGGGCAGCAATATTAAATACCTGTAGTGGCAAAATAAATACACCACATATAGCCATTAAGGCTATATGTATGTATTTAACCCAGGCCAGTTTTCTTAAAACCCGGGAGAAAAGCCCGCCGAAAAAGGGGCGGAGCTTATTCTCCTCAGCACTCAGCGCCATTTTCCTGCTCAGCTCCGCTGGTGAGGAAGGCTCCCAGGACTCTCCCCTGCACTGCACTACAGAAACAGGGTAACAAAGAGAAGGGGGGCATAATTTGGCGATATTGATATATTAAAAGCGCTTATATCAAAAACAACACCTTCTAGGGTTGTTTATATACATTTATAGCGCTTTTGGTGTGTGCTGGCAAACTCTCCCTCTGTCTCCCCAAAGGGCTAAGAGGGTCCTGTCTTCGATTAGAGCATTCCCTGTGTGGCTGCTGTGTGTCGGTACGTGTGTGTCGACATGTATGAGGACGATGTTGGTGTGGAGGCAGAGCAATTGCCGGTAATGGTGATGTCACCCCCTAGGGAGTCGACACCGGAATGGATGGCTTTAGTTATGGAATTACGTGATAATGTTAGCACATTACAAAAGTCAGTTGACGAAATGAGACGGCCGGAAAACCAGTTAGTACCGGCTCAGGCGTCTCAGACACCGTCAGGGGCTGTAAAACGTCCCTTACCTCAGTCAGTCGACACGGGTACCGACACAGATGAATCTAGTGTCGACGGTGAAGAAACAAACGTATTTTCCAATAGGGCCACACGTTATATGATCACGGCAATGAAGGAGGCTTTGCAGATCTCTGATACTGCTGGTACCTCCAAAAAGGGGTATTATGTGGGGGGTGAAAAAACTACCTGTAGCTTTTCCAGAATCAGAGGAATTGAATGACGTGTGTGACGAAGCGTGGGTTAACCCAGATAGAAAACTGCTAATTTCCAAGAAGTTATTGGCATTATACCCTTTCCCACCAGAGGTTAGGGCGCGCTGGGAAACACCCCCTAGGGTGGATAAGGCGCTCACACGTTTATCAAAGCAAGTGGCGTTGCCGTCTCCTGATACGGCCGCCCTCAAGGATCCAGCAGATAGGAGGCTGGAAACTACACTGAAGAGTATATACACACATACTGGTGTTATACTGCGACCGGCAGTAGCCTCAGCCTGGATGTGCAGTGCTGGGGTAGTGTGGTTGGATTCTCTGACTGAAAATATTGATACCCTGGATAGGGACAGTATTTTATTGACTCTAGAGCAATTAAAGGATGCTTTTCTTTATATGCGAGATGCTCAGAGGGATATTTGTACTCTAGCATCAAGAGTAAGCGCGATGTCCATATCTGCCAGAAGAAGTTTATGGACGCGACAGTGGTCAGGTGATGCGGATTCCAAAAGGCATATGGAAGTATTGCCATATAAAGGAGAGGAATTATTTGGGGTCGGTCTTTCGGACCTGGTGGCCACGGCAACTGCCGGCAAATCCACTTTTTTACCTCAGACCCCCTCCCAACAGAAAAAGACACCGTCTTTTCAGCCGCAGTCCTTTCGCTCCTATAAAAACAAGCGACCAAAAGGACAGTCTTATCTGCCGCGAGGCAGAGGAAAGGGTAAGAGAGGGCAGCAAGCAGCCCCTGCCCAGGACCAGAAGCCCGCCCCGGGTTCTACAAAGCCATCAGCATGACGCTGGGGCTTTACAAGCGGACTCAGGAGCGGTGGGGGGTCGACTCAAGATTTTCAGCAATCAGTGGGCTCGCTCACAAGTGGACCCATGGATCCTGCAGATAATATCTCAGGGTTACATGTTGGAGTTCGAAAGGTCTCCCCCCTCGCCGGTTCCTAAAGTCTGCTTTACCAACGTCTCCCTACAGCCATTCACAAGCTGTATTCTCAGCAGGTGATAGTCAAGGTACCCCTCCTACAACAGGGAAAGGGGTATTATTCCACACTATTTGTGGTACCGAAGCCGGACGGTTCGGTAAGACCTATTCTAAACCTGAAATCCTTGAACCTGTACATACAGAAATTCAAGTTCAAGATGGAGTCACTCAGAGCAGTGATAGCGAATCTGGAAGAAGGGGACTTCATGGTGTCCCTGGACATAAAAGATGCTTATCTGCATGTCCCAATTTACCCCTCACACCAAGGGTATCTCAGGTTCGTGATACAAGACTGTCATTATCAGTTTCAAACGCTGCCGTTTGGTTTGTCCACGGCCCCTCGGGTCTTTACCAAGGTAATGACCGAAATGATGGTTCTTCTACGAAGAAAAGGCGTATTAATTATCCCTTACTTGGACGATCTCCTGATAAGGGCAAAGTCCAGAGAACAGCTGGAAGTCGGTGTAGCACTAACCCAGGTAGTGCTTCAGCAACACGGGTGGATTCTGAATCTTCCAAAATCTCAATTGACCCCGACAACTCGTCTGCTGTTCCTGGGAATGATTCTGGACACGGTTCAGAAAAAGGTGTTTCTCCCGGAGGAGAAAGCAAGGGAGTTATCCGAACTTGTCAGGAACCTCCTAAAACCAGGAACTGTGTCAGTACATCAATGCACAAGAGTCCTGGGAAAGATGGTGGCTTCTTACGAAGCGATTCCATTCGGCAGATTCCATGCACGGACATTTCAGTGGGATCTGCTGGACAAATGGTCCGGATCGCATCTGCACATGCATCAGCGGATAACACGGTCACCAAGAACAAGGTTGTCTCTCCTGTGGTGGTTGCAGAGTGCCCATCTGTTAGAGGGCCGCAGATTCGGCATACAGGACTGGGTCCTGGTGACTACGGATGCCAGCCTACGAGGCTGGGGAGCAGTCACACAGGGAAGAAACTTCCAGGGCGTGTGGTCAAACCTGGAGACGTCCCTTCACATAAATATACTGGAGCTAAGAGCGATCTACAATGCTCTAAGCCTGGCAAAATCGCTGCTTCAGGGTCAGCCGGTGTTGATCCAGTCGGACAACATCACGGCAGTCGCCCACGTAAACCGACAAGGCGGCACGAGAAGCAGAAGAGCAATGACAGAAGCTGCAAGGATTCTGCGCTGGGCGGAGAATCATGTCATAGCACTGTCAGCAGTGTTCATCCCGGGAGTGGACAACTGGGAAGCAGACTTCCTCAGCAGACACGACCTTCACCCGGGAGAGTGGGGACTTCATCCAGAAGTCTTCCACATGATTGTGAACCGTTGGGAAAGACCAAAGGTGGACATGATGGCGTCTCGCCTCAACAAAAAATTGGACAGATATTGCGCCAGGTCAAGAGACCCTCAGGCAATAGCTGTGGACGCTCTGGTAACACCGTGGGTGTACCAGTCAGTGTATGTGTTCCCTCCTCTGCCTCTCATACCAAAGGTACTGAGAATTATACGGAAAAGAGGAGTAAGAACAATACTGGTGGCTCCGGACTGGCCAAGAAGAACTTGGTATCCGGAACTTCAAGAGATGCTCACGGAGGATCCATGGCCTCTACCTCTAAGAAGGGATCTGCTTCAGCAGGGACCTTGTATGTTCCAAGACTTACCGCGTCTGCGTTTGACGGCATGGCGGTTGAACGCCGGATTCTAAAAGAAAAGGGCATTCCAGAGGAAGTTATTCCTACCTTGATTAAGGCTAGAAAGGAAGTGACTGTACAACATTATCACCGCATTTGGCGAAAATATGTTGCGTGGTGTGAGGCCAAGAAGGCTCCAACGGAAGAATTTCAATTGGGTCGATTCTTACATTTCCTGCAAGCAGGATTGTCTATGGGCCTAAAATTGGGGTCCATTAAAGTTCAAATTTCGGCCTTATCAATCTTCTTCCAGAAGGAATTGGCATCAGTGCCTGAAGTACAAACTTTTGTCAAAGGTGTACTACATATACAACCCCCAATAGTGCCTCCAGTGGCACCGTGGGATTTGAACGTAGTTTTGAATTTTCTCAAATCTCATTGGTTTGAGCCTCTAAAATCGGTAGATTTAAAATACCTTACATGGAAGGTAACCATGCTATTGGCCCTGGCTTCAGCCAGGAGAGTTTCAGAGTTGGCGGCTTTATCATACAAAAGCCCATATCTGATTTTCCATTCGGACAGGGCAGAACTGCGGACACGTCCTCATTTTCTCCCTAAGGTGGTTTCGGCTTTTCACTTGAACCAGCCTATTGTGGTGCCTGCGGCTACTAGCGACTTGGAGGACTCCAAGTTACTGGACGTTGTCAGAGCATTAAAAATATATATTTCAAGGACAGCTGGAGTCAGAAAATCTGACTCGTTGTTTATATTGTATGCACCCAACAAGATGGGTGCTCCTGCGTCTAAACAGACGATTGCACGTTGGATCTGTAGCACAATCCAACTTGCACATTCTGTGGCAGGCCTGCCACAGCCTAAATCTGTAAAGGCCCACTCCACAAGGAAAGTGGGCTCATCTTGGGCGGCTGCCCGAGGGGTCTCGGCATTACAACTTTGCCGAGCAGCTACGTGGTCAGGGGAGAACACGTTTGTAAAATTTTACAAATTTGATACTCTGGCTAAGGAGGACCTGGAGTTCTCTCATTCGGTGCTGCAGAGTCATCCGCACTCTCCCGCCCGTTTGGGAGCTTTGGTATAATCCCCATGGTCCTGACGGAGTCCCAGCATCCACTAGGACGTTAGAGAAAATAAGAATTTACTTACCGATAATTCTATTTCTCATAGTCCGTAGTGGATGCTGGGCGCCCATCCCAAGTGCGGATTGTCTGCAATACTTGTACATAGTTATTGTTACAAAGATCGGGTTATTACTATTGTTGTGAGCCATCTTTTCAGAGGCTACTTCGTTTTTTGTTATCATACTGTTAACTGGGTTCAGATCACAAGTTGTACGGTGTGATTGGTGTGGCTGGTATGAGTCTTACCCGGGATTCAAGATCCTTCCTTATTGTGTACGCTCGTCCGGGCACAGTACCTAACTGAGGCTTGGAGGAGGGTCATAGGGGGAGGAGCCAGTACGCACCATGTGATCCTAAAAGCTTTATTTAGATGTGCCCTGTCTCCTGCGGAGCCCGCTATTCCCCATGGTCCTGACGGAGTCCCAGCATCCACTACGGACTATGAGAAATAGAATTATCGGTAAGTAAATTCTTATTTTCAGGCAGGTATGGTTGGCACAAGCCTGCCTGCGTCATGGGACTTAGGGGGGAAGCCCAACCTCTTGAGGGTCTTGAGGGGTTAATGGTCCCTTTCCCCGCTGACAGGACACTGAGCTCCTGAGGGAACTATTCACATGCCCCACCACGGCGAGCGTACATTCCCGCAGCGCGCCGCCACCCCTAACAGAGCCAGAAGACTGAAGAGTGGTGAGTACTGAGCCGGCATCCCGGTTAGCGGGGCGTCGGTCATTATGGCGGCATGAGGGCACGGAGACGCACGGCTTCTAAACGGGCGGAATGCGTCTCTGGACACCATACACAACTGCGTCCCAGTACACTGTACACAGTACCCATACTGGCACGACGGCCTTAAAACGGTTCTCTCCATTTTAAGCACCAGATTCCTCAGCCAGTATTAAAAAAAAATGAGAAGACTGAGTGTTCAAATTCAAGATGGAGTCTCTGAGAGCGGTGATCTCCGGTCTGGAGGAGGGGGAATTCCTAATGTCTCTGGATATCAAGGATGCGTACCCTCACATTCCGATCTGGCCGCCTCTTCAGGCCTATCTACAGTTTGCACTGCAGGACTGTCGCTACCAGTTCCAGGCCCTGCCATTTGGCCTCTCTACGGCACCGAGGGTGTTCACCAAAGTGATGGCAGAGATGATGCTTCTACTACGCAAACAGGGAGTGAACATGATTCCGTACCTGGACGATTTCCTGATAAAAGCACCGTCCAGGGAAAGGTTGCTGGACAGCATTGCTCTATCATCCACACTTCTCCAGGATCATGGGTGGATTCTGAACCTTCTGAAATCTCACCTAGAGCCAACACAGAGGCTCCCATTCCTGGGAATGATACTGGATACGGAGTCGCAGAAGGAAAGGCATTAGTAATCCAATCGATGGTTCGGGATGTCCTGAAGCCAACCCGGATATCGGTACATCTATGCATTCGCCTTCTGGGGAAAATGGTGGCCTCTTACGAGGCTCTTCAATATGGAAGGTTTCACGCAAGACCCTGCAGCTCGATCTGTTGGACAAATGGTCCAGATCGCATCTTCACATGCACCAGAGGATCTGTCTGTCACCAAAAGCCAGGATCTCCCTTCTGTGGTGGCTACAGACTTCTCACCTCGTTGAGGGTCGGAGGTTCGGATTTTCGAACTGGATTCTGCTAACCACAGACGCAAGCCACAGAGGTTAGGTTTAGGCTGCAGGGAGGAGGTTCAGGCACCCCTTCCCAGGGAAGGTTAGGCTGAGGGGGGAGGGGAGGATTAGATTTAGGCTGCGATGAAGGGGAGGGGGTGTAGGTTTCGACACCACCAAGGAGGGTTATGGTTAGGCTCAGTGGAGATTTAGGTTTTGGCTGTAGGGAGGGAAGGTTGGGGGGGATAAGTATACTTGCCTTCCCCTGTCAGGATTCTAGTCATTGGGATGCCGCGGTCAGTATTCTGACCACCGGTATCCCAAACGCTGGCATATCAATCCCAACCCTGTGAAGAGGTATACTGAGGGTTGTGTGCTTAAATGCAATTTCTGATCTGCAAGACGATCCGTTAAAATAATCAGCATGTATTGGCCCTGTATGCAGGTTTGATAGTGATAGTCCGGTCTGGGCTACATATATTGACAGAGTGGAATTATACTGCCAGGCCAATAACATGCAGGAAGCTAAGAAACTGGGCTCCAATGTGCAATCTATTAGCTCCATTGAAACCTGCTGTTAAGTCCTTTAAGGATATTGTAAACATTTTACAGGGTTACTTAAATCCAAAGCCATTAGTGATTGATGAGAGATTCCGGTTTAATAGATGCTGTCAGCACCAGGGCAAAGTAAGTGGCGGCATTAAGGAAATTAACAGTGCACTGCCAGTTTGGACCTGGATTAACAGAAACTGTAATAGGCCATTTAGTACGTTGCTTGATTAGCAAAAACATTTAGAAAAGACTGCTATTTGACCATGAACTAACACTAACCAGGGCCCTGCTCCTAGTTATTTCTATGGATAAGACTGAAGTTTTTGATGTGAATTTCCAGGTCTAGCCCAAGTTTAAGAATACTATTTATCACTGATATTCTGGTAGAAGAGACAAATTTAGCAACATGCCAGGGCTACTGTGTAGTGTAGTGTAGCACGATCTTACGTAAAGTGCAAGAAGGCTACTTGAGGAATGTTAAAATATAGAATTTGGTGAAAAACTACACTTGGTGAGTGAGAATTGATAGTGAATTGAGTATGCAGACTGCATGAAAGTGCAAAATGCTCCTCCAGTGGCACTTTTTACACCATTGGGAATGCTCACCTTTCCAGTGACTTTGCAGCGCCATTCTTGTACTGTGTATGTATGTGTTTGTTTGTTTTGTGGGAGGGGAGGGTTGTTTTTTCAGAGGAAACTTTCTGTTGTTTGGATTATATTTGCTAGGAACGGACTGCCAGAACAAGTTTGTAGTGAAAATGGTCTGAAAGTCATGTCTGCTGAATTCCAGATTCATGAAAGGAATTGTATTTAAACATTACACCGACTATTCGGTTACCAATGATCTGTCTGAAAGAGCGTTATAGCGGCCATGAGTAAAGAAGCGATGTTGCTTCAGCACAAGGTTCACAATTTCTGTTTATCTACTGCAACACAGTACACTCCCCTACTGGGCCCGCCATGTTCTTTCTACTGAGGAACTTGAGTGAAGCCCGATGGTAGGACAGTGGTAAAGTTTAAACAGTACGGTTTATTAATGACCCACTCGAGATTTTGCTGTCGGACAAGACCTGCTTGATTTCAGAGCAGACAAATGGCAGGCAGGCAAGGTGATCTCCAAAATTGGACTCTTGCTGTACAAATGGTCCTGCGTGATCGCACCAAGTGCCCCCAAGCCACATCCTGATTGAGAGGGGGTTGGGCGGAGCTGGCCAGCATACCCGAACAAGGGCATGTTGTTTTCTGGGAGTGGGTGGGCCCAGGGTCCCTGTCTTTGGATACAGATTTCCTGGTCCCAGCTAAGCAGTTCCAGTGATCATTCTGAGTAAACTGAGGCTTACTCAGATGGCCAGGGCTGCGACCATCGTGGCCAATGGCTGCAGTGGTAGTTCTATGCTCCCAGGAAGCGTCTTCTTCCTATATGCCTCCTGCTGTATTAGCATATTAGTTGTACAGTATTGCACAGTTGCTTCATTGCGGTTGTGTAATACCGTACAACTATGAATCTGGTTCTTAGTGATAACAACTGTGTTCTATATATACACTTTAAAGTGGTATAGTATATTTGAACACACCTGTTACCTATGAACTTAGCTAATATCTTATGCCACACAGAGGTTGATAATTGCTAGCTGCAGAACTGCATCCATCCACTATCCAAGTATGAGCTGATGTTGGATTTGAACCAAAAAAAAAAAAAAAAAACACACTTTGGCCCACATGGGGAATTAAAACACACATTGGTCCCCACAGTAATTAAACAAATGCACTGGCTCCCACAGTAATTAAACACATTGGCTCCCCACAGTAATTGCACATATTGTCCCCTCACAGCAATTACACACAACCCACCCACCCCACTTTAATTACACATATTGCACATATTGTCCCCCCACAGTAATTATACATATTGTTCCCCCGTGCAATTACACACATTGGCCCCCCACACACAGTAATTACACACATCCCCCCCCCTCCCTCACACACACAGTAATTACACATATTGGCCCCCACATTAATTGCACATATTGCCCCCCCCCCCCCACAGTAATTATACATATTGTTCCCCCCAGCAATTAAGGGGGGTACTCACGGAGCGATATTCTAAGCAATCTGACTAGATTGCTTAGAATATCAGCATGATCGCTCCGTGTGTAGCCCCCTCAGCGATAGCGATGCGCGGCCCCGCACATCGCTATCGCTGCTGCTAGATTGGCCTCCTAGGCAGCCTGTCCACCCACTATGTTAAAGACAATTGTCTTTAACATAGTGGGTGGACAGGCTGCCTAGGAGCTCCTCCCCGGCTGGGGTGGACAGCAAGTCCCACTAAGATCATTCCCACGACTGTTAAGACTAATGTTAGAGACATACAATAACACTTTTAAAGATGTTAAAAGTTTTTAAATAAATATTTGAAAATTATGGATCAACGAGTGACTCCATTGCTTTGGGCGATTCTTTGGTGAGATGGTTTCTTTCAGACAATACATCTCTCCGTGATTGATCCAAAAATTGAAGAAAGATCATAGAGATACTATAAAGAGAATTTCATTTGAGCGCACTCCATACTACCACTATCAAAATATATATATATATATATATATATATACACACACACACACACACACACACACACACACACACATACATACATACATACATACATACATACATACATACATACATACATACATACATACATACATATACACTGCTCAAAAAAATAAAGGGAACACTTAAACACAATGTGACTCCAAGTCAATCACACTTCTGTGAAATCAAATCAAACTGTCCACTTAGGAAGCAACACTGATTGACAATCAATTTCACATGCTGTTGTGCAAATGGAATAGACAACAGGTGGAAATTATAGGCAATTAGCAAGACACCCCCAATAAAGGAGTTGTTCTGCAGGTGGTGACCACAGACCACTTCTCAGCTCCTATGTTTTCTGGCTGATGTTTTGGTCACTTTTGAAAGCTGGCGGTGCTTTCACTCTAGTGGTAGCATGAGACGGTGTCTACAACCAGTAGCGGATCTTGCCACGGGCAAGCAGGACTTTTGCCCGGGGCGCCAGCGCCATCCAGAGGGCGCCGCAGCATGGCAAGATCCACTACTGTGTCCCCCGCTGCCGTTGTGTCCCCCCGCAGTGAAGGGAACTAGACTCTATCCGCAAAGTTTCCCTTCATGGAGAGGACCTTTCCTGTGCGGTGCGCGATGACGCCATCGCGCGCCGCACAGCATTGTGGGACTGGCACAGACGCTAGGGGTCATGATTGACCTCTAGTGTCTATGCTGTGCGAGAGACGTCGTGACGTCTCTCCCATAGATCCGAGGAGAGGAGCGGCGGCGGAGGTCTGCAACGTCCGGCACTCAGGAGCGGGGATTGTAAGTATGCTCTTTTTATTTCTCTATCGTCCTAGTGGATGCTGGGGTTCCTGAAAGGACCATGGGGAATAGCGGCTCCGCAGGAGACAGGGCACAAAAAGTAAAGCTTTTCCAGATCAGGTGGTGTGCACTGGCTCCTCCCCCTATGACCCTCCTCCAGACTCCAGTTAGATTTTTGTGCCCGGCCGAGAAGGGTGCAATCTAGGTGGCTCTCCTAAAGAGCTGCTTAGAAAAAGTTTAGCTTAGGTTTTTTATTTTACAGTGAGTCCTGCTGGCAACAGGATCACTGCAACGAGGGACTGAGGGGAGAAGAAGTGAACTCACCTGCGTGCAGGATGGATTGGCTTCTTGGCTACTGGACATCAGCTCCAGAGGGACGATCACAGGTACAGCCTGGATGGTCACCGGAGCCGCGCCGCCGGCCCCCTTGCAGATGCTGAAGTCAGAAGAGGTCCAGAATCGGCGGCTGAAGACTCCTGCAGTCTTCTAAAGGTAGCGCACAGCACTGCAGCTGTGCGCCATTTTCCTCTCAGCACACTTCACACGCAGTCACTGAGGGTGCAGGGCGCTGGGGGGGGGCGCCCTGGGAGGCAAATGTAACCTATATAAAGGCTAAAAATACCTCACATATAGCCCCCAGAGGCTATATGGAGATATTTAACCCCTGCCTGGATTCACTAAATAGCGGGAGACGAGCCCGCCGGAAAAGGGGCGGGGCCTATCTCCTCAGCACACGGCGCCATTTCCACTCACAGCTCCGCTGGTCAGGACGGCTCCCAGGTCTCTCCCCTGCACTGCACTACAGAAACAGGGTAAAACAGAGAGGGGGGGCAAATTTATGGCGATATTTTGATATATATAAAGCAGCTATAAGGGAGCACTTATTATAAGGCTATCCCTGTTATATATATATAGCGCTTTTGGTGTGTGCTGGCAAACTCTCCCTCTGTCTCCCCAAAGGGCTAGTGGGTCCTGTCTTCGTTAGGAGCATTCCCTGTGTGTCTGCTGTGTGTCGGTACGTGTGTGTCGACATGTATGAGGACGATATTGGTGTGGAGGCGGAGCAATTGCCAAATATGAGGATGTCACCCCTTAGGGAGTCGACACCAGAATGGATGCCTTTATTTATGGAACTACGGGATAGTGTCAACACGCTAAAGCAGTCGTTTGACGACATGAGACGGCCGGACAATCAATTAGTGCCTGTCCAGGCGACTCAAACACCGTCAGGGGCTGTGAAACGCCCTTTGCCTCAGTCGGTCGACACAGACCCAGACACAGGCACTGACTCCAGTGGTGACGGTGACGAATCAACCGTATTTTCCAGTAGGGCCACACGTTATATGATTTTGGCAATGAAGGAGGCGTTACAGTTAGCTGATACTACAGGTACCACTAAACAGGGTATTATGTGGGGTGTGAAAAAACTACCTATAGTTTTTCCTGAATCAGAAGAATTAAATGACGTGTGTAATGAAGCGTGGGTTGCCCCTGATAAAAAGCTGATAATTTCAAAGAAATTATTGGCATTATACCCTTTCCCGCCAGAGGTTAGGGAGCGCTGGGAAACACCTCCTAGGGTGGACAAGGCGCTAACACGCTTATCTAAACAAGTGGCGTTACCCTCTCCTGAGACGGCCGCACTTAAAGATCCATCAGATAGGAGGATGGAAAATATCCAAAAAAGTATATACACACATGCAGGTGTTATACTACGACCAGCTATAGCGACTGCCTGGATGTGCAGTGCTGGGGTAGTTTGGTCAGAGTCCCTGATTGAAAATATTGATACCCTGGACAGGGACAATATTTTACTGTCGTTAGAACAAATAAAGGATGCATTTCTTTATATGCGTGATGCACAGAGGGATATCTGCACACTGGCATCACGGGTAAGTGCTATGTCCATTTCGGCCAGAAGAGCTTTATGGACGCGACAGTGGACAGGCGATGCGGATTCAAAACGACATATGGAAGTTTTGCCGTATAAAGGGGAGGAGTTATTTGGAGTCGGTCTATCAGATTTGGTGGCCACGGCTACAGCCGGGAAATCCACCTTTCTACCTCAAGTCACTCCCCAACAGAAAAAGGCACCGACTTTTCAACCGCAGCCCTTTCGTTCCTTTAAAAATAAGAGAGCAAAGGGCTATTCATATCTGCCACGAGGCAGAGGTCGAGGGAAGAGACAGCAACAGGCAGCTCCTTCCCAGGAACAGAAGCCTTCCCCGGCTTCTACAAAAGCCTCAGCATGACGCTGGGGCTTCTCAAGCGGACTCGGGGACGGTGGGTGGTCGTCTCAAAAATTACAGCGCGCAGTGGGCTCACTCGCAGGTAGATCCCTGGATCCTGCAGATAATATCTCAGGGGTACAGGTTGGAATTAGAGACAGATCCACCTCGCCGTTTCCTGAAGTCTGCTTTACCAACGTCCCCCTCCGAAAGGGAGACGGTTTTGGAAGCCATTCACAAGCTGTACTCTCAGCAGGTGATAGTCAAGGTACCTCTTCTACAACAAGGGAAGGGGTATTATTCCACTCTTTTTGTGGTACCGAAGCCGGATGGCTCGGTAAGGCCTATTCTAAATCTGAAGTCCTTGAACCTGTACATAAAGAAGTTCAAGATGGAGTCACTCAGAGCAGTGATAGCGAACCTGGAAGAGGGGGACTTTATGGTATCCTTGGACATCAAGGATGCGTATCTCCACGTTCCAATTTACCCCTCACACCAGGGGTACCTCAGGTTCGTTGTACAAAACTGTCACTATCAGTTTCAGACGCTGCCGTTCGGATTGTCCACGGCACCTCGGGTCTTTACAAAGGTAATGGCCGAGATGATGATTCTTCTTCGAAGAAAAGGCATATTAATTATCCCATACTTGGACGATCTCCTAATAAGGGCAAGGTCCAGAGAACAGCTAGAGATGGGATTAGCACTGTCTCAAGAAGTGCTAAAACAGCACGGGTGGATTCTGAATATTCCAAAATCCCAGTTAATGCCGACAACTCGTCTGCTGTTCCTAGGGATGATTCTGGACACGGTTCAGAAAAAGGTTTTTCTCCCGGAGGAAAAAGCCAAGGAGTTATCCGAGCTTGTCAGGAACCTCCTAAAACCAGGAAAGGTGTCTGTACATCAATGCACAAGAGTCCTGGGAAAAATGGTGGCTTCTTACGAAGCAATTCCATTCGGCAGATTCCACGCAAGAATTTTCCAAAGGGATCTGTTGGACAAATGGTCAGGGTCGCATCTTCAGATGCACCTGCGGATAACCCTGTCTCCAAGGACAAGGGTGTCTCTTCTGTGGTGGTTGCAGAGTGCTCATCTATTGGAGGGCCGCAGATTCGGCATACAGGATTGGATCCTGGTGACCACGGACGCCAGCCTGAGAGGCTGGGGAGCAGTCACACAAGGAAGAAACTTCCAGGGAGTATGGACGAGCCTGGAAACGTCTCTTCACATAAACATTCTGGAACTAAGAGCAATATACAATGCTCTAAGCCAGGCAGAACCTCTGCTTCAGGGAAAACCGGTGTTGATCCAGTCGGACAACATCACGGCAGTCGCCCATGTGAACAGACAGGGCGGCACAAGAAGCAGGAGTGCAATGGCAGAAGCTGCAAGGATTCTTCGCTGGGCAGAGAATCATGTGATAGCACTGTCAGCAGTGTTCATCCCGGGAGTGGACAACTGGGAAGCAGACTTCCTCAGCAGACACGATCTTCACCCGGGAGAGTGGGGACTTCATCCAGAAGTCTTCCACTTGCTGGTAACCCGTTGGGAAAGACCAATGGTGGACATGATGGCGTCTCGCCTCAACAAAAAACTGGACAGGTATTGCGCCAGGTCAAGAGATCCGCAGGCAATAGCTGTGGACGCGCTGGTAACGCCTTGGGTGTACCAGTCGGTGTATGTGTTTCCTCCTCTGCCTCTCATACCAAAAGTATTGAGAATTATACGGCAAAGAGGCGTAAGGACGATACTAGTGGTTCCGGATTGGCCAAGAAGGACTTGGTACCCGGAACTTCAAGAGATGATCACGGAAGATCCGTGGCCTCTACCTCTAAGGAGGGACTTGCTTCAGCAGGGTCCCTGTCTGTTTCAAGACTTACCGCGGCTGCGTTTGACGGCATGGCGGTTGAACGCCGGATCCTAAAGGAAAAAGGCATGCCGGAAGAAGTCATTCCTACTTTGATTAAAGCAAGGAAGGAAGTAACCGTGCAACATTATCACCGAATTTGGCGAAAATATGTTGCGTGGTGCGAAGATCGGAGTGCTCCGACGGAGGAATTTCAACTGGGTCGATTCCTACATTTTCTGCAATCAGGATTGTCTATGGGTCTCAAATTGGGATCTATTAAGGTTCAAATTTCGGCCCTGTCGATTTTCTTTCAAAAAGAATTGGCTTCAGTCCCTGAAGTCCAGACCTTTGTTAAGGGAGTGCTACATATACAGCCTCCTGTGGTGCCTCCAGTGGCACCGTGGGATCTCAATGTGGTTTTGGACTTTCTAAAATCTCATTGGTTTGAACCACTAAAGAAGGTGGATTTGAAATATCTCACATGGAAAGTGACCATGCTTCTAGCCCTGGCTTCGGCCAGGAGAGTGTCAGAACTGGCAGCTTTATCTTACAAAAGCCCATATCTGATTTTCCATTCGGACAGGGCAGAACTGCGGACTCGTCCGCATTTTCTCCCTAAGGTGGTGTCAGCATTTCATCTGAACCAGCCTATTGTAGTGCCTGCGGCTACAAGTGACTTGGAGGACTCCAAGTTACTGGACGTTGTCAGAGCATTAAAAATATATATTGCAAGGACAGCTGGAGTCAGAAAATCTGACTCGTTGTTTATATTGTATGCACCCAACAAGATGGGTGCTCCTGCGTCTAAGCAGACGATTGCTCGTTGGATCTGTAGCACAATCCAACTTGCACATTCTGTGGCAGGCCTGCCACAGCCTAAATCTGTAAAGGCCCACTCCACAAGGAAGGTGGGCTCATCTTGGGCGGCTGCCCGAGGGGTCTCGGCATTACAACTTTGCCGAGCAGCTACGTGGTCAGGGGAGAACACGTTTGTAAAATTTTACAAATTTGATACTCTGGCTAAGGAGGACCTGGAGTTCTCTCATTCGGTGCTGCAGAGTCATCCGCACTCTCCCGCCCGTTTGGGAGCTTTGGTATAATCCCCATGGTCCTTTCAGGAACCCCAGCATCCACTAGGACGATAGAGAAAATAAGATTTTACTTACCGATAAATCTATTTCTCGGAGTCCGTAGTGGATGCTGGGCGCCCATCCCAAGTGCGGATTATCTGCAATAATTGTACATAGTTATTGTTAACTAATTCGGGTTATTGTTGAAGGAAGCCATCTTTCAGAGGCTCCGCTGTTATCATACTGTTAACTGGGTTTAGATCACAAGTTGTACGGTGTGATTGGTGTGGCTGGTATGAGTCTTACCCGGGATTCAAAATCCTCCCTTATTGTGTACGCTCGTCCGGGCACAGTACCTAACTGGAGTCTGGAGGAGGGTCATAGGGGGAGGAGCCAGTGCACACCACCTGATCTGGAAAAGCTTTACTTTTTGTGCCCTGTCTCCTGCGGAGCCGCTATTCCCCATGGTCCTTTCAGGAACCCCAGCATCCACTACGGACTCCGAGAAATAGATTTATCGGTAAGTAAAATCTTATTTTTTTTAAGCGGCGCTACTGGGGGCACAAATGGGGGCACAACTCTACAGGGGGCGTAACTGACCACGCCCCTGTATGAAGCCACGCCCCTATTTTCCACCCGGGGCGCCACAAGGGCTAGAACCGGCCATGTCTACAACCCACACAAGTGGCTTAGGTAGTGCAGCTCATCCAGGATGGCACATCAATGCGAGCTGTGACAAGAAGGTTTGCCGTGTCTGTCAGCGTAGTGTCCAGAGCATGGAGGCGCTACCAGGAGACAGGCCAGTACATCAGGAGACGTGGAGGAGGCCGTAGGAGGGCAACAACCCAGCAGCAGGACCGCTACCTCCGCCTTTGTGCAAGGAGGAACAGGAGGAGCACTGCCAGAGCCCTGCAAAATGACCTCCAGCAAGCCACAAATGTGCATGTGTCTACTCAAACGATCAGAAACAGACTCCATGAGGGTGGTGTGAGGGCCCGACGTCCACAGGTGGGGGTTGTGCTTACAGCCCAACACCGTGCAGGACTATTGGCATTTTCCAGAGAACACCAAGATTGGCATATATATATATATATATATATTTATACACACTGCTCAAAAAAATAAAGGGAACACTTAAACAACACAATGTAACTCCAAGTCAATCACACTTCTGTGAAATCAAACTGTCCACTTAGGAAGCAACACTTATTGACAATCAATTTCACATGCTGTTGTGCAAATGGAATAGACAACAGGTGGGAATTATAGGCAATTAGCAAGACACCCCCAATAAAGGAGTTGTTCTGCAGGTGGTGACCACAGACCACTTCTCAGCTCCTATCCTTTCTGGCTGATGTATTGTTCACTTTTGAAAGCTGGCGGTGCTTTCACTCTAGTGGTAGCATGAGATGGAGTCTACAACCCACACAAGTGGCTCAGGTAGTGCAGCTCATCCAGGATGGCACATCAATGCGAGCTGTGGCAAGAAGGTCTGCAGTGTCTGTCAGCGTAGTGTCCAGAGCATGGAGGCGCTACCAGGAGACAGGCCAGTACATCAGGAGACGTGGAGGAGGCCGTGGGAGGGCAACAACCCAGCAGCAAGACCGCTACCTCCGCCTTTGTGCGAGGAGGAACAGGAGGAGCACTGCCAGAGCCTTGCAAAATGACCTCCAGCAAGCCACAAATATGCATGTGTCTACTAAAACTATCAGAAACAGACTCCATGAGGGTGGTATGAGGGCCCGACGTCCACAGGTGGGGGTTGTGCTTACAGCCCAACACCGTGCAGGACGTTTGGCATTTGCCAGAGAACACCAAGATTGGCAAATTCGCCACTGGCGCCCTGTGCTCTTCACAGATGAAAGCAGGTTCTCACTGAGCATATGTGACAGACGTGACAGAGTCTGGAGACGCCAAGGAGAACGTTTTGCTGCCTGCAACATCCTCCAGCATGACCGGTTTGGCAGTGGGTCAGTAATGGTGTGGGGTGGCATTTCTTTGGGGGGCCGCACAGCCCTCCATGTGCTTGCCAGAGGTAGCCTGACTGCCATTAGGTACCGAGATGAGATCCTCAGACCCCTTGTGAGACCATATGCTGGTGCGGTTGGCCCTGGGTTCCTCCTAATGCAAGACAATGCTAGACCTCATGTGGCTGGAGTGTGTCAGCAGTTCCTGCAAGACGAAGGCATTGATGCTATGGACTGGCCCGCCCGTTCCCCAGACCCGAATCCAATTGAGCAAATCTGGGACATCATGTCTCGCTCCATCCACCAGACTGTCCAGGAGTTGGCGGATGCTTTAGTCCAGGTCTGGGAGGAGATTCCTCAGGAGACCATCCGCCACCTCATCAGGAGCATGCCCAGGCATTGTAGGGAGGTCATAAAGGCACGTGGAGGCCACAGACACTACTGAGCCTCATTTTGACTTGTTTTAAGGACATTACATCAAAGTTGGATCAGCCTGTAGTGTGTTTTTCCACTTTAATTTTGAGTGTGACTCCAAATCCAGACCTCCATGGGTTAATAAATTTGATTTCTCTGACGTCCTAGTGGATGCTGGGGACTCCGTAAGGACCATGGGGAATAGACGGGCTCCGCAGGAGACTGGGCACTCTAAAGAAAGATTAGGTACTATCTGGTGTGCACTGGCTCCTCCCTCTATGCCCCTCCTCCAGACCTCAGTTAGAATCTGTGCCCGGCCAGAGCTGGGTGCTCCTAGTGGGCTCTCCTGAGCCTGCTAGAAAAAGAAAGTATATTTTAGGTTTTTTTATTTTCAGTGAGCTTCTGCTGGCAACAGACTCACTGCTACGTGGGACTGAGGGGAGAGAAGCAAACCTACCTATCTGCAGCTAGGTTGCGCTTCTTAGGCTACTGGACACCATTAGCTCCAGAGGGTTCGAACACAGGCACCTGTCCTCGATCGTCCGTTCCCGGAGCCGCGCCGCCGTCCCCCTCGCAGAGCCAGAAGAACAGAAGCTTGAAGACTGCGAAATCGGCGGCAGAAGACTCCTGTCTTCATTTAAGGTAGCGCACAGCACCGCAGCTGTGCGCCATTGCTCCCAGCACACTTTTACACTCCGGTCACTGTAGGGTGCAGGGCGCTGGGGGGGGGGAGCGCCCTGGGCAGCAATTGAAGTACCTTTTTGGCATAAAATACATATATACAGTCAGGCACTGTATATATGTAAAAACCCCCGCCATTTTTTCACACCGAAAGCGGGACAGAAGCCCGCCGCTGAGGGGGCGGGGCCTTCTTCCTCAGCACACCAGCGCCATTTTCTATTCACAGCTCCGCTGGAAAGAAGCTCCCCAGGCTCTCCCCTGCAGTATCCAGATACACAAAGGGTGAAAAGAGGGGGGGGGGGGCACATAAATTTAGGCGCAAATTTGTATATACAGCAGCTACTGGGTAAACACTGAGTTGTAGTGTAATCCCTGGGTTATATAGCGCTGGGGTGTGTGCTGGCATACTCTCTCTCTCTGTCTCTCCAAAGGGCCTTGTGGGGAAACGGTCTTCAAATAGAGCACCCCCTGTGTGTGTGGTGTGTCGGTACGCGTGTGTCGACATGTCTGAGGTAAAAGGCTCCCCTAAGGAGGAGATAGAGAAAATGTGTGTGTGAGAGGGTGTCTCCGTCGACAACACCGACACCTGTTTGGATATGTGTAAGTGCTAAGGTGAATTTATTGCACAAAAGATTAGAGAACAGACAGGAAATCTACCTATGTCTGTCCCTATGTCACAGAGACCTTCAGCGTCTCACAATGCTCACTATCCAAAATAATAAACACTGATATCGACACGGAGTTTGACTCCAGTGTCGACTACCATAATGCAAAGTTACAGCCAAAAAGGCTGAAAGGTATTCAATATTGTAATAAAAGATTATTTGCATATCACTGATGACTCATTTGTCCCTGACACAAGGGTACACATGTTAAGGGGAAGAAAGCTGAGGTAAATTTCCCTCCTCTCATGAGGAAAAAGGGTGGGAATCTCCAGACAAGAAACTGCAGCTTCCCACAAGGAATTCTCAGGCAGTATCCTTTCCCCACTAGGGCCAGGATGTGATGGGAATCTTCCCCTAGGGTGTCACGTTTGCCCAGACGGTAGCACTAGCTGTTCTCAGGGATCCTGCAGATAGCGTGCACATTCTAGTACACTACTCAGACCGGCGATTGTGTCGGCATGGGTTTATAGCGCTGTGGCAGCGTGGACAGGTATCTTATCAGCAGAGATTAAGACCCTAGTAAGCATATAGATATATATATATATATATATAATCAAGACAGCATCTTCAATATGTATATATCTATCTATCTAACATGCCCAAAGAGACATGAGTATACTGGGTCCTGGAGTCAAAGCTATGTCGATTTCTGCTTGACGTGTCCTGTAGAATATGCAATAGACAGATGATGCCGACTTAAGAGGCATATGGAAGGCTGAGGATTGTGTGGAGAAGGGTTCTCGGACCTGGTCTTCGCAGCTTTAGCTGGTAAATTCTAATATTTTGCCTTATATTCCTGCACAGCCTAGGAAAGCACGACATTATCAAATGCAGCCTTTCGAATAAAGAAACAAGAAAGTCCGAGGTGCGTCCTTTCTTGCCAGAGGCGGGGGCAGAGGAAAGAAGCTTCACAACACAGCTAGTTCCCAGGAACAGAAGTCCTCCCCGGCCTCTACAAAAATCCACCGCATGTCGCTGGGGCTCCACAGGCGGAGCTAGGCCCGGTGGGGGCATGCCTTCGTAAGTTCAGCCACAAGTGGGTTCACTCCCTGTTAGATCCCTGGGCAATCGATATTGTTCTCAGGGATATAAGCTGGACTTTGAGAAGATGCCTCTTCACCGACGGCCCTGCCGGCTTCCCCCCACGAGAGGGAAACAGTGTTAACTGCAATTCACAAATTGTTTCTTCAAGAGGCGGTGGTCAAGGTTCCCCTCCTTCAACAAGGAGGGGGTTATTATTCGACCATGTTGTAGTTCGTAACCTGACGGTTCGGTCGGACCCATATTGAATTTAAAATCCCTGAACATGTACCTGAAAAGGTTCAAGTTCAAGTTGGAATCGCTAAGAGCGGTTATTGCAAGCCTGAAAGGTGACTCGGGACATAAAGGATGCATACCTTCAGGTCCCCATTTATCCACCTCATCAGGCGTACCTCAGAATTACGGTACGGGATTGTCATTACCAATTTCAGAGGTTGCCGTTTGGTCTCTCCACGGCCTTGAGAATGTTCACCAAGGTAATGGCGGAAATGATGGTGCTCCTGCGGAAGCAATGTGTCACTATTATCACGTACTTGGACGATCTCCTCATAAAAGCGAGATCAAGAGAGCAGTTGCTGAACAGCGTATCACTTTCTCTGGAAGTGTAACGGCAACATGGCTGGATTCTATATATTCCAAAGTCGCAGTGGGTTCTTACAGCTCATCTGCTTCTCCTAGGCATGATCCTAGACACAGACCAGAAAAGGGTTATCTCCCGATAGAGAGAGCTCAGGAGCTCGTGACACTGGTCAGGAATCTATTAAAACCAAAACAGGGGTCAGTGCATCACTGCACTCGAGTCCTGGGAAGGAGGGTGGCCTCATACGAGGCCATTCCCTTCGGCAGGTTCCATACGAGGTCCTTCCAATGGGACTTACTGGACAAATGGTTCGGATCACATCTTCAGATGCATTGGTTAATCACCCTATCCCCCAGGGCCAGGGTGTCTCTCCTGTGGTGGCTGCAGAGTGCTCACCTTCTCGAAGGTCGCAGATTCGGCATTCAGGACTGGGTCCTGGTGACCACGGATGCAAGCCTCCGAGGGTGGGGGGCAGTCACACAGGGAAGAAATTTCCAGGGGCTATGGTCAAGTCAGGTGACTTGCCTTCAACTAAGGGCCATATACAACGCCCTAAGTCAAGCGGAGATCCTGCTTCGCGACCAACCGGTTCTGATCCAGTCAGACCGCAGTGGCTCATGTAAACCGCCAAGGCGGCACAAGGAGCAGGGTGGCGATGGTAGAAGCCACCAGAATTCTTCGCTGGGCGGAGAATCACGTAAGCGCACTGTCAGCAGTGTTCATTCTGGGAGTGGACAACTGGGAAGCGGACTTCCTCAGCAGGCACGACCTCCACACGAGAGAGTGGGGACTTCATCAGGAAGTCTTCACGCAGAATGCAAATTGGTGGGAACTGCCACAGGTGGACATGATGGTGTCCCGCCTCAACAAAAAGCTAAAAAGGTATTACGCCAGGTCAAGGGACCCTCAGGCGATAGCTGTGGATGCACTAGTAACACCGTGGGTGTTCCAGTCGGTCTATGTTTTTCCTCCTCCATACCAAGGGTGCTGAGAATTGTAAGAAAAAGAGGAGTGAGAACAATATTCATTGCTCCGGATTGGCCAAGAGGGACTTGGTACCCGGAACTGCAAGAAATGCTCACAGAGGACCCATGGCCTCTGCCTCTCAGACAGGACCTGTTACAACAGGGGCCCTGTCTGTTCCAAGACTTACCGTGGCTGTGTTTAACGGCATGGCAGTTGAACTCCGGATCCTAGTGGAAAAAGGCATTCCGGATGCAGTTATTCCTACGCTGATAAAGGCTAGGAAGGGCGTGACAGCGAAGCATTATCACCGTATATGGCGAAAATATGTTGATTGCTGTGAGACCAGGAAGGCCCCTACAGAGGAATTCCAGCTGGGTCGATTCCTACACTTCCTACAGTCAGGAGTGACTATGGGCCTAAAATTAGGGTCCATAAAGGTCCAGATTTCGGCCCTATCCATTTTCTTTCAAAAAGAACTGGCTTCACTGCCTGAGGTTCAGATGTTTGTTAAGGGAGTGCTGCATATTCTGCCCCCTTTTGTGCCACCAGTGGCGCCTTAGGATCTTAACGTGGTGTTGAGTTTCCTGAAATCCCACGGGTTTGAGCCACTGAAGACCGTGGAGCTCAAGTATCTCACGTGGAAAGCGGTCATGCTGTTGGCCTCAGCCTCGGCTAGGCGTGTGTCAGAATTGGCGGCTTTGTCAGGTAAAAGCCCCTACCTGGTTTTCCATATGGACAGGGCAGAATTGCGGATTCGTCCGAAATTCCTGCAAAGGGTGGTATCATCTTTTCATTTGAACCAACCTATTGTGGTGCCTGCGGCTACTCGTGACTTGGAGGACTCCAAGTGGCTGGACGTAGTCCGGGCTTTGAAGATTTATGTATCCAGAACGGCTGGAGTCAGGAAAACTGACTCGCTGTTTATCCTGTGTGCATCCAACAAGCTGGGTGCTCCGGCTTCAAAGCAAACTATTGCTAGCTGGATCTGTAACACGATTCAGCAGGATCATTGTGCGGCTGGGTTGCCGCATCCAAAATCAGTAAAAGCCCATTCCACAAGGAAGGTGGGTTCTTCTTGGGCGGCTGCCCGAGGGGTCTCGGCATTGCAGCTTTGCCGAGCTGCTACTTGGTCGGGTTCAAACACATTTGCAAAATTCTACAAGTTTGATACCCTGGCTGAGGAGGACCTTTTGTGTTTGCCCATGCGGTGCTGCAGAGTCATCCGCACTCTCCCACCCGTTTGGGAGCTTTGGTATAATCCCCATGGTCCTTACGGAGTCCCCAGCATCCACTAGGACGTCAGAGAAAATAAGAATTTGCTCACCGGTAATTCTATTTCTCGTAGTCCGTAGTGGATGCTGGGCGCCCGTCCCAAGTGCGGACTTTCTGCAATACATGTATATAGTTATTGCTTAATAAAGGGTTATTGTTATGTGGCATCTTTTTGAGTGATGCTCAGTTGTTGTTCATACTGTCAACTGGGTTAGGTTATCACAAGTTGTACGGTGTGATTGGTGTGGCTGGTATGAGTCTTACCCTGGATTCCAAATCCTTTTCTTGTAATGTCAGCTCTTCCGGGCACAGTTTCCTTAACTGAGGTCTGGAGGAGGGGCATAGAGGGAGGAGCCAGTGCACACCAGATAGTACCTAATCTTTCTTTAGAGTGCCCAGTCTCCTGCGGAGCCCGTCTATTCCCCATGGTCCTTACGGAGTCCCCAGCATCCACTACGGACTACGAGAAATAGAATTACCGGTGAGTAAATTCTTATTTTCCATTGATAATTTTTGTGAGATTTTGTTGTCAGCACATTCAACTATGTAAAGAACAAAGTATTTAATAAGAATATTTCATTCATTCAGATCTAGGATGTGTTATTTTAGTGTTCCCTTTATTTTTTTGAGCAGTGTATATTATACAATAAGGCATAATGCATGCAAACACAGGCTTCTACTAACAGCATTCAGTCCAAGGAAGCAGCAGTGATAGCAACTCCAACCAAATTTGAATTAGGCCCATAGATGACAGGGGCTACTATTGAAATGACTTTAGGCTAGGTATGGGATAACAAAATAGAACCCCTCCCAAACCTAAGGCTAAGTAGGAGCTATTCTGTAGACCTTAAAGCAAGGGGCTCCCCAGCATTAAAACACTACAGAGAAAACTAGGATAAACAACAAAAGAATATATGACTGAATAATAAGGGAAACAAATTACACAGATTAAGGTTGGTAGCATATAGCGGAGTTGGCAAAACACTGTTCTCAATTTTGGGTCACTAGCAGGCATATAGGCCTCAGACTCTACACCCAAATAACGACATGTTATTAAAATATAATAAGCTTTATTTTATGTACAGATATATAAAATATATACTGTGTATGTATATTATATAATTTAATTTTATGTATGTGTTTTTCTCTGCAGGCTGATCAGCTTATGGAGCGTCTACAAGCAAACACACCTACAAGCTGAAGTATGACTTGTTTGTTAGTGGGCTCAATTCAAGTTTACTGTGACAGGCAGTACCGGACAAGAAATAATTACTGGATTGTATGATATGTTTATTAATGAATGCTATTTATTTATTGTTTGAATGAATTACAGTTTTCAAAATATGAAAATTTAATATAGAATTGTAACGCAATATATAATATATGCTTTACTTATTAGGAAACCACTGAACAAATATAAATCCTCATTAATGGCCAAGAATATGCGTAATGGAGACTGTGAGCTGTACTGGTGACCTTGTCCATTGTATGTTATCCCATCGAAGCAACCTGAAGGAGCTACACTGTATTGGAAGTATAGCTAAATCACATCTACTTTTTTCCGATAATTTAGAAAACCCTGCATTTAAGCATGATCATAAAGGTTTATCTGTTAACTGTGACTTGTAGGCAAAGATATTATATTGCAGGTGGGAGAGACATGTCAATGTAAGTATAACGTGCTATACACTACTACATTTTTTTTATTTTTTTTATTTATTTGTAGTATTTTTACATTCCTTTTCCTTTTTTCTTCCAAAAGAAAAAACTTTTAAGTGATTGCAGATGTAATTGCCACTATTAATCCAGGAACATACAGCTCTAAAATGAATAAGAGACACATCAACTGTACAGTGTGTGTAGAGGATGATGCAACTGAATAAACTGCTCACAGCTCTTGTCTAATATAGTGCCACCTACACTACACACTATCTGTGAGGGGCAAGTACCTGCCCAGATGCTGGGACCCTCTCTGCCCTGTGTGATGTCAGAATGGCAAAGCAGCTGATTAGACAATTAACATTGAGGCTCACATGCATCATACCGTACGTGGTAGTGGTTTATTGATTAAAACAACTCTGCCTCTCCGGTATGTGTCTGCTATTAAATAACTGAGCGGCAGATGTAGAAAGCCTGGAGAAGTGATAAAGCAGGGATAAGTGGAAGGTGATAACGCACCAGCCAATCAGCCCAAATATGTACATTGACAGTTAGGAGCTGATTGGCTGGTGCGTTATCACCTTCCACTTATCACTGCTTTATCACTTCTCCGGGCTTAAAACATCTGTCCCTGAATATCATCCATTGCATGTTGAGTGCTCTTCTGCACTGACACTACGCCTAATCATCTGGCCCTGGAGATTCTCATCAAGCTGTGCTATAGCTTTTTCAGTAACACATACAATGTATCTATGATATATTGGGTGAGACCATTAAAACCAGCTCTCCTTATGCATGACATTGGCAAAATGTAGGGTGCCATTCATAAGATAAGGAAAGAAAATCAAGAAACTACTATAGTACTTTTAATTTCAAAATATGATATGCTTGGTTCTGACCTTTGAAAACACACACAGCAAGAGAATGCCCCAGCCACCAACAGTTACACTACATGCTTGAGGCGAGCCAGTTTTCTGTGGCTCACCCTCTATTTTCCCTTTTTTTTTTTTTTTTTTTTTTTTTTTTAAATCCCAATTCTGTCCTTTGTACTGTATGTTGGACTTAGCTTGCTATACAGTATGTCCCAGCTGTTTTGTGAGTTGGTAAAATTTCCTTTTAAATTAAGTCACTTTGAATTTAAATAGACCTTTTCTTGTTACCACATTGTAAAAAATGTAATTAAATCTTAATTTATGCAAATCAAAGTCTCAGTCTTCTTAAGTTTAGAAATTATTACTATTTTGTAAACGTTTTTTGTTGGGAAAAAAACAATCTGAGCTTCATTAACAGAGTGTGCACCCAGAGTGTCTCCCAAGCGTACTTCAGTGTGCAGGTCAACTCTCTTGTGAGGCCAAATTCCTACCCCTGGAGAGCCACCCCTTTCATGAAATAGGATGTTTCAGATTTTCCTGTGAAATACTGTCCATCATTCAGCAGTGATTGCATTTGCAAAGCTACAAGCTGGCAGCTTTGCAAATGCGATCGGTAAAATTGTAAATGCAGTAGGAGACGTTAAACACATGTAACACCCCCTAGTGGTGAGGGTGCAAGTGAGTGAATCGTACCTGCGGATCATACAGGATTCTCTGTCTTGCCTCAGCTGGGTGTCTCGTGATCAGTCAGCTTCGGGGAATCCCTTGCTTTCATGGCAGAGGGATGGGAACCCCCCAAAGACCCTTAAACAATTGACTACTAGTTTAGACAGTGACTATGACTTTTATTTAGCTGGAACAGGGTCACTTGCTATTTTGTGGACAAGAACGTAGATTAGACAAGTAATCACAATATTTTAAGTAAAATGACAATTTCAGAGTCACTTAAAATAAACTGATACTCTTATCAAGTTACTATCGGTTATACACAATCAATGCATACAATACCACTCCTGGTGTCAGAAATGTCCCACGGGGTGCTATAACATTTTCACTCTACTAGTATATGTATAACATAACAACCTGAATTAGAAGCAAACCCAAGTTAGTAAAGGATAACGGTCTCAGAAGGGCTCTACTGACAGGTTGATGTATGCGTCTTTAGAGTAGAGTTAACTGTAGCTCCGTATTACTCTCATATTACATCTGCTGGTGGCTGGTACTGCAGGATAAACCATGAAAGCTTTCTCACTGATTAATTGTTGTCTGTGTAAGATAAATAATGCAGTTCTCTTACTGCTGACTGCAAACAGGCTGTGTCACAGAAATGAGACAGATTACATCCCTGTCTGGCGGCTATTTGTACCTCAGTCACTGCGGAAGGCAAATGCTCTACAGCTGGCACAGCTCCTCACACTGCAGCTCGCTGTTACTGACTGGTATGGGGAGGTCTTTCACTGACCGTATATGTGAATAGCCCACACTGGCTGTCTGATGAATAGGTAAGCTGGCTGGTCCTACTTGGGGGTAACACTCTCACACTGTGTGGCTCACTATCCCTGGCTTTACTACAATTTCTCAGGGCACACTGCAGGCAGGCTAGCAGGGGTACAGAAGGTGTGGGGCACTTTAAGTACCTGTCTGTGTTACCACTGGCTCTGTCCTTGTTCTCACTCATCAACTTCCCAGCTGGTGGGCTGGCTGGTACTGATTGGTGCTAGCAGCTGTTCTCTGTACTGTTGGCTAGCTGTCACTACTGATAGGCTGGGTACAGTAGCTCACAGACAGGCTGGTTGAGGCCCTTAAGGGGCTGGAGGCTAAATGAGTGGATGACGCTTGTCTGACTCTCACACTTTCTGTCTCAGTCCCCAGCTGGGCTCTCCACACTGCTTACCACGTGATCAGGCAGGAGGCTCATTTACTGGCAGTCTCTCTCGCTGGGTCCCTTACAGCTATGCCCCCTATTTCACAGCATTGCAGACTCTCCTTGTGGGGATTGCGGAACCGCTCCCCTTCAGCACAAACCAGCGCTCAGCTCAGTCCTCTTTCTCGGGTCACAGGTCAGCCCATTGCTAGGTCTCTGTACTTTTGTGCTCTCTGGGTGTTGTAACTGCCTTTCCCCTGGGTCCTAGTGCTCCTTTTCTAGCTGCTGATGTCACCAGGTGGGGAAGCTGTTAACCCTCACAGTGTCCAAGCCTTCCTGACCCAGACAGCTTTTACAGTACAATGCAGGTGAAAATTCTTGAGTGCCAGGTCCTGATATGCCCAACAGAACCCATAGTGGGGTGTCACACACCACTTGCTGCATTTGCGATCACAGCGATGCGACCAGCAAAGGGCCAGCTGAGTAAGCCTCAGGCACCACACACACAAATGTGTAAAGTGGTTTTTAAATCAATGTATTTAAGAGAAATGTACTTGCCTTACTCCGTGGTGGTCTTGGGGGAATCCGGCGCTCTGTGGGCTGCTAGTTTCCCCTAACTACCTCCTGTGGCCAGGAGCCTGTGCTCAGGAATCCTGCCTGCCCATCTTGGCGCTTGAATTCAGGCTAGAGGTGGCAGGCTTGGTCCTATAGCAGATTCCTTGAAGTTAGTTTTGGAGGGAACCTTCCCTCCACCATAGATGAGCCTGCACATAGGCTGTGACAAACACGGCAGGTGGGACAAGAAACAGAGGAGTGACCACTGTCCACAGGGAACAATGTTAAATGTGCACATGCACCTAACTTGATTGAGTAAAGACCACAGGGTGGAACTACCCCCTGTGGTACTGTGTACTGAAGTAAGATAAAAAGGATGGCTTTGAGCCTATGACATCAAGTATCAAACTGCTGTAACAGCTTGTATGCTGTACTCCCCCTTGCAAAAGGGCAGGGATGTTTTTTAAGACTACTTGAGAAATAAATATCTTGCCTTCAAGATAACCGCCTTCATTTTGCGACCAGCAGGAATGCGACACACGCAGTCCCATTCTCCACCTTTTCTGGGCTGAGCACAGTATGTCCAAGCTCCACCCTTTGTTAGTTACCGTGCAGGTCCTGGTCCAGGTCCGTGACCATGGGAGTCAACAGATGCCTGTCAGGAGTCTGGCAGCAACATAACAACCCATACACAGCAGCAAGCAGTTTCAGATGCCGATGGTAGGAGCATGAGCGGAAACACTGTTCCAGATGCCGGTGGTAGGAGCCTGGTGGTGGCAGCAAAATACCTGCCTACTGTACGGTGGATGGAGTCCGTAATGAGGTTACTGATGTTGGTCAAGTCCTATGAGACCCAATGCAAATCTAAGATCGCTTGGCGAGGGCAGCAAGGCGCAACCAGTCTCAAATAGGGGAAATTAAAGCTCAGATATCCCCCATCTTGTGTTGTTTTTTTTTTTTTTTTTTTTTTTAAAGCCCATGATGGAATACAGTAAGTTTCATAGTTTAAAAAATGATGAGCCTTGTTGGGCGACCATATTATTCCTACACATTGTAAAAATTTGAATTCAGATTGTGAAAATAAGCAAGTAAACACTTTTTTTTTCTATTTTCAGTAGATGTTCTTATCTATAAAGTTTTATATAGAAACCAATGGTGGTATTTTTGTAAAATATCAGTCTTCTGAAAAAAAGTTAAATTGTGTAGTCCTGCCCAGAACCAATTATAATGTGAGCAGCCCAAAACTTCACATTAGGTTAAGCACAGGGTAGGAAAAAAACTCACTGCCATGAAGGAGTGAAACAGACCTAAATATGTTAATTGTAAAAAATTGTGACATGTGGCTGTGAAACACAGAGGGCGGAATTCAGTTGTTATTGGCCCCCGATCTCCTGTCTAAAGTGACAGAAGATTGCAGGGGCGATATTCAGTTGATTTCCCCTATTGCGCTGATTGCGCCCATTAGCATTGTGTTTAGATGCGTAAAGTTTCTAAACCCAACTAAACAAATGGGAGCGATCCCAAAAAGTACCGTTTGGGCGCCCAAAGCTACAATTGAATAGCTCCGTTGGACACCATCTGCTGCCTGCCGTGGGTAAAAACATTTGAATTCTGCCCATATTGTTTTCAGTTGTCAGAATGATATCCAAATATTACACTCACTCTGCATCCAAAAATGGTGGTCATTCCGAGTTGTTCGCTCGTTGCCGATTTTCGCTATGCTGCAATTTGTTGCTAAATGCGCATGGTACGCAGAGCGCATGCGCTAAGTTATTTAACACAAAACTTAGTAGATTTGCTGGTGTTCGTGTGGCGCTTTTCAGTCGCACTGCTGATCGGTGAATGATTGATAGGAAAGGGGCATTTCTGGGTGGTAACTGGGCGTTTTCAGAGAGTCTGCTAAAAAACGCAGGCGTTCCAGGTAAAAACGCGGGAGTGTCTGGAGAAACGGGGGAGTGGCTGGCCAAACGCAGGGCGTGTTTGTGACGTCAAACCAGGAACTAAACGGACTGAGCTGATCGCAATCTAGGAGTAGGTCTGGTGCTACTCAGAAACTGCAAGAAAATATTTAGTAGCAGTTCTGCTAATCTTTCGTTCGCTATTCTGCTAAACTAAGATACACTCCCAGAGGGCGGCGGCCTAGCGTGTGCAATGCTGCTAAAAGCAGCTAGTGAGCGAACAACTCGGAATGAGGGCCAATGTCTCTTGAAACTGGACCCTTTATTCTCTCTCCATGGGGTAACTTTACTAAGGTGGGAGATTTGTAGAACTGGTGATGTTGCCCATAGCATCCAATCAGATTATATCTATTATCTGCTAGAAGCAGCTAGATAAATGGTAAGTAGAATCTGATTGGTTGCCATGGGCAACATCACCAGTTCTAAAAATCTCCCACCTTAGTAAATTTACCCCCTTGTGCTAATACTTGGTAGTAGCATCCTTAGATGTAATCACAGTTGGGAATCTACTTGAGTAAGACTCTGCCAGGTTTGCAGTTCTGTATACTGCAATTTTCACACCTTTTCCTGTCAATATTGTTCGATATTAGCCCATCAGGTTTAATAAGGATATTCAGTTATTAGCAATTGCATTTGTCACAGATGTGTTTTGTTTTTTAATTAGGAGGTAGCTTGTACTAGACTAATTCACAGTTGTACATATTTTCTTAATTTGTTTATGGCTGATATGAAAGCATTTTTAATGATTTTTGGAATATTCATTTAACTTTTTCAAAAACTTTTTCTGATTTGCTTTAAATATTCTATATTCATGGTGAAGCTTTTGTTTTAAAATAAACCAACTATGGGCCTAATTTAGGTAGGATCGCTATTGAGATTTTCTCAATCCTGCTTCTGCTAAAAAAAATGCATTTGAAGAGGTGCCCAGAAAGGTAAAAGACGCGAACTGATGCATTTTTTCATAATTGCGATACATACGCAGAAACAGGGAACCATCTGCCACCATCGACAATACCAGCTGACCCATGCCTGCACAGGATATACGTGGCTGCAGTCACAGTTGCGTCATGTTTTCACTCGCAGCTGACATCCGATGCCCACCCCAAAAACTAACATGACACGCCTGCGTTTTTTTCACCACTTCCTGGCAATCGTTATGCGATCATGCATTCGCATAACGGTCACAGTGCATGCGTAATCATCTGATAATTGACTGATTTGCGATTTTGCAAGATTGCAACTAAAGCTGAATAAGGCCCTATAGGCCCTCTCACGAATATATTTTAAGTAGTACACAATCTATTTAATTATGTGACATCTGATGTCAAATATCTGCACCACTGAAATGGGTAAAAATATGCAATCAATTATTATTTTTTATTTGTAGTTAAGTGTATAATATTTTAAATTTCTTTCCACAATGTAAAAAATAAAAGGTAAAAAATACAGGATGTGGTTAACTGTACTTAACCATTTCATCTGCACATTTCCTCATCATGTAGTCACCATCAAATACTAATGAATCAGAAATAACACATGTTACTGTAGCAATGTAACAATAACCTGGTCATTTCTTCCTTGCCAAAGCATCTCTCCCTCAAACTGCAGCAGTCCATGCTTCCTGCCTCGCAACAACACCCCTACTAATTTGTTAGAAATAGTCACATAGCTATCAAACAGCCTCCCAAACGTGACTGTAACTAGTCCATCTTCTCCTGTTACTCCAATCTGCCTTATGACCATACACAATTCTTCCACTTCTTTTCCTAAATGCCTGTGAGCGTCTTTACCCCTCTGTTCTGTGTGGGAACCAGCTTTTGGCTTGCCATACTCTGGATGCTGTAAGTCCACACATGCAGTACCAAGTTGTATGGCACTGCTGAAAGGGTTCTGTCTCTGATAATCCACATGTTCTTTTGCCCAGTTTTGCCACGTTTTCTTTAGGTCACCCACTGAGCTGTTCTCTTGCATTCTGCTTTGCTGTCCACAATTGTCCATCTCTGGTCAGTCTCACGTGGTTGACAGAGCTAGGATAAACAGACACTATTATACAAATCCATGTAGCATTTGTAGATTTTGTAATTGTTTCTATGCTAAAATGCTACTGCATTTCTTTTGCCATTTTTTTATTCATTTATTTTTTACATATCAACTTCTTTATTGATGGAAAATTTCTGTCTGATAAGTAAACCGTATTGCCTTCTGTAATGAAAGCTAAAGAAGGGGGTAAATGGAATTTCCAGTGATACGCTGTACGGCACTTAACCTCATGTAAAATAAGGCAAATACGTTTTTGAGTGAACTTAGGCATCCCAGTAATAGATCTAGGTAAAAAATAATAAGTAAAGCTGACATGATGAATAGGTGAAGCCGTCATGATGACCCTGGGAAATGAGTTGATGTGCTCTTTTCTAAATGGGGACCAGTTTTGGACAGGACCAAACTAAGTGGAGCAGAGTGCCCTTCTTGCCACATCCCCACCAAAAGAGCCCTGACGTAGAGGGAAAGATTTTATGTAGACTATGTGCAACCATACATCAGTGCAGGTATATTTTCAATGAATTTTCAAGATGATGACTTTTCGACACAGATGAGGCTAGGGGGAGTAAATGTAATAGGGTCCAAGTTGTTGGAAGTTCGGGATTTCATTCGAGAATGGACGTATTTTTAAAGCGGCAATCATTTACAAGGCAAAACTAGCTTGGTTTTTCCTTGTACATGATTGCCACTTTAAAAATACAGCCATTCTCGGACGAAATCCCGTACCTCCAGTAACTCGGACCCTATTACATTTACTCCCTAGTATCTGCTCCCAAGGTCTCCCCTGTGTCTTGCTCTCCCACGTTTGCTGTTTTATTTTCTTCTTTGGGGGCGGACCTTCTCCTCAGAGCGGACCCTCTCCTCAGAGCGGACCCAGCAGCTCACCAGTGCCATTTTCTCCCTGCAGATCCACACTCTGAGACACTGACAGGGAGCGCTGCCCTCCACGACTCCAGCTATCCTGTGCGGTACAAAGGGGGTTGTAGAAGGAGGGGAGACTGTCTATTAACTGTGTAGTTCTATTATTCTATAACTGCCTACTGAGGCGCTGTGTGTGCTGGCTCCAAGCTCTGTGTTTCTCTGAAGGTACTTGGGGGGAAACTGTGTCTGACACTTTCGCGTGCGTGTGTGTGTGTGTGTGTGTGTGTGTGTGTGTGTGTGTGTGTGTGTGTGTGTGTGTATATGCAACTTTCTCACATAACCATGTCCAGGGACTCTGTGTCTTGTGCGGCAGAATATGTACCTTCTCCAGAGGAATCCATTCCATGTACACAGGAATGTAATATTTTGTCTCAGCCTTCCGAATCCGAGCCCCAGTGGGTAGCTTCTATTAAGGGAATGATATCCCAGATTTCTACTAGGATTGCACATTATGAAAAGGAATCACAGATTTTAAAACAATCTGTGGAGGTTTTGTCTGGTTCTGTCCCCAGTACTCAAAATCCCCTAGTGTATCCAAGAAACGTGCGCTTGCTCAGATTGTGCGAGTCGACACGGACACCAACTCTGACACGGCAGAGGGTGATGCGTATATATGCGGGCTTCCCTGGCAAGAGGGGTGCAACTCATGATTGAGGCTATTAAGAATGTGTTACACATTACTGACAAACCACCCGAACAGGTAGAGGAGGCTTACTTTACGGACAATAAGAAAACCTCCCTGACCTTCCCTGCGTCTAAGGAATTAAACGCATTATTTGAAAAATCCTGGGAAAATCCAGAGAAAAAATTCCAGATCCCAAAGAGGGTTCTTGTGGCTTTTCCTTTCCTTGAGGATGATAGAAAAAAGTGTGAAAACCCACCTATAGTAGACGCTTCAGAATCTAGACTGTCTAAAAAGGTGGTTTTGCCTGTCCCCGGGTCTACCGCTTTGAAAGAACTGGCAAACCGCAAGATTGAAACTACGCTCAAATCCATATACCCTGCTTCAGGAGTGGCGTTAAGGCCCACTATTGCCTGTGCATGGCTTTCTAAAGCCATAGTAAAGTGGTCAAGCACATTACTAGAGGACTTAGATTCTACGGATAGAAGTGACATTGAATTTTTTTTACGTAACATACAGGATTCGGCGGGTTTCATGGTGGAGGCATGAAGGACCTAGGTAATCTGACTGCAAGGACATCGTCCATGGCTGTCTCAGCACGGAGGGGACTCTGGCTACGCCAATGGTCTGCAGACGCGAAATCCAGGAGAAATGTGAAGAACCTACCCTGGTTGCTCCCTGACGAAGCTGCCATAGATGCAGTGAAACACGCGTGTAGGGCACGGCGTGTCCGCGTGTATTTGACCTATATGAAATGTTATAAAACAAATGTATACGATTGTGATGTTAGCTGTTAGTCTCCACTAATAGGGAATAGAAGCTGAGCCATAGGAAAGGAATATACCAGAAAAGATGTCACTCAGCAGCTATAATGTTTAAAGTGCATACAGATAGCCACTAATCAATGAATATATATTACTCCTGCCGTCTAGATTGGTAATAACCAGACAATTATGACAGAGCAGAGATATCACATTGGCTGCTATAGATATTAATATAATGCTGCATGTGTCATACTATCTTTAAGTAATACCAGTAACATGTATATAACTGTTACATAACTGTTACAAATGGATAAATCTTTATGAGTCAGCCTAGTAGCTGCATGTCCTAACAGGACACCAAAAATCTTTTACAGTGTAACAAATTGATTGGTAACACTTAAGGGCTGGAGAGCAGCTGCATGCCTTACCAACATACTCAGTATACCACATTATTATACCAGTCACCACGATCACTGACAGTGTGTTGGATACATTATACCACCCTCACACAGAATCTGCTAACTTTTAGATAATTAAGTGACTGAATATGTAACAGTATCTCTATCATAAGACTGTTACAAAGTGATATATATATATTTGGAAGTCAGTCAAGCAGCTGTGTGTCCTAGCAGTTTATAAGACAAAGAAAATCTCTTATTCTGGAATCTGGACCACTAAGGGCTATTATATATATAGTATATGGGATTGCCACATCTCCCTATATGATAATTTCATTACACTGTAACATAATAAGGGTTAATTCATTAACAGTGTAAATAGAAATTAATAAATCTCCGACACATGGAACTAATTATTTCTCAGATAAATTGGATATGAAATAGTAAGCACTAAACCATTATGATATATACTCTGCTTTCTAATAAGAATTGAGGCGGCTATACCTCTAAGGAAAGCAATATTGCCTATGTCTCGATCAGATTAAATAAGATCTGGCTGATTATATAAAGGAAGGTTGCTATCTACATGGGTATTGGAATTGCTATATTCCTTAAGGCAACCCCACCTATTGATATATCTTGTCAATTAATTATACCTAAACGGCTATATCTGGATCAGATTAAATAAGATCTGGCTGATTATATGAAGGAAGGTTGCTATTTATATGAGAATTGGAATTGCTATATTCCTTAAGGCAACCCCACCTGTTGGTATATCTCTTGCCAAGTAACTATGCCTAAACGGCTAAATTAAAGCTATTCATTTTCCCTCTTGGATATTAATAAATATGACCTTTCCATGATGTATGGAGATTTTCTTATTAAGTGATTCAGTATCCGATATATGGAAAGCTATCCTCCAGTGGCATTGGATTTAGGAATATGGTCTTAGGAGACACAGAGAAATAGTGATCCCTAATTACCAAAACATTCCACAATTGGAGGTTAGCTTACCTGTCATACCCATTCACCCCCACAAATTCGCCAATGGGGATGGCTTCCCGGAAGGTAACCCCAATTGAGTGAAGGGGGTGTATAGAATCAGACCCAGTGGTACCAGACGACATAGACACTAACAGCTATTTAATAACATTACGCTAGAAAGTGATTATTAGCAACATATATATTTATATAAACAACCCTGTTAGGGTTGTGCCTTCAAAAATAACCACACGTGGACACGCTTTTTAAACTCTTCTTCACATCTCTTTATTTTCTTTATTCACATGTATGTTAGTCTTGTGATTTTAACCTTTATGTTTCACTGCAGTTTGGGATAATAACACTAATATATATCCAATTTTAATATATATTTAATAAAGGTTATATTTTACGATTCATTCATTCTGTCCAGTGCGTCAACAGTGCAGATTTCCTCTTGTTTTTCCTCCCAAATTCTTGTTCATATACACTGTAGTTGACAGCACCCCCTTATACAATAACATTGTTAACTATTGGGGAAAAGGGGTTTCCATCAAGTGGGTATATGTTGATGAATTACATATGCCCATGATACTCTAATACTGTAAGAGTGTGCAGATACCAAGTTTGTGTGTTCACAGGTCAGGCTCTATTTGGGGATGCATTGGATGCGTGGATTTCCACAGCAACTGCTGGTAAGTCAACCTTTCTTCCCTCAGCCTCTCAGACGACGAAGAATCCTTTTTCTACGTCCTCTATGCAGTCCTTTCGGTCTGCAAAAGCTAAAAAGTCCAGGACTCCTACCACTTTCTTCAGAGTTCAGAGGTGGGCGAGCAAAATCCAAAAAAACGGCACCTGCAGGTTCCCAAGACCAAAAACCTGCCTCTGTATCCTCAAAATCCTCAGCATGATGGTGGACCTCCCTGCCTGGAGAACGGGCAGGTGGGAGCGAGGCTCAGACGTTTCAGTCACGTCTGGGTGTCATCCGGTCTGGATCCCTGGGTACAGGATATTGTGTACCGGGGTGCAAACTGGAGTTTCAAGAGCTCCCACCCCACAGGTTCTTCAAATCAGGCTTGCCAGCTTTGCTGACAGAAAGGGCTATCCTTCAGGAAGCCATTAAAAAATTGGAAAGGTCAGATGTAATTGTTCCAGTTCCACCTCATCTGGTAAACCAGGGTTACTATTCAAACCTATTTGTGGTACCAAAACCGGGTGGTTCGGTCAGGCCAATTTTAAACCTGAAGTCGCTAAACCCTTATCTGAGGGAATTCAAGTTCAAAATGGAGTCTCTGAGAGCAGTGATCTCAGGGCTGGAGGAAGGAGAGTTTCTGGTGTCCTTAGACATCAAGGATGCGTACCTCCACATTCCGATTTGGCCGCCACACCAGGCTTATCTCAGATTTGCGTTGTTGGACTATCACTATCAGTTCCAGGCACTGCCGTTCAGCCTCTCCACAGCACCGAGGGTATTCACCAAGGTAATGACAGAGATGATGATTATCCTCCGCAGGCAGGGGGTGAATATAATTCCTTATCTGGACGATCTGCTGATAAACGCATCTTCCAGGGAGAGGTTGTTGCAGTCCATTGCTCTCACGACTCGACTGCTCAGGGAACATGGATGGATCCTGAATCTTCCCAAGTCACATTTGAAGCCGACAAGGAGATTGTCTTTCCTGGGGATAATCCTCGACACGGAAGTGCAGAGGGTTTTTCTACCGGTGGAGAAAGCATTGGTGATCCAAACTATGGTCCGGGATGTCTTGAAGCCTTCCCAGGTATCGGTTCATCAGTTCATTCGCCTTCTGGGGAAGATGGTTGCCTCCTACGAGGCTCTTCAGTATGGAAGATTTCATGCACAGTCCTTCCAACTGGATCTCCTGGACAAGTGTTCGGGGTCTCACCTGCACATGCACCATAGGATACGTCTGTCGCCAAAAGCCAGGATTTCACTCCTGTGGTGGCTACAATTGCCTCACCTTCTAGAGGGCTGCAGGTTCGGGATTCATAACTGGATCCTTCTAACCACGGATGCAAGTCTCAGAGGTTGGGGCGCAGTCACCCAAGGGGAAACCTTCCAAGAAAAGTGGTCAAGTCTGGAACCCATTCTTCCAATCAACATTCTGGAACTAAGGACCGTGTACAACGGTCTTCTACAAGTGGGCCATTCAGGTGCAGTCGGACAATTTAACGACAGTGGCCTACATAAACAGACAGGGTGGAACGAAGAGCAGAGCTGCAATGTCAAAGGTAAAAAGAATCCTCCTCTGGGCAGAAAGGCATGCGTTGGCGCTGTCAGCAGTCTTCATTCCGGGAGTGGACAACTGGGAAGCGGACTTCCTCAGCAGACACACTCTCCATCCAGGAGAGTGGGGCCTCCATCCGGAGGTGTTCACGGAGGTGGCAAATCTTTGGGGTGTACCTCAAATCGACATGATGGCTCCCGTCTCAACAAGAAGCTTCGGAGGTACTGTTCCAGATCAAGAGACCCACAAGCAGTGGCGGTGGACACCCTGGTAACTCCGTGGGTGTTCCAGTCAGTGTACATGTTTCCTCCACTTCCACTCATTCCAAAGATTCTAAAACTCGTAAAGAGAACAAGAGTTCAGGCAATCCTCATTGCTCCGGACTGGTCAAGAAGGGCTTGGTACGCGGATCTTCTGGATCTACTGCTGGACGACCAGAGGCCTCTTCCTCTTCGGGAGGACCTTCTACAACAGGGCTCGTTCGCTTATCAAGACTTACCACGGCTACGTTTGACGGCATGGAGGTTGAACACCAGATAATAGCTCGGAAGGGCATTCCAAACAAGGTTATTCCTACCCTGATACAGGCTAGGAAAGGAGTAACGTCTAACCATTACCATTGCATTTGGAAAAAGTATGTATCTTGGTGTGAATCCAGAAGTTTCCTACGGTGGAGTTTCAACTGGGACGGTTTCTCGTCTTCCTGCAAACAGGTGTGGATATGGGCCTGAGGCTGGGATCCATAAAGGTCCAGATTTCGGCCATATCCATTTTCTTCCAGAGACAACTGGTTTCCCTCCCTGAGGTTCAGACTTTCTTGAAAGTGGTTCTGCACATCCAGCCTCCCTTTGTGTCGCCTACAGCACCCTGGGATCTTAATGTGGTGTTACAGTTCCTCCAATCGGATTGGTTCGAGCCTCTAAAGGAGGTTGAGGTCACGTTTCACACGTGGAAGGCTGTCACTTTGTTGGCCTTAGCTTCTGCTCGACGTGTGTCGGAGTTGGGGGCTTTGTCCTGTAAAAGCCCCTACTTAATCTTCCATGAAGATAGAGCTGAGCTCCGGACACAGCAGTTCCTTCCAAAGGTCGTCGGCTTTTCATATCAACCAACCTATCATCAAAGTCCTTGGATGTTGTCAGGGCTCTGAAAATCTATGTGAAGAGGACTGCTCGTCACAGAAAATCGGACTCTCTGTTTGTCCTGTATGATCCCAAGAAAATTGGGTGTCCTGCGTCTAAGCAGATTATCTCTCGCTGGATCAGGGTCACTATCCAGCATGCATATTGTACGGCAGGATTGCCATGTCCCAAATCTGTTAAGGCCCACTCTACTCGTAAAATGGGTTCTTCCTGGGCGGCTGCCCGGGGTGTCTCGGCTTTACATCTTTGCCGAGCGGCTACTTGGTCTGGGTCGAACACGTTTGCTAAGTTCTACAAGTTCGATCCTTTGGCCACTGAGGACCTAAGGTTTGGTTAATCGGTTCTGCAGGAGGCTCCGCGCTCTCCCTCCCGTTCTGGGAGCTTACATCCCCATGGTACTAATATGGACCCCAGCATCCTCTAGGGCGTAAAAAAAAAATAGGATTTTAATTACCTACCGGTAAATCCTTTTCTCGTAGTCCATAGAGGATGCTGTGTTCCTGCAGTGGTTACTTGGTTCCGTACTGCTTTGTTCTTGGTTAAGTACTGTTTTGTTACTTGGTTAAGTATTCTTGTTCAGCAGTTGCTGAGTTTTCACGCTGGTTAGCTTGGTTTGCCTTGTATGTGTGAGATGGTGTGAATCTCGCCACTATCTGTGTATAGTCCTTCTCTCAAAGTTGTCCGTCTCCTTGGACACAGTTTCTAGACTGAGTCTGGTAGGAGGGGCATAGAGGGAGGAGCCAGCCCACACTATTAAAGTCTTAAAGTGCACATGGCTCCTGGTTGGACCCGTCTATACCCCATGGTGCTAATATGGACCCCAGCATCCTCTACGGACTACGAGAAAAGGATTTACCGGTAGGTAATTAAAATCCTATTTTTGTTCCTATAGTACAGTCTTCCATGTAGGATTTACACGGACCATTACTATATTCCTGGGTTATAATAAGTAAAGCAGATCCCTGCATTGGTATGCAGTTCCCATTTCATTTCACCATAATGAACTGCATACATTGTTAGTTGGGTTGGGTCAATGAGAGCAGACATAAAAGAAGATAATCTGACTTCTACCTTCCATGCCCATTTCTATATCACTTCTTTACCCTCTACTAAAGGCCAGTGGAACATAATAAATCTTGCAAGCTTGGCAAGAAAGTTCTGTAAAGTGGCGTATCAATGAGTCTTACGCCAGCTTCCATTTTTTCCTAACGCAGTATGGCCGTTGGCACAATTCCACCTTCTAAGGTCCACTTCACCACATCCCTGTGCTTGCATCAGAGCATGAGCGGGGTTATAGTGAAGCAGCGCAGTGAGGTGCTGACTGGAGCTTCACAGTGTATGTGCCAACCCAAGATAGAGGGAAACTGGTAACAGCCCTGCCTTTTCCACTAACCACATGAGGGTCTTGTACTTTACATTTGCCACAAAAATGCTTAGGACAAATCCGCAGTCAAACGGTAAAATAAAAAAGGAGGTAACAGGTTACTCATGCCATCATGCCAGGCTACAGTGAATTCACAAAGTGGTGGGGTTTGCACTGCACTGCAGAGAAAAAAAAAACAATAGTGTAGGGCAGGCGCAGGCCAGGACCGGATCTAGACCTTGTGGCGCCCAGGGCGAAAAAATAGGGGCGTGGCTTCATGGAGAAGGGGCATGGTCAGTTATGCCCCCTGTAGCTGTGCCCTCAGTAGTTTTGCCCTCTGTAGCTGTGCCCACAGTAGTATTGCCCCCAGTACTGTTCCCCCTGTAGAGTTGTGCACCCTAGTTGCGCCGCTTACAAAAAAAAAAATAAAAATAAAAATAAATGAATACTCACAATCCCCGCTCCTGCCTCCCGACCGCTGCTGCCCTCCGTTTCCGGCCGCCGGTGCCGCTCCTCGGATCTATGGGAGAGACGTCATGACATCTCTCCCATAGCACAACATAGATGTAACATGTGTAGAGAGAGTTAGATTTGGGTGGGGTCTGTTCAAACTGAAATCTAAATTGCAGTGTAAAAATAAAGCAGCCAATATTTACCCAGCACAGAAACAATATAACCCACCCAAATCTAACTCTCTCTGCACCAGGGACGTGCAGTCAGGGGAGGCAGGGGAGGCAGTGCCTCCCCTGTCATAATGATTAAAATAATAAAAAGAAGATATTTATAACAGAGTCTGTTATCAATATCTTTTTTCCTTATTTTAATAATCCCCCCCCCTGTGGCTGCTTGTGAGGGTGGCAGGCAGCGGGAGAGGTGCCTCCCGCTGCTAACATTAAAACTCCGGGCAGCGGGGGGCGGGCAGGGGGCGGGGCGCAGCAATGGGCTGTGAAAGCCCATTGAAAATGAATGGACAAGCGGCACCTATACTGGTGCCGCAATGACAGGGGCGTGCGATGAATGCACGCCCCTGTCAGTGTCCAGATGTGATTGGCCCAACGGATCCAGTGCTGGATCCGCTGTCCAATCACCCCCTTCCCGGCTGCAGCAGGCGCCGTGGGCTGTGTGGGCGCCCGCTGCAGCCAGCGCCGCTACTATGGGAGAGACGTCATGAGTCATGACGTCTCTCCCATAGTACAGAATAGACGAGCCGGCGGCGGACGGACGGAGGACGGACGGAGGACAGCGCTGCAGGAGCGGTAAGTATGTGTGTGTGTGTGTGGTTTTTTTTTTATGTGTTATGTGTTTGTGTTGGGGCAAGAGGGGCACAGCAACTGGGGGGCACAGCAACTGGCACAGCAAGAGGGGCACAGCAACAGGGGCACAGCAAGAGGGGCACAGCAACTGGGGGGCACAACAACAAGGGGCACAGCAACTGGGGGGCACAACAACAAGGGGCACACCAAGAGGGACACAGCAACTGGGGGGCACAGCAACTGGGGGGCACAACAACAAGGGGCACAGCAACTGGGGGGCACAGCAACTGGGGGGCACAACAACAAGGGGCACAGCAACAGGGGCACAGCAACTGGGGGGCACAACAACAAGGGGCACAGCTATAAGGGGCACAAGTACAAGGGGCACAGCAACTGGGGGGCACAATTACAAGGGGCACAGCAATTGGGGGCACAGCAACTGGGGGGCACAACTACAAGGGGCACAGCAATTGGGGGTCTCAACTACAAGGGGCACAGCAACTGGGGGCACAATTACAGGGGTCACAGCTACTGGGGGCAAAGCGACTGGGGGCACAGCGACAGGGGGCACAACTACTTCGGGCACAGCTAGGGGCAAAGCTACAAGGGGCACAGCGACTGGGGTCACAACTTCTGGGGGCACAGCGACTGGGGGCACAACTACAAGGGGCACAGCAACGGGCACAGCAACTGGGGGGCGCAACAACAAGGGGCACAGCAACAGGGGCACAGCAACTGGGGGGCACAACAACAAGGGGCACAGCAACAGGGGCACAGCAACTGGGGGGCACAACAACAAGGGGCACAGCAACAGGGGCACAGCAACTGGGGGGCGCAACAACAAGGGGCACAGCAACTGGGGGGCGCAACAACAAGGGGCACAGCAACAGGGGCACAACAACAAGGGGCACAGCTATAAGGGGCACAAGTACAAGGGGCACAGCAACTGGGGGGCACAGCCACAAGGGGCAAAGCTACAAGGGGCACAGCGACTGGGGGCACAACTACAGGGGTCACAACTACTCGGGGCACTGCTACAGGGGGCACTGCTACAGGGGGCAAAGCTACTAGGGGTACAGCTACTAGGCTCACAACTATTGGGGGAGCCTGCTCCATCATCCCAGTTAGCAGCAGCACTCTCCCCTGTCTGTGCTAACGTCTTCCCGCGTCAGCGAGGGCATAGTATTCATTAATTTCTCTCGCTCTCTCGCTCTCTCTCTCTCCTCCTGTGGATTACTTTGTTTGTAAGTATAATTTTCATTTTTACAGGTACCCCTTTTGGATTCTACTGGACAAGTGGACGTGACCGGCGTGGGATGTAGGTAAGTGATCTCTCTCTCATTTTTACAGGAACCACCTATTGGATTCTACTGGACAAGTGGACGTGAACGGCGTGGGATGTAGGTAAGTATGTGTGAGTGTGTAAGTGTGTTTTAATAAATTTTTACTTTCACGGTGTGTGTGTTGTGTTTTTATTTGGGTATTTTTTTGTTGTAGAACTACAGGTACCAGCGGGCCCGTTATTTCCCCGCATGCTGGCACTTGAGGTTCTCCAAGTACCAGCAAGCGGGGGAGGCTTGCTGGGCCTTGTAGTTCCACAACAAAAACCAATATTCTTTTTTATACACACTTATGGCTATCAGCCCGGCACCCACCGCCCAGGGGTGCTGGGGACAGCCTCGGGCTTCACCCCTGGCCCTTGGGTGCCTGGAGGGGGGGGGGACCTCTTGATTTAAGGGGTCCCCACTCCTCCAGGGAACCCCGGCCAGGGGTGACTAGTTGGGGGGGTAATGCCACGGCCGCAGGGACCTACATAAATGTGTCCCCCGGCTGTGACATTATGTCCCTGGCTAGTGGAGTCCGGTGCTGGTTTTAAAAATACGGGGGAACCCTACATCTTTTGTCCCCCGTATTTTTGGAACCAGGACCGGTCTAAGAGCCCGGTGCTGGTTGTCTAAATACGGGGAACCCCTGTCCAATTTTTCCCCAGTATTTAAACAACCAGGACCGGCTCAAAGAGCCCGAGGCTGGTTATACTTAGGAAGGGGGACCTCACACATTTTTTTTTTACATTTTTTAACCCATTCATATCCTTCTCCATTAAGTTAATGGAAGCCCTGGACAACAAAATTGCATTCATGTCCTCCTCCCACTCCCTTCCCAAACACTAATTTTTTTTTTCTATAAAAATGTACAATATATCACAAGTATGATGAGCAGGCAGGCAGCGGGCATTGGCGGCATCGGACTTAGGTGCAAATTAGTGGCGGAGGGCTGGGTCAGTTGATGGTGGGCTAGTTTGTAAGCCATTGGTGGTGGCAGCAGGCATCGGCTAAGTGGCAGTAGTGGGCATTGGCTCGGCGGCGGTAGGGGTCATCGGCAGGATTCGGCGGACATTATGGCTGTAGTGCCTCACCAGCCTCTGACCTCACCGCACGCCACTGCTCTGCACATGTTATATCTTCCCCACCTGCAGTGCACATGGGGGGTAATTCCGAGTTGATCGCAGCATCAAGTTTGTTAGCAGTTGGGCAAAACCATTTGCACTGCAGGCGTGGCAGATATAACATTTGCAGAGAGAGTTAGATTTGGGTGGGATGTGTTCAAACTGAAATCTAAATTGCAGTGTAAAAATAAAGCAGCCAGTATTTACCCTGCACAGAAACAAAATAACCCACCCAAATCTAACTCTCTCTGCAAATGTTATATCTGCCCCCCTGCAGTGCACATGGTTTTACCCAACTGCTAACAAATTTGATGCTGCGATCAACTCGGAATTACCCCCATGGTTTTGCCCAACTGCTAACAAATTTGCTGCTGCGATCAGATCTGCATTACCCCCAAAAGCCTTTAACTGTTAATTGCTTTGAAACCTAGGTCCTAATTCAGACCTGATCGCTGGGCTGCTAATTTTGCTGTCCTGCGTTCAGATAGTCGCCACCCAAGGAGAGTGTATATTCGCCCTTGCAATTGTGCGATCGCATGTATACGCCATGCTAAAAAAAAATCCTCAGTCAGCAGACAGCTGCAAATCAGTTCGCACTACACTCACCATCTAATGTTTTTACCAGTGTGCAGGGGCGCCAGAATGTGTTGTTGTTGGGGGAAGGCATATATAAAAATACATTTTGGCGCTCCCACCCACGCCCTACGGAGCACTTATCCCCCCAGACCACCACAGAGAATCTGATTCAAAACTCCGGCGCCGCAGCGTGCTGTCCCGTGTCCTCCTGTCCTAACCGTGCCCCGTGTCCTAGCCGGCTCTCAGATGCATTACTGGGAGGAGACGTGGTCATGCTGAGCCTGCTGGGACATCCCCGCCTCCTCCCAGTAATGCCTCTGTGAAGAGCTGGCTGGACAGGACACGGGGCAGCACGCTGCGGCACTGGAGTTTTAAAGTCACAGTTTCAGTGGTGATCTGGGGGGTAAGCGCTCCCCCTCCCCACGCATGCACCTCTGACATGTTGCCCTCCCCAATTCGGACGCCTATGCCACTGTGTGCAGTCTGTGCGCAGCCCAGGACTTACTCTACAGTGCGATGAGAACAGGCTGATCGGGTCCGGAGCTGACATCACACACCCTCCCTGAAAACGCTTGGGAACGTCCGCAATTTCCCTGACACTTCCTGAAAATGGTCAGTTACCACCCACAAACGGCCTCTTCCTGTCAATCAGCTTGCTAATGGCTGTGCGCTTGAAATTTTCGCACCAGCCTGTCGTTCGGCGTTGCCTGTTGTTGTTTGGCAATGCGCGTGCGCATTGTGGTGCATACGAATGCACAGTCTATCGATAATAGCCTGCTGTGCGAAAACGCACAGCAGCATCAGGTCTGAATCGGGCCTCTAGAGAGACAGATAATAATGAAAGCCTCACAACATCATTCAATGGATGAAATTACGGAGGGTTTTGCCACTGATGGGTGGGTCCAATGGTGAAGGTGTGTGCATTTGAAGACGTGCTCTGTGCATGCAAGATGACCAACCAAAGATGGTTTCCTACTGATGGCTAAAACACATTGATCATCAATGGTGTGTGCCTCAATGAATAACCGTATGTGAAATACTGTATTTGTCAAAGTATTAAATAAAAATCAACTAGAAGTTTTCAATTAAACAAATATAGTTTCATTCAGACCAAATTCCACAGGATAATTGTTAACATACACAGGGGGGAGATAAATCAAGCCTTGGAGAGAGATAACATTGAGCAGTTGCCCATATCATCCAAACGGTATCCGATCTCTAGGTCAACCACTATTGGTCAACATGCATTAGGTCGACATGGTTTGTAGGTTGACATGGTCACTAGGTCGACATGCACTAGGTCGACATGACTAAAGGTTGACATGAGTTTTTCACAATTTTGCTAATTTTTTGAACGTTATCATACTTTACGATCCACGTGGACTACGATTGGGAACAGTAACCTATGCCGAGCGCAGCAAGGAACCTTGCTCAAGCATGGCAAGCGAAGCGAGCTGTGAGAGGGGGCACGGTGCACTTATTGGGGTTCCCGATCACTCTGCGAAGAAAACGACACAGAAAAAATAAACAAACCTCATGGCGACCTTTTGTCATGTCGACCTTGCTCATGTCGACCTAATGTTTGTGTCGACCTATTTTAGGTGTCGACTTAGTCACTGTCGACCAATAGTGGTTGACCTAGACACTGTCGACCTAAGTATGGTCGGCCTTATGAACCACACCCCAGCCAAACAGTGTCTGTCATTTTAAAAACTGCTAGATAAATGCCAGATACTGATTGGTTGCTTTGGACATCTTCTCCCCTTTATCAGTCTCCAAGGCTTGATACATTTTCCCCAAAATAGAAATAACAAGTTACACAAAGCATGTACTATAATCTAAATAGATTGTCTGGACATACCAGGATTGTCAGAGGTTTGTTTGCGGCAACAGGACATGGAGAGTCACTATGTATAAACAGATAGGATCACAGACCGTCACTTCCTATTATCTCAGCTCTGCTCAACTGTACAATCCTTTCCTGACAATAAATGTAATAAGTCACATGCACTCAGCATCCAATCATTGCTTTACCTACAGAATCAGAATCCACCCTCCAGCTTACATTGCTATATATAGACAAGCAATAAGCACTGTACGACAGAGGCAGCCGTTATATGCTTCCAGCTGCAAGACTTTTATTTCTGTTATCAACATTCACCATATAATTAGTGAACAAGTAGATGTTTTATATACTTGGTTAATTCCAACTGGTAAACATTTGCAATTCTCTTGGAGGGACGTACTAAAAGGAATGACACTCTGGTCTGCATTAATGGAATGCCAATTGATTATAATGGGATCAGATTGAACTTTTTATTTGATAATTTCTTAAACCTATGCACTATGGCCCTCATTCCGAGTTGTTCGCTCGTTGCCGATTTTCTCTATATTGCGATTAGTCGCTTACTGCGCATGCGCAATGTTCGCAGAGCGCATGCGCTTAGTTATTTTACTCAACAGTTAGGTATTTTACTCACGGCATTACGAGGATTTTTCTTCGTTCTGGTGATTGGAGTGTGATTGACAGGAAGTGGGTGTTTCTGGGCGGAAACTGGCCGTTTTATGGGTGTGTGTGAAAAAACGCTGCCGTTTCTGGGGAAAACGCGGGAGTGGCTGGAGAAACGGGGGAGGGTCTGGGCGAATGCTGGGTGTGTTTGTGACGTCAAACCAGGAACGAAACTGACTGAACTGATTGCAGTGGCAGAGTAAGTGTCGAGCTACTCAGAAACAGCTACGAAATTTCTATTCGCAATTTTGCGAATCTTTCGTTCGCAATTCTGCTAAGCTAAGATTCACTCCCAGTAGGCGGCGGCTTAGCGTGTGCAATGCTGCTAAAAGCAGCTAGCGAGAGAACAACTCGGAATGAGGGCCCATGGGGGGTAATTCTGAGTTGATCGCAGCAGGAACTTTGTTAGCAGTTGGGCAAAACCATGTGCACTGAAGGGGAGGCAAATATAATATTTGCAGAGAGAGTTAGATTTGGGTGGGTTATTTTGTTTCTGTGCAGGGTAAATACCGGCTGCTTTATTTTTACACTGCAATTTAGATTGCAGATTGAACACACCACACCCAAATATAATGGGCCCTACACACTGGCCGACATGACTGCACGATATGAACGATCTTGTTCATTAATGAACGAGATAACGTTCATGTCGTGCAGTGTGGAGGCTCCAGGGATGAACGATGCGCGGCCCCGCGCTCGTTCATCGCTGGTCCCCCGTCGGCTGTTCATGCAGGCCAATATGGACGATCTCGTCCATATTTGCCTGCACTTCAATGCAGCCGGGTGACGGGGGGAGTAAAGAAACTTCATTCCCCTCGTCACTGCCCCTCCGCCGCCGGGTCACCCGTCGGCCGTATCGGCCGTCGGGCAGCTCGGCGGCGGATCGGCCAGTGTGTAGGGCCTATAACTCTCTCTGAACATGTTATATCTGCCTCCCCTGCAGTGCACATGGTTTTGCCCAACTGTTAACAAAGTTCCTGCAGCGATCAACTCAGAATTACCCCCCATGTGCACTGCAGGGGGGGCAGATATAACATGTGCAGAGAGAGTTAGATTTGGGTGGGTTATATTGTTTCTGTGCAGGGTAAATACTGTCTGCTTTATTTTTACACTGCAATTTAGATTTCAGTTTGAACACGCCACACCCAAATCTAACTCTCTCTGCACATGTTATATCTGCCCCCCCTGCAGTGCACACAGTGGCGGATCCGGGGGGGGGGGGGGGCATGCAGGCCCGTGCCCCCCCTGTCATGTCTGGCACTTAAAAAAAGAAAAAAGAAAAAAAGAAGCGGCGGCGCAGACAGTGCAGTTCACTGGCGCCCGCCACGATGAAGGGTCTAGTGGCGGCGGCAGTACTAATGAGTCAGACTGACTCATTACAGTACGCTGCAGCCGCGGCCAGTGTGTTAGTAGCTGCGAACCAGTGGGAGGCGAGCAGAGCGGACTGGCGATTCCACCATTGAGAGGAGAGAGGCACAGGAGGACGCATACAACGCCAGACAGGAGATTGAGCCTCCCACAACCGCACGGCCCGGCAAAGCCTCCCCATACAGAAGCGCCCTGTGCTGGGGATATCTGCCCAGGAGCGCCCCCCCCCCCCTTCCCTCATTGCTGCATTTCCCTGACGGGCAGAGACACGGCATGGAAGCTCCTCAGCCATAACTCCACACAAAACAGCTAAGCAAAGAGTGCTTTTAATTGCGGAAATGGCGGAGGGGAGCTGCGGGTACTTATCAGGAGCAGTGGGTACTCGACTGGACTGTACTCCTGGGCACCTGGCTACACAGCAGAAGTGGGTCTGATGTCAGAGGGCTTCCAGTTCAGGTGGAGATGCTTAATTCAAATATTCAATGTGTATGTATGTAACTGTATTAATGTGTGTATATATAGCCAGTTGGTGCTTCCCTCCCCTCTGTAGAATGACAACCCCCCCCCCCCCCCCACACACACACACACACACACTATTGGCCTTCCAATGGAGGAGACCCCCTCACTGCTGCCCTACCCTCCATATCCCCCTTCCCTCCTCCCACTGCTGCCCTCCCATGTGGAGGAGACCCCCCTCACTGCTGCCCTACCCTCCATATCCCCCTTCCCTCCTCCCACTGCTGCCCTCCCATATGGAGGGGACCCCCCTCACTGCTGCCCTACCCTCCATATCCCTTTTCCCTTCTCCCACTGCTGCCCTCCCATATGGAGGAGACCCCCCTCACTGCTGCCCTACCCTCCATATCCCCCCTTCCCTCCTCCTACTGCCCTTGTTGTGAGGCCACACGCTCCTTCATGGGACCGCACGCCGAAGGCTTGCACAAGGTGCCCCCCCCTGTCATTTTTTTTTGGATCCGCCCCTTAGTGCACATGGGCCCTCATTCCGAGTTGTTCGCTCGCAAGCTGCTTTTAGCAGCTTTACACACGCTAAGCCGCCGCCTACTGGGAGTGAATCTTAGCTTCTTAAAATTGCGAACGAAAGATTCGCAATATAGCGAAAAGACTTCTCTGTGCAGTTTCTGAGTAGCTCGAGACTTACTCGGCATCTGCGATCAGTTCAGTGCTTGTCGTTCCTGGTTTGACGTCATAAACACACCCAGCGTTCGCCCAGACACTCCTCCGTTTCTCCAGCCACTCCCGCATTTTTCCCAGAAAACGGCCAGTTTCCGCCCAGAAACACCCACTTCCTGTCAATCACATTACGATCACCAGAACGAAGAAAAAACCGTGAGTAAAATTCCTAACTGCATAGCAAATTTACTTGGTGCAGTCGCAGTGCGGACATTGCGCATGCGCACTAAGCGGAAAATCGCTGCGATGCGAAAAAAATTACAGAGCGAACAACTCGGAATGACCCCCATGGTTTTGCCCAACTGCTAACCATGATGCTGCGATCAACTCAGAATTAGGCCCTATATCTTCAGCACACATCTTGCTAAGATGACGTCACATATTTTTTATACGGAATGACCTGGAATGATAGCTGCTTATTATGGAATGACAGCTGTTTTATTTGCCATCCCAATGTAAACATAGCATTAAAACAGTGCATATATCCTATATAATAACCCCAATGTTTTTATGATCCCCTAAGCACAGACACTAATAAATTTCCATATGTGCCTGCCTATATCTGTATTCTACTATACATGTCACATAATGCGGAATGACGGCTGCTTACTATGGTGGTGAATAAAACAGCTGTCATTCCATAGTAATCAGCCGTCATTCTGCATTATGTGAAATGTATAGTAGGGTACAGGTATAAACGGCCGCACATGGAAATGGATTAGTGTCTGCGCTTAGGGGATCATTCAACAATCAGGGTTTTTATATGGGATATATGTGTTTTGTGACGCCAAATCTGAATTATTTCTAAATGGAGATGATGTAGGGTGAAAAAGATACAGATAGAAGGAAAAAAATAATAATCCTGTTCAAACTCTTTGTAGTCATTTTTACAGGTTTTTCTTTTTTTTCATTTTTCTGTCAGAAATGTGTATATGTGTCAGTGAGGTGGTGATGTGCTGCTGGTGGCCGGCTCCAGGCCTACTAGCATCCTAAGCGAGGAAATATGAAGAGACCCCCCCTTTCCCCATCAATGCGCGCGCCAAAGGCGTGTGTGCGCACCTGGGAAAGTGTGAGTGGGCTCGCAATTTTATATTATGATGTCAATATATTAATATATAATCATACCCCCCTCTACACACGCGCACACACAATTAGCAGCCTTACACACAATGGGGGTCATTCCGAGTTGATCGTAGCTGTGCTAAATTTAGCACAGCTACGATCATTCACACTGACATGCGGGGGGGCACCCAGCACAGGGCTAGTCTTCCCCGCATGTCAGTCCGGCCCCCCCCTTTGCAGAAGTGCAAAGGCATCGCACAGCGGCAATGCCTTTGCACTGCATGAGTAGCTCCCGGCCAGCGCAGCTTTAGCGTGCTGGCCGGGAGCTACTCGTTGCTTCCCGGCCCGCAGCGGCTGCGTGTGACGTCACTCAGCCGCTGCGGCCCGCCCCCCGTTCAGTCCGGCCACGCCTGCGTTGGCCGGACCAAACCCACGAAACGCCATTCCGCCCCCTCCCGCACAGCAATCGCCTCTGCCTGTCAATCAGGCAGACACGATCGTATCCCTGCTATGGCCTCCGGCCGTCTGGCATGCGCCGGCGCACTACGGCGCCAGCGCATGTGCAGTAGGAACCCGTTCGCTCTGCTGCATTAAAACGCAGCGAGCGAACGGGTCAGAATGACCCCCAATGCCCACAGTAGTGCTCCTTACACATAATGGTCCAAATGTATTAAGCCTTAACAAGAGATAAAGTTGAGATGCATAAGGAGTGATAAAGTACCAGCCAACCAGCTCCTAACTGTCATTTTTCAAACACAGCCTGTGACATGGCAGTTAGGAAACTGATCGGCTGGTACTTTATCACTCTTTATCCATCTCCACTTTATCTATTGTTAAGGCTTAATACATTTGGAACAATGTCCCCAGTATAGTGTCAGATACACATAACGTTCAGTTACACATAATGTTCCCAGTATAGTACCAGATACACATATGCCCTCAGTATAGTGCCAAATACACATATGCCCCCATAGTGCCAGATACACTTATGCCTCCAGTATTCCATACCTCCCAACATTTGAGAGATAGAAAGAGGGACATCTTCACGCACACGTAGCGCGTGCCCTACTGAAAAGGGGCGGTGACTTTGCGGGAGGGCTCGCAATCACGAGCCACGCCCCCGTTTTCATCACTGAGGGGGCATGCCCAGCGCTCTGGGAGCTGCTGGCATGCCCTCTCTCCCTCTGTCTCCACTGAATAGACCGCTGCTCTGCTAAGCAGGGCAGAGAGAGACAGAGCCTCCCAACTAACCCCCACCCCCACCGCGGGACACTGCGACCCACGGGTGGGACAGCGGGACTGTCCCGCGAAAATCGGGACAGTTGGGAGGTATGAGTATAGTGCCAGATACACATATGCCCCCAATACCGTGCCTGATACACACATGCCCCAGGTTTAGTGCCAGATACACATACTGTATGCCCCAATAGTGCAAGAAACACATATGCCCCCATAGTGCCAGATTTACATATGCCCCCAGTATAGTGGCAGGTAGTGGCATCCACGACCACACCTCTTCCAGCTGCACACCGCAGGGACCGCACCACCACACCAGTGTAAAGTGGTGTATCACATTGTGCGCGAACAGGGACGGCATCAGCGTCTGACGGCAGGTCGCAGTGCCGCACAGTGCACACACTATAATAATCCCTGACCTGCCACAACACTCCCCCATTGGCGGGCAGACAGCTGTCATCAGTGACAATGCCGTTTTATATGCAGGAATGAAAGCTATACCTTAAACACACCTTAATACATTTTACCATGGAGCCGCTGCGGCCGCTGTACTTAATACACACTCTACGTACTTTGGGGGTAATTCCAAGTTGATCGCAGCAGGAAATTTTTTAGCAGTTGGGCAAAACCATGTGCACTGCAGGGGAGGCAGATATAACATGTGCAGAAAGAGTTAGATTTGGGTGGGTTATTTTATTTCTTTTTTTTCAATAATGATTTTTTATTAATTTCCAAATATAGAAAAGAAAAACCAGATAGAGAAATGTACACAAACATAGGCCATAAAATGAGTACATCTTTGAGCCAATACTGTAGGTCCAATCATATATAACAACGCTGAGTCTAAAAGCTCAGTACACTAACCGTGTACACATATTCTCTTAACTATCAATCATATATATAACCTTAAGAGTAGCAGAGTAGAAAGTGCAGTAGAGAGGGGAAGATATAACAAGACAGCGACACATGAGGGTAAAAAAGAAAATTTAAAGACAAAGGGGGGAGAATATGCTTGCAGGGGAGCACCTCACTCAAATATTGTAACATAGAGATAAATAGCTAGTCAGTTAGAAGGGGCATCTGCATTAATGGGTAGTATCAGGTTGTGGAGAATGCAGAATTGCCGTGTCAATGGGATCACTAAAAATTACGGAGTGACCCTGTCTCTCCCGGAATTCACTCCATTTAAACCATCTCATGTAGATAGAAGAAGGGGATGAAGAATACACACATCCCGCTGTTTCAAACAGAAAATGCTTATGGGTATTATTAATAACCGTCTGAATGTGAGGTATGGACTGTGATTTCCACAGTTGGCCTATCGCTGCTTTAGCTGATATTAAAACATGTCCTACGATATACCTGTCGCAGCTGAGAAGAGTGTGAGAAGGGTAGTGAAACAGGGCAAACAGCGGATCTAGTGGCACCGCTGCTCCCACTATTTCCCCCAAAAGAGAGAATACTTCCGTCCACAGAGGCCCCAAGACTGGGCAGTTCCAAAAGATATGCAGAATGGAGCCCTCGCCACCACATTTTCTCCAGCATAGCTGGGAAGTCGAGGGCCAGATCTGGTGAAGCCGCTGCGGAGTGAAGTACGCCCTATTGCATAATTTATAGAACATTTCTGAGTGCTGGAGACATTTAGAGATTTTAAAGCACTGTGATGAAATTGTATCCTACTCCTCTTCTCGAAGTACAGTAGAGAGATCTCTCTCCCACTTCAACTGCGCAGGTAATTTGCCTTTTTTATTCAAAAGAACAATATACTGGTACCACCTGGATATCCCACCCCTATGGCCCGGGGATGACAATCTAGAGAGCATACTAGCAGGAAAAGGGAGGGGATTTCTGGACCCGTTAACATGCGATTGGAGCCAATGGCGTAGCTGTAAATACTTGAAAAAGTCATGCTTTGAAATCCCAAACTGAGACTGAAGCTGAGAGAACGGGATCAAGCTATTATTCAGAAAAAGATCTTTCAGTCTCACAACTCCAGCGTCAATCCAGGTGTCTAATATAAGATCAGGGATAATACAAGCAACCGTTCTGATAGAGAGGTCCGCTCCGGGTAATATTATATTTGGGTCAGACTCAACCACTGAGTGCCATAGCTTCAGAGTACTTCTAATCGCGTCCCCAGGACCTACCCATTTCGGGACACTATGTATAGGTAATAGAAATAGATCTGTAATATTAATCTGTCCTAAGTAGACTTTTTCAATAACTACCCATGGTTTGGGGGAATGAGCGACAAACCAATCTCGGGCCTGGCTGAGAAGGCAAGCGGAGTGGTATGCATCTAAGTTGGGGTAGGCAACCCCACCAAAGCCCTTGGGCAATGACAGGACCTGCCTAGAGATCCGCGGTTTCGCTCCCTTCCAGATAAAGTTTGATAAAGTTTTATTAGCCTTAACACTAAGAGCTTTAGGGAAATGGCGGGGGATGGCCCTAAACAGATAGAGGAGTTTCGGTAGCAGTACCATCTTTGTTGCAGAGACACGCCCCAGCCAGGAGATTTCATGTAAAGACCACTCTTTAATCAATTTGTCGAAGGCGCTAAATAAAGGTGTGTAATTAAAATCATAAAGGTCTTTATCGAGCGATAGATGTATACCTAAATATTTAATGGATCTCGTATGCCAAGCATACCTGTATCTATCCTTAAGTAAGGCCAGGATATGTGGCGGGATATGAAGCGGTAGAGCTTCCGTTTTGGAAGTATTCAATTTATAAAATGATAGTCTGGAGTACTTATCTAATATGGCATGGAGGCCGATAAGGGAGGATTCGGGGTTAGTCAAACATAATAGAATATCATCTGCGAAGAGGTTGATTTTGTGACTCAGTCCCCCTATCTCGGGTCCCGAGACTTCCGTGTCAGACCTAATGGTCTCAGCCAGGGGTTCAATAGCCAGAGCGAAGATCAGGGGAGACAAAGGGCACCCCTGTCTTGTGCCGTTTAGAATTTCGAAACCCCTGGACAGACACCCATTGACATACACCTTGGCAGAAGGGGCAGAATACAATGCAAAGATGGAATCTAGAAACCTACCCTGGAATCCAAACTTACCCAGAACTGATCTTAGATATCCCCAGTGTAACCTATCAAACGCCTTCTCTGCGTCTAACGATAGGACGAGGAGGGGCGCTCGATTAGCATTACGATACTCAATGACATTATAAACTCTCCGAGTGTTGTCCGGGGCCTGCCTGCCCGGGACGAAGCCAACCTGGTCAGCAGCTATAAGGGATGGCAACAAGGGGCAAAGACGGTTAGCGATTATCTTAGCAAAAAGCTTTACGTCTGTATTCAACAAAGCTATCGGTCGGTAATTTTGAACGGATGTGGGAGATTTACCCGGCTTAGGGATAGCTACTATCCGCGCTTCAAGCATCTCTTTCGGGAACCTCCCAACCTCCGACGACTCATTAAAAACAGCCAACAGCACTGGAGCCAAGTCTGCTTTATAGGTTTTGTAGAAATTAGATGGAAAACCATCTGGGCCCGGGGCTTTATCTCGTGGAAGACCGTCAATAGCTGCCTCAAGTTCAGAGATAGTCCATGGGGAGCCGAGGGACAGGCAGGTCTCGGAATTCAGTGTCGGCAGGGATAGGTTTTTTAAAAATGACTGGATTTCAGCCTCGATAGGTTGGGGGGTATCAGGGTCTGACTGTAAGCTGTAGAGTCGGGAGTAATACTCTGCGAAAGTATCTGTTATTCTATATGGATCAGAGACTCTTGAACCCGTGGGAGAATAAACAAAGTGGATTCTGGCCTTAGCTCGCCTACCTCTCAGTTTCCGTGCCAAGAGACGCCCTGCCCTATTTCCAAATACATAGAATCTTTGATTCAATCGAGCAAGGTTGCGTTGTACTTCCCGAAGAGAAAAGGTGTTCACTCTTTCCCTTGCGGCCAGCAAAAGTTTAAAGGCAGTTCTATTGTGGGGGTCAGCCTTATGTGCTATTTCTAATTTTGCAATTTCTTTCTCGGCTTCAGTACGTTCAGCATTTTGAGAGCGTTTCAGCCGTGAAGCTGCCTGAATGGCAGCCCCCCGCATTACAGCCTTACAAGAGCACCAATTATTAAAGACTGAAGTATCTTCAGGTTTGTTAGTTTCTAGATATACCTTTAAGGTTTGGTGAATGGCAAGTGAAGCCTCTTGATGGCAAAGCAAGAAATTTCCCAGTCTCCAAGGGCTCGGAGATACTTTACGGGCCCCGAGCTTCCACACGACCTTCAGCGGAGAGTGGTCCGACCATGTCATCGGTAGTATGTCAATTTTCATAATGACTGGCAGTGACATTCTGTCAGTCAGTACGAGATCAATTCTAGAGTATGAGGAGTGGACATGTGAATAAAAGGAGTAATCTCTAACCGTAGGGTGTTTAGTTCTCCACGCATCGTGGAGTTCGTACTCTCCTAGCAATTGGCGAAGTCCGAGGGTATTAATAGGGGAAGGTCTGGGCTTAGCTACGGGACTTCTGGTGGGGAGAGATCTATCAACAGAGGGGTCTACAACTAAATTGAAGTCCCCCAACAGCATAACTGCACCTTTAGCGTGCCTCTGAATCAGGGAGAATAAATTCCTGCAAAAGGAGATCTGACCAGAGTTGGGTGCATAGCAGGAAGCCAAGGTGACAACCGTATCCTCAAGCTTTCCGATTAATACTAAATACCGTCCTTCGGGGTCTACAATTTGGGATTCTAGAGTGAATTGGCAGTCGCTAGAGATTAGTATAGCCACACCGGCCTTTTTTACGGGGCCATTGGCCATGTAGCAGGTAGGGAAGTGATTATCAAAGAATCTAGGGGGGGTCTAATTTCCTAAAATTGGTTTCCTGGATAGCAACCACATTTGCCTTCATTTTATAGAAGGAAGATAAGGCCAGTCTACGCTTTTGTGGGGAATTTAATCCCTTAACGTTCAATGATACTAAGTTAACCATAATAAACTACCCCGGAGACGAAGCATCCGCTGAAACCAAGAAGTTCGATTAAAGGTACAATTCCCTGCATACATTTGAAATAAGAAAAAAAAGGTATGGGGGGGACGAGACACAAAAGGAGACACACTGAGAAGGACAAAGAGAGAAGAGAGAGAAACATAGTGTACAAAACAAGGAAGATCGACTCCGTGTAGAGACGAAGCCATAGTAAGGCGCCAAAACATACAGCGCCTCACCAAACAAATTTGGGAGGTTAGTGGCCGACCTCCCCGCAATCAAGTAATCAAACATATGTAAACTTTATATTCAGATGCACATGGCATATAAACGGAATGTCGTTAAGAATGGAATGATAATCTATTAGTAATGAGTCACAGGATCCCGGAACTGGCAAAGAGCTATACTGAAAGTACAGCAATAAAAGGACTCAGAGAGGAGCATACAGACCAGTCCAGGGGCCTGCGAAACCACAACAACCATCAACTAGGAAAAACAACAAAAAAAAGAAATAACCCCGCCACACCGTAGCCTAAAGGGTGTTATACATGTAGTAACCAGGTCTTTAACTTATGGTAAGCCCTGGAATTAGTACTATCATATGGAAACAGTGCTAGTCCTGTAAATGAACAGTCATGGCGGGGAAAAATACCGCAGTGGGGAGGGCCTACTTCCCAACCATCGACCAGTCCTGCTGAAGTCGGCGGTCAGGAGAGCAGGACCCTTGATCTCCAGCTATGTTCCATTTGTGAAGAAGTCTCATACCGTCTTCAGCCGAAGACACCACAATAGTTGAACCTTCTCTAGAAATCAATAGACGCGTGGGGAAACCCCATCTATATACGATTCCCGCCTTCCTAAGGGCCACGGTGACAGGCTGAAAGGAACATCTCCTGGTGAGGGTGTAGTGTGAAAGGTCTCCAAAAAGTTGAAGCGGGCTCAAAGCTTTCGCTGTGTCTGAGGACGGTCTAGCCGCTTTAAGCAGGGATTCCTTAATATGAAAGAAAAGGACTCTCATTAAAACATCTCTCGACGCCCCTTCGGGAGCACTGCGGGCCTTCGGGACCCTATGGATACGGTCTAATATCAAGTCCGCAGATGTAGCGGAGGGAAGCAGCTTCTTGAATATTCCGATTGTATAGTCATGTAGGCTGCTATTAGATACGGATTCCGGTACCCCTCTGAGCTTGAGATTATTTCTGCGTGAGCGGTCCTCCAAGTCTGCTACTTTGTCCCGCAGAGCCGCCACCTCCCCCTCAAGGGTATCATGGGAATCAATAAGAGTATTGTGGGAGCCTACTACTTCGCCCATCTTTGTTTCCAACTGTCCGGTCCTCTCGCCCAAATCCTCAACAGAGCGCTGGCAAGATTGCAACATAGTGCGAAATTCAGACGCCACCTCATCTTTAAACTGGTGTAACAACTGCTTCATGGCGCCCACCGTTAAGGCTTCGCTGTCTTCCAGGTGAGGAGAGGGGGGGGAATTCTGGGATGTAGATAGAGCCATCACGGGCGAGGAAGGTATAGGCGGGGGATCCGATCCGGTGGCCGAAGGCCCAAGCCCCTGAGACTTATTTCGATAGGGGGAAGGCTTGAAGAAGGTAACTTGAGAGATTGATTTGGAGGCTTTATTCTTTTTTGGAGCCATCCTGTATCACTTCGAGGGAATGAGAGAACCCCAGTAGAAAGGAGAATTCCGTCTAAGGCCGAGGACGGTAGATATCCTCTTACACCATGTGCGTGATTACATCAGCTAAAACGATTGCGGGGAGTTACGGTGAGGATTCATTGAAGAGGTGTTTACATCCTATATATGCCGTAGCGTTCACCACTACCGGGAGTCACCGTCGTTACTTTCTCAGCAGATAGTACCCCTGTGTAACAGGCGATGGAGATGCAATATATGGACTTCCAGCAGGGGGCTCTGACGCACTGTGCAGTGGGTGAGGCCTAGGCAATTCTTGTAAAAGGCTGGGTAGTCGTAAAAGGTACGGAGTGTGGAATGTACCATATAAGCCTGCGTCCAGTAAATGCACCGTATATTGTATCCCAGGCTGTGGTTTTATATGACTGCAGGATCCCTATAATGTGTGCTGACCTTGCCCCATCCAAGATGGCCGCCGCTCTCCAGGCCAAACGGGCCTCACCCCCTTCCACCGCCGTCTGCGGTCCGTCAGCCCGAGTGGGACCCTCCACACCACCTCTGCAGCCCACGGCCAGGCGCCTACGTCAGGATGGCCGCCGCCAACGGGGGTCGTTCGTGTGATCGCCGCGCCCGGAGCTCCTCACCCGCCTCTCCCAAGATGGCCACCGCCACCGGGTCCTCCCGAGCAGAGCTTCGGCTCGTCTCAGCGTCCAGCCCGTAGATCCTGGGGCTTGTATTCACCGCCGCATCTCCCGGTAAGGCGTCCCAGACGGGGGGTATATCTATGTTGCCCGCTATGTGACGGCAACCAGCGTTCAGAACGCGCCGGAGCTCGGTCGGCAGGTCTCCAAATTTAGGTCCCGGCTTCACCCCGGGTGGAGGCCGCAACCTGCAAGTGCAGGATTAACCTACGGAGTGTAGGCTCCGCAGCTCACCACCTTACGTTGTGGGGGTCTTGTGGGTGCACCAGGGGCAGATTAAAGGGCAGGTAGGCACCGATAATGCTCGAAATAGGGGCTTTTTAGCAGGAGTTCAGGCACCATGCATCTGCTCCTATGTCCCGCTAGGCCACGCCCCCGGGTTATTTTATTTCTGTGCAGAGTAAATACTGGCTGCTTTATTTTTACACTGCAAATTAGATTGCAGATTGAACACACCACACCCAAATCTGACTCTTTCTGCAAATGTTATATCTGCCTCCCCTGCAGTGCACATGGTTTTGCCCAACTGCTAAAAGATTTCCTGCTGCGATCAACTTGGAATTACCCCCTTTGTACGCTATTAGCGTACAAAGTCCCGTGCTGTGTACGGACTTAGCGTACAAACGCCGCGCTGACGGTACAAAGTACTCACAGCGCGTACACACCCAATGAATACACTTTAAACCTTATGCAGCAATGCAGTGTGATGCTATTACACTTTAAACCTTATGCAGCAATGCAGTGTGATGCTATTACACTTTAAACCTTAGCAGGGAAAGAAATACACGACACCAGTCTGTAGTTAAACCACTGGGTTCCGACACCACTGCGTATTATTGCTGAAAGGGGGTTATAATACAAACAATACAATACAATATAACAGAGTAAATGGCTACAGTCAATGGTACATACGTGAGTGGACAAGCTTGCGCAACCCGACCGGTCCTCGGTCATCTGATAGATAACTTGGTGAGTCTTGTGTCTGACCAGGCCTGCTGCAGGCTCTCTTTATTCACTTCATCCAAAACATAACACAATGGATACTGTAATCTCTTTGTCCATTGGACACAGGGATGGTCATTTACAGTACAGGAGAGGTCATAGGTCTGTTTGAATAGGTGGGCGATGTCTATTTTCACTGCTCTTGTGGGTGGTCTCCTCTGGATTCCCGACGTATACATAATGTACAGTAAATACAGTTTATATCTATATTCTGCTCCTGCACATAACTATCCGCAGGAACATGCGATCTTCCTCAAACCAACACCGGAATGTTTCCCTTAAAATACCCTACAGCTGGATACCAAACACCACGTTGTAACCTTGTTCTGTCCCCTCCTATCCTGTAAAGGTGAATCCCTTTGTTCTGTTACCATTTAAACTGATGTTAATTTCTGATGTGGTGCAAGGAGACTATGTGTACATTGTGCACTATTTGGATTAAATATGTAATGTATTTTGATAGCCTTCCATGCGTTCACAAACTCTACTGTAAATACTCATACCACGCGCTAATGCGCAGGACCGCGGGAGCGACCATACGCAAATTGCGAATATGCGCACGCAGAGCAGAGCAAGTACGCGCATGGAGGCCATCTGTGTGTAGTTTGTACATGATGTGTGTACTGCAATATTTTTCGACTTTGACAGTCCACCCTTTGGCAGTCACCAATAACTGCCACTATCTAATCAATAAAAACAGAAAAATATCTACAGAATATCTACAGAAGCTTGGAGTTGTCAGAGGAGAGTTGTAGGTGGGAAATGTATGACCTAGTGGGATAGTAAAAGTATGTATGTATGAATCCATGTCTGAGGGGCACGTATATGTTCTACATAAGCTTCGAGGTATTGCGAAGTATACATTAAATCCTTCTCATCCCGTATTAAGGGTCTGTAAATGGCCAACAAACACTACCGAGCTCTTTTCGGCTTCTTGTTCCAACAAATGGGGTGCACATTTAGTTGATGATACATGGAGGGGGAAACATAAGTGAGTGCTAGTATATGTGGATATCACCTGTCGACTATGTGTGTATTAACTGAAGGTTGCAGAGATGAAGATAAGACATATAAATAAAATACATTCACATAAACATTTTGGGTAGAGCTGATGTCTTTTTCCGGATGGATGTATCTGGGCAGAGGGGGAGACAAAAGAAAAACAGGTGAACGAAACAGGCCATGAAATTCATTTGCAATCCTTATCATATCACTGTCTCTATAGAAGGGTCATGAATTAAATCTGCTGCTATAACAGTACCCTTGCTCCTGAGACTCATCAACTTTGTGCCGTGCTTGCGCCGTGTCAGAATTCGAACACACCTAAATATCAAACCAATAATTATGACGACTCCCAGGATACAAAGGAGAAACTTCCCTACACTCATAATAACATTTTGAGCCCACTCTCCTAAACCTGAGAACCAATTTTGTGGGTTCAACCATGAGACCCAGCCGGTCAGTTCATTACTCACAGTCGCCAAGGTAAGGCTGTGTTTCCTCCTGAACTCCCACTTCAACTGCAAGATATCGTCCATCTTTTGATCGATGATCTCCGTTGGGTCGTCACTACTGTTCGTAATATACGTACAGCACTTCACCCCATATTGAGTTGCCAGCGTAACACAGTACCCACCTGTCACGGCTGTGATATAATTAAGGACCATCCTGTGCTGAATCAGTTCCTTCTTGTAAGCTTGTAACTCCCTTCCCGTATACCTGAAGGTGTCGTCATACATCTCAGTGATATTATCTATCAAGTTCGCTAGCGCATGGATATACATATAATTTATAGTTCCTCTGGCAGTACGGGTAATGTCTAATGGGAGAAGGAACTGAATCCCGGTGGATTTGTGGATCAAATTAGAGGCTGCGTGCTCTGTCCTATCTATGAGGTGTCTCTTGATGATGTGTTCATAGTGAGTATGAGTATAAGGAGCCTGAGCACTGCGGTGAACATCTTTCATTTTACCATGGGTTATGGTCATGACCTCTGGCAGTACTCTCCCAATATAACACAATCCCTCTGAGCTCGGGGCAAGCCACTTGTACGCCTTCCTCCCACATATGAAATAGGCATCATCTGGGAGAACATAGGGGACAAAATATAACATCACCATATTACAAATTTTCCAAGTAAAGAAACCTATCCCTAGTTCTCCCATCTGCTCAGTACAAGTATCGGTCTGGATGATATGAGCACAATACCATGGCGATACTTTTCCAACCCACATGGTCTTGCTTCCACGAGTATACCTATACCGAAAATACCTCCCACTGTTGGCTATTTGGCGTACAAGTTCAGAGTCTATGGGTATCCTATCAGCTCTGTGTGAAAAGGTCATTGTCTGGTTATTCCACGTCACTTCCCAATTTCCCGGTTTTCGGTAATTGGCAATATTAAAACACAATAAGGACCTGTCTACATGATACTGGTGGAGCTTCAAACTAGGGGGCCTAGAGGTATTGAATTTCTTGTCCACCGGTCTCCCACCCCGCAATTCGAGTACCTCATCTATTGCTAAAGGGTACGGTACTAATCCTGACTTGCTCTGACCTTGAGGTACCTGTGAACACACCCAGCATTCTGTCTGGTTTAAGACCTTACCCACTAGTGAGTGGTAATCACTCAACGAATGACGGTCCATGTCGATATTAAGGTTGGACTGACATCTCTGGATGCACCCATCCTCAACTATATTCTCATAATTCCTACAAATATAATATTCATCAGACAATAACCCCTCACAGTGCCTCCGAACTTCCTGACTACCAGAGCGCTTACTGATGCCAGCCTTTACTAAAGTGATGTGCTGATCCTGAGATCCTACAAATTCATACTTGCCATCAGAAGCCATTCCAGATCCCTGCTCGACCTCTCTGGGACCCTCACAAAAACAAACTGTCCTTATCAAAACCAGAGTTACTAATAGAATCCGAAACGCAGTCTCTTGTGATCGATCCATTTCGTTTAGGGAAAGGAGGAAAATAAGAAGGGGAAAAGACAGGAAAATGCAGGGGGAGGTGAAAAAAAAATTATACTACAACCGTTCTAGATCTGTGCTCGGATGCCCTTCAACAGTCCTGCCTCTCAACCTTCCCGGAACAGACACTCCAGTGATACGAGGTTCTTTACACTCTACTCTTTGTCACGAGTTCTCTCCGGGTCAGCGGCCTTTCTGTAGGGAACATAAATCTTGTATTTCAATGTGTTTAACTGTTGTGTATTATCAGTTGTGTGAAGTAAACCATCCGTGGAAAGTGAAAAGAGAAAGGAAATAATAAAAAGAAAATTTTTCAGATTTGCGTTCACCATTAGGATGTCACGCCATCATGCATATCGGTGTCTATATACAGTCTCCCTTCACCCGTATTCCCATTCTCCACCCTTTGTGCATGACCAGGCACACTGATACTTGTGTCCCTATGTTGGTGAGATATACTGGATTTGGGCAGAACTCTGAAAGACCGAGTAGGTCTGTGGCGTATGAACTGTAACCCTGTCGGTGAACGTAAGAGATGAAGAGGAAGCTTTGAAGACAAATCACATAGAGTTTAGTAATGTTATGATTCCAGCACTCTGGTCTGAGGAGATCTTTTGCAAGGACCGGAGCACTGGAACGAAATGCTGGGGAAGGGAGCGGGAATGGAAAATAGCCCCTGGCGCCCTAACTCCGTTGTCTCGCCCGTGCTGTCAGAAATCCCCTGCGAGACTATGGTTGCTTGAGCCCATGCCAGCCGCGTTTGAAGGGCGGATTATGTCTGCCCAACTCCGATGCCCCCTCAGGTCTTAATGGGAGACAAAGGGAAATCCGAGACAGGGTGATAACAAGGGGCCCTCTGACTAAACAACCAGGCCAGGGGCTACAAGAAACTAAAAACTAGAATATGTGCGGAAAAACCGCCAGGGAAAAGGACAACCAAAATATCCACTTGTCTACTCTCCTACCCGGCACCGCCGAGTTCCGGAGAGGACTTGTGGAAGCGGAACCCTCCGCAAATGCTCCGAAACAGAATATAAAGAAAAAGCAGCTGAGCCGCAACATACGGCAGAGCCGTAACTCACGAACACCACACGATATTCTCTGGTGATCGTTGAGGACAACAGGGGACCAAACGACTTCTTGGGATGAGATGACAACTCCAAGATACAGAACTTCTGAGGACAGGAATGACCGGATACAGCAGGACAGGAACAGACGTTCAGCAAACCAAGGCAGCATGCAGGAAGCTATTACCGGCGTCTGTGTGCAGCACTGGGCAGGTATTTAGCAGTAAGTCCTCCAATCAGCTGTTCAGAGCCTGATTGGTATTAATGCCGTGCAGCTGCCTTGCTGCACGGCCAGAAGACAAGTGTGTGTGCAATTAGACCCTGCAACGGGGAACGCGGTCCGCCCGTGGCGTCCCCGTTGCTAGGGTCCGTGCGGCTCAGCGCGCCTGGCGTCTAGCGTTGCTAGGAAGCCGGCGGCTGAACGCGCACGGCGTCCCTAGTTGCTAGGCGCCGGGCCGCGCGGACATTGCGGACCCCGGCGCCTAACAGTACCCCCCCCTTGAGGAGGGGTCAAGGAACCCCTAAAGCCAGGTTTCTGAGGAAATTCCCGAAAAAATGCCCTCTTGAGCCTAGGGGCATGAAGATCCTTATCTAGGACCCAAGACCTTTCCTCCGGACCATAGCCTTTCCAGTGAACTAAAAAATAAAGCCGACCCCGGGACAATTTGGAATCAAGAACTTTCTCTATCAAGAACTCCTGTTGTCCCTGTACATTTACTGGAGATCTACCCTGAGAGATCCTCCGAGGAAATCTACTGGAAGAAACGTATTGTTTCAACAGGGAACAGTGAAACGTATTTCCAATCTTGAGAGATCTTGGTAAACGTAGCCGAAAGGCAACTGGGTTGACTCTTTTAATAATAAGAAATGGTCCAGTAAATTTGAATCCCAGTCTAGCCGAGGATTGTCGAAGCCTGATGTTGCGAGTTGACAACCACACCTTATCTCCCACCTTAAAAGTGCAAGGACGTCGGAGCCTGTCAGAAAATTTCTTCTCTCGAAAGGCCGCTTTTCTGAGAGCAAGGTGCACTTTTTTCCAAATTGCTCTGAGATGGGAGGTTAAAGTCAGCGAGGAGATTGGAGAATGATGAAAAAAAGAATTAGCTCTGGGGTGAAAACCAAAAACTGAAAAGAAAGGAGACTCTTTAGTGGAGGAATGACAAGAATTATTGTAAGCAAATTCAGCCAAAGGAAGAAACTCGGACCAATCATTCTGGAGTTTGTCTGAATACAAGCGCAGATATGGGCCCTCATTCCGAGTTGTTCGCTCGGTAAATTTCATCGCATCGCAGCGATTTTCCGCTTAGTGCGCATGCGCAATGTTCGCACTGCGACTGCGCCAAGTAAATTTGCTATGCACTTAGTAATTTTACTCACGGCTTTTTCATCGTTCTGGCGATCGTAATGTGATTGACAGGAAATGGGTGTTACTGGGCGGAAACAGGCCGTTTTATGGGCGTGTGGGAAAAAACGCTACCGTTTCCGGAAAAAACGCAGGAGTGGCCGGAGAAACGGAGGAGTGTCTGGGCGAACGCTGGGAGTGTTTGTGACGTCAAACCAGGAACGACAAGCACTGAACTGATCGCAGATGCCGAGTAAGTCTGGAGCTACTCAGAAACTGCTACGAGGTGTGTAATCGCAATATTGCGATTACTTCGGTCGCAATTTTAAGATGCTAAGATTCACTCCCAGTAGGCGGCGGCTTAGCGTGAGCAACTCTGCTAAAATCGCCTTGCGAGCGATCAACTCGGAATGAGGGCCATTGTTTCAGTGACTGGTTAACTCGTTCGGTTTGCCCGTTGGATTGTGGGTGGTAACCGGATGTTAACGACAGTTTCATCTTTAATGAAGCACAAAAACATTTCCAGAATTGTGCGACGAATTGTGGACCCCGATCAGAAACAATATCAGTGGGCAACTCATGAAGCCTGAACACATGGCGGAGGAACAAAACTGCCAACCCTTGAGCAGAAGGCAATCGGGGAAGAGCTATAAAATGAGCCATTTTACTAAAACGGTCCACTACCACCCATATGACTCGGAATCCGGCTGAAAGGGGAAGGTCAACCACAAAATCCATGGAAATATGAGACCATGGCCTGAGAGGGACACTTAAGGGCATAAGTTGCCCTATAGGCAAGGAACGGGGAACCTTATGCTGTGCACAAACCTGACATGAATAAACAAATTCCCTAACGTCTTTAGAAATACTAGGACACCATACTGAGCGAGAGACTAACTCCAATGTTTTAGTGATTCCCGGATGCCCTGAAACTTTGTTGTCATGGAATTCAGTTAAAACAGTAGCTCTCAAAAATTCAGGAACGTAAAGACGACCAGCAGGAGTAAATCTAGGAGCTTGATGTTGAAGTTGGTTTAACTGGGTAAATAAATCCTGTGTGAGGCCTGCCCGGATGACCGAAGATGGAAGTATTGGGGTAACAACAGGATTGTTATTGTGAACCGGAAGAAAGCTACGTGACAGGGCATCAGCTTTAGTATTCTTGGAACCAGGCCTGAAAGTGATTATAAATTTGAAACGAGTAAAAAATAATGCCCAACGTGCCTGCCGGGCATTAAGCCGTTTAGCTGATTCAATGTATTGCAGGTTCTTATGGTTAGTCAATACCGAAATAGTATGCTTCGCTCCTTCCAGCCAATGCCTCCACTCCTCAAAAGCCCACTTTACCGCCAGTAACTCCCGATTACCAACGTCATAATTGGATTCAGCGGAGGAGAACTTCCTGGACATAAAGGCACAAGGATGTAAGTCCAAAGACACCGGATCCTTTTGAGAAAGGACAGCCCCCACTCCAACCTCTGAGGCATCAACCTCCACAACAAAGGGCAATTCCGGATTAGGATGTCTGAGGACTGGAGCTGAGACAAAGGCTTGTTTCAGAGCCCGGAAGGACAACTCAGCTTCATGCGACCAGTTGGTAGCATCCGCTCCTTTCTTCGTCAGAGCCACAATGGGAGCAACCAGGTCAGAAAAAGAATGAATGAACCTCCTATAATAATTCGCAAACCCTAAAAAGCGCTGAATTGCTTTTAAATTGGTGGGTTGCGCCCAATTAAGGATGGCCTGAAGCTTCTTAGGTTCCATGGAAAATCCCTGAGGGGAAATTATGTACCCTAAAAAAGATACTTTCGTGACGTGAAATTCACACTTCTCCAGCTTGGCATATAAACGATTCTCACGTAACTTTTGAAGAACCAGACGCACCTGGGTGATATGTTGTTCCATCGATTCAGAAAAAATCAAGATGTCGTCTAAATAAACAACCACAAATTTCCCTAGGAAGTCACGGAGCACATCGTTAATGAGGTCTTGAAAAACTGCTGGAGCATTAGACAGGCCGAACGGCATCACCAGGTATTCGTAGTGACCCGACTGAGTACTGAAAGCCGTCTTCCACTCATCTCCAGATTTAATTCGGATGAGGTTGTAAGCTCCTCTCAGGTCAATTTTAGAAAAAATCACAGCAGAACGTAACTGATCAAAGAGTACAGAAATCAACGGCAAAGGATAAGTGTTTTTGACTGAGATTTTATTCAAGGCTCTAAAATCTATGCATGGTCTAAGCGAGCCATCCTTTTTCTCCACAAAGAAAAAACCAGCACTTAAAGGGGATTTTGATGGTCTAATAAAACCTTTCTGTAAGCTCTCCTGAACATAGTCATTCATAGCCGAAGTTTCTGGCCCGGAAAATGCATATAATCTCCCCTTTGGCAATGCGGCACCAGGGATTAGCTCAATAGCACAATCATAAGGCCGATGGGGAGGCAGAATGTCCGCATTGCCTTTGGAGAATACATCGGCAAACTCCTGGTATTCCACAGGAATGAGTTCTGGAATGATAGCTGCTACTCTAACTGGAAACGAAATACATTCCTTAGCACAAAAAGTACCCCATTGTGAAATCTCCCCGGACCGCCAATCAATGGTGGGATTATGGAAGGCAAGCCAAGGGTGACCCAGAACAACTGGAACTGCTGGGCAATGTGTTAGATAGAACTCAATCTTTTCGGAATGTAAAGCTCCTACTGTAAGTACTACGGGAGGTGTACGGTGAGTAATAACCCCGTTGGAAAGCGGACTCCCATCTAAGCCATGCATGGTGACACACCTACCCAATGGTAACTGAGGAATGCCTAAGGCCTTAGCCCAAGTTAAATCCATAAAGTTTCCTGCAGCTCCACTGTCAACAAAAGCCGACACCAAAGAACGGAGGCTGTCAAAGGAAACCTTAACTGGAACTAAAAGAGAGTTATTCGAGGAGATAAGCTGCAGACCTAGGTGAACCCCCTCACAATTCACCTGGTCAAAGCGTTTCCCGACTTGTTCGGACAGTTACGAGCAAAATGTCCCTTACCACCACAGTACAAACAAAGACCGGAATTTTGCCTTCTGGTCCTTTCCTCAGGAGACAGCCGGGAGAGACCCATCTGCATGGGCTCCTCGACGTCTTCTGGAATGGAATAAACACAAGGACTTGACCTTACAGATGTTCCTCTTTCAGCTCTCCGCTCTCTGAGATGACGATCAATCTTAATAGAAAGCTCCATGAGTTTATCGAGAGTCTCAGGAGCGGGGTACTGGAGGAGACTGTCTTTAATAGACTCTGATAAGCCAAGGCGAAACTGACTGCGCAGGGCTGGGTCATTCCAGCCACAGTCGTTCGACCAACGGCGAAACTCAGTACAATAAACCTCTGCAGGATTTCTACCTTGTTTGAGAGCGCGCAGCTGACTTTCAGCGGACGCCTCTCTATCTGGGTCATCATACAAAAGCCCTAAAGATTTAAAGAAAGCGTCTACTGACAACAACGCAGGATCCTCTGCTCTTAAACCGAATGCCCAGGTCTGAGGATCCCCCTGGAGTAAAGAAATAATAATCCCAACCCGCTGAGATTCAGTACCAGAGGAAGTAGGTCTTAAACGAAAATAAAGTTTACAGGACTCTTTAAAATTAAAAAAATCTTTTCTATCACCAGAAAAACGGTCGGGCAAATGCATCTTTGGTTCAGGGACCACCTTTGGGGAGGCTCGCAAAAGATCTTCCTGCGACCTCACCCGAAGAGAAAGATCCTGAACCATCTGAGTAAGTTCTTGAATCTGATTGACTAAGAGCTGGCCAGGATTTGGCCCTAAAGCTGTCGGATTCATGCGGCCAAAAAACTTTAACAAAAACTGAATGAGAGGAAAAAATTAAAGCCCTGTTTAATTTTAATTTTTTGGTATGGCCGGTAATAATGTTATGATTCCAGCACTCTGGTCTGAGGAGATCTTTTGCGAGGACCGGAGCACTGGAACGAAATGCTGGGGAAGGGAGCGGGAATGGAAAATAGCCCCTGGCACCCTAACTCCGTTGTCTCGCCCGTGCTGTCAGAAATCCCCTGCGAGACTATGGTTGCTTGAGCCCATGGCAGCCGCGTTTGAAGGGCGGATTATGTCTGCCCAACTCCGATGCCCCCTCAGGTCTTAATGGGAGACAAAGGGAAATCCGAGACAGGGTGATAACAAGGGGCCCTCTGACTAAACAACCAGGCCAGGGGCTACAAGAAACTAAAAACTAGAATATGTGCGGAAAAACCGCCAGGGAAAAGGACAACCAAAATATCCACTTGTCTACTCTCCTACCCGGCACCGCCGAGTTCCGGAGAGGACTTGTGGAAGCGGAACCCTCCGCAAATGCTCCGAAACAGAATATAAAGAAAAAGCAGCTGAGCCGCAACATACGGCAGAGCCGTAACTCACGAACACCACACGATATTCTCTGGTGATCGTTGAGGACAACAGGGGACCAAACGACTTCTTGGAAAGAGATGACAACTCCAAGATACAGAACTTCTGAGGACAGGAATGACCGGATACAGCAGGACAGGAACAGACGTTCAGCAAACCAAGGCAGCATGCAGGAAGCTATTACCGGCGTCTGTGTGCAGCACTGGGCAGGTATTTAGCAGGGAGTCCTTCAATCAGCTGTTCAGAGCCTGATTGGTATTAATGCCGTGCAGCTGCCTTGCTGCACGGCCAGAAGACAAGTGTGTGTGCAATTAGACCCTGCAACGGGGAACGCGGTCCGCCCGTGGCGTCCCCGTTGCTAGGGTCCGTGCGGCTCAGCGCGCCCGGCGTCTAGCGTTGCTAGGAAGCCGGCGGCTGAACGCGCACGCCGTCCCTAGTTGCTAGGCGCCGGGCCGCGCGGACATTGCGGACCCCGGCGCCTAACAAGTAACAGATAAGTTGGTAGAGGCAAAGAAGATTTTACAAAGTTTGACATCTGGATTGGGCACTAAGGGGAATGATTCTCTACTCGGTCTGCTCCCCCCCCCCAAAAAAAAATCTATGTGTGTTATATCTCTACTGGGACTATCCCAGCCATCAATCCAGTGTCCTGTTCATTCTAAGTTCATAGGGAACCCGATATCTTTGAGATAATTTCCTTTACCTGTGATGGACATGTATCTAGAACAGCAAAATGCAACCTTAGTCTTCGTGGGTATCCAACATAATTCGTACTTCCTGGGCGGGAGCACGCTATATGTATACCATCTCTAACAAAACTGTTAAATTAATTAGAGGTCACTTCTGCTAGAGAAAGAAGCAGAAGTTTAGGGACCTCCTTCTAACCCCAGTATGTTCTGCCAAAAGGGTAAAGTTGCATTTATTCCACTCTTCCCATTAACCGAATCTGTTTTCTATATGGCTCGGGACTCCTTACTATATGTCCCTTGATCCCATCTATGTGTTTAATAACGTGGCTTGTTTTCTCTGTCTAGAGGTCTATATTGGCTATGTGCTCTACTACTCTTGCAATATCTAGCAAAATGTCCTTTATTTTTTTACAAATGTAACAATTTCTCGGTCTTTTCTTACCACCAGGGTTTTTGGGGTTTAGGCTGATGAGACTCTGGTGTAAGATCCTGTATACTTTCAATCCCCAGCCTCCATAGGCGTGCACAGGCACCCCCTAATGTGCGGCACCCCCTGCCTGCTGCAGCACAGTCGAGTGTTGATCGCTGCGCCCCCCGCGAGCCCAGCTTGCTGCTCTGCATTGTTTGACGTCCTGTGCGCCTCCTCCCAGCTCCAGACGGCCAGTCCAGCTGATTTGAAGGGGTTTTCTTTAAGTGGGCGTGGCCACGGGGGTCCGCGATTAAGCCACGCCCCCAACTTTCTCTGAGCCCGGCGATCTGTGTGCACTGTGCAGCCCAGCCTTCTCTTGCTGGGCCAGGTGGATCTATAATAGCAGCCATCCCATGGAGCCCGGCCAGGAAGGAGAAGGAAAGGTTTTTGTGCACTGTGCAGCCCAGCCTTCTCTTGCTGGGCCAGGTGGATCTATAATAGCAGCCATCCCATGGAGCCCGGCCAGGAAGGAGAAGGTAAGGTTTGTGTATTTGACAGTGTGTGTGTCAGCAGAGCCGGCAACATGGGGGTGCGAAGAGTACACCCATGTTCTGAGGGGCCCCGAGGCTCTGACCCCACCCCCCTTTTCTTTCTCTGCTGCAGCATACATGATCTATGCAGGAGGAACACCGGGGGTAATTCAGAGTTGATTGTAGATGTGCCAGATCGCGCCCTGCCAACGGCGTTCTAATGCCGTTGGCACGCCCCCTCCTGCCCCGCGACAGCCTCTGCCTGTCAGTCAGAGGCGATCGCAGCCAGTGAGATGCTGATAGCATCTCACTGGGCTCCCGGGGTGCGCACGCCCAGTGCGGCCGCTGCGCGTGCGCACTCCACACAGTAATTCAGACTGCGACCACTCCCGCTGCAGCGATCCAGTCTGAATTACTCCCATTGTTCCTGGCTGGAACAGGCGTGACTGGAACTGCAGCATGACAGAACAGCAGCTGGAGGAGGCAGCCGGGCACAAACTGCAGCACTGCAGACTCCACAAAGCAGCTGTAGGCACCCTCCCCACCCATGAGGCGACTGACACAGAGACAGTGTGGTAAGTGTCAGCGTATTTGTACTATATTTCCATTCTCATAAAATCTCTCTCTCTCTCTTTCCCTATCTTTCCCTTTGCCTCTCTCGTCCCCCCAGAGCCGGCCCTAACCAATATGATGCCCTAGGCAAGATTTTGGCTGGTGCCCCCTAGCACCGCCACTAGTTCTGCAAGAGATGCCTGGCATGAGTCAGCTGGCAGCTCTGCTAACGTCGGGCGCCTTTTGTTTATGAAAATGCATCTTATTTGCATTGCTATGTGGCTAGGATGCACAAGCAGCTTCTGCTGATTAAAATGATATGCAGCATGCCTATATACTGTGTGCGACTGCGGCTGTATCTGCATACGAAATGCTACATTACAGTGATTTCCAGGAATACACACAGAATATAGGCATGCCGCATATCATTTTAATCAACAGAAGCTGCTGGTGCCCCTAAGCATACCGAATGCCCTAGGCATTTGCCTAGTTTGCCTATGCCTAAGGCCGGCTCTGCGTCCCCCCTCTCTCACTGAGCGGGATGTACTAAAGTGAAAATGTGCGGGTGTTACCGCATTTTCAGATGTACTAATGCCTGGCCGCCAGGATTTTGGTGTGGAGGGTACCGCCAGTTTTAGCTGGCGTTACCCTATAGAAGCCTATGGGCTTCTTTCCGCACCCATCCTGAAGGATCTAATCAGATCCCCCGCTCCCCCCCATGTACCTCTGGGCGCTGGGCGGAGGAGTCCTCCGTCTGTAGCTCCGTCCAGCGCCCAGCTCCAGGAACCGCTGGCGGATATCCTCCTGCTCCAGACGCCCTCCTCCTCCGGCCCCGCCTGGCAGTCAATCTACTATGCCGTACAAGCACCTCCTTTCTTGGCCCCAGGCTGCGCTGATTGGTGCAGCCTGTGATGTCAGCAGCAGGGGAGGAGCCGACATCTCTGTCCCTCCTTCCCCCGGAGTCTGCACCCGCCTCAGCAGCAGCAGCCGGCATCGCAAAGGACAGCTCTTATCGGTGAGAGCTGTCCTTTGCTATAATGATAGCATATGTTAGTACATATGCGATCAGTATGTAGTCGAAAGTGTGGCGGAATATTCTGCCACACCATAGTACATCCCGTCCCCTATCTTTTCCTCCTTCTGCCCCTCTCCCTATCTTTCCCTCTCTCTTCCTCCCCCTCTCTCCCTCTCTCCCCCACTCTCCCTCCACCCCCCCCCCCTTCTCTATATTTCTCTCTCCCACTTTCTCCCATTTATCATGGATTACATATGGATCGCATTGCAATATCCGATCCCTTCGGGTGACTGCGATGCACTGAGGCATTTCTGGCTGAAGGTTCTTGGGGAACCCTGCTAGATCTACTCTCCCCGATCTGTAGCCCATAGTCGAGGTGCCACCTGACCTGCAGTCAGTTACTTCTGCCACTGTCTATTCCAGCAGGGTAAGGCTTCATGGTCATGCTGGGTGATGCCTGCTGTGCTGGGTCAGAGGCGGAACTACAGATGTTGCCACACTCATCCATCATTGCGGAATGGATGGCGTGACTAGTGTGCCTTAGTCTGTGATGCGCGTGTGCATATTCACGCACATTCTATAGACTACAGAGCAACGCTGGCTGCAACTATTTTCAACCTGGCATTCAGTGCAGCTTGCCGCAATGCGTATGACCGTGGGTACGCACCACGGCAACGAAGAGGCTGGCTACATCTGTAGTGGCAGTGCTAGGAGCACCAGCCAAAATCTGCCTAGGGCATCAAATTGATTAGGGCCAGGTCTGGGCATAATGTGAATTTAGGTCATACCGCGTGGCATAATGTGAATTTTGGCTCATACCATGTGGCATAATGTGAATTTCGGCTCATACCGTGTGGAATAATCTGAATTTCGGCTCCTACCGTGTGGCATAATGTGAATTTGGATCATACTGTGTGGTATAATGTGGATTTCGTCTCATACCGTGTGGCGTAATGTGAATTTCGGCTCACACTGTATGGCACAATGTGAAATATGGGCACTACTGTCAGTAGCTGGTGAGCATGGGTACATTTATGACAAATGCTTGCGTCCTGCAGAGGAGGAGTGTGATGGCATAGAAAGAGGCAGATGTGGCTGTGATGGCATAAGTGTATATTTTAAACTTTATTTTTGTTATATTTAAACTCAAATGTTCGGCCCCCTAAATCTCCCATACTTTTCAGAATGGCCGACTCAAGATTAGGGTGTAGGTGCTTAGGGGTCCAAGGGGTGTGTGTGGGGGGTACATATGCACCTAGGCCCACCACTCTCTAGTTCCGCCGCTGGGTCAGTAATAGGTTGGGGAAGTGTTATCAGCGATATGGTACAGCGGCAGCTAGGACTCAGGGTTATGCCATAGCGGACAGTCAGTACCGGCCGGTGGTCACACCATTATGTTTCATTTTATTTCTCTGGGGTGTATTATATCTACTTTATTATTAGAAACTAGGGAGAAATTAGATTAAGCCATGTGATTTTACTGAGAGAATGTAAAATAGTGCTAGATGTCCCTGGGCGGTGCTAGACACGCCGAAAAGGCGGTGATAGACACGCCCCTCCTGCGGTACACCCCCTAATAAAATTAGCTGCGCACGCCTATGCCAGCCTCTCCTCCTGCAGTTCTCTACGCCTAGCAATATTCTTATGGTGTTCAATCGCGCACTCTCTACGACAAGCTACTGTGGCCCCTCTCCAATCAGGAAATAAAATGTTTGTACCCTGTCCCTTACTGTCTGATTGAGTCCGTCCATTAATACAGAAACAGCTACCTTCCTGTAATTCGCATCGTTCCCTGTATCTGATACCCCCATGTATCTATCTATTATTTGCAGGTCCTGATGGAAGTATTCAGATGTCATTTCATTTTCCCTCTGTTTTATGGAGAAAAATTTTTCTCCACTTAACAGTTGTGGGGAAATACAACTCTAGTTGCATGTCAATTTGCTCTAAATTCTCCTGATTGTGTTTTGTCAGTCATAAGACTATCCGACTCTAGCCTACAATCAGTGATACATTTTTGGGTGTCAATATTAGGAGGTAGGCACGCTTTCAAAAATATCCGCCTGTGTTTGTTTGTCGGTTCATACGCATTACCCAGATCTCTGAAAAATTTCTGACATCTGGCTAATTGCTTCCGAGGGTCAGGGAATTCTGAAATGATTGATCGCAGCTCATCTCTGGGCCACGGGCAATACATTGCATTATTCCTGGTGAGGATTATTCCCTGACTATCGGTTCCCCCATTGGGGGTTACTATTTCCAAGACAGGGTGTAATCCTACCATTCCGTTCCTAATCTGTTTACTGTGAGGTGTTGTTGTCTCTGTGCAATGAACTGTCTCACACTTACCGGTAGCTGTGACCTCACCAGTTCTTTCATTGGGGAATATTGTTACTGCTCTACCTGGTTGGACAGGCCCCACCTGAGTTTCCTGCAGCGATTTGACTGCTTGGAGGAGAGCTGCGATTTGGCAGGATATATTTGTTATGAAAAAGATATAGATTCAATATATATATTACAAAGTACAGTATACCTATAGTTACAACATACAGTTACATACAATTACAGTTACAGGCCAGCGATACAATTACCATTCCCTCCAATGCATCTTATGTCTCTCTCTCTCTGTAAATAAATACAGGAACTGATCTGCCAGCAAGTCCATCATCCTCTTGTGACCTATAACCTTGAAAAGACTTCAAAAAACAGGATACATCTTGCAAAAAATAATTAGGGTTAATACATTGTTTTTACATACTACTATATTTTACGGATATACCATTGACTGTAGCCATCTTCTCCCCCGCAATAAACGGTAGTGGTGGTGCGGTCGCCATTGTTTTCCCGCTAGGTTTGGAACCTACTGCACGAGCTAATTCCCTTTGCATATCCCCCTCTTGCTGCCATAATATTAAACAATCATTATGTCTAATCCTTTGTTTTCTGGATTTAATGAGACATATCTTTAACCTTAAGTTCTGTAATACCTCTGGTTCAAAGCTGCTCACCTTAGGGAATGGTTCCCTATCATTGTTAGTCATACATACCCACTCATTGCATAAAACTTCTGTGTGTGAACCATATTTTTCACACATGATAAACCTTGCTGAGCCTTTGGGCCACAATTCTGCATGAACCCTGTCTAAACGTCTCTTACTTGAGCAACTGGCTCCCATATTTGTGGGTCTTTTCTAATAACTTTAAAAAATTCCCACAAACACCAAAATACTCAATATAAGTAGATGGTGGAAGTATACCCGAGCGCCTTCCACTCGCTCTCGCCCACGCTGGCCAGTACAACGATACACTGTTGGTAGCGGATCGCAATGTACCCAACTTAGGGCTCCTATCAGACCTTACACCGTAATTTCTTTCGGTGGAAGTTCTGTTTGGAATATTTTCCTGAGAGAGGCAGTGAAAATTTCCTTTTCGGTATCTTTCAACTGGAATTGTTTGTAGGGTGAAAAACAGAGAAATGAGATAACTATCTTTCACCCTTTCCAGTAAAGCCCACCAGGGAGATTCCCCGAAGTTATCAAAGAAAAACCCCTTTGTCTATACAATCACGTCTGCGTATGCTCTTCCACAGCGCATATGACACAATAATATCACGTTGCGCTGTGCAGAACAAAGGGACATGTGATGCAATAGCACAGCCTATAGATACTAGTTATCTATATGCCCTACGATTGCTGTAGACCACCTAGCCTAGACCACTTCAGACCACTAAGAGTTGTATGGGATACCACTCAGTCCACTAAGACCACCTAGTTAATAATGCAGGGTTGCGAACCCTACGCCACCGGGCCTCTACTAACCCAGTGTGTCCACCTAGACCACCTAGCTTAGACCACCTAGACCACTTCAGATCTTGGGTTCAGTATCCACTCACTCCTGCATTCGCTCACTCAAATACACTTTATTTTTCTGTACAGAAAATTTAAATTCATTCAGATAGGCAGCTTTACCCCAGAGGCAATACAGTTTTTTTTAAACTAAATTTAGAGTAACCTGCTTTTGAAATCTGATAGTTATGTGCTATTGTATTAAATGTCTACTATCCCACCTTTGAACTAAACAACACTATTGTATAATTTGTACTCAGCGCCCGCATTCTTACGCACTTTGCGCAAACACGCGACCGTGCGTGTCTCTTACTTTATCCGAGACACGTGTACAAAACCCTGCATCTGCAATAAATCACACAGCTCTATAAATGTGAGCAATACTAACTATTGCCCACTAGACACAACTTGTTCTGTATAAACTTTTATGCAGAACTGCGTTTGTGTCTTTACGCTTACTTCCTTAAAATACTGTTATTTCAATTTTACCTATATATTTACCTATATAGCAACAAATGTATCCTATTTCACACAGATCTATAATGACTCTAGCAATAATCAATAATTTAAATGATATGATTCAGATTGGATAGCTATCTTGCAGAACATACACTGATATAAATATACACATAATTATAATAATTATATATATGTACCATTCACTGGTCTCCTGAGACTCCTTTACCCATTCAGTGTTTCTAATTTGCATATGAAAGCTATGTGCTTTTGCCTGCCTGTAAAAGTGGTTTTTCATTGCTAATAAAAAGCAGTTACACAGGTTAATTTGCATTTCAATGGCTATCTTATAGCAAGCAGATTCTAACTAAATCCTAGAGGTAAAAAAAAAAAAAACTTTGTATCTGTGTGTAATTCTTACATGAAGTATTCATCTTACAATTAACTTTCACTAGGCCCAGCTGAAACTATTTGTAATTGACTATGGCATGGGTTAAATAAATGCATTGGTAACTCATAAATGGTAATTGATGTGACCAAGGAGAGCTGATTATTCTGGGCAGTGAAAATCAGCCATTTAGAACAAATGACCTTCCCAAAATGGCCGCTGCTCCTCCCCCTTCCACATCCATGAGGGTTACACAAAATGGTGGACAGGCCATGTAGTTAGTCCAAAATGGAGGAAAGACCATGCGGCTTCCTTTGTCACAAAGAAATCACACATCATACAAGCCCCTGAGTTAAACATAAAAACTATATCAATGCTATGCAGCAACTTTTAAATGTACTTTTAACCCTACTTAACAGATAAGCAATCCAATCTGAATCAAACACAACATGACTTATTTGAACCTTGTTTTGCAACAATGTGAGAGAGTATGCAAAGTATGGGTGCCATGTACCCTTTTTGGCGCCAAAAAAAATCACAGATTTTAAATAGCTTTTTTCCTATTTACCTTATAAGTTCTACCAGCATCTCTACAAACCATACAGAGCAGATTCCATCTAATCAGCAATCAAGTAGGGTTTTCAGTGCATCCATCGACCAAGAAAAGGATACGTAGGATAATAGTTTCTATCATGTCTATCATGTCCCCCCTTTCCCTTTGGAGGAGAGAAGGGAAAGGGGGGACATGATAGAAACTTTCAAATATATCAAGGGTCTTAACAAAGTTCAGGAGGGAAACATTCTTCAAAGAAAAAGAAGTATTAGAACTCGAGGGCATACATTGAGACTGGAGGGGGGGAGGTTCAGGGGAAATTTAAGGATAAATTACTTCACAGAAAGGGTAGTGGATAAGTGGAATAGCCTCCCATCAGAGGTGGTAGAGGCTAAGACTGTAGGGCAATTTAAACATGCTTGGGACAGGCATATGAATATCCTTACAAAGAATTAAGGTTAAAAAAGGGTTGAGATTGCCTAAAGGATAAAATAAAAAAGGGGCAGACTAGATGGGCCAAGTGGTTCTTATCTGCCGTCAAATTTTATGTTTCTATGTTTCTATGATAACTTTCTGTCCACCCTTTGCTGATAGATTAAGTCTGCTGTGACCTGTTAGGTAGTAAGTATGTGGAAAACCGGAGGAACCCCCAATTGACAATGCCGTTTTATATGCAGGAATGAAAGCTATACCTTAAACACACCTTAATACATTTTACCATAGAGCCGCTGCGGCCGCTGTACTTAATACACACTCTACGTACTTTGTACGCTATTAGCGTACAAAGTCCCGTGCTGTGTACGGACTTAGCGTACAAACGCCGCGCTGACGGTACAAAGTACTCACAGCGCGTACACACCCAATGAATACACTTTAAACCTTATGCAGCAATGCAGTGTGATGCTATTACACTTTAAACCTTATGCAGCAATGCAGTGTGATGCTATTACACTTTAAACCTTAGCAGGGAAAGAAATACACGACACCAGTCTGTAGTTAAACCATTGGGTTCCGACACCACAGCATATTATTGCTGAAAGGGGGTTACAATACAAACAATACAATACAATATAACAGAGTAAATGGCTACAGTCAATGGTACATACGTGGGTATGACCCGGCCGGTCCTCAGTCATCTGATAGATAACTTGGTGAGTCTTGTGTCTGATCAGGCCTGCTGCAGGCTCTCTTTATTCACTTCATCCAAAACATAACACAATGGATACTGTAATCTCTTTGTCCATTGGACACAGGGATGGTCATTTACAGTACAGGAGAGGTCATAGGTCTGTTTGAATAGGTGGGCGATGTCTATTTTCACTGCTCTTGTGGGTGGTCTCCTCTGGATTCCCGCCGCATACATAATGTACAGTAAATACAGTTTATATCTATATTCTGCTCCTGCACATAACTATCCGCAGGAACATGCAATCTTCCTCAAACCAACACCGGAATGTTTCTCTTAAAATACCCTACAGCTGGATACCAAACACCACCTTGTAACCTTGTTCTGTCCCCTCCTATCCTGTAAAGGTGAATCCCTTTGTTCTGTTACCATTTAAACTGATGTTAATTTCTGATGTAGTGCAAGGAGACTATGTGTACATTGTACACTATTTGGATTAAATATGTAATGTATTTTGATAGCCTTCCATGCGTTCACAAACTCTACCGTAAATACTCATACCACGCACTAATGCGCAGGACCGCGGGAGCGACCATACGCAAATTGCGAATATGCGCACGCACAGCAGAGCAAGTACGCGCATGGAGGCCATCTGTATGTAGTTTGTACATGATGTGTGTACTGCAATGTTTTTCGACTTTGACATCAGGCAGGGACCGGCTCCAGTATAGCATCAACATAGCTGTGTTCATTAAGTTTGGCACCCCACGCGGCCGCACATGTCGAACATGCCTGGAGCCAGCCCTGCCCTGCTATGAGGGTAGCGTCTAGTTACCCTTCGTGGAGAGGTCCAAACATGTCACAAACTATTTGGAATAGTAACCTGTGGCAAGCGAAGCGAGACACCGAACCCGAAGCGTGGAGAGCGAGGGGACATTGGTGCAGAGATAAAACAAAATAACCTCAGACGAATGGAGAAAGGATAAAACAGTTAGGTGCTGTAAGGGCGGAAGTTATCTACTGCCCTCTCGTGCTGTCACTTCCTGGTCCTGATCACGAAGGGAAAATAGACACGACCCTGCTGTGAGTTTACTGTCTTTATACCATGCCATTTATATATATATATATATATATATATATATATATAGTGGGGCAAAAACGTATTTGGACAGCCACCGATTGTGCAAATTGACCCACTTAAAAAGATGAGAGAGGTCTGTAATTTCCATCATAGGTACACTTCAACTGTGAGAGACAGAATCTGAAAAAAAAAACAAAAAAAAACAGGAAATCACATTGTATGATTTTTAAACAATTTACTTGTATATTCTTGTGGAAAATAAATATTTGGACACCTAACAAGCAGCAAGAATTCTGGCTCTCACAGACCCGTTACTTCTTTTTTAAGAAGCTCTTCTATCCTCCACTCGTTACCTGTATTAATGGCACCTGTTTGAACTGGTTATCTGTATAAAAGACACCTGTCCACACCCTCAAACAGTCAGACTGCTACCTCTCCACCATGGCCAAGACCAGAGAGCTGTCTAAAGACACCAGGGACAAAATTGTAGAGCTGCACAAGGCTGGGATGAGCTACTCGACAATAGGCAAGCAGCTTGGTGAGAAGAGATCAACTGTTGGCGCAATTCTTAAAAAATGGAAGAAATACAAGATCACTGACAATTTCCCTCGACCTGGGGCTCCATGCAAGATCTCACCTCGTGGGGTATCAATGATCTTGAGAACGGTGAGGAATCACCCCAGAACTACACGGAGGGACCTGGTCAATGACCTCAAGAGAGCTAGAACCACAGTCACAGATGCCAGATGCCTGCACATAGGGCCTAATTAAGACCTGATCGCTAGGCTGCGTTTTAGTACAGCGGTCTAAACTGCACATGCATATGCACCGCAATGCGCAGGCACGTCGCACGTGTATAAAGCAGATCGCCGCTCAGCGATGGGTTTGTGCGAAGAATCCATTCGCACGGGAGTTCGCAAGGAGATTGACAGGAAGACGCCGTTTGTAGGTGTCAACTGACCGTTTTCTTGGAGTGGTTGGAAAAACGCAGGCGTGTCCATGCGTTCGCAGGGAGGGTAAGGTACCTAAAGCGGTTCAGGCATCTATGAAACCAAATCTAACAACTGGTAAACGTAAGGACCTAACAGACCTCGGAAAGAGATGTGACATCATTATCTGAGGGGTGGATAAGGGCGGGTCTATTGTGGTGCAGGACACTAAGGATTACATCAGGGAATGTGAACGCTTATTGGGTGATATGGGAACATATTGCCATCTTCCGAAGGACCCAACACAAGAATGTAAAAGCAAATTGGATGGGATCATACAAAAGGCAGTTGGAGAGGGCATTATATCTAAAGAGCTTGGGGCTAAATTAAGTACTGACCATTCGGCGGTGCCTCTATTCTATACCTTGCCCAAGATCCATAAACACGCATAGTGCCCCCCTGGCAGGCATATTATCTCAGCGAGAGGGTCACTGTGCGAACCAGTAGCGATATTTCTTGATGCGTATTTGCAGCCCTGTATCCAAGGTACAGTCACACACCTAAAAGATTCTAACATGTTATTGAAAAAAATTGACAAAATGGGGCTGGTACCTAAGGACACTGTGCTGGCATCTTTGGACGTTAAAAGTTTGTATACATGCATTCTCCATGATGGGGGTTTAGAGGCTTTTAGATATCTGTTGATGGGTGTCAGGTCTGTAGTTTTGTCTGTCCCCGGAGGGGGCACTAGTGGGTCAGTGTAGGTGTGATCTATGAAACGAGGAGGCTGAAGAAAAGTCCTGCGCATGTGCACTTGATGTTTATTATCTCACAGAGGTCACAGAGCAATTGAACAAACAGATGAAATGAAAGGCAGTTGATGATAAACTTGAAAACCAGCAATAACAGGAATGGAGTATGAATAGTAACTGGTATAACTGATGACAGGAATAATGAACGGTAACTTAATCCAATGGTATGATTATTCAAAAGTCACTGATAATAAAATGAAGATAAACTTGAAGCTTGATGCAAACGGTAATGGCTAATATGAATTCAAATGAAGCAGAGAGAACTCCGGTAAATAAATAAAAAGCACACAGTCTCTGTAACAGCACAAGTTCTTTTAGCCAAGCAAGGCCCAGGCAGGAGACAGTTCTAACGCAGCAAGTTGTTAAGTGCTGAATGCAATGCACAGTATGGAATGCTGGTAATTAGGTGCACAGCCTGAGAAATGAGATAACACCTGAGGAAAGTCTCTTACTGCAAGTTGGTGGCTGGAGTTCGTAGCAAGCTAGAGAAATGAAGACTGGAGAATAAATGAAGAAAGTAACGACAGGGAATCCACTGGAGACAGGAACACAGGAACCAGGAGAACTTGCACACCGAATGTGACTCGTTGTCCAAGGCGATGAGACTGAGACACGGACTGGAACTTATACCCCTTGCTCTGCAGTGATTGGATGCTGAACTCTGTGAGCAAACACCTCGCTGGATTGGGTGTCCAGATCAGCTGAGCGCAGGTGTCATGGAGGTGCCCATGCTAGACAGACGCAGGCACACAGCGGGGCACACACTGGATGCGGTTCAGGGGTACTCAGCGACATTAGTCATGAGCTCGCGGACAGTGCAATCATGCAGCCGCGACTGGGGCCGTGACCTGCGGAGGCCTGCACACCAGCGCGCTGGTAAGTGAGATGCTGCTGAACGACGATTCCTGACAATGGGCAATGTGCAATACACAGGCCCAGATTTATGTTTTTTTTCTTCAGCTACTTGAATTTACCTTGAAGCAATATTTTCTGTTCAGTGGTGGTTTCTACCGGCAGACGACCGGATGCGCTATGGGATCTCGAGTCGCGCTATCATTTGCAAATAGTTACATTTGGCAAATTGAAAAAAAAAAAGTTTTTTGAAGATGTACATTTTTCACTGCCCATTGTTCTTTATTTTAGGTACATAGATGATCTTTTGATTTTTTGGCAGGATGATATATGTAAACTCATTCTTTTAGTGGAAACGCAAAACAAGTCTGACAGCCCTATTAAATTCATACTCACAGTGGATAAATATGAAATCTGTTTTCTTGATATACGGATATGTTTGGCTGATGGTTTGGTCAGCACATGTCTGTATACCAAACCAACAGACCGAAATACATTATTACATCCCCAAAATTTTCTTCCTATATGCACAGTGAAGGGGCTTAAATATTCACATTTCCTGCGAGTGTGTAAAAGTACCAGCAATAGTGTTATGAGCAGTGTCGGACTGGGGCATGTAGGGCCCTCCGGGGAGAATGCAGTGGTAGGGGCCTGTGTTAGGGGTGTGACCAGTCTGCAGAGGGGGGGTGTCCTCCCACCTCATTGGTTTGACTAACCATTACAGAGTGCAACTTTTGGGCCCCTTCATAAATATATACAGTAAATTCAGCAGCTGCATGCATGATAATGTACCAGATTAATAACAGATTAATAACAGCAATGCATTGTAGAAAATACACCATAGTCCAGTATAAGGTAAACATACTGTAGGTATGATGTATAATTCAAGTGCACAGTCTGGAACCTGATCCTTAGAGGAGGAGGTGGGCCCCCAGGCAGTGGGGCCCACCGATGGTTTCCCCTGTACCCCTGTAGGCCAGTCCAAGCCTGGATATGAGAGAACTACAGCTGGATATAATGACTGAAAAATTAATTGAACAAGTTTATCCTCAGAAGGAGCTTGTTAAAGCCGGACTCACAGCGGTTGCTAATAGCAACAGGAGATCTAGCACTATAAAAAACACTGCTTCAATAAAAAAACAGAATCCCATGGGTTAATGAGTATTATACAAACCACTAAAAAAGCCAAAGTTCTGTGGCAAATTATCACATCTGATCCAGACCTAAAATGTTTTCAACAAACACAAATCATGCTCCATTACAAACGTGGTAGAAACACCAAGGACATCTAACGATATCACGGGTTTTGGAAAAAGTTTACCGACCAAGAATTTTCTTAGTAGAAAAAATGGATGTTTCAAATGTCTGGGGTGCACCGCCTGTACATATCTAAGTCCAGGTGATCCCTTTTTACATCCACATTCAGGAAAAAGATTACAGATCAGATGCCCACTTACCTGCACGTCAAATTTTGTCATCTACATAATTATATGTCTGTGCGGACTATATTATGTAGGTAATACTGACTGCATGTTTAAAACTCGTATGGCACAACATCGCACGGCTATCCGTGCTGCGTTACAGACAGGTCACAGTGATCAACCAGTTCCCAGACATTACTTGCAGTTGCGACACAATATGGCAACCTGTTGCAGTTTGAATCCAGGTTTTCCGTCTGGATATGTTAGCTCCACGGGGGGTTAAATGAATCGTTGGGCCTTATTAATTTTCTTTAACTATGTTTATCTTAAATAGCTGTGTTAACATGGGAACAGACCAATTAAAGTGGTGGATAAAATAGTGACATTTTACAATAATGCTTGGTATATAGCAAGTAGTAAAAAAAATAATTCACCACTAGATGGTGTTGATCCACCAGTTTTCAGGCTAATTGTTACACCAGTGTCATTAGGAAGAATTTTAAAAGATTATTTTGATGTTGTTCATGCATCAGGAATCCGAGTATGTTATTGTCTTTTAAGTTTATTTACAGTATCTTTTTTAATGTATTGCTAAGTTCTTTGCAGCTTTGAACAGGGCACTAACAAGTCGGTTTTTTAGATTTATTAATATAGATGTGCATTAATTTATCAGTACTCTTAATATATGTCTTTTTATCATGTGCTGGCTATATACTGTAATAAGTGTGTGTTAATAAGATTTTACTCACCGGTAAATCTTTTTCTCGTAGTCCGTAGTGGATGCTGGGGACTCCGTAAGGACCATGGGGAATAGACGGGCTCCGCAGGAGACTGGGCACTCTAAAGAAAGATTTAGTACTACCTGGTGTGCACTGGCTCCTCCCTCTATGCCCCTCCTCCAGACCTCAGTTAAGGAAACTGTGCCCGGAAGAGCTGACATTACAAGGAAAGGATTTTGGAATCCAGGGTAAGACTCATAACAGCCACACCAATCACACCGTATAACTTGTGATAACCTTACCCAGTTAACAGTATGAACAAACAACATAGCATCAACCAAAGGATGCCAATATAACATAACCCTTTATTAAGCAATAACTATATACACGTATTGCAGAAAGTCCGCACTGGGGACGGGCGCCCAGCATCCACTATGGACTACGAGAAAAAGATTTACCGGTGAGTAAAATCTTATTTTCTCTAACGTCCTGGTGGATGCTGGGGACTCCGTAAGGACCATGGGGATTATACCAAAGCCTCCAAACGGGCGGGAGAGTGCGGATGACTCTGCAGCACCGAATGGGCAAACACAAGGTCCTCCTCAGCCAGGGTATCAAACTTGTAGAATTTTGCAAAAGTGTTTGAACCCGACCAAGTAGCAGCTCGGCAAAGCTGTAATGCCGAGACCCCTCGGGCAGCCGCCCAAGAAGTGCCCACCTTCCTTGTGGAGTGGGCTTTCACTGATTTTGGATGCGGCAATCCTGCCGCAGAATGAGCCTGCTGAATCGTGTTACAGATCCAGCGCGCAATAGTTTGCTTTGAAGCAGGAGCACCCAGCTTGTTGGATGCATACAGGATAAACAGCGAGTCAGTCTTCCTGACTCCAGCCGTTCTGTTAACATAAGTCTTCAAAGCCCGGACCACGTCCAGCAACTTGGAATCCTCCAAGTCACGAGTAGCCGCAGGCACCACAATAGGTTGGTTCAAATGAAACGAAGACACAACCTTTGGTAGAAATTGCGGACGAGCTGCAATTCTGCCCTGTCCATATGAAAAACCAGATAGGGGCTTTTACATGACAAAGCCGCCAATTCTGACACACGCCTAGCCGACGCTAAGGCCAACAGCATGACCACTTTCCATGTGAGATACTTTAGCTCCACGGTCTTAAGTGGCTCAAACCAGTGGGATTTCAGGAACCCCAAGACCACGTTAAGATCCCAAGGTGCCACTGGTGGCACAAAAGGGGGCTGAATATGCAGCACTCCCTTAACAAACGTCTGAACCTCAGGCAGTGAAGCCAGTTCCTTTTGAAAGAAAATGGATAGGGCCGAAATCTGGACCTTTATGGACCCTAATTTTAGGCCCATAGTCACTCCTGACTGCAGGAAGTGTAGGAATCGACCCAGCTGGAATTCCTCTGTAGGGGCCTTCCTGGCCTCACACCAAGCAACATATTTTCGCCATATACGGTGATAATGTTTTGCAGTCACGTCTTTCCTACCCTTTATCAGCGTAGGAATAACTTCATCCGGAATGCCCTTTTCCGCTATGATCTGGCTTTCAACCGCCATGCCGTCAAACGCAGCCGCGGTAAGTCTTGGAACAGACAGGGCCCTTGTTGTAACTGGTCCTGTCTGAGAGGCAGAGGCCATGGGTCCTCTGTGAGCATTTCTTGCAGTTCCGGGTACCAAGTCCTTCTTGGCCAATCCAGAGCAATGAATATTGTTCTCACTCCTCTTTTTCTTACAATTCTCAGCACCTTGGGTATGAGAGGAAGAGGAGGAAACACATAGACAGACTGGAACACCCATGGTGTTACTAGTGCGTCCACTCCACAGCTATCGCCTGAGGGTCCCTTGACCTGGCGCAATACCTGTTTAGCTTTTTGTTGAGGCGTGACGCCATCATGTCCACCTGTGGGAGTTCCCATCGATTTGCAATCAGCGTGAAGACTTCTTGATGAAGTCCCCACTCTACCGGGTGGAGGTCGTGTCTGCTGAGGAAGTCTGCTTCCCAGTTGTCGACCCCCGGAATGAACACTGCTGACAGTGCCTGCACGTGATTCTCCGCCCAACAAAGAATCCTGGTGGCTTTTGCCATCGCCACCCTGCTTCTTGTGCCGCCCTGTCGGTTGACATGGGCCACTGCAGTGATGTTGTCTGACTGAATCAGCACTGGTTGGTCTCGAAGCAGAGGCTCCGCTTGGCTTAGGGCGTTGTATATGGCCCTTAGTTCTAGGATATTTATGTGCAGACAAGTCTCCTGACTTGACCACAGCCCTTGGAAGTTTCTTCCCTGAGTGACTGCCCCCCAACCTCGGAGGCTTGCATCCGTGGTCACCAGGACCCAGTCCTGTATGCCGAACCTGCGGCCCTCGAGGAGGTGAGCCCTCTGCAGCCACCACAGAAGAGACACCCTGGCCCTGGGGGCCAGGGTGATCAGCCGATGCATCTGAAGATGCGATCCGGACCACTTGTCCAACAGATCCCACTGAAAAATCCTGGCATGGAACCTGCCGAAGGGAATGGCTTCGCATGACGCCACCATCTTTCCCAGGACTCACGTGCAGTGATGCACCGACACCTGTTTTGGCTTCAGGAGGTCCCTGACCAGAGTCACGAGCTCCTGAGCCTTCTCCTCCGGGAGAAATACCTTCTTCTGGCCTGTATCCAGAATCATGCCCAGGAAGGGCAGATGCTTCGTAGGGATCAGCTGCGACTTTGGAATATTCAGAATCCAGCCGTGCTGCCGCAACACTTCCTGAGAGTGTGCTACGCTGATCAGTAATTGCTCCCTGGACCTCGCCTTTATGAGGAGATCGTCCAAGTATGGGATAATTGTAACTCCTTGATTCCGAAGGAGCACCATCATCTCCGCCATCACCTTGGTAAATATTCTCGGTGCCGTGGACAGGCCAAACGGCAGCATCTGGAATTGGTAATGACAGTCCTGTACCACAAACCTGAGGTACTCTTGATGAGGCGGATAAATGGGGACATGCAAGTAAGCATCCTTGATGTCCAGAGACACCATGAAATCCCCCTCTTCCAGACTTGCAATGACCGCTCTGAGCGATTCCATTTTGAACTTGAATTTCCTCAGATAAATATTCAGGGATTTTAAATTCAAGATGGGCCTGACCGAACCGTCCGGTTTTGGTACCACAAACATAGTGGAATAGTAACCCCTTCCCTGTTGAAGGAGGGGAACCTTTACTACCACCTGCTGGAGGTATAGCTTCTGAATTGCCGCCAGCACTACCTCCCTTTCCATGGGGGAAGCTGGCAAGGCCGATTTTAGGTAACGGTGAGGGGGCGTCACCTCGAACTCCAGCTTGTATCCCTGAGACACAATTTGTATAGCCCAAGGATCCACCTGTGAGCGAACCCACTGGTGGCTGAAATTTCGGAGATGCGCCCCCACCGCTCCTGGCTCCGCCTGTAGAGCCCCAGCGTCATGCGGTGGATTTAGTGGAAGCCGGGGAGGACTCTTGTTCCTGGGAACTAGCTGCATGGTGCAGCCTTTTTCCTCTACCCCTGCCTCTGGCAAGAAAAGATGCCCCTCTGACTTTCTTGCTCTTTTGCGAACGAAAGGACTGCATTTGGTAATACGGTGCTTTCTTCGGCTGTGAGGGAACATAAGGCAAGAAATTTGACTTCCCTGCCGTAGCAGTGGAAACTAGGTCCGAGAGACCGTCCCCAAATAATTCTTCACCCTTATAAGGCAAAACCTCCATGTGTTTTTTAGAGTCGGCATCCCCTGTCCATTGCCGAGTCCATAAGACCCTTCTGGCAGAAATGGACATTGCGTTTATTCTAGAGCCCAGCAGGCAAATGTCCCTCTGGGCATCGCGCATATATAGGACAGCGTCCTTGATATGTCCCAGGGTCAGTAGAACAGTGTCCCTGTCCAGGGTATCTATCTCCTCCGAGAGATTATCAGTCCCAGCTGCTACAGCACTACACATCCAGGCCGAAGCAATTGCTGGCCTCAGTAGAGTACCAGAATGTGTATAAACAGACTTCAGGATAGCTTCCTGCTTTCTATCCGCATGATCCTTTAGGGCGGCCGTATCCTGAGACGGCAGGGCCACCCTCTTAGATAAGCGTGTCAACGCCTTGTCTACCCTCGGGGAGGATTCCCAGCGTAACCTGTCCGTTGGCGGGAAAGGATACGCCATCAGTAATCTCTTGGAAATTACTACTTTCCTATCAGGGGAATCCCACGCTTTTACACATTCATTTAATTCATGTGAAGGGGGAAAAGTCACTTCTTGCTTTTTCTCCCCATACATATAAACCCTCTTGTCAGGGACAGGGTTTTCCTCTGATATGTGCAATATATCCTTCATTACTATAATCATGTAGCGGATGGCTTTAGTCATTTTAGGCTGCAACTTTGCATCATCGTCATCGACACTGGAGTCAGACTCCGTGTCGGCATCTGTGTCAACCATCTGGGATAGTGGGCGCTTGTGAGACCCTGACGGCCTCTGCATTGTAGGATCAGGCATGGGTTGAGACCCTGACTGTCCCAAGGCTACAGCTTTATCCAACCTGTTATGTAAGGAGCTTACATTATCATTTAACACCTTCCACATATCCATCCAATCAGGTGTCGGCACCGTCGGCGGCGACACCTAATTCACCTGCACTTGTTCTGCCTCCACATATCCTTCCTCATCAAACATGTCGACACTGACGTACCGACACACCGCACACACACAGGGAATGCTCTGACTGAGGACAGGACCCCACAAAGGCTTTTGGAGAGACAGAGAGAGAGTATGCCAGCACACACCCCAGCGCTATATAACCCAGGGATTACACTGTACCTTAGTGATTACCCAGTAGCTGCTGTTTGTGATCGCTTTGCGCCTAAATTTATGTGCCCCCCTCTCTTTTTACCCTTTTTGCACCTGGATACTGCAGGGGAGAGCCTGGGGAGCGTCTTTCCAGCGGAGCTGTGAAGAGAAAATGGCGCTGGTGTGCTGAGGAAGAAGGCTCCGCCCCCTCAGCGGCGGGCTTCTGTCCCGCTTCTATGTGTAAAAAATGGCGGGGGCTCGAACATATATCCAGTGCCTGACTGGATATATGTGTTATTTTGCCAAAAGGTACCTTAATTGCTGTCCAGGGCGCCCCCGCCCCCCCCTGCGCCCTGCACCCTACAGTGACCGGAGTGTGCGGGTGTGCTGCGGGAGCAATGGCGCACAGCTGCAGTGCTGTGCGCTACCTTAAGTGAAGACAGGAGTCTTCTGCCGCCGATTTCGATGTCTTCATGCTTCTGCTGCTTCTGTACTTCTGGCTCTGCGAGGGGGACGGCGGCGCGGCTCCGGGAACGGACGATCACGGTTAGATACCTGTGTTCGATCCCTCTGGAGCTAAGGTTGGTTCTATATCGGAGTGGGAGAAGGGACCTTCTGACGTACCTAGGGGAGGAGACCCGCCACCAGGGGGAGGAGCTGCGGCCGAACAAGGTACCCGAAAAGTACGCTCGCCACGCTTCGGGCACGGTGGCTCGCTTCGCTCGCCACCTAATTACTAAAGGTAACAGTTGGTGGTGTGGATACTAGACCAACTGTACCGCTGGCGTAGCTCCTCCCCGTTGTGTCGTGGCTCCTCCCCCTGACGGAAAAGGTCCCTTAGGCCACTTGGATCTAGCCTCTACCCTGGAGCTAATGGTGTCCAGTAGCCTAAGAAGCGCAACCTAGCCGCAGTTATTAGGTTTGCTTCTCTCCCCTCAGTCCCACGTAGCAGAGAGTCTGTTGCCAGCAGAAGCTCTCTGAAAATAAAAAAACCTAAACTAAAATACTTTCTTCTTAGCAAGCTCAGGAGAGCCCACTAAAAGCACCCAGCTCTGGCCGGGCACAGATTCTAACTGAGGTCTGGAGGAGGGGCATAGAGGGAGGAGCCAGTGCACACCAGGTAGTACTAAATCTTTCTTTAGAGTGCCCAGTCTCCTGCGGAGCCCATCTATTCCCCATGGTCCTTACGGAGTCCCCAGCATCCACTAGGACGTTAGAGAAATTGTGTTTAACAGCGGTTCCCATGACACCGTCGGGCGGATGACATCACTTCCGGTTTTGCGGAGGTGCCGCAACCGGAAGTTCTATGTGCAGGCGTCTGGCTTGCAGTGAACATCGAGGAAACGCTGGGGTGAGGTCCTTGGGGTGGGTAAGTTTATTTTCCTTATATAATGTCACTTTGTTTGCTGTGTTGTATATCCTTAGGAAGGGGCCACAAATCCCGAAACATAGACTTGGATTAAAAGCACAAATTTATCACAGTTTACTGATTCAAGCGTCGTGAGTGCCACCTCTTATATGTGTATCCATACAGTATATATACCATATTTGCATCAAATGTTGCAGCTGTGAAATGCAATTGCTTGTATATTGAAATTTGCAAGATGCATGTGTAGATCTACACCAGTGGCCATGTTTATATCACACATACACCAGATACTGTATATGGACACAGTTTTATTATCATAAGTTGCTTTATTGCTGAATTTATACATGCACCACCTTTCCTGCAACTATCAGGATGGAGGAAGAGAGTGCGTCCCACAGCTCTCAAAGCCCCATGGGAACTGCCTGGGAGGAGCTGCAGCTGTAGCTCTCCCTAGGTTTAGCCATCCGTCTCTGTGGAACTTGTGTTTACCTTTTCTATGTCAACCTTTTCTACAGGGTGATTCAAAAGTCGCAGTACACCCTTTTGTTTCAAAAACTGTGCAGGAAATGGGAAAACTGAATACTCCAGTAAGGTATGGGTGAGGTGGGCTATCTTTTAGGGCAGGGGTGGGGAACCTCAGGCCCGCGGGCCGTATAAGGCCCGCAGAGCCACTTGATCCGGTCCGGCCAGGCTCACCTAACCGAATGAGATGCCGGGTGCCCAATTAGTGATGTGCACCGGACATTTTTCGGGTTTTGTGTTTTGGTTTTGGATTCGGTTCCGTGGCCGTGTTTTGGATTCGGACGCGTTTTGGCAAAACCTCCCTGAAAATTTCTTGTCGGATTTGGGTGTGTTTTGGATTCAGGTGTTTTTTTACAAAAAACCCTCAAAAACAGCTTAAATCATAGAATTTGGGGGTCATTTTGATCCCATAGTATTATTAACCTCAATAACCATAATTTCCACTCATTTCCAGTCTATTCTGAACACCTCACACCTCACAATATTATTTTTAGTCCTAAAATTTGCACCGAGGTCGTTGGATGACTAAGCTAAGCGACCCAAGTGGCCGACACAAACACCTGGCCCATCTAGGAGTGGCACTGCAGTGTCAGGATGGTCGATTTAAAAAATAGTCCCCAAACAGCACATGATGCAAAGAAAAAAAGAGGTGCACTGTGGTCGCTGGATGGCTAAGCTAAGCGACACAAGTGGCCGACACAAACACCTGGCCCATCTAGGAGTGGCACTGCAGTGTCAGGCAGGATGGCACTTCAAAAAAATAGTCCCCAAACAGCACATGATGCAAAGAAAAATTAAAGAAAAAAGAGGTGCAAGATGGAATTGTCCTTGGGCCCTCCCACCCACCCTTATGTTGTATAAACAGGACATGCACACTTTAACAAACCCATCATTTCAGCGACAGGGTCTGCCACACAACTGTGACTGAAATGACTGATTGGTTTGGGCCCCCACCAAAAAAGAAGCAATCAATCTCTCCTTGCACAAACTGGCTCTACAGAGGCAAGATGTCCACCTCCTCCTCATCGTCCGATTCCTCACCCCTTTCACTGTGTACATCCCCCTCCTCACAGATTATTAATTTGTCCCCACTGGAATCCACCATCTCAGGTCCCTGTGTACTTTCTGGAGGCAATTGCTGGTGAATGTCTCCACGGAGGAATTGATTATAATTCATTTTGATGAACATCATCTTCTCCACATTTTCTGGAAGTAACCTCGTACGCCGATTGCTGACAAGGTGAGCGGCTGCACTAAACACTCTTTCGGAGTACACACTGGAGGGTGGGCAACTTAGGTAAAATAAAGCCAGTTTCTGCAAGGGCCTCCAAATTGCCTCTTTTTCCTGCCAGTATACGTACGGACTGTCTGACGTGCCTACTTGGATTCGGTCACTCATATAATCCTCCACCATTCTTTCAATGGTGAGAGAATCATATGCAGCGACAGTAGACGACATGTCAGTAATCGTTGGCAGGTCCTTCAGTCCGGACCAGATGTCAGCACTCGCTCCAGACTGCCCTGCATCACCGCCAGCGGGTGGGCTCGGAATTCTTAGCCTTTTCCTCGCACCCCCAGTTGCGGGAGAGTGTGAAGGAGCAGCTGTTGATGGGTCACGTTCCGCTTGACTTGACAATTTTCTCACCAGCAGGTCTTTGAACCTCTGCAGACTTGTGTCTGCCGGATAGAGAGATACAACGTAGGTTTTAAATCTAGGATCGAGCACGGTGGCCAAAATGTAGTGCTCTGATTTCAACAGATTGACCACCCGTGAATCCTGGTTAAGCGAATTAAGGGCTCCATCCACAAGTCCCACATGCCTAGCGGAATCGCTCCGTTTTAGCTCCTCCTTCAATGTCTCCAGCTTCTTCTGCAAAAGCCTGATGAGGGGAATGACCTGACTCAGGCTGGCAGTGTCTGAACTGACTTCACGTGTGGCAAGTTCAAAGGGTTGCAGAATCTTGCACAATGTTGAAATCATTCTCCACTGGGCTTGAGTCAGGTGCATTCCCCCTCCTTTGCCTATATCGTAGGCAGATGTATAGGCTTGAATGGCCTTTTGCTGCTGCTCCTCCATCCTCTGAAGCATATGGAGGGTTGAATTCCACCTCGTTACCACCTCTTGCTTCAGATGATGACAGGGCAGGTTCAGGACTGTTTGCTGGTGCTCCAGTCTTCGGCACGCGGTGGCTGAATGCCGAAAGTGGCCCGCAATTCTTCGGGCCACCGACAGCATCTCTTGCACGCCCCTGTCGTTTTTTAAATAATTCTGCACCACCAAATTCAATGTATGTGCAAAACATGGGACGTGCTGGAATTTGCCCACATGTAATGCACGCACAATATTGCTGGCATTGTCCGATGTCACAAATCCCCAGGAGAGTCCATTTGGGGTAAGCCATTCTGCGATGATGTTCCTCAGTTTCTGTAAGAGGTTGTCAGCTGTGCGCATCTTCTGGAAAGCGGTGATACAAAGCGTAGCCTGCCTAGGAACGAGTTGGCATTTGCGAGATGCTGCTACTGGTGCCGCCGCTGCTGTTCTTGCTGCGGGAGGCAATACATCTACCCAGTGGGCTGTCACAGTCATATAGTCCCGAGTCTGCCCTGCTCCACTTGTCCACATGTCCGTGGTTAAGTGGACATTGGGTACAACTGCATTTTTTAGGACACTGGTGACTCTTTTTCTGAGGTCTGTGTACATTTTCGGTATCGCCTGCCTAGAGAAATGGAACCTAGATGGTATTTTGTACCGGGGACACAGTACCTCAATCAAGTCTGTAGTTGCCTGTGAATTAACGGTGGATAACGGAAACACGTTTCTCACCGCGCAGGCTGCCAAGGCCTGAGTTATCCGCTTTGCAGCAGGATGACTGCTGTGATATTTAATCTTCCTCGCAAAGGACTGTTGGACAGTCAATTGCTTACTGGAAGTAGTACAAGTGGTCTTCCGACTTCCCCTCTGGGATGACGATCGACTCCCAGCAGCAACAACAGCAGCGCCAGCAGCAGTAGGCATTACACTCAAGGATGCATCGGAGGAATCCCAGGCAGGAGAGGACTCGTCAGACTTGCCAGTGACATGGCCTGCAGTACTATTGGCTTTCCTGTGTAAGGAGGAAATTGACACTGAGGGAGTTGGTGGTGTGGTTTGCAGGACCTTGGTTACAAGAGGAAGGGATTTAGTGGCCAATGGACTGCTTCCGCTGTCATCCAAAGTTTTTGAACTTGTCACTGACTTATGATGAATGCGCTGCAGGTGACGTATAAGGGAGGATGTTCCGAGGTGGTTAACGTCCTTACCCCTACTTATTACAGCTTGATAAAGGCAACACACGGCTTGACACCTGTTGTCCGCATTTGTGTTAAAATAATTTCACACCGAAGAGGTGATTTTTTTGTAATTTGACAGGTCGTATACTGCGCACAACTGAAATGCACCACAGGTATGGATGGATAGTATACTTGACGACACAGAGGTAGGTAGAGCAGTGGCCTACTGTACCGTACTGCTATACTGGTGGTCAGCAAACTGTGCAAATCTGAAATGCACCACAGGTATGGATGGATAGTATACTTGACGACACAGAGGTAGGTAGAGCAGTGGCCTACTGTACCGTACTGCTATATATTATATACTGGTGGTCAGCAAACTGTGCAAAACTGAAATGCACCACAGATATGGATGGATAGTATACTTGACGACACAGAGGTAGGTAGAGCAGTGGCCTACTGTACCGTACTGCTATATATTATATACTGGTGGTCAGCAAACTGTGCAAAACTGAAATGCACCACAGGTATGGATGGATAGTATACTTGACGACACAGAGGTAGGTAGAGCAGTGGCCTACTGTACCGTACTGTTATACTGGTGGTCAGCAAACTGTGCAAAACTGAAATGCACCACAGGTATGGATGGATAGTAGACTTTACGACACAGAGGTAGGTAGAGCAGTGGCCTACTGTACCATACTGCTATATATTATATACTGGTGGTCAGCAAACTGTGCAAAACTGAAATGCACCACAGGTATGGATGGATAGTATACTTGACGACACAGAGGTAGGTAGAGCAGTGGCCTACTGTACCGTACTGCTATATATTATATACTGGTGGTCAGCAAACTGTGCAAAACTGAAATGCACCACAGGTATGGATGGATAGTATACTTGACGACACAGAGGTAGGTAGAGCAGTGGCCTACTGTACCGTACTGCTATATATTATTTACTGGTGGTCAGCAAACTGTGCAAAACTGAAATGCACCACAGGTATGGATGGATAGTAGACTTTACGACACAGAGGTAGGTAGAGCAGTGGCCTACTGTACCGTACTGCTATACTGGTGGTCAGCAAACTGTGCAAAACTGAAATGCACCACAGGTATGGATGTATAGTAGACTTGACGACACAGAGGTAGGTAGAGCAGTGGCCTACTGTACCGTACTGCTATATATTATATACTGGTGGTCAGCAAACTGTGCAAAACTGAAATGCACCACAGGTATGGGTGGAAAGTATACTTGACGACACAGAGGTAGGTAGAGCAGTGGCCTTCTGTACCGTACTCCTATATATTATATACTGGTGGTCAGCAAAACTATGCACTGTACTCCTACTATATACTACAATGCAGCACAGATATGCAGCGTTTTTCAGGCAGAGAACGTATAATACTGGTGGTCACTGGTCAGCAAAACTCTGCACTGTACTCCTCCTATATAATACTGCTGGTCCCCAGTCCCCACAATAAAGCAGTGTGAGCACAGATATATGCAGCACACTGAGCACAGATATGGAGCGTTTTTCAGGCAGAGAACATATAATACTGGTGGTCACTGGTCAGCAAAACTCTGCACTGTACTCCTCCTATAATACTGCTGGTCCCCAGAATAAAGATATTTGCAGCCCCCTGAAACAAAGTGAGAGGACGCCAGCCACGTCCTCTCACTATCATTTCCAATGCACGAGTGAAAAATGGCGGCGACGCGCGGCTCCTTATATAGAATCCGAATCTCGCGAGAATCCGACAGCGGGATGACGACGTTCGGGCACGCTCGGGTTAACCGAGCCATACGGGAGAATCCGAGTCTGCCTCGGACCCGTGTAAAATGGGTGAAGTTCGGGGGGGTTCGGACTCCGAGGAACCGAAACCGCTCATCACTAGTGCCCATTGAGATTTTGTTACTAGCGGGCACCCGGCTTCTTCCCCTCAGCAGCAGCCGGAGGCAAGAGCTTACTCCTGAGCCCCGGCTTCCGGCTCTGGCAGTGTGCGGCTGTGCAGTGCTATGGGAGAGTTGTGATGCCGTCTCTCCCATAGTTCTGAGGAACGAGCGGCCAGGCGGAGGGCATTAATCTGGAAGCAGGAGCGGGGCCGGTGAGTATTGTGTTTTTTTTCATTTAATGTGTGTGTGTAAGCGGCGCTACTAGGGGACATATCTTATGCTGGCATATCTAATGGGGCATAACAACTGACTGGGGGCATATCTAATGTGGCATAACAAGTGACTGGGGGCATATCTACAGGGGCATAACAAGTGACTGGGGGCATATCTACAGGGGCATAACAACTGACTGGGGGCATATCTACAGGGGCATAACAACTGACTGGGGGTATATTGACTGGGGGTATAACTACTGACTGGGCATAACTACTGGGGGCAGGCTAATTTTTAAGTTGATAGTTTTTGTATGGCACCCGAAGGATTTTATAAATATCCAAGTGGCCCTTGGTAGAAAAAAGGTTCCCCACCCCTGTTTTAGGGTATGTTCCGAACATGGGCGTCATCTTGAAATCGTCCATCTTGAATCTAAGTCAGTTTTTTCAAATGGAAAGGGGATCGTGTAACATGTCAAACAACATTTGCTGAAAAGTTTATTGCTGCAAACAGATTTGAAATAGTAGTTATGGTTCAAAAGTTACAACACTTTTTTTGTTGCAGGTAACTGAAGATGGCTTTGACAAAAGAGGAGAGAACTGAGGTTGTTTTGATATCTAGACAATGAAGTTTCCATGTCATTGCTGCAGATTTTAACAACAGGTTGGATGGGAAGCGTCATTGCACAGCCATTTTCAGATATCTCCAGAGATGTTCAATCAGATTCAAGTCTGGACTCTGGCTGGGCCACTCAAGGACATTCACAGAGTTGTCCTGAAGCCACACCTTTGATATCTTGGCTGTGGGCTTAGGGTTGTAGTCCTGCTGAAAGATGAACCGTTGCCCCAGTCTGAGGTCAAGAGCGGTCTGGAGCAGGTTTTCATCCAGGATGTCTCTGTACATTGCTGCATTCATCTTTCCCTCTATCCTGACTAGTATACCAGTTCCTGCCGCTAAAAACATCCCCACAGCATGATGCTGCCACCACCATTCTTCACTGTAGGGATGGTATTGGCCTGGTGATGAGCGGTGCCTCAATCTTTGTCTCATCAGACCAGAGAATTTTGTTTCTCATGATCTGAGAGTCCTTCAGGTGCATTTTGGCAAACTCCAGACAGGTTGCCATGTACTTTTTACTAAGGAGTGGCTTCCGTCTGGCCACTCTACCATACAGGCCTGATTGGTGGATTGCTGCAGAGATGGTTGTCCTTTTGGAAGGTTCTCCTCTCTCCACAGAGGAATGCTGTAGCTCTGACAGAGTGACCATTGGGTTCTTGGTCACCTCCCTAACTAGGGCCCTTCTCCCCCGATCGCTCAGTTTAGACGACCGGCCAGCTCTAGGAAGAGTCCTGGTGGTTCCGAACTTCTATTTACGGATGATGGAGGTCCCTGTGCTCATTGAGACCTTCAAAGTAGCAGATATTTTTCTATACCCTTCCCCAGATTTGTGCCTAGAGACAATCCTGTCTCGGAGGTCTACAGACAATTCCTTGGTCACTCTGTCAGAGCTACAGCATTCCTCTGTGGAGAGAGGAGAACCTTCCAAAAGGACAACCATCTCTGCAGCAATCCACCAATCAGGCCTGTATGGTAGAGTGGCCAGACGGAAGCCACTCCTTAGTCTACAGACAATTCCTTTGAGTTCATGCTTGGTTTGTGCTCAGACATGCACTGTCAATTGTGTGACCTTATATAGACAGGTGTGTGTCTTTCCAAATCATGTCCAGTCAGCTGAATTTACCACAGGTGGACTCCAATTAAGCTGTAGGACCATCTCAGGGATGATCAGTGGAAACAGGATGCACCTGATCTCAATTTGAGCTTCATGGCAAAGGCTGTAAATACTTATGTACATGTGATGTCTTAGTTTTTTTATTTTGAATACATTTGCAAAAATCTCAAAAAAGTTTTTTCACGTCATTATGGGGTATTGTGTGTAGAATTTTGAGGGAAAAAATTAATTTATTCCATTTTGGAATAAGGCTGTAACATAACAAAATGTGGAAAAAGTGAAGCGCTGTGAATACTTTCTGGATGCACTGTATTTATGAATATAATTGGGTACATCATTTATTTTGGCAGAGAACAAAGTTAGGGTATCATTTTTTTTTCAAATAGCCAACACCCTTTTCATGTTATTCCACATTTTATCCTCGCAGTTTCATTTGGATAGTGTATCAAGTTTAGGTTATTAAAGAAATGGCCAAATGCGGTTCCGGCTGCCTAATGAGGGGTAGCTGATCAGCACAGCTCTGCTGCCCTACTGCCCAGCAGCCTCCAGCACATTCTCTGTGCACCTTACCTTGTAGGGATCCCTTTACCTTGCATGGAAAGTACCTCTCTATAATGCCGGACACGAAAAGCCACACCCAGAAAGAGAAAGAACGGCGCCGCACTGACTTAAAGATGGCGCCGGACGCCGGCCCCAGCTCAACTGCCTGACCCTGACGCTCTCTTCAGAGAGGACAATGCCTCCCAGTCGGCTGCCGCAGATCTTTCTGAGGGTGAGTCTCTATCTGACACCCCCAACCTTATTGAAGCTCATATACAACACTTAGACGCCCCAGTGACTTACAGAGATATGATCAGTGCTGTCAGGGCAGCCATCAACCCTCTGCTAAAAACCCAGACCGTAGACATTAATAAACAGATCTCTCACATTTCTAAACGGATGCTTGATATTGAACACAGGCTGGGAGACACATTTTCAGATGTGGCCGATTTAAAAATCTCTGCTTCCAAGACTGAGAAAGATATCTTTATGCTAAAAAATAAAATGCAAGATTTAGAGAATCAATGTCGCAGATGTAATCTCAGAATCATTGGGCTCCCGGAATCAGTTAAAGGGCAAGATTTATTTGACTTTATCCATATTACTTTACCGCAGTTGCTAAACATAAAAGATAGATGCTCTGATTTAGTTATAGAACGAGCTCACAGGCTTGGTCCCCTACGACCACAAGAGGGAGCCAGACCCAGGGCGGTGATATTCAAATCTCTTAACTACCTGCATAAAGAGCTTTTCTGGACAGCTTCCAGCAGGAATAGAAAGAAATATTGTATGGAATGGTTCAAAATTACTACTATTTCAAGACTATTCCGCTGAGCTCATTAAGGCACGAAAGGATTTCGCACCCTTATGTTCCCGGCTATTCCAGGAGGCAGTGCCGTAATTAGACATTTTGGCACTGTGTGCAAGAAACAGCATTGGCTCCCCCCCCCCCCCACACACACACACACACACCACCACCAAATTTAAAACAGGGCTGATGCGCACCATAGGTGTGTGCCAAAAATATAGGGGCATGGCTTCATGGGGAAGGGACTTGGCCACATAGCTCCCTTTTACACTGTATGGCAGGTAGAGTCCCATTTTACACATTAAAGCAGGTAGAGTCCCCTTTTACACAGTACGGCAGGTAGAGTCCCTCTTTTTACACATAAGGCAGGCAGAGTCCCCCTTTTTACACATTAGTCAGCAGACAAATCCTGCAAAGATAACAAAGATATATGATGCTGCTCCCCTTAAAAAGACCCCTGTTAGTGGGACTGAGATTTAGGGGGATATCCAATTATCCCCGGTAATTTACTTATCTATTACTTTACTATTTAGATTGTACTGGGATCACACTTGGTTCCGTATATCTCATTTCATATACTCTCTCATCCAACACGGGTAATTCTAGGCGAACAGTAGTGACACCCATTTTCCATCTACAGTCATACCACACTGGATATGCCCGTTCTCATCTGATCTTGGAAGCCAAGCACTGTTGGGCTTGGTCAGTACTGGAAAGGGGGACCTTCTGGGAATACCAGGTACTGTAGGACCCTATCAAAGCAGAACTACAGAATATACCTGGGAAAGCAGAAGTGTATCCTACTTCCTTCAATACCAGAATATTTGACGTCTATACACTCTCTCATTGCTCATTCGATGGTAACAGATTAGCAAAAGCAGAAGTGTCTGGTATTCTTTTCTTTCCCTTACTGTTCAGATTACTCCTCTCTATCTCTATCCAGATTCATCTACGTATGATTGGTGCAATATGGGATTGGATACCCACAGACAAGTTGAATAATCACAGCACCAACAATTTACGAATTATTTGCTTGGGAGAAAAACAGCCTGTCTTTTGTTCTCTTTGAAATGATTATAATATTTTGAATAATTCCAGGATAAGAGAATAGAATAATAGAAACTTTTGCTCGGATCATGGCTACATTTTGATCACATTTACTCACAAGTGGTTTATCTATCTTTTGCTATAGGGTATAGCTATAAATGTACCTTATCTTAATGAATATGATTAATTAGCACAGAAAGAAACACTTGGCGTTATCTATTTAATAACTTTTTAATTCTAGAGATTTTTTGTTAGTCGTTCTGAAACTTTTGAGCAAACAGCAATAAACACTAGGTTTTACTCTCTATTAATTTCTTACTATTCTATACCAATTTTCTATAAATTATTATAAGTGTGCCCCAGATAGACTAAGCAGTCTTTTTGCCTCAACGCAAACCCCCTAGAAGTATTGGCCCTCATTCCGAGTTGTTCGCTCGCTAGCTGCTTTTAGCAGCATTGCACACGCTAAGCAGCCACCCTCTGGGAGTGTATCTTAGCATAGCAGAATTGCGAACGAAAGATTCGCAAAATTGCGAATAGAAATTTCTTAGAAGTTTCTGAGTAGCTCAACACTTACTCTGCCACTGCAATCAGTTCAGTCAGTTTCGTTCCTGGTTTGACGTCACAAACACACCCAGCGTTCGCCCAGGCACTCCCCCGTTTCTCCAGCCACTCCCGCGTTTTTCCCAGAAACGGCAGCGTTTTTTCACACACACCCATAAAACGGCCAGTTTCCGCCCAGAAACACCCACTTCCTGTCAATCACACTCCGATCACCAGAACGGAGAAAAATCCTCATAATGCCGTGAGTAAAATACCTAACTTTTGAGTAAAATAACTAAGCGCATGCGCTCTGCGAACATTGCGCATGCGCAGTAAGCGACTAATCGCAATATAGCGAAATTCGGCAACGAGCGAACAACTCGGAATTAGGGCCATAGTTTCCTCTGAACTAATCTCTGGGAGCACCGCCAACCAAACACTATCTTCACAAGACCTTTTGGGTCAATTTGAATAGTCCTATGTTGGCTCATGGTATTTGTACTTTCAGCTCATTTATATATAATTTTATGATCATATTTCTCTAATCCGATCTTGTGCAGATGTCAAAACCCTTTACCCTACTCAATATTGTTCTGGCAAGCCTCTAAGGCTACTATTAGGGGTGAGATTATTTCGATATTGTCTAACCAGAAATGGACTTTGTCAGAAAGGTTCCTTTCTGCTCAGACTTCACTCACACAGGCTTTTCAAAATTATAAGACTACTCCCACTACCTTTCATAGATTGGCTTATACCGAAGCGAGAATTACATTTGAAGGGTTGCTTGCTAAAATGGAAGCTTCTTACTCTTTTCATAAAAATTCAGCTTTTTATAAATACTGTAATAAATCTAGCAAACTTCTTTCAAACCTGCTTAGGGGTCAGCGTCTCCCACCTACAATACATCCACTGAAACAACAAGATGGCTCCATGTCTACCTCCAATGCCTTAATAGCAAATACCTTGAAAAGTTTCTATGAACATCTGTATTCTGCCCCATCTCTGCCATCTACCCCACAGGGGTATGAAGACTTTTCGGATACCTTATCCCTTCCCCAATTATCTGGAACTGATGGTCTCTCATTGACGTCAGCCATCTTTCCTAAAGAGGTTTCCTCAGTAATTTTGTCCCTTAAACAAGGCAAAGCCCCAGGACCAGATGGATTCACCTCTGATTATTATAAACTTTTAGCCCCTAAAATTGTCCCCATCCTTACCTCAGTTTATAACTTGATATTATCTTCGGTAAAAATACCCCCTATTTTAATACTGCTTCTATTTGGGTTTTACCAAAACCAGGAAGAAACCCGTCTGATCCCGGATCGTACAGACCAATTTATTTGCTAAATTTAGATTATAAAATTCTGACAAAGATATTGGCAGAAAGGCTGAAGTTGATACCCCCTACTGTGATTCACCGGGATCAGACTGGTTTCAATAAAGGTAGGAACCTGGTGACCAATGTCAGACTTTTACTGTCTGCCATGACTCTCAGGGTACCATGTCGAACATTCCAAGAGCCATACTTTCACTTGATGCCGAAAAAGCCTTCGACATGGTACACTGGGATCACCTCTTTGACACCTTGAAGCGATTTGCTTTTCCAGACATGTTTATCTTCTTTATCAAAACCTTATATACAAACCCTTCCTCACACATACTTTGTAATGGCCTCCTCTCTGATACATTTCCCATTCAGAAGGGAACGAGGCAAGGATGCCGTTTATCCCCATTTTTATTTACCATAGCTCTCGAACACCTCGCAATTTCCCTATGCCAGTCACCTTTCTATCAAGGTATTGTTGTTCATAATATTGACCTACCCGTCTCGTTATTTGCAGATGATATGCTACTGTTATTGTCAAATCCTGAACACTCAGTTCCTGATAGCACTGAACGTTATATCGCAATTTAGTGGTTTTTCGGGATATACAATTAACATCAATAAATCGGAATTATTAATTTTAAGAACTCCCCCAATATTTTCGAACACTGAACACCTTTATTCCGTTAAGATTAATACTTCTCAAATTAAGTACTTGGGCATCCAAATTCCAAATGACTTAAATAAATTATATCACAGTAATTTTACACCTGCAATTGCACGTATGGAAAAATCTCTGGTGTATTGTCAAAACCTCCCCCTCTATGCTGGGTAGGGTTGAGGTGGTTAAATCAATAATTATCCCGAAACGTACCTATATTATGCAAATGTTGCCAGTGAGATTGTCCAAAACAGATATTTTGCATATCTCCCGTATATGCACACAATTTATTTGGAGGAAGAAAAAACCCTGCATTACTTAAAATAAACTAAGATTGCCAAAACTGCATGGTGGACTAGGTCTTCCAGACCTTGCAAATGACTCACACGCACTTATGTTCCGATATGCAATGGACTGCCTATTTGAATTTAGTTCATATACAGATTATAACCTTGATTGCGCTCTATTCACTCCATCTATTACCCCTCCCCTTTAGAATTTAAGCTCTCACGAGCAGGGCCCTCTTCCCTCATGTGCTTATCCTTTCTTACTTTAATAATCTTCAACTGCACCACATCCAGCAGTCTTCTGCCACCTGATACTTATTCCAGTGTCATCTGCTGATGTAACTATGTTTATTTACCCTGTACTTGTCCTATATTGTCATCAACTGTAAATTGCTGTTTTCCTGCTTGATTATTTGTTTATGTATTCTGTAATTGGGCGCTGCGGAACCCTTGTGGCGCCATATAAATAAAGGATAATAATAATAATAATAATAATAATAATCTCCCGAAAGTGCTCCACTTCACTCCCCGAAAACACACATCCCCAAGGAGATTTATAACAATATACTTTTCAGACCTACATATGATGCTTGGTGGACAGTCACCTCTAAATTAGGCCATAATCCTCGCAGATCTTCCTGGATGACTATTTGGGGTAACCCCATGTTTACCCCCAGTATGGAAAATTCTGCCTTTGTGAGGCTTAGACATAAAAGGTATTAAAGCTATTGCACATGTTTTTGACCCAGGAGGCCATATTATTTAATTCTCTTTACTTCAACAAAGCTATAACCTCTCAAATAATTGCTATTTTGCTTATCTACAGCTACAATATTATATATACACATTACCACCAAAATTACTCCTAGCCCCATCCAGACCCCTTAACATCCATATATACAAAATTCCAAACCCACTGATACAAAACCAGAATGGTAAATGAGGAATTACTGAAATCCACTATTGCCCCAGCATGGAAATCCACCACAGATACTTGCAAAAAAAGATATTCCTTTATTAACACATGAACTGACATTGTTTAAACATTTTCATAGAGTTTTGCGCACAGTACACTGTTCCACTTAACAGGAAATACACGTTAAGGAGGTGTATAGGGCTTATATTTCTCAAAGCCAAAGAAGTCACTTTGATGACACAGAATCTGGAAGGTGCCCGAAGTTTTCTGCTACTCTTCAACATAATTTATGGATCTGTGGGCACATAAAGCGATACTGGTACAAAATTATTGGATTTATAAACAGCTCTTTCTCTTTGCAAGTATCTTTAGACCCTTCTGCACTATTATTTGCAAATTTTGATTCTTGGATGATTAATGATGCCAAGAGATGTCTAATCCCATTTCTTACTATACTGTCCGCTAAAAAGGTTATATTAAATCTCTGGTTATCTAAAAATTCTCCGTCACTGCGAAAACTTGATGTATTACTTATGTGATACATGTATTATGATAGATACAATGTCTTTCCAGACTACCAACGAGGTACTACCAAATTTTATAAGAAATGGGGTCCATACACACATACCAAATCATTACCGCAACGAAAACAAATATGCAACATATTTGAATCTTGTCTGGAATGGTAATCATATATTGTGCAACTCTATTGTTCTTCATACTTGCTGGCAACAATTCTTACTTTTTGACGCAAATCAGATGAATGTGCGGAGGGCTTATGATTCAAATCCGCCTTTGTATGTTTATGGTGGTGGTTGTTTCCCCCCCCCACCTCTTCTTACTTCTCCCTATTTTATTTCTATATAAAGTTGAAAAAGTTTTGGTCAATGTGGTTGCATGTATGTGGTGTATTATTTTCGCGGCAGACATGTCTCCATACGATCTATCTACTGCTTTATATATCATTGTGTTTATGGCCTATTCCGAATGATTCATATTATGGATCCCTCTTCTGACAGACAATTGACACTTTTGTTTCTCGGAACTGATGCTTTGATGTTACTTGTATGGAAGGATATTGATGCTCTCTGAATTGTTAATGATTTTGTTTGCCTCTTATGTGTACACCCTATGACCATTAATAAAGATATTTACAAAAATAAAGAAAAGGTCTGAATAAGATTCATATACTTTATATTCCTTTATTGAAAATATAGCAGCATTGCATTACATATTAGTCATTCCGTAGTGCCAGTGATCATTTAAGAAGCAGAGCTGCCAGTGATACAAATGTCAGTGTCGTCTGTATATTTAGAAGTAACATCAACCTTGCAGATACAAGTTGCAAATATTACCATACAAAAGCAAAGTCCTTTAGGTTTTGATCCCAGTCGTGATTGTAAGCACATTTTGGCCAAATAATTGGTGAAGTATGGGAGATAACCATGCACTGAGATACCCATAATAAACAGCAACATGTGTAGACTGTACAAAGAATAAACACATCAAAAATATTACTGCTATTTTCTATGTGCAACAGTAAACAAAGTTTGCATAACATCTCAATTTGGAATAACACCTTATTAAAGATTAAATGCATTTTCTAGACATGATCAGTGCTTTTAAGAACATTGTTTAGAGATGCTTAAATAGTGTCAGAGAATGGACAAACCATAGGTGTCGTGTTAACAAAATTAAAATATATCCACAGAAACAGTAATTTAAAATTATATGATCTTTGTGTTCTATCTGAATCTTGCATTTTGCTGTCATGTGGGGTGCTACTCATGTATTTAGAAATAATATTTGTAGCTAACATGGAACAAGAGTTATGGTGTGCTAGGATGGCAAAGAACAGAAATGTTACAATTAAACTCTGGATACATGTATAAGCTACATTTTGGGGGTCATTCTGAGTTGTTCGCTCACTGCCGTTTTTAGCAGAATTGCGATCAGGCTAAAAACCGCCAGTTCTGTGCATGCGTATGGGCTGCAGGGCGCACGCGCTAAGTACTTTCACACAAAACTATGCAATTTTACACAGGGCCGAGCGGCGCTTTTCAGTCGCTCTGCTGATCGGTGAGCGATTGACAGGAAGTGGGTGTTTCTGGGCGGTAACTCAGCGTTTTCCGGGAGTGTGCTAAAAAATGCAGGCGTGCCAGCCAAAAACGCAGGAGTGACTGGGGAAACGGGGGAGTGGCTGGCCGAACGCAGGGCGTGTTTGTGACGTCAAACCAGGTACCAAACAGTTTGAAGTGATCGCAATCTAGGAGTAGGTCTGGAGCTACTCAGAAACTGCAGGGAAATATTTAATAGCAGAACTGCTAACCTTTCGTTAGCAATTCTGCTAAGCTAAGATACACTCCCAGAGGGCGGCGGCCTAGCATTTGCAATGCTGCTAAAGCAGCTAGCGAGCAAACACCTCGGAATGTGGGCCTTTGTTTTATACAAATTTTCTCTATTATTACATTAAGGGGGTAATTCAGAGTTGATCGCAGCAGCAAATTTGTTAGCAGATGGGCAAAACCATGGGGGTAATTCCAAGTTGATCGCAGCAGGAAATTTTTTAGCAGTTGGGCAAAACCATGTGCACTGCAGGGGAGGCAGATATAACATTTGCAGAGAGAGTTAGATTTGGGTGGGTTATTTTGTTTCTGTGCAGGGTAAATACTGGCTGCTTTATTTTTACACTGCAATTTAGATTGCAGATTAAACACACCACACCCAAATCTATCTCTCTCTGCACATGTTATATCTGCCTCCGCTGCAGTGCACATGGTTTTGCCCAACTGCTAAAAAATTTCCTGCTGCGATCAACTTGGAATTACCCACCATGTGCACTGCAGGGGAGGCAGATATAACATGTGCAGAGTGAGTTAGATTTGGGTGGATTATATTGTTTCTGTGCAGGGTAAATACTGGCTGCTTTATTTTTACACTGCAATTAAGATTTCAGTTTGAACACACCCCACCCAAATCTAACTCTCTCTGTACATGTTACATCTGCCCCTCCTGCAGTGCACATGGGCCCTCATTCCAACCTGATCGCACAATGCACTTCCTCGCAGCGGTGCGATCGGGTTTGGAATGCGCATGCGCGTCGGCTGTCGCCGGGCAAAGATGCTGACAACGGAGATATCGGTTGCAGCGGCGACTGCAAAAAGATTGACTGAAGGAAGGTGTTTCGGGGCGTCAACTGACCGTTCGAGGCCGTTTTCGGGGAGTGGTAAGAAAAACGCAGGCGTGTCCAAGTGAACAGAGGGCGGATGTCTGACGTCAAAGCCGAGCCCATCATCACTGGATCCGTCGCACAGGGTAAGTATGTCCAGGGCTGGTCTGGATTTGTGAGAAACTTTTTTAGCATAGCAGGGCTGCACAAGCGATCGCAGCCCTGCTATGCTAAAATACACTCCCCCATAGGCGGAGATTAGTTGATTGCACCAGCAGCAAAAAGTTACTTGGTGCGATCAACTCGGAATGAGGGCCGTGGTTTTGCCCAACTGCTAACAAATTTGCTGCTGCGATCAACTCTGAATTAGGCCTTTAGTGTAGAATGAGAACGTTTGCCTAGAACTTTTCAGCCTTAAATGTAATATCTCCATTGCCCACCTACCTGGTATTAGTAAAACACACTACTTTATAATCCCAATCCTCTGGTGACCTCTATCAATGTGTCATATGCTGTAGTTTACACCAAATCCCTGACACCAGTTCCAGTTTCCCTAATTAACTAGAATGTTAAATAATGTGCTAGAAAATTATAATTATACAAAGCGAAGGAGTGGAAGAAGCATTACCAAAGACATCCTACAGACATTTAGGATCCAGTTAAATAAAGCACACAGGTTCAGCATAGCTCCCAAAACAGGTGAGGAGATAACATCATGCTTTGATTATGGATGTGCAGTGGATATAAAAAGTCATGTAAACCCGGACAGATACCAAACATGTCATGATGAATCTGGACAATACAGTGCACCATAAGAGGGCAACAAGGTGTGGCCAATGTTTCTGATATGCTGGATCACACCCCTATTCTTTCCTTTCACACCAGTTAAGGATATACCTCCCCAAGTCCTGACCTATCAGGAAGATGAAGTCCAGGTTGGGAAGGTGGGTCCAAGCCCTCAAATGAAGACTGTACACTGTGGCACTTGGGAACTATGCTTCAATCAAAATAGGTCATATCATGTTAGAACTTTTCATACTTTTACATGACCTTCATGACCTTGTAAGAACAAACTGCGATTGAAAATACAAATACATAAATTTCCAGTAAAAAATAAATTAAATTCAAAACGTATAAATACCCTGGTTGTATAAATACACAAATCCATTGATAACAGTGCTGTAACAGTGTGCAGCGTAAACAAAACACATTAAAAATAATGCTCGAAGGTAATTTGCATACTCCTGCCAAAAATAAAAGTCATTGGGGCTAATTCAGAGTTGTACGCTAATGCAACTGCAATTTTCTACGCTACGCAACTGCTAATGTTAGCAAGTAAACGGAGCCCAGAAATTAAAATAGATGCCCACCAGAGCGAACGCAACTCATTCGCAATTTTCATACACATACGCAGCCTATACACAAGAACGTTAAACATTGACTTTGAGTCGGTCTATGGCTGCACAGACTAGACACGGCCGTAGTCACGCAGGCACCATGACATGCCCGCGTTTTTACCACTCCCCGCTAACACCATGTTATCACCACCAAATGGTCACTTCCTGTCAAACACTTTGTGACTGAATTCTCATTGCGAACACAATCGCAGATACCTTTGTGCATGCGCAATGCGATCAAAGCAGGTGCGCAGTATGACGATAACTCAGTTATGAAAACACTGGCACAGTGTACAGTTCCCTTGGCTGTATCATATTGACAAAACCGTAGTCTACAAGGGGATTTTTTTTTTAAATCTGAGGATCTGTAGCTCATTGTTGAAAGATACCAATCATGAGCAGCGTAGAATAGAACTTCACTGGCATTATATGTACATTGTGAACAATATGAAGACTATCAGCAGTCAGTGGAGAAACTATGGTCCTGATATCCAACAGGGACATCAGGACTTCACTCCAAAGCGGATTACAGGACAATTAGAAAACACATCAGGGTAGATACCATGAAGACTAAAATTCTGTCAGCAGGGGCATTTAAGAGAGCAGAGGGCCGTGTGTAGACTCCATAAGGTTCCTCTCCTCTCTGGCAGTGCAACAGACTCTGGCTTAGTGGCAGTCTACAGCGTATGTGCATGTCTCCAGGAAATTTACACCCGCGCTTTATTTCTAGGTATTTCTCTACTGCCCATGCACAAATCACAGGGAAAATGTCCACCACACCATTTTTCAGGATTTCTGCTGCTGTACATCGCCAGGCCACCAGCCGATGTGGGGCTCCACAGATGGCAGAGAGTTAAGTATAACTACAAGGGTGGTTCAATAAATAAGGCAACAAGAACTCTCATTACGTAATTTTATTCAACTTGTATATATACACGTATAATCAATAGCATAGCCTTGGTACAGATTATTTTTCCCCATACTGTCAATCAGTGTCAAGCGACTGAAGCCTGGACATGACGGCTTGCTGAACCTCACCATTGGTTGCAAATCGCCTTCCACCCAGGTGCTTCTTCAATGGTCCAAAGAGATGGAAATCAATTAATCAATCAAACCTTCAATGCAGCACAAATTGTCATCTGTGGTGGACGTGCTTTGCTGGCTGGATCGTTGTTTATCTTGAACGTCTGTCCTTCCGTTATCAAAGGCAGTGCACCAAACCCACAGCTGTTTCCGTGACATGACTTTATCAGTGTACACTTCAACAAGTTGGCAATGTATTTCAGCTGCTTATGTGCCCTTAAGGTGTAGAAACTGAACACACTACTCACCTCAATGTTAAACCATGCTTCTGCCAGCCCTGCCATCTTACAACTGATGTTGTAAGATGGCAGGGACCCAGGACTTTTTCTCGGGTAGTTTGCATTCACACAAAGCAAAAAAAAACAAAAACGGGTCAATGTGCATTCACATGCAAATATCGGGGTTTTTGAATCATGTGTGAAAGGGGTATTAATGAACCACCCTGGCATATATGCAGGGTGTGTGGTGCACATGGGCTTCCATTATAAATATAGATATGCCACTGTCTGTCAAGAACTGGTTGCTCCCTACATAAGGTGAAAAGATCACCATACGTAAGATCACCATAGGTGAAAATATAATGTATAAAGGTGGAAGGAGCTCTGGTGCAAAAGTTAACTATGTCTGCCCAATCAAGCAGCCTAAGGCTGGGTCTAAACTTGTCGATATGCACCCGATATACGGTCTGATCTGCCGGATCTGACGATATATATTGTTCACATTGTCTAGTGTGTATTCACTATATCACTAATGATGTGCATTCCTGTGGGTTTACATTGAAATCGAAAGATATTGGACTGGACTGGATGTGACCGGGTGCCATCACTGTCAATATAGTAAACAATATTGTTCAGTTGCAGGGGGCACAATGTGACTTCTGATATGCACAGGCAATTGTGTAGCGAGCCTAAAACCTAAATGAACAAGAAAAAATAATTTCAAACCAGCGCTCCAACTCAATGATGCCGCAACAGCTCCCACCTGGGAGAGAACAGAAGTTGCCGTGCCAGTGACGAAAAGGTGCAGACATCCCGGGAGGTACCAGAGTAACATCACATATGCGCTATAGGGTGGACACTTCTTGACACCCCACAAAATTTGGTACGCACATTTGCCCTAGCAATTGGTGGATTCTGTTTTTATTGAAATGAATGTTGAGGTTTCATTTGGAATAAACTGTACTTCACTATACATCCCCCTATCTCTGTTTTGTTGGCGGAATTTGGATATTGAAAAGTGATATCTTACTGACGTGGGAATTTGCTACGAATTTCTTTGGAGGGATTGAAACTTTCCATAATTAAAAATCTATGACTAAGGGACTATTGTGAGATCATATCCCGTTTTATTCCAGAGAGTGCGCACATCTGCAAATCGTGATTTCAGCCTAAAACCTGCCCAGTCAGATGAGAATACAAATGCAAAAGAAGGCAATAGATCCAAGGCGACACAGAAAAATAATAATGCAAACCAAGAGCCCACAAGGTCAAAGGCAGGAGGGTTCTAATATGTATAAAGATTCCTCCTCTTGCTCACTTTTCCTCCAAATGATCAACAAGCACATGTAAAATAAATAAAAACAATATGTAGTACTTTCTTGTTTCTTAATATTTTACACCTGTGTTGAGAAATGGCTTCCATTGAATATGAAGGAACGTTTCAACATCCAAGATAACAAAACACACATATTACAGTCTTGGAATGGCCTGGTCCCCAATCCCATTTAAAAACACGTGGAATTGCACAAGCAATATGATGGACCTTGAACTATTTCACAGGCAAAGGTGGGATAGAATAAAATGTTCAGGTTTGCGAAGTTGATGGAGACCTATACATTGCTATAATAAAAGTAAAAAGTGAATCCATAAAGTAGTTTTAAGGGTGTGTACACTTATGTATTGTAGGTTTTTTTATTTTCACTTGTTTATTTTTTCTAAACACTGTGACTGTTTTGCAAGGTCACATTAAATGAGAAAAATGACTGATGATCAATCTTAATTTCAGTCATTACATTGCAAAACCTGGAAATTTCAATATAGGTATGTAAACTTTTTATATCCACTGTATAGTATCCACACAGTCTAACAGTTATTGAAAATACAAACATATAAAAAAAGATAATTCTGCTTCATTAAAAATATTAACACAGGTTGAGTATCCCATATCCAAATATTCCGAAATACGGAATATTCCGAAATACGGACTTTTTTGAGTGAGAGTGAAATAGTGAATCCTTTGTTTTTTGATGGCTCAACGTACACAAACTTTGTTTAATACACAAAGTTATTAAAAATATTGTATTAAATGACCTTCAGGCTGTGTGTATAAGGTGTATATGAAACATAAATGAATTGTGTGAATGTAGACACACTTTGTTTAATGCACAAAGTTATAAAAAATATTGGCTAAAATTACCATCAGCCTGTGTGTATAAGGTGTATATGTAACAAATGCATTCTGTGCTTAGATTTAGGTCCCATCACCATGATATCTCATTATGCTATGCAATTATTCCAAAATACGGAAAAATCCGATATCCAAAATACCTCTGGTCCCAAGCATTTTGGATAAGGGATACTCAACCTGTATATGTTATTCTGCAGCGGTGATGGGATGGGTCTGAAATACGGTTGACGTGGAAAACACCTTGAAGCCATAACAGTTGAATCATATGTTCATCACTTTGCTTTCTATTTTGCTTTTCACTGCTGTGTGGCCAAACTGTATGCATAATCTCTTTTCTCCGTGCTGAGTAAATAATGCATTGATTGCTGCTCAAAACGTTCCTATATATAATAAGTCCGTGTATTCCAAGTTTTTTCCTCTTCTGCATGCTTTTTGTTGTGGCACCTGCTTTCTAATGAAATATACATATTTGCTACCACAAAAGATGGATTTCAAATTATTTTGTGCACTGATAATTAGTCAGTTTTTCCAGAAATTCACTTTATTACAAGGATTTTCCCAGCAGGTTGGATAATTAGATGGATGTCACATTATGCTAACTGGCATATAATGTATAACATAAAATACGCTCAGAGAAAATGTAATAACAGTTTAATAAATCAATTAAAATTATACTATTGGACGTAAGGCAAAAACAAAAATGTTTAGAAAAATTAAAAATTACAAAAATAAAATAAAAGCAGCTTTCAGAAACGACCTGCGTTCCTCCATACAATACTCTTCCTTGGAACAATAAAGTCAACTGCCCAGTATCACATCTCTCCACAACTATTTTTTTTGGTCAACATTCTCTTGGCTAACAGATATACATATAAAAGCAATGCAATGTCTATAGCTTCATATCATGGTCTAGAATGCACCTCCACTAAATAACAATGGTCACCAAGAACAAGTTCCAGCTTTCAATGGAATGGCGAAAGGAGAGGAGACAGGGCATGTTCTCCTAGGCTTTCTCCTTCCGCTCTCACCTCACATTTACTATACCATAAAGCGAATATTAAGGAGAAAAGGTTGTTGGGTAGTGTAAATATCTGTGTGTATGTATTTTCTAACTAGAATCCTTGAAAAAAGTGCTATGAAGGAAGGTCTAGAAATTGCAGGCCAGCAATATTGTTCAATAAGTTAAAAAAAAAATGTTACCATTGCTCTCTAATGATCATTTTCACCTCTTCCTGAATGGAAATTATGTTGACCTCCAGCTTTCATAATTATTCCATAATAAACATAGGCAGCCCCTCACCAAGTTACTTTTTAGGAATCATATTGCAGGATCTATCTCTTAGACTTTCACTACCACTACTCAGTCCTGAGACATTAACATTTCATACAAGGCTTCAATAATAACCTTTAACCACATCTGTTTCCAGTCCTGCATTAATGGCTTGTAGCAGTCAGGTTTGTTCATAACAGCTTTGCATTCTTGGAAAAATATGGATTCTTCAGTGCAACCATGAAGAGCATAATATTCTAAGTTCAGGAATAGAAAGTGGAACGCATGTTTTTCTTAACAATGCGCTGCCTGTTGTCCTCTCCCTGACCTAATGCGAAAGGTGTCTTTCCGTATCATACGAGATCCCTTTATTGGAAGGTCCACACTTCTAAATCCTGGATGATAAAATCTTCTTTCTTGGATAGGATGTCATTATTAAATGTACTACAGGAGTTACTGCGTCCATGATACAAGTCTGAATCAAGCCACAAGCCAAATCGACCTCTGAAAGAGTAAATGGAAAAAAAGTTTACATTTATTTCATGTGTTAATTACGTATAAAAACAAAAATTACTAAACTTCCTTTAATTCTGGCTCAACTTTAAGGTTGGAGACCAATATTCAGCCAATATCCAGCTCACTTACACTTGTCCCAAGAATCATCTTAATTTTCTGAAAACATGCAATTGCAAAAGGGGATCAGTATGAAATACCTCCAATCAAAATGCCGACGGTCAAAATCCCGACACCAATTGACCGATGGTCAAAATCCAGACAAGGTCAAAATCCCGACATGGATTTTGTACATAAATTAATGTGTTTCGATCTAATTGCAGCTGTATAAATAAATAATATACACAGGAAGAATTAATACTAACCCTCCACCACCAAGCTCCAAAGAAGTGATATCTCCATTTATGAAATAAGAATTCTCCCCACTCCATTTGAATGCCTGCAATAGAAAAAGGTTATACAGAGGACAAGATTAACTGTATATAAATATTGGTAAAAAAAATAAAAAAATTATTAATCTAAAAATAAAAATTCAGAAACTATTAGTAAGGATTCAGTAACGTTACACCATCAACAGTTTACAAGAGAGAGCTTCAGGTGCTGAACGCAGCATAAAGTGTATTTTCAAAATGACCCACTAGGTGTCACTATGCACTATAGTATCATGAGCCCTGCATTTGCTTAGCTTACACAGAGTACAGGAAATCAGTTCAACGCAATTCCAGGTCTCCGTAAAAAATTTTTTAAATATATATTAAAAAATAAATAAAAAAATCTTAAGACATTATTCTACAATTATCGAAGCACTGACTTCTGATATCAATATTTACAGGGTTACTCTTTTAGACAAGGCCTAAGCCACTGCATATTCTGGGTATGACACTACTAGATGCCAAAAACAGCCTTCCGCAAATTTGTAAGTATAGGGTGCTTCAGTATTCTAGCGAAACAATATCTCACTATGGTGGTCATTCCGAGTTGTTCGCTCGCTAGCAGTTTTTAGCAGTCGTGCAAACGCTATGCTACCTCCCACTGGGAGTGTATTTTAGCTTAGCAGAAGTGCGAACGAAAGGATCTCAGAGTGGTGGCAAAGTTTTTTTTGTGCAGTTTTAGAGTAGCTCAAAACCTACTCAGAGTTTGCGATGGATTCAGACTGTTCAGTTCCTGTTTTGACGTCACAAACACGCCCTGCGTCCGCCCAGCCACGCCTGCGTTTTTCCTGGCACGCCTGTGTTTTTCCTAACACTCCCTGAAAACGGTCAGTTGACACCCAGAAACGCCCACTTCATGTCAATCACTCTGCGGCCAGCAGTGCGACTCAAATGCTTCGCTAGACCTTGTGTGAAACTACATCGTTCGTTGAAATAGTACGTCGCGTGTGCGCATTGCGCCGCATACACATAAGTGCCTTTTTTTGCCTCATCGTTGCACAGCAAATTAATGCAGCTAGCGATCAACTCGGAATGACCACTTAAGGCAACACAATTGCATGAACAGTCGCTTCTAGAACACACCATTTGTGTAGCCACAATTTTTGCATACCGTAACTAGGCATCAGTTTCAAATGAAATTAACATTCCTCATGAAAATATTTGGCACATTTTCATTAGAGCCTGGATATGTCAATCGAGATTGGAAAAAAAAAAAAAGGCTTTAAAAAATATCTGTATGTGCTGTCATTATTCTACATGATAACCTCATGGCTGATGATAGCTGCAGTCAATGGTTTTATTATAAAAAGTATGCAAAAGGCTTCTAGCTGTACAACATGAAAACAAGCAGCCATCAGCCAGACTAGGACTGTGCAGGGGCAAGTGAGAATTTAGTGAACAAAATAGAAACATTTTGAGGGGCCCCTGTCCCAATGCTTCTAGAGATACACCTACCTGCAGCAGTTGTTCGTTTTATGTCCCATAATCATGCCCTAGTTCATTTTCTAAACCATATTAGTGCTTTAGTTAATATTATGCACATTTGTAGTGCCCTAGTTTAATTTTATGAACCATAAAAGTTCCATATATATGGAGCCTTCCTTATCTATGCCTGCCTAGTCGCAGGCGTACACTCCCGGCGTGACTAGGCGATCTGTCCGCCTAGTCACGCCGAGAGTGCACAGAGCCGCTTCCCATGGTAAGCATCTCTGTCCGGGTGCACCCGTCCAGACGGAGATGCTCACAGCGTCACGGCCCCATCTGTAGTTCACATTATGGGCCTAATTCTGCATGGATCGTTATTCTGAGAAATTGCAGTTGTCTGCGAGTAGAAAGGCGCCGCCCCGACAGGAAGAAAAAATGCACCCCCGCAAAATTGTGAATGCATCGCAGATCGTTATCCACTCACAGATGCATAAGCAATTCCTGGAACATCGAAGAAATTCTGCCATCTGAGCAAATGTGAGTAGGTCTGATAGCTGCCACTAATCTGCGACTGAGACGGCCTGGAAGTGGTCTGCGCTGATGTCAGAGACACTCCCTTGGGCACGACTGCATCTTTTCTGACACACCCAGAAAACGGCAGGTTTCCACCTAGAAACGCCGGCTTCCTGTCAGTCAAGCAGCGGCTACATTGCGATTACATTCTGTACGCATTTTCTGTCACTATTACCCCTCACGCGTGTGCAATCTGAACGCTACGCATGCGCAGTCATTCGATAATAGCTCGATTTGCGATTTCTCAGAGTAGCAATCCATGCTGAATTAGGCCCTATGTCACGATCTAGGGTTGCCGGTACACATTATGCAACACAGTACGCCCAATTCACATTATTGCATACAAATTAGTTTTCTACCACATTACAATGAGCAGGTCCAGGGGCAAAACTCATATTGCAGGCCCCAAGGCAAAAGTATGTTAAGGGCCCCTATGTACCACCCAATGGCGAAAAATGTATATAACACATGTGACTTTGACAGGAAAGGTGGGCCCCTCTCAGTCGGGATTCCGACTTCAGCATTTAGACTGTTGTTATCCTGACGGATCCCCTCTGCACCTATGGTAGCTACACGCTTGACTGTTTCTATCTGCTATAGTATAAGGATTTTCATGGTCAACATAGTTCAACCCTTCTATCACCTTGTTGTATCACTATTGAAGAGTATCTTACCATGTGTGTAAACTTGAGATTTTTTCTGCAAGATATTATTTATCAATAAGCATCTTCCTATAAACAAAGGTCATTCAAGAACATTTTGAAGGAAGTTCTATTGTTTGATACCATCATCTATTCCAATTCCTCTCATGCGTGGCATCTGTTCACATTTACAGCACATGTACAATGCCTGATTGCTAATGGCAACCTTTTATCTATGCCTGCTGCTGTGGTAAATAAAACTGTATACAGCACTACTAGATAAGCTAACACTACACTGGTAGTACATTTGGGACATCCGCAGCTCTACAGTATGTAATCAGCCTCAGGACACATGCCATTCTGCAGAGAGACTCAGAGAAGCCCACAGTGCCACCTATCCAGTGCCTGTATGTCTCTGGAGCTCATGAGGTTACATGCCCCTCATGTCTGCTGGTCAATGACCGCTCAGTAAGCAGCTCATTAGGCAGAAATGCCTCCTCTTACCATTTCTAGTGTCAACTTGTGAAATACAGTAAATTCATGTAATATTCAGAAAGAACCCCCTCCCCACAAGTGAAAACCATGCCCGAGATTCCATAAACTATGCCCATTAGTAGGCAGCACATGGACACATGGATAGCGCTTTCTACTTGTCCCTGTAGTATGAATCGGCATATTGCATCAGCCCCTGGCCATATCCCAGTCCAAATCCAAGTACAATAGGAGAGAATGGAACTTCCTCCGACACAGACGTTTTCATTAAAGTATTCAAACCAGAACCATGTGAAGAGATTTACCTTAAAATCAGGATTGAATGTGAAGAGGAATGTTTCCCCTGTGCCATAGTAATGATCACTCAGTCTGAAGGGATGGGTTGCATATGTCCCAAATACCTGATTTAATAAAAATAAATAAATAAAAGTCCATACAACTCCATCACTTTCAAGAAATAAAAACAAGTCGGTCAGCAAGTCACAGCACGTGTACATTTTAGGTTTCCATTATTAATGGGGGAATATACATCCCTACACAGGACTAATAATATTTAGCACATAAGGAGTGACAAGTGCAGCCTACGGATAGGAGTTCACAGGATGCCTGTGTGTGAGATGAAGCACTTTAGTATCGCCCTCTTCATTAGGGCTCACTGCTTACATCCTGTTCCTCCTCGTAACTATTAACTCCTGAGAGGAGAGGACGGGGCATGCTCAGCAGTAGAGAGAACACTGTACAGAGCAGGGGAAAACTATGTAACGTGTAGGTCTTACCAAGCAATGCATGGACAGATGTTGGACATTAAGCACATAAGAACAGCAGTGAGTGTATTAGGGTAGGTAGCAAAGGCAAATGATAACTAACAGACTGATAGAGAGCAGCAGTATACACTAGACAGCAAGGGGCAGTGCTAGGTCAAGATTATGTATATATACACACACGCACACACATACATACATATACACACACTATATATATATTATACACATACACACTGCTCAAAAAAAATAAAGGGAACACTAAAATAACACATCCTAGATTTGAATGAATGAAATATTCTTGTTAAATACTTTGTTCTTTACATAGTTGAATGTACTGACCACAAAATCACACAAAAATTATCAATGGAAATCAAATTTATTAACCCATGAAGGTCTGGATTTTGAGTCACACTCAAAATTAAAGTGGAAAAACACACTACAGGCTGATCCAACTTTGAAGTAATGTCCTTAAAACAAATCAAAATGAGGCTCAGTAGTGTGTGTGGCCTCCACGTGCCTGTATGACCTCCCTACAACGCCTGGGCATGCTCCTTATGAGGTGGCAGATGGTCTCCTGGGGAATCTCCTCCCAGACCTGGACTAAAGCATCCGCCAACTCCTGGACAGTCTGTGGTGCAACGTGGCGTTGGTGAATGGAGCGAGACATGATGTCCCAGATGTGCTCAATTGGATTCAGGTCAGGGGAACGGGCGGGCCAGTCCATAGCATCAATGCCTTCGTCTTGCAGGAACTGCTGACACACTCCAGCCACATAAGGTCTAGCATTGTCTTGCATTAGGAGGAACCCAGGACCAACCGCACCAGCATATGGTCTCACAAGGGGTCTGATGATCTCATCTCGGTACCTAATGGCAGTCAGGCTACCTCTGGTGAGCACATGGAGGGCTGTGCGGCCCCCAAAGAAATGCCACCCCACACCATTACTGACCCACTGCCAAACTGGTCATGCTGGAGGATGTTGCAGGCAGCAGAACGTTCTCCTTGGCATCTCCAGACTCTGTCACGTCTGTCACATGTGCTCAGTGAGAACCTGCTTTCATCTGTGAAGAGCACAGGGCGCCAGTGGCAAATTTGCCAATCTTGGTGTTCTCTGGCAAATACCAAACGTCCTGAATGGTGTTGGGCTGTAAGCACAACCCCCACCTGTGGACGTCGGGCCCTCATACCACCCTCATGGAGTCTGTTTCTGATCGTTTGAGTAGACACATGCATATTTGTGGCTTGCTGGAGGTCATTTTGCAAGGTTCTGGCAGTGCTCCTCCTGTTCCTCCTTGCACAAAGGCGGAGGTAGCGGTCCTGCTGCTGGGTTGTTGCCCTCCTACGGCCTCCTCCACGTCTCCTGATGTACTGGCCTGTCTCCTGGTAGCGCCTCCATGCTCTGGACACTACGCTGACAGACACAGCAGTCCTTCTTGCCACAGCTCACATTGATGTGCCATCCTGGATGAGCTGCACTACCTGAGTTACTTGTGTGAGTTGTAGACTCCATCTCATGCTACCACTAGAGTGAAAGCACCGCCAGCTTTCAAAAGTGAACAATACATCAGCCAGAAAGCATAGGAGCTGAGAAGTGGTCACCACCTGCAGAACAACTCCTTTATTGGGGGTGCCTTGCTAATTGCCTATAATTTTCACCTGTTGTCTATTCCATTTGCACAACAGCATGTGACATTGATTGTCAATCAGTGTTGCTTCCTAAGTGGACAGTTTGATTTCACCGAAGTGTGATTGACTTGGAGTTACATTGTGTTGTTTAAGTGTTCCCTTTATTTTTTTGAGCAGTGTATATGTATGTATGTATATATATATATATATATATATATATATATATATATATATATATATATATATATATATATATATATAAACAAGCTGAGCTCAGCACTCCTCTGCATTACTGAAAATACCTTTGCCCAGAGGAAAACTCTGCAGCTCCCTTATATAAACAAGCGTGTACGGCGGCACTCAGGAAATAAGGACAAGACAAAAAGCCTCTGTAGCTACAGTGGCTTTTTGTCTTGTCCGTATTTCCTGAGTGCCGCCGTACACATATTATATATATATATATATATATATATATATATATATATATATATATATATATACACACATACATATATATATATATATATATATATACACACATACATACACACACACACACACACACACACACACACACACACACACACACACACACACACACACACACATACACACATGCAGCAGAGCTCCTAATACATGAGTTTACCAAAGCAGTGGAGGTCATACACTGGCACAACTCCAGTGGAGAGGTGCATCTATATATCTGGTCCCTTGACCGGACCCTGAAGAACACCTGAACCACACACATGCACTTTTCCTGTGCTTTTAATGCGCTGAGAGGTATCCATTGATAGACTGCAATCCCTGCACAATGCACTTAGGTAAGGATGTACTAACATACTTATTATCATCACAGACCTGCAAAATATTACAACAGGCGTGGGAAAGAGCAAAAGTGGGATTGAGGCTCCTTAAGGTGTATTAGGTATTTATATTTGTTTGGGATTCACATTGCACGGATGTTGATAATTATGCCTCATGTGCTTCAATAATGTCCTATTTAATTATTCCTATGTGCTTGTTTCTGCTTTTAATGCCAGTAAAACTACAGTGTCTGTGAGTTTATGTAATAATCTAAAGCCCCACCCAAACAAGCATGCCTGAATTTACACAAAACCCACCCTCAATCTGTGCCACACGCTTTCCTCTGGGAGTAACATTTATTTATGAACTTGCAGTATGAATGCTCACTGATTATGGCACCAAAGACAAAGTGCCAATGTTTGTGACTAGTAATTATTTGCACATGTGTACAGAAATATTTACTACCCAGTCCTCATATAATGAGCAAGTAAGGAGCATATTTTAGGACTAGAACTTTTAGCTGTGAGCTGCAGCTTTGTGGAATGTATCTCAGTGCAGACCACATAGGCTGCAAGCAGAAACCAGCTATAATAACTAGTGCTTATAAACGCAGCCAGCAGATCGCTGCTAAGTAAGGGGGTCATTCCGAGTTCATCGCTCACTACGAATTTTTGCAGTGCAGCGATTATGGCAGAACGGGGCTAATCTGCGCATGCGTATGCACCGTAATGCGCAGGCGCGTCGTACAAGTACAAAGAGCTTTCTTGTTTTGCACAGGTTCTAGCGAAGCTCCCAGTTGCACTGGCGGACGCAAGGAGATTGACAGGAAGTGGGAGTTTCTGGGTGTCAACTGATCGTTTTCTGGGAGTGTTTAGAAAAACGCAGGCGTGGCTGCGTGGGTATCTGACGTCAATACCAGGACCTTCGTCGCAGCAATCATCGCACAGAATAAGTAACTACAGGGCTGGTCTTGTTCTGCACAAAATGTGTTTGCTGCCGCTCGGCTGCACAGGCGTTCGCACTCCTGCAAAGTGAAAATACACTCCCCCGTGTGCGGCGACTATGCGTTTGCACGGCTGCTAAAAGTAGCTAGCGAGCGATCAACTCGGAATGAGGGCCTAAATCCTTTATCCACTGAACTATTTATACTTTTATGTGTTGGGTGAAATTGCAAAAACGATGGGTTATTAAACTCTAACGTTATTTAGTTTATCCTGTAACTGTTCCCTCCCCTTAGCTTGTAAAGCGCTCACAGACAAGGCTCTCCCTTCCTCATTTTCGACCCCACACAGCACCCATGCTCCTTCACTTTTGTTTTCAATACCCCTTCGATAGCACAGATACTGTAGGCTTGCCCTCATGTTAGGTACAGGCTTGTGGGCAAAACGGACTTCCCCTCCCTATGATTCGCCACCACTTGCTCTACTCTTGTCCTCGTTCTACCAAGTCTGTTGCTTTATTGCTCTGCATTGTTCCTAAAAGAGGTCATCTTACTCTGTATTGTAAATTTCAGGTGTCCTTTCTTAATTCTGCATGTTTCATGTACAGATGTGTCCTCATAATATTGCTGAAGTGGCGCCAAACATCCCTTCTTGGCGCGCCAGGTCCCGTGTGAATGGGCTTAAACGGAGCGTCTTTTTTGCTTCACTATGCCTCTTCAATGTGACAAAACTGCTTCACGAGGCTGCACTCATTAATTTGATATGTGACACTTGTACTATATATCCGTATGTGACTGAGTCTGAATCTGTATACGAAGTGCTACGATGCAGCAGCTTTTATCACATCAAGTTCCATTGTGCTTCGTATACAGATTCAGACACACAGATATACAAGTGTTGTATAGCACATTAATCAGTGCAGTCTTGTGAAGCCATTTTGTCGCATCTCATGGTGACTAAGACGTACATTCAAGTGAAAAAGATGCTACACTGCTTGCGCCAGGCGTCTCACGCCAGATGGCGTATTGAGGCTGCTAGGTGTATGGAGGACACATTACTTTGAATACATTTTGTTGTGCACCTGCATTAGATTCTTTATCAGTGGCTATATGATATATGAAGTTCAGTACAGTGTTTAGCACACAAAATCTTCTGACCAGTAGTATACCGTATAATACAGTCCCTGGAAACTGTGTTTATTTATTGCAAATATGGTAGTAATGGTCACATATGACAAGCCTTTGCCTACAACATACAGGAAGAATGACTGGTAATACGGACTGAACTAATAAAATGTCAGAGGAATACTTCTACACTGATAAATGCAATAGAATGCACGACTACGTTATGTGCAGGACACATTTAGTACTGGGAAATAATAAGTACAGGTACTTAGTTTCCCCAGAATAATAGTTTCCTCTAGTCTGCATTTGTGAGACGCAGCTCTGAATAGACACTTATACCCCTTTCAGACATACTCTAAAATCCCAGATTTTTGCGTGTGAACGTTTCATCAACCTGGGATTTCTGTATGTCTGAAAGGTACCAACCCAGGGACATGCTCCCTGGGCGGCGCCCCTGCTATCGGCCAGGGCTGAGTGTGAATGGTGCACTGACAGGCTGTCCAGGGGAGCTTGGTGTGGCAGGGATGCCGGGAGGAGGTTGCGCTCCATGCTGCAAGGAGGGTGACGTGTGTGTATGACAGATATGTGTGTGTATGAGTGCGACATGTATGTGTGTGTATAACAATATGTCTGGCAGCCCTGGCTTGTAGAATGCCAGGGCAGACCAGGCTTATGTCTGAAAGGGGACGTCCCAGGAATTTCCCAGGTCTCAGGTGTAGTGTGAAAGGGGATCTCGAGGTGAGAAACTCGGGTCTGAGCAGGGAAATTCCTGGGTCGTATGTCTGAAGGTGGTATTATATGCACACGTTTCTGCTCAAGTTTTATTTGTATTGGAAAGTTTGGCGGTTGAAACAAATGTGGGGGCATGCAGCAACAGGGATAAAATGTGTTGTGAAATACGCATTTTATGAATTCCAATTTATTGTGCAACACAAAGATTCCACTCACAAAACACTGGTGGGGAATATGAGTATATTCAGAGATGCTATAGATTGATGTTTGAGGTCTCGTATTATGGAGTTGTTGCTATATACAGTAGTAAAATATTTAGTTGTAATTGGAAAGCTCTCTTCTTACTAGAATAGGGTGCAATAAGCCTGCAGAATATGTAAAAGGTACTGTACCTAACATGATGCACTTCCAGCAAGGAAGAGAAACATAGAATTTGATGGCAGATAAGAACCACTTGGCCCATGTAGTCTGCCCTTTTAAATGTACACATATTTAATAGTGAGAGCAGCTGTAAAGAGATGATGGGGCTAATTCTGAGTTGATCGCAGCAGGAACTTTGTTAGCAGTTGGGCAAAACCATGTGCACTGCAGGAGGGGCAGATGTAATGTGCAGAGAGAGTTAGATTTGGGTGGGTGTGTTCAAACTGAAATCTAAATTGCAGTGTAAAAATAAAGCAGCCAGTATTTACCCTGCACAGAAACAAAATAACCCACCCAAATCTAACTCTCTCTGCAAATGTTATATCTGCCCCCCCCACCCCCCTGCAGTGCACATGGTTTTGCCCAACAGCTAAAAAATTTCCTGTTGCGATCAACTTGGAATTACCCCCGATAGCTTATAGCATACTATTGTAGAGTTACTTAATGTAGCAAAATATAAAAGGTGATGTGTGTATACGTCAATCACAGCTACCATCCATTCACAGTTCTCCTGCATCACACTGCGATCTATGAGCATTCGTACCTGGCTGTCCATATCTTTGATAACCAGAAGTACTGGGCTGTCCAGAGAAGCAAGGTTCCTGTACAAGGTCTTCAGGCTGGTCCCATGCTGGCGTGTACTGTAAACCAGATGCCAAGGATATCCTTGCACCCTAGCAGGAAGGCGGTGTGCCAGCTGAGTAACAGAAGAAGAAAAAAAACAGAATTTATGCGAGACCACAATATAGAACCGTAAGAATGTACAGGGGAAAAAGCACATGGTATCACAAACTGACCTTTCTTTAGGAGAGCTTGTACTTACAGAATACACCAAACAACACTGTGAAAACCATTTTGTAGTCTTATATCATGCAAACAAATCCGAAAACAAATTCCTAGGAAACACAACACTCCTATCTATATGCAAGAAAAGGCTATACAGTATGTACACATATTCTGCTTAAACACTGAGCAGTGTTGTTCACATGTACCTGTGCTGATGAGTACTGGCAAGAATTTCCTTCACAACACAAAGATTTCATGAAACGTATTGTAGCAGTGTGTGTGTATTAGATTTTAATGTAAACATAATATAGTGTGTATTGCACGTGTTAAAAAAAATGGAATGGAATCCATGCATATTGTCCGTGTCTGATCATTTCACTCGCCTGTTAACTAAAGAAAAACAATTCTGCCTTGTGTGGAGGCAAAGACCATTTCAGGACATAAGCTGGACCTAGGTCAATGCCCGTGCACTACAACAAAAACAGGGTTTTATCTTATGTTTGAAAGCGGTAGAACTGTGGGGATCACACGCCAGGAACCTCATAATACAGCAGGAATCCCTCCAACCCATACACTATCAATGTAAAGGATTTATCTTCATATTCATAAGTGGGAACTGAGTAAACAAAATATCTTTTTGTTTCTTTCTAAAGGTGCATAAACACAGAGATTTTAACTATGAGAGTTTTTGACTGAGCGTTTTCCCTTGAACTGGCAGTAGGAGATTTTGACTAACTTTTCCAGCGATTTTGACTAACTTTTCCAGCGATTTTGGCTATGGGCGATTTTGGCTAACTTACTTAAGCAAGGGGATGCTTTATCTTTTCCAGCGACCTAGCCAAAATTGACTTGCCTGCACAGTCTATTTTTAGCAGCGATAGCGACCTGGCAAGGACGCGCATTGCTATCGTTGGCTGTGTACACACAGAGCGATATGCACTAACTTTCTGAGCGATTTTGACTATATAGTCATAATCTCTCAGCTATATCACTCCGTGTGTATGGACCTTAACACACGTTGTCTGGATACAATTGCAGTTCTGTTCAGTCACCATCCTTCTTATCAATGCAGTCACATAAGAGGGTAGTTTAGATTACTCTCCTTTCCTCAATTGTCCCCCTTTATCTCCCAGTTGACATTTACTAAGCAGTGATAAGAGTGGAGAAGTGAGCCAGTGGAGACGTTGCCCATGGCAACCAATCAGCACTGAAGTAACATCTATAATTTGCATACTATAAAATGATACAGAGCTGCTGATTGGTTGATGGGGCAACTTCTCCACTGGCTCACTTCTCCGCTCTTATCACTGCTTAGTGAATGTCCCCCTTAGTCTTTGCAGCATGGGCATAAGTTATTTCACCCAAACTGCAGAGATGGTGGCACGAGGCCCCATAGTTCTGTTAGATAATGTTTAGAGAGAGTCGGCGAGAAAATGCATTGTGGATGCAAACACTAAACAATGAGAAGATCTTTTAGAAGGATCAATGAGAATCTTTGCATGTGACAGTTTAAGGGGACTTGTGTTGTAGTCACCGGTTGGCTAACTTGCAGTTTAATTACACATGTACACTGTAATAGTAATAAGTAATCTAATGCATTTTAAGGTTTGCTATTTTTCTCAAACCAACAAAGAGACATATGGCTATATCTTCAGCACAAAAGACTCACATACAAAATTACCATGTGTGAGAGAGGTCATTTTTTTTTTTTACTAAGCAAATGTACAATTAAGTATTGCGATGCGGAAAAGTGTAACTGGCCCCGAAATTAGCCATTAAAAAAAGGTATTTCAGTATTGAATTATTAGTTGCTTTTGACTATAACTTGTGTTCAAGTCATATCTCACAGATGACTACAAGCAAAATGCAACTATGCTTTTATTGTAGTAAATGATTTTGCACCTTGTGTGTACTAACTTGGCAACCTAGTCCCCATTCACTTTATTTAGCAAGAAGAGATGAAGATTTATAATGTACATGGCCTTTTCCAACATACAGTACATAACACTTGTCAGTTGTTTGCTGAAGTATGAGCCCCTTATGACATTTAATAAACAAAACAATCCAAAGAGGCTCTGCACTTGTTCCCTGGAATCTCTCCTCATGGCACCACTAATAGTGGGGCAGATGTATTAACCTGGAGAAGGGATAAAGAAGTGATAAAGCAGTGATAAGTGCAAGGTGATAACGTACCAGCCAATCACTATGGATTTGAAAAATGACAGTTTGGAGCCGATTGGCTGGTGCGTTATCACCTTGCACTTATTTCTTCTTTATCACTTCTACAGGTTTAATACATCTGCCCCAGTATGTGGTATGTTGTACCTGTCTCTAAATGCCCAACAGGTGCCCGGTTCAAAGTTTAAAGTTAATTATTTGACATCTCGGAAATCAGGGCATAAAACTCAACTATTTATCTGTAGTACATATTGTGTGGTTTATACTCTCTGAAAGTTATTTTACATGGGGGAAGAAAAAAAAACAAAAAAACATGAAAATAATATAGTCCCTGCATAGAGAAGTATTGCTGCATAATGCACTACAGTTAAAGCACAGTTTTAGTAGTGACCATTAAAAAATGATGTACTACATTCTGTGAACACTCCCTGGGGCTGCAAATAAAACTAAATCAGAGACAGTGGGATTATTAAGATGGAAAGGTCATGGTCACTGTACCAACACAAAACCAGTAGAAGATCCTGAGAGCATGCCAATCTATTGTCAGCAGATTTAACTGAATCTGAAAGAATATCACAGTTCACATACTTCTATAAAGAACAAAATAGTAATACCTTTTGTAATTGTTCTCTATAAACAAAGATTGGTGTATTTGAATTGGGTATGTTATTAAAAAAAAAATTGTATTTAACTAAATTAAGTATTGTTAAAGTTTGGCACAGAAAACCAAAAACTCCCAAAAGAGGAAGTGTTCTGCAATGTTTTCCAAAACATCTATAAAAAGCTGTGCAGTATTTTACATCTTTTGCTAATGCATAAGATTCAAGGAATAAACAGTAAAAGAAAAGAAATTCTAGTTTATATTACAGTCACATAAGAAAAACGAGTGGAATAATAAGATTTTAATCCTACCGGTAAACCTTTTTATCCTAGTCCGTAGAGGATGCTGGGGACTCCGTAAGGACCATGGGGTATAGACGGGCTCCGCTGGAGACATGGGCACTATAAAGAATTTTAGATGGGTGTGCACTGGCTCCTCCCTCTATGCCCCTCCTCCAGACCTCAGTTAGAGAAACTGTGCCCAGAGGAGACTGACAGTACGAGGAAAGGATTTTTGTTAATCTAAGGGCAAGATTCATACCAGCCCACACCATCCACACCGTATAACCTGGAATATACGCAACCAGTTAACAGTATGAACAAAACAGTATCAGTCAACAACTGATCTTAACTGTAACATAACCCTTATGTAAGCAACAACTATATACAAGTCATGCAGAAATATGTCCGCACTGGGATGGGCGCCCAGCATCCTCTACGGACTAGGAGAAAAAGATTTACCGGTAGGTTTAAAATCTTATTTCCTCTTACGTCCTAGAGGATGCTGGGGACTCCGTAAGGACCATGGGGATTATACCAAAGCTCCCAACCGGGCGGGAGAGTGCGGATGACTCTGCAGCACCGATTGAGCAAACATGAGGTCCTCAGCCAGGGTATCAAACTTGTAGAATTTTGCAAAAGTGTTTGAACCCGACCAAGTAGCCGCTCGGCAAAGCTGTAAAGCCGAGACGCCACGGGCAACCGCCCAAGAAGAGCCCACCTTCCTAGTGGAATGGGCCTTTACCGAATTTGGTAACGGCAATCCAGCCGTAGAATGAGCCTGCTGAATCGTGTTACAGATCCAGCGAGCAATAGTCTGCTTAGAAGCAGGAGCGCCAACCTTGTTGGCTGCATACAGGACACACAGTGCCTCTGTTTTTCTAATCCGAGCCGTCCTGGCTACGTAAATTTTTAAGGCCCTGACTACATCAAGGGACTTGGAATCCTCCAAGTCTCCCGTAGCCACAGGCACCACAATAGGTTGGTTCATATGAAACGATGACACCACCTTAGGCAAAAATTGAGGACGAGTCCTCAACTCAGCTCTATCCACATGGAAAATGAGATGGGTGCTCTTATGAGACAAAGCCGCCAATTCGGACACCCACCTAGCAGATGCCAAGGCCAACAACATGACCACCTTCCAAGTGAAAAATTTTAATTCAACTGTTTGAAGAGGCTCAAACCAGTGAGATTTTAGGAACTGTAACACCACGTTAAGGTCCCATGGTGCCACTGGGGGGAACAAAAGGAGGCTGGATGTGTAGCACTCCCTTCACAAAAGTCTGGACTTCTGGGAGAGAAGCCAATTCCTTCTGGAAGAATATAGATAGGGCCGAAATCTGTACCTTAATGGAGCCTAACTTTAGGCCCATATCAACTCCTGTCTGTAGAAAGTGGAGAAAACGGCCCAAGTGGAAATCTTCCGTAGGAGCATTCTTTGCTTCACACCAAGATACATACTTCCTCCAGATACGGTGATAATGTTTCACCGTCACCTCCTTCCTAGCCTTTATCAGAGCTGGGATGACCTCCTCCGGAATACCTTTCCCAGCTAGGATTCGGTGTTCAACCGCCATGCCGTCAAACGTAACCGCCGTAAGTCTTGGAACACGCAGGGCCCCTGTTGCAACAGGTCCTCTCTGAGAGGAAGAGGCCACGGATCGTCTGTGAGCATCTCCTGAAGATCCGAATACCAGGCCCTTCGAGGCCAATCTGGAACAATGAGTATTGTCTGCACTCTTGTTCATCTTATGATTCTCAATATTTTTGAGATGAGCGGTAGAGGAGGGAACACATAGACCGACTGAAACACGCACGGTGTCACCAGGGTGTCCACCGCTACTGCCTGAGGGTCCCCCTTGACCTGGTACAATACCTCCGAAGCTTCTTGTTGAGGCGTGACGCCATCATGTCTATTTGAGGAAGTCCCCAAAGACTTGTTATCTCTGCAAAAACTTCTTGATGAAGTCCCCACTCTCCTGGATGAAGATCGTGTCTGCTGAGGAAGTCTGCTTCCCAGTTGTCCACTCCCGGAATGAATACCGCTGACAGAGCGCTTACGTGATTTTCTGACCAGCGCAGAATCCTGGTGGCTTCCGCCATTGTCACTCTGCTCCTTGTCCCGCATTAGCGGTTTACATGAGCCACAGCTGTGACGTTGTCTGATTGAATCAAAACCGGTAGGTCGCGAAGAAGATTCTCCGCTTGTCGTAGGCCGTTGTACATGGCCCTTAATTCCAGTATGTTGATGTGTAGACAAGCCTCCTGGCTTGACCATAGTCCCTGAAAATTCCTTCCTTGTGTGACTGCTCCCCATCCTCGGAGGCTCGCGTCCGTGGTCACCAAAACCCAGTCTTGAATGCTGAACCTGCGACCCTCTAGAACAGTGATTTTCAACCTTTTTTAACTCGTGGCACACCGAACAATATTTTTAAATTGCCAAGGCACACCATCAGTCCCCCATGGGGAAAAAACCAAAGACGTTGGCCCCCCACAGTAAAACGAAAAGCCCCCCTCCCCCACACAAACATTGGCCTCCACAGAAAAAAACGATTACATTATTCCCCATAGAAAAAACAATCACATTTCACCCTACATAAACCATTTTGCTCCCCACATAAATTACATTGCTCCCTACATACAATATATTCCTCCCCAAATAAGTTACATTGCCCCCCACATACATTGCTCCCCACATAAGTTACATTGCCCCCCCATACTTTATTCCCCACAAATATTAGCCCCTACCGTCATCTGTCCTTCGCCTTGTCTGTCCCTCAATGGCGGGGGTTGCATACAGTGCTGTGAGCACTGAGCAGCAGGCGGGCAGCTGTGGGTGCCTGCATGCAGGCGGGCGGCAGGTGCGGATGCGGGAGGGTGGCGGGCAGGAGGCAGGGCAGGTGTGGATGCAGGAGCGTGGCGGGCAGGAGGGAGGGTAGGTGTGGATGTGGGCGGGCTGCCTGGCTTGTGGAATGCGGCGGGCGTGACCTATGATGTCACCGCTGCATCTCCATGGCATAGGTCTCGGCCCATGCACGCTTAAGTCTGTGCCTCCCAGAGGATCCCAGCGCTGCTGCTGCCTGGGCTCACAGTTTGTTTTGAAGGTGCGGCAGCGGTTCTGGCTCCGCGGCACACCATACAACCAGTCACGGCACACTAGTGGGTGAGCACTCTGCAGCCACCACAGGAGAGACACCCTGGCCCTGGGGGACAGGGTTATTTTCTGATGTATTTGAAGATGGGACCCGGACCACTTGCCCAGAAGGTCCCACTGAAAAGTCTTTGCATGAAACCTGCCGAAGGGGATGGCCTCGTAGGTTGCCACTATTTTCCCCAGTACTCGAGTGCATTGATGGATGGACACGCTTTTTGGTTTTAGCAGGTCTCTGACCATGTTCTGGAGTTCCTGGGCTTTTTCCTTTGAGAGAAAAACCCTCTTCTGTTCCGTGTCCAGAATCATGCCTAAGAAAGATATTCGAGTCGTTGGAATCAACTGTGACTTTGGTAGATTAAGAATCCAACCATGCTGCTGCAGCACTCTCAGGGAGAGCGACACGCTTTACTGCAACTGTTCCTTTGATCTCGCTTTTATCAGGAGATCGTCCAAGTACGGGATAATTGTGACTCCTTGCCTGTGCAGGAGCACCATCATTTCCGCTATTACCTTGGTGAAAACCCTCGGGGGCCGTGGAAAGCCCAAACGGCAACGTCTGAAACTGGTAATGACAGTCCTGTACAGCGAATCTCAGGTATGCCTGATGAGGAGGATATATGGGGACGTGAAGGTATGCATCCTTTATGTCCAGTGACACCATAAAATCCCCCCCTTCCAGGCTGGAGATAACTGCCCTGAGCGATTCCATCTTGAACTTGAACCTTTTTAAGTACAGGTTTAGGGATTTTAAATTTAGAATGGGTCTGACCAAGCCATCCGGTTTCGGGACCACAAACAGGGTTGAATAATACCCTTTTCCCTGTTGTATTAGGGGAACCCTGATAATCACTTGCTGTTGACACAGCTTTTGAATTGCAGCTAAAACTATCTCCCTCTCTGGGGGAGAAGCTGGTAAAGCCGATTTGAAGAATCGGCGTGGATGCACGTCTTCGAATTCCAGCTTGTAGCCTTGGGATACAATTTCTATCGCCCAAGGATCCACGTCCGACTGAACCCAGACGTGGCTGAAGAGTCGAAGACGTGCCCCCATGACGCGGACTCCCTCAGTGGAGCCCCAGCGTCATGCGGTGGATTTAGTAGAAGCCGGGGAGAACTTCTGCTCCTGGAAACTAGCGGTAGCCGGCATTATTTTCCCTCTACCCTTACCTCTGGCGAGGAAGGAAGAGCCTCGACCTCTTCTGGACTTATGCGACAGAAAGGACTGCATCTGATACTGTGGTGGTTTTTTTTGCTGTGGGGGAACATAAGGCAAAAAAGTAGATTTACCCGCGGTAGCTGTGGAAACCAGGTCCGCGAGACCTTCCCCAAATAAAACCTCACCCTTGTAAGGCAAAACTTCCATATGCCTCTTTGAGTCGGCATCACCGGTCCATTGGCGGGTCCACAGTGCTCGCCTAGCCGAAATCGCCATGGCGTTGGCCCTCGAACCTAGTAGCCCAACGTCTCTCTGAGCGTCTCTCATATACAAGACTGCGTCTTTGATGTGACCTAAGGTCAATAAAATGGTATCCCTATCAAGGGTATCAATATCAGCTGACAAGGTATCTGTCCAAGCTGCTACCACACTACAAACCCAAGCCGATGCTATTGCCGGTCTGAGCAAAGCACCCGTATGTGTATAAATTGATTTTAAAGTCGTTTCCGGTCTACGATCAGCAGGATCCTTGAGGGCTGCCGTGTCTGGAGACGGTAGCGCCATCTTCTTGGATAAGCGCGTTAAAGCTTGGTCCACCCTGGGCGAGGATTCCCACCGTACCCTGTCCTGTGCAGGGAAAGGGTATGCCATTTGAATTCTCTTGAGAATCTGCAGTTTCTTGTCTGGAGTTTCCCAAGCCTTTTCAAATAGCGCGTTCAGCTCATGAGATAGGGGAAACGTTACCTCAGGTTTCTTTTCCTTAAACATGTGTACCCTCGTGTCAGGGACAGAGGGATCATCTGTGATATGTAATACATCTTTTATTGCAATAATCATATAATGAATACTTTTGGCCACCCTTGGGTGTAACCTTGCAGCATTGTAGTCGACACTGGAGTCAGAATCCGTGTCGGTATCCGTTTCTGCTATTTTGGATAGGGGATGTTTTTGAGACCCTGCAGGGCCCTGTGACACCGTCAAAGCCATTGATTGACTCCCTGTATTATCCCTGGACTCTGCTTTGTCCAATCTCTTATGTAATAAAGTCACATTTGTATTTAAAACATTCCACATATCCAACCAATCAGGTGTCGGCGTTGCCGACGGAGACACCACAATCATCTGCTCCACCTCCTCCTTAGATGAGCCTTCCGCTTCAGACATGCCAACACACGAGTACCGACACCCCCACACACACAGGGATATATGTATATGGAGACAGTTCCCCAATAAGGCCCCTTGGAGAGACAGAGAGAGAGTATGCCAGCACACACCCAGCGCCAACTGACACTAGAAATCAATTCCCAGATAAACAGCACATATATATATATATATATATATATATATATATATATATCAATATACACTCACTGCGCCAATTATAAGTGCCCCCCCCCTCTTTTTGCCCTCTGTCACTGTGTTCAGCAGGGGAGAGTCTGGGGAGCCAGCTTCTCTGCAGTGTGCTGTGGAGAAAATGGCGCTGGTTAGTGCTGTGGGATCAAGCTCCGCCCCCTCAGCGGCGGGCTTCGGTCCCGCTCAAATTTTCAATACCGGTGGGGGATTGTATAATCTACTGCCTCCGTAGCCTATATAAAACTTATCAGCCAGTCCTAGAGGTTTATTATTGCTGCCCAGGGTGCCCCCCCCGCGCCCTGCACCATCCGTGCCTGCAGTGTGTGTTGTATGGTGTGGGAGCAATGGCGCGCAGCGTTACCGCTGCGCGTTACCTCAGAGAAGAACTGAAGTCTTCTGCCGCCTTTGAAGTCTTCATTCTTCTAATACTCACCCGGCTTCTATCTTCCGGCTCTGTGAGGAGGACGGCGGCGCGGCTCCGGGACGAACGGCGAGGGTGAGACCTGCGTTCCGACCCTCTGGAGCTAATGGTGTCCAGTAGCCTAAAAAGCAGAGCCTATCATTTAAGTAGGTCTGCTTCTCTCTCCTCAGTCCCACGATGCAGGGAGCCTGTTGCCAGCAGTGCTCCCTGAAAATAAAAAACCTAACAAGATTCTTTTTCAGAGAAACTCAGGAGCGCTCCCCTGTAATGCACCCAGTCTCCTCTGGGCACAGGATCTAACTGAGGTCTAGAGGAGGGGCATAGAGGGAGGAGCCAGTGCACACCCATTCTAAAGTTCTTTATAGTGCCCATGTCTCCTGCGGAGCCCGTCTATACCCCATGGTCCTTACGGAGTCCCCAGCATCCTCTAGGACGTAAGAGAAAATAAAAGGAACCCACTCATTTACTATATTTACGTTATATTCAAGGCTGAAAGTCTCATATCTGTGCATAAGGTACTTATTCCATCTCATATTGGAATGCTTTAGTCTTATTGGACACCTTGTATACTGTATATTCTATGGAGGGATTCCACAACCAGGAATCTTCTTGGGACTTTTCTAACCCTTCTGTCCAAATTATCATCATTCCAGTTGAAGGCTGAAGACCACCCAATCACTATATATACCGTGGTTGCTAACAGAAGTCACTCTGCCCTCCATGAGGAGGGAGAAGAGGTCCATGCCTTGTTTATACATGTATTGATGAATGCAGTCACTTTTTACAGTAATGCGATATACTGTATCTAGTTTAGTTTTATTTTGACATTTGTTTGCTTTTTTTAATTAAAA